>NC_030830.1:31044086-31671169 GCF_001704415.2 Capra hircus | reverse complement strand
AGACAAAAGGATTGTCTTCCAGGTGCTTCCACAGACAGGAAGTCTCTCTTGATTTTCATATCAATCTTGAATGAAGGCAAGTTGGGAATTTCCCCCCACCAAAACATCCCTGAAAATAGCAGCCGTATATACATCTTCACGGTTGGTTTTCGGGGTTAGATCCAGTGCTTGGCACACAGCTGGTGCTCAGGGAGTAGGTGCCAACTGACCTGTGGAGGACCACCTGCTAAGGAAATGAGTTCTGTACGTCTGTCTCCTGCTAAGTGTGCTTTTAAATCATAAAACATACAACTTCAGAGGCCTTCTTGTGCTTCAAGGCCCACCTGGCCCAGGCACACAGCCACAGTTGGTGGGGGTCAGAGACCCCGGTTCCTCCCTGGGCTCCCCCAGTAGAGATGAGCACATCCTCGGAAGATGCTCTTGCTGGGCTCTGCATCCCAGGACAGGTGCCATGCTCTGGGCATTCAGGGGCCACACCCGAGGCGCTGCCTCAGCAGCCCTGCTTTTTTCCCCATGCCTGGTGTTCTGAGAGCTGGAGGGATCTGTTGCTGATGATGGCAAAGACAATGATTCTAGGGACTACTCATAAGGCAACGACACTGCTTACTGTGTGCCAGGCGCTGTACCCAGTCTTTCCCGTGCCTCTTTTTTTTTTTCTTAGTTCATTTTAATCTTCACAGCTGATCTGTGAGTTAGATACTATTATATCATTATCCCCATTTTACAGATGAAAAAACCAGAGGCTCAGAGAGTTAAATCCAAGGACACAGTATGTGTTAAAGCATTAGACTCCAAGGCTCTGGCCTTAACTGTGGTGTCAAGTAGATGGTGTTTTCAGTGGACGATGGGAATCGCAGGACAGGAGTCACCCCCATCACGAGGGGGAAACATTTCTGAGCAGTGATGAGCAACCCAAGTGGGCTGGAACTCAGGGTAGAGGTGGGGCGGCAGTAGTCATTACACGCAAGGGCTCCGGAGCCAGAAAGCCTGAGTTGGAATCCTGTGTCTGCTGTGTACTACCTGGCCACCTCAGACAATTCCCTCAATTCCCTTGTACCTCAATTTCTAAAAGGGGAAAATTGATCTTTTCTACCTCATTGGGTTATTATGAAAATTAAATGAAATAACAACACATACACAAAACATTTATGCTAGTGCTTAAGACATCGAGGGCTTCCCTGGTGGCTCAGAGGGTAAAGCGTCTGCCTGCAATGAGGGAGAGCCGGGTTCGATTCCTGGGTCAGGAAGATCCCCTGGAGAAGGAAACGGCAGTCCACTCCAGCACTCTGGCCTGGAAAATCCCGTGGATGGAGGAACCGGATAGGCTACAGTCCATGGGGTCGCAAAGAGTCACACACGACTGAGCGACTTCACTTAAGACATTAAGGACTCAAGTAAAAATCAATAAGTATTACTGATACTGTTTTCAGTAGCAAAAAGGCCTTAGAGGGGGGTTGGGCAGGCTAGGGAGGGCCTAAAGGGCCAAAGGGTAGAAGGGTTTAGTTGCTCAGCTGTGTCAAGACTCTTTGTGATGCTATGGACTGTGGCCCACCAGGCTCCCCTGTCCGTGGGATTTCCCAGGCAAGGATACTGGAGTGGGTTACCATTTCCTTCTCCAGGGGATCTTCCTGACCCAGGGATCGAACTCACATCTGCAATGCAGGGAGATTCTTTACCACCGAGCCACGTGCGACCCTAGGAGTAGACCAAGGCAGTAGGAGCTGCTGGTGGCTTGTAGGCAGATCTGCGATAACAAGGCAGTGGCGGCATCAATGGATGCGGAGGGCAAGCCAGGGCTCTAGAGGCCGTTTTGGGGCTGGGCCATGGGTTACAGGTGGCTAAGGGCTGCCAGCAGAGTGGCTATGCTGGCCTCCACCACACGGGGGCACCAGAGTCAAGCCTCCCTGAGCATAGACTGGAGGTCCTGGACCTGGCAGGGAGATGGTTATAGAGGATGAGAATTTCTTAACCATCAGACACACTTTCCAGATTCCCATTACCTCCTCCAACTCTGTGCTCCCCACTTGACTAGGGGCGCGTGGGGACTGCACATCCCTGGTTGGTAAAGGGAGTTAGGAACACTGGTGGTGGGACCCAGTGCCAGGGCCTGCGTGGTCGACTGAGAAAAGTCTTCTTAGCACCCCTAATCTGGGGGCAGCAGCCCCTCCCCGATTCGGAGCATGGCTGGAAAGCTCTGCCCAGTGAGGACTTCTCAGCTGCGGCAGAAGGGAGCCCAGGGCCAGTGGATGAGGCTCTCCCTTCAGAGCGCTGGGTGACACAAGGGGGCCTCCTCCCCACCCCCCCGGAACCTAGACTTCTTGCACTAACAGTGGGCCTCAGGGCTGAGAGATCAACTGATGATTTGACGCCTCAACAGCGCCTTGTCCTTAGTGCTGGAGCCTTAGGAGTGAAGCACTCCCGGAGTCTCCTGTGTTGGAGGGCTGGAGGGGAGATATGCTCCTGGCCTGACTTTGGGAAACTCCACAGTTCTGGGCCTCCAGCTCCCCTTCTCCCAGAGCCACCACCAGAAAGCCTGCAGGAAGTCTGGCCGGGTTTTACTCAGGATGGTTTGGTGGGGCCTGCAGTATGGCGGAGGAAATGTGGCTGGCTGGGGGAGAGCAGCCCCTCTGACTCTGCTCCCAGACTCCCTGCAGTATCTGCCCCTGAAAGAGCAGAAGGAGCTGCTGGGAGGCTGCCCCCACCAAGCAGACAGTAGCCAGAATGGCTGGGTTGCTAAGTGAAGCAAAGTCCCAACAAAGAGTTCCCTGGGGCACCAGGACTGGCAGGAAGTATGGGATCTGCCCAGGTAGGATCAGCTTCCTTTCTGGGTCTGAGGCAACTGTTGAGGGGAACCCTGTGTCACCTGTGAGCAGGAATGGGTCAGGCAGTCCATGGGACTCCTGCTCTCTGTGGCCACGTGGATTGGCCAGGTGCTCAGCAGCTGGTCCCTGGACCACCCTCGGCTGGAGAGAGGATGTAAGAATGTTGCCTGGAGCCACCTGTGGCCTTCCGAACCGTCCCACTATGCCGTGGGGTCTGTGGAGTTCTGTGGGAGTAGGGTTTGGCAGCAGAAGCATCCTTCTGGCAGACACAGGGCAACAGCCAGGAGTTCACTGAGCTTGGGCTGCTGCTAGGTGAGACACGGAGCACTGTCAGGATGCCAGATTTCTGGGCAGTACTCTGCTGTTCAACGCTCCTTAACCTTCTATGCTGTCAGCAAATAGTCACTGAGCAGCTAGTATGTCCCAGGGACCAGAGATGCTGCTGAGAACAAGGCACCATCCGTGCCTCACAGACGTTTGGGAAGATCAAATGAAACAGGATGGGAAGTGGCAATGTAAACAGCAGGTGCCGCATAGGTGTCCTAGGAAGCAGAGCACGTGGGTGGAGGGCAGAGCGCCTCTCTCTGGGCTGGAGCAGAGATCTCAGGGACTGCCGGCTACGAAGCAGCCAGGGTTCCAGCACAGTGCCCAGAGTAGGCAGCAGAGGGCAGCAAGGGGCCTGCCTGCCTGGAAAGCAGCTTTTAGTAACTGATGGCTGGGAAGAGGTGGGGGACAGGGGAGACAGCACTGGAGAGGGTGGGCAACGCAGGGTCCGGGATCAGCCCTCTCTCAAGGGGGTATGCAGGTGGCACCTCCCTTCCAGTCTAGTGGAGGTTCAGGTGACAGGTGCTCGGCCTTCTGCACCAAGGGGCTTGGCTTTGCCTATCAGTAAGACTGGGAACTCTTCGGCGTGTCCCCGCCCCCACCCACTCCCATGTGCTGTGGCCCTGGTGTCGGGGAGTGGTTGCTCTGAAAAGGGGCCTGTGGCCATTTTTGTGTGTGTGAGACAAGTTCTGCGGTGCTGGTCTGAGTGGATTTAAGCCATTTGCTGCCCCTGGACAGCCCTGAACTCCAGCCTGGTCCACTCTCCTCCTCCAACTTAATCTCAGAACTTGGCTGCCTTTCTTCCTGGAGGGCAGGGGAATGTAACTATGATGAGCATCTCCCAGCCTGAGCTTCCCACACTGGCAAGGTGAGACCCCCAAGGCCCAGGAGGACTTCTGCTCATGCAGGAGGCCCCATTCCTCGTTTACCAGCTTGTATCCCACCACATCCTCAGAAAAGAGAGCTTGTGGAGAAGAGTGGCTGCCAGGGGGCTGGAGGGTGAGGTCTGGGGAGACTTGGGAGAAGCATGGGCTGCAGGAGGCTGCTTCCCCTAGAGTCCCAGTGGTGGTGGCTGGCTGGGCCCAGCCTTGCCAGCAGCTGCAGCAATAAAAGTGGGTGAAGGTGAAAGCAAGAGCCTGGCTTCCCAGGTAGATGCTACGTGACTCCTGGCACGTTGAGAGTATGTGTTTCCTGGGCGACAAGCTGAGCTAGGGACAAGGAAAGGACAGAAGTGTGACAGGAATGCAAGGGGAGGGAGGAAGTAGTGTCATTGGCTGGCCAGCCCTGTACATACCACTTCTGTACTCTCCCAGCACCCTGGGCCTGCATGGCACAGATCCCCAACCCTGGTGGGGGAACCCTGTTTCTCCTTGCTCTTGCTTGGCCAGTGTAGAGGGAGCCCCTGATGAGCCTGGCCCCTCCCCCACCCACTAGAAGCAAGAGGTGGCCAAGCCCTAGGTGGGCAGGTTGGTACCAGGGAAGCCAGAAGCTCAGGGTATGCCACAGCACTGGAGACAGAGAACTGCTGAGTGTGTCTGGCTGGGGGACTCCAGTTCTTTCTCCAGGGCAGCATTTGGCCCAGGGTGGGGGCCGGTGGGGCTGTAAGCTGCCATCTCCGGGTGGTCAGAGCCTGACCTTTTTCAGTTCCAGGGGGCTGTAGCTGTGGACTCCTGGAGCAGAGGGACTCCCCAGATGCTGCTGCGGGGACTGGCATGGGGAGCTGGCTGGGGTTACCTTCCGGGGGTTTGTGTTCCGGCCTGAAGCTGCATACGGTGTACTGGTGCACAGGGAACACTTTGGTCTGTCACACCCCCTCTCCTGTTACCCCTAGGCCATCTGTTTTCTGGAATGAATGACTAGCAGAGCAACAGGCTATGGCTCCAGAACCTACAGGCAGGTTTATGAGGTGGAAGATCTCAGGGATCCAGAGAGGCAAGCTGCAGGAGCTGGGGGAGACACTCCCCACTTCTCTGACCACCCCTACCCCCCAGGTAGTGCCCCAGTCAGAGCTCTGGGAACCCAGGGACACTCTTCTTTCTCAATGTTATCTGGATGGCACTGAGGGGGCCTGGGGGAGTGGGGTCAAGCCTATACTGTGGCTTCTGCTTCATCACCTCAACCTTGGCTGGTGGCATTTGGTGCAGGCCACCGCACAGTGCTGAGGTGGCCCCTGCGTGGGCACCCCCCAAGCAGGTTAAGGCCACCAAGACTACATATACCCCAAAAGCTCTAGCTTTGACCTGGGCAGGTGCTGGAGCCCTGAGATGGGCTGAGCTGCCATCAGGGCAAAGGGTGCCTGGTGGTCAGGTCTCTTGAAATCAGGGTGGCCTCTGGTGGGTGGGGCCTGAGCTCCAAGGCTCAGTGTGGAGTGATGGGGTGGGCCATGGTTGGAGGCAGCCTGGGGGCAGCGGCACAGCGGGAGCCAGGCAGCCGGGCTGGGCTGGCAGCTGATGAAGGCCTCGGCGCAGTTCTCAGTGCATCACTGGCTGGTCCAGCACCAAAACCTTCAAAGCATTTGCCTTTCTGGCAGGGGCTGGGGCAGAGCTGCGGCTGGGCTGGGAGAGGCCTCGGCGCAGGGGAATAGGAACTCCAGATCTGCATCCAGGGGCGATTTTCCCAGGCTCCTTCCTCCCACACAGCGGCTCCCTCCCTTGGTTCTGGAGCTGGATCAGGCCCTTCCCGCCAAGTCCTCGTGGCTGCACAACTCAGCCCCAGGCTGGGCTGCTCCCGTCTGGGGAGCAAAAACCAGGGCAGAACCCAGGACAGACAAAGGCTCATTAGCTGCGGCCCAAGTCCCCTCCCACCAAGGATGGCTCTCAGTCTACCAGCTGCCAGAAAAGGGCTATTGAGCTGGAGGCCTGAAAAGGCCACATTTATGTGAGCCTGGGCAGGTCTCATCCATCTCAGAGTTAAGTTGCTGGGCCTGGAGCAAAATTTTGCAAGAGAGGTGAAGTGCACCAGGACAGCAGGCCACCAGCGAGCCCGAGTGCAGGGAAGAGAGGACCCTGGCGTCTCCCCGGCCTAGCCCCAACCCCGCTCCGCCTGTGCACGGGTGACCCAGCTTCCTCCCCCATGCAACCTGTCACTGGACTTGCTGACAGGAACAAAATGGACTGCTTTGAGTTCCACCTCTTTTCATTTCCTTCGCCCTCCCTCTGGAAGTGGCTTTAATGAGCAGTGAAATGGCTCAAAGGCAATCAGAGGAGTAAAGCGCCGGGATAATTAAATTGTCTTCCCCTTTCCCAGTGGAACCTTCACGCTCAGGCCTGGCTTCCTGGAGCTGGGGTTTCCGCACCCCCGGCCGGGCTCTGCCTCCACGATGCCCAGGCCTTGCCCTCTGCTGCCTCTTCCCCACCCCCCAGGGTCCTGGAGTGTCCAGATGGAGAGAGGCAATGCCTTGGTGGTGCTGCGCAGCCTGCTCTGGCCCGGCCTCACCTTCTACCACGCTCCTCGCACCAAGAACTATGGCTACATCTACGTGGGCACCGGCGAGAAGAACCTAGACCTGCCCTTCATGCTGTAGGCAGGCTGCCCGGGGGGTGTGCAGTCTGAGCAGTGTTTTCATAAAGGCGGTGGATCTGGTCAGTCTGTTCTGTGCTGCTGCTTACCCCCACCTCCACCTCCATCTGGTGTCCAGGCTGAGGAGAGGCCCAGCTCTAAATAGAGCAAGTGGCAGAGGGCTGGAATGTGCTAACAAGAGAGAATGGTGGGAGGGAACAGCATGGGGGAGAAGGTGGCAGCCAGGAGGCCTCTGAGGAGGGCAGCTTCTTGGACTCAGAAGAGAGCTGCACGTAGGCTGGGCAGCCTAACAAAAAGCCAACGGCTGTCAACAGAGAGGAAGGGAACCTGTGTGGCCATGAGCTCCGCTCGATGTGTCCACGTGGCCCACCACCAGAGCCCGGTGACTCAATGCGCAGTGACTGGCCAGAAACGGGCTGAGCCCCCCGCGCTCCCCAAGCAGTGAGCACACACCCAGCGGGGGAGCACAAGCCTGGTTTATAATATTCCTTCAGACAAAGGGCCGGTGCCCCAGCCCTGAGCCCAGGCCAGTCGTGAAACCACCGCAGCTGCGCAGGGTCGCCTGCCCTGACTGCCGCCAGCGCCCAGCACCGTAGTGGTGCAGGTCCTGGGCACTGGAGCAGACCTGCCACCCCCCCGTGCCATCTGCACTGGAGGAGCCGGGCCGCCCTGGTGGGATGGGGTGGGAGTGCAGGATGAGCTCAGGCTCTCAGGAGGCCCTGCTCTCAGTCAGTGATACAGCACCAAAGGCCTGCCCGTGTAGGAGACGTTGTCCTTCAGGAGGGGGGACCCCACAGCCATGCGCACCTTGTTCCAGCGGTGGCCTTTGTTGTAGATGGGCTTGACGGAGCGGGGAGACCAGCGGGTCAGGTACCTGTTAGGGGAGGATGGGAGGCAGCCATGAGGGCTGGCAGCCCAGGATGCGGCAGAGACCACGGGCATGGGCCCCTTGGGCCGAAGCTGCACTTGGTCAACCAAACACTTTCACCAGCTTCCCTTTCCTGAGAAGGGGCTTTTCCTGGGAGCAACTGCCCGGTGTGCTGTAAACAGATGGGCTGGGCTCTGGCGGCCGCACGCATGTGTGGCCACGTGCTCGCTTGTCTTTATGAGTTGCCAGTGTGTGTGCGTGTGTATCTGCTGGGGGAGGAGGCAGAGGAAGAGGCTACTCAGAGAGCAGATCGGCCCTCTCTGGCCCAGTCGTGGGGAGAGGAGAGGCTGATGTAAGGGCCTGGAGGAATCCCTCCCTCTCCCCCACTTGGCTCACTCTGCCACCCCAGCCCTCAGGGAACAAGCCTGGGCAGCCATAACTGGCAGAGGACCCCTGACCCTTGACCCTCAAGCAGGCCATGATGGGAGCCAAGGGTGAGGGCCCGTGGGTGCAGACGTAGGCCAGGAAGGTTCATGTAATATGAGCGGGGAAGGGGAAAGATGGCTGCCGCCCATTGTCCTTTGGCCTCCTTGGGGACGGCAGGGCCCTGACAGTTCCGGGAAAAGTGGCTCATGCCGGCTAAGACTGGGGTTTACTCTGTTCAGAACGAAATTGGGATCCTATCCAGAGGCCCACCCTTCGTCCTGAAAGCTCAGCCTCGGCAAAGGCCAGGATCCTCCCCTGCTTCCACTAGGTTAGGGCTCAACCCAGTGCCTCTAGAGACCCTCCCATGAGAAGTTTTAATTAAAAAAATGAATAACCATGGCTGAAAATTTTTAGATAAGAGTGAAAAAGTGACTGCTAATGTATACATTTCAACTGAGCTCCCCTGGACCTCCGTCTTCTGAGTCCTGAGAGGAAGTAAAAGCTGTGGGACTACACGCCACGTGTGAGGTGGGCAGGCAAGAGGGCTTCTGACGACCACTGGGTGGCTGTCAGCCCCCCAGCAGGGAGGTCTCTGTGCAGTTAGCTGGCCCCAGAGCCGCCTCTGC
Source organism: Capra hircus (assembly GCF_001704415.2). NCBI lineage: Eukaryota > Metazoa > Chordata > Mammalia > Artiodactyla > Bovidae > Capra > Capra hircus. The sequence goes on along the minus strand of NC_030830.1, from coordinate 31,662,584 downwards.
TGTGGCTGGTGGTGCTGGGACCTGACAGGGCCCTATGCTGGTGTCTCCCTGGCTTCAGAGGGGTGGGTGAGGAGGTGGGATGTGGAAGCAGGCTCCTTGGGATTGAAGATCCTGAAGCACACCAGGCTCTCCAGAGGTTGCTGCCTTATTGCACCCCTCCGCCCAGCCTTGTCCCTCCCACCCTGGAGACACCCTGGGAAGCTGGGCTTCGGCTGGCCCTGGGCCTGATGCTTGTGCCACAAGGAGCAAGCAGCTGCTGTGGAGGGGCTGGGGCCTCCGGTCAGTGCTCTGGGACTACTCCAGCTCTAAGAACCAAGGCTCCCTGCTAATCGAGCTCCTTCCTCCTACCTCTCTGGAAGGGGCGGGGAAGGAGATGGCACGGCTTGACAACTGTCAAGTCCCTAGTTGTAGCCAGGACTCCCTCTCCTCCCCAGGAGGGCCTTTTGCAGCCCCACGAGCCCCCACACAGCATCAATCCTGCGTCACACTAATGGATACCGGATATACGGGAGGGAGCCTGGCTTTGCTTCAGAGGCTGAGGGCAGGATGGATTGTATCCTCAGGCCTGCTGCTGTCTCTTAACAAGTTGAAGTGGGGGTGGGCTCAACTCCCAAATGGTCCACAGCATATTTGGGAAAGATAAGAGGAAGTTAATATGTCCTGTTCCCCACAGCTGCTGGCAGATGGCAGCTGGCAGCACGGGAGGTGCAGGTGGAGATGGGCAAAGGGCCAGGGTGCTGGCAAGGAGTCAGTGAAGACCCAGCTCTGGCCCTGCACCCCCGGCCCAGCAATCTAGAGCCGGTATCTGCCTGGCCTTCCATCCTCCATTCCCAGGTTCTGTTGGGGATCAGCCTAGGAGGTTTGCTGGGGGTGGGGGATCTTGCCTTGCTCCACCCGAAGAGTGCAGATCTAGTGGCATTAGGACAGGCTGAAGGAGGGAGGGCCGTTGATAGGAGAGAACAAGAAACACCAACATCAATTTTACAGACCTGGATCTACTCTCAATAAGACAGTATTGTAGTTCCAGGAGTGTGTAGTGTGGTAATGTCAGAGATAGCTGTTTGAGTGTTAGACAGGAACCTGTTCCTACACCACAGGGGGCCACCCTGCTCAGGCTGAAAGGCAGATTGATTGATTCTAGAATCTTTCTAGAATCAATCTTTTTCTCCTGTTCCGTAAAACCTCAGGATCTCATGGGATGCCATACGCAGCTGAGCAGGTTGTTAACTGTACAACTCTAGGGAGAACATTCAGAATCTAGTCTACATGGATGCTGCCTTCAAGTTTTACAGTATATGATCTGACAGCTCTATATGTGGTCCTACCCCAGAAAGCCCTCCCATTTCTATTTCTAAAGTCTCATTTTGCCCTTTAATAACCCCAGTGCTATTACTGAAAGTTTGTAGAACTGCTCTGACATTCCCATAGCAACCCAGTATGATGTCATAAACAGAGGATTAGCACATTCTAATGCCCAACCAGCAGATCTTCTTACCCTTGTTACCCCTGGGCTAAGTGCCCTGCTGGGGAGGGACAAGGACAGACGCTGAGGCTGGCAGAGGGAGAGTAACAGGCGTGTACCGTGGTGGGACTGACTGGGTGGTGGGGGTGGCGCTCAGGCTGGAAGGGACAGAGCGCTCCAGCTTTCCTGAGTTGCAGGATGAGCTCCAGGAGCTGGCCTCCCCAGCCCAGGCCTGTGTACCTGTTGAGTCGGGGTCTGGTCTTTGGAACAAATCCTTCAGGAAGCTTGGGTCTGTGATTTGGGAGCAGACCTGAATGGAGGGAAAAGCATTTAAGAGGATGGTCTCTGTACTCCCTCTGCAGCTCCGGGGGCTGAACAGAAAGCCCAAGGGGGTGGGAGGCTGGCATTGGGGGGCGAGTATAATGCAGTCTCTGGACGCACACTGCTCTTTCAGGAGGAACTAGGGGTGGAAGGTGTAATGATGCCCACAGCCCCCTGCCCCCTCTGCCCGAGGGCCCTTTACCTGCTCGATGGGCCATCTTCACACACTCCTCTATCTTGCGGTGCTCTTCTTGGCACAGCCCGGTGACCCTCCGGGGCAGCATGCCCCCATGTGGCCGGATGAACTGACTGAGCAACAGAACATCCTAGCGGAAGCGGAAGACAGGAGAGGAGGATCGTGTGGACGGGTGCTGGCTGCCAGGGAGCCAGGGCCAAGTGGCCTGCAGGGTAGACTGTTGTGGCTGGCATTGTAAGGGGCTGACGCCACCCTGAGAAGCGACCTGAGACCATTCCCTCCACACAGAGCTCTGCACTCAGGCCCACTGCCTCCACTGCAACAAGTTCAATCCCAGCTTAGCAAGATTTCCTGGCCCGGTTATCAACCCCAAGAGTTCTCAGCTCCTCTATGAGACAGTCTTCCGACAGACTTGGTGAGAGAAGGGGAACTTTTCAAGAAGGTTAACAAGCTATCATGCGCCCACAGTATCTCTCCTGGTGATGAAAAGTGTGTTATCTTCTTTGGGTGACATAGGGGATATGTTATGTCTTTATACACAAGAGGGAAGACCTGTACCATTTCTGCCCCCAAAGTCTACATATGACAGCCTACACACCACAGCCCAGAAGACATGCAGAGAGCCCCTCCACCTTCTGCCATGCCCTCTGAACGAAGCACCAGGTAGCAATAAGCTAAGGAGGATGAGGTCAAGTTGTGAAGCTAAATCCCACATCTTCTACGCCCCCTGTGCCCAGATGGGAATGGATTCTTGGGCTTCCTTTGAACCATCAGACTGCTTTGGATGAGTCAAGGAAATAATGATAAACAAAGACAGCATCCAGAGAGAGCAAGTCCCCTCTCAACTCTCACAGGATGGCAACAGTTAAAGAAAAAGTCTCCCACACCACCCCAGGGGCCTGACATGCCTGCCTCCACAGTCCTGGTCCTCACATGGATTCGCTGCCCTGGCAGGCACCTCACTGTATAACTGTAGATTTGCTTTAATCACTGGTCAGTTCCAGGGGGACCCAGGCCCCCAATTCCCACCCTCGTAATCCTCAGAATCTGATGAAAAGAACTTGGACTGGATTATCTGGGGATAATACATGGGGCTCACAGGCCCAGCGCTGCCCCCACTGCAGGCTGCCAAGGAGGCTGACAGCTCTCTGCAGCTCAGAGTGGCGCTGTCCTGAGCAGAAAGGGGTGAAAAGGGAAACAACTTCTCCAGCCTTTACCTTGGAGGGGATTGGATTTCTTCTGCTTGATAAACAGAACCAAGTCCATTTCCTGGAAACGGCTGGTAGGAAGAGTACTCCGCAGTGGTCAGGCAGGTGTGGGCTCCCCTCCCCATCCACAGCTGGGATCCTAGGTATGGCCAGGACCCTACAAACTTCCATGTCACAAGAAGCTGAGAGCACTGCCTGTGGCCTGCAAGTTCCCTGTTACTCCAAGTGGCCATCAGCAAAAGGGCGGGGATAGGGTGAAAGAATACCGCCACCCCCCCACCCTGGGGTGGCGTGAGGCCAAGGCTCCCAGCCCAGGAGATTAGTTGGGTTGTTCTGTTCAGATCCCATGGGCATGTGGCCTTTCCTGCTCTCACCACCTGACCGGGATCTCTGCCCTTAGTCATCCCATTCCACAGAGGGGCACAGGGACAACATGCAGGTCAAACTGGCCCAAAGCCTGAATCACCTGAAACCTAAAAATAGGGTGCTTAATGTCACCAGCAGAACTCTGAAGGACAAGTATGTATTTCTCCAGGGTTGTGTCCATCCCCTAGGCCCGCCTCATCTCCAGATATGATGCAGAATAGCAGTTGGGACTGGCAGCTCTGCCTGGGTTTCATACCCCAGAGTGCATCCCAGCTCTGATACTTACTAGCTATGTGATCTGAGGCGAGTGCATTAACTTTGCCATGCCTCACATTGCCTCATCTGTAAAACAAGGAGGAAAACAGTACCTGCTTCACCAGGATATTGTGAAAACAAAGTGAATTATGCCCCTACCACTGTTTGCTCTCATCATCTCTCCGTGAAACGACAGCTCTGGAAGAGCTACAACAAACAGGGGTCCCTGTAGCTCCAGTGTGGGAAGAGAGTGAAGTGCCCTCAGATCACAGTGAGGACTCTCAAGACACACCCTCATTACACAAGGAGGAAAACCAAGCCCAGACTGATTCCATCCCTCAGGAACACAGCCCTACGAGACTGGGCTCCAGGGCCCTGGTGGTCTGAGCTGCCTGCAACCAGACCAGGAACTGAGTCAGGGACTCTTCACCCTGGCGCACATTAGAATCACCTGGGGAGCTTTAAAAAATAATGATGGTCGGGCTCCATCCCAAGCCAGCAGAATCATCTAGGCGTGGGGTCTGAGCATTTTTAAAGCTCCCCCGGGACTCAGTGTTGAGAGCCGCTGGACACAATGCTTCTGTCTTGGTGGCTCCGTGAGATGCCTGTTAAGCCCACGGGAAACGGAGCTCTGAGATGCGCAGACTCACCTCATAGCTATACTTGTGCTTCAGGTTCCAGCGGCAGATGGGGCATTGGCCAGAGGGGTTGGGGGGATTTGGACTTTCCCTGGGAGTCCCTGTGATTCGGCCTTCAATCTAGGAGACAGAGAAAGAGAGCTGATGAGGGGGAGAGTTGTGTGGAGACCCCGATCCTTGAGGAACCCCCAAAAGCTGGTGAGGCTTCCTCTCTAGAGGCCTTGGGGGAGCAGCTAATGGGCCTCTCTGCCTGAATACGGCTGCTGGACACTGGGTCTCAGGTGGCCACAGAGTTGGGCTTGGTGACCTGTGAGGGTAATAGAAACTGAACTTAATGCTGGTGGCAAGAGGAGAGGTGTGTTTTATCTGCTGCATGCTAGCTTTCCATCCTCAAAATGACAAAAACTCCAGAGCTTTATGCTTCCCTCTCCCTGCTTTGGGAAAAAGTAATCCATGGACATGGTAAAAAGTTTCAAACTGCCCAGGGATGTGTAGTCCAAAGGAAGTCTCACCCTTTATCCGGCATATCCTTCTTAGCAGAAATTGCAGTTTCCAGCTCTAACACAGGTAAGTCTACAACCAGGCATGATTTGGCCTCCAGGGGACACCAGACAATGAAACAATTCTGATCGTCCCCACGTGGGTGAGGTGGGGTGGGGATGGGTCCCTAGCTCCTAGCAGTTCAGTTCAGTTCAGTCGCTCAGTTGTGTCCGACTCTTTGCGACCCCATGAATTGCAGCACGCCAGGCCTCCCTGTCCATCACCAATTCCCAGAGTTCACTCAGACTCACGTCCATCGAGTCCGTGATGCCATTCAGCCATCTCATCCTCGGTCGTCCCCTTATCCTCCTGCCCCCAATCCCCCCCCAGCATCAGAGTCTTTTCCAATGAGTCAACTCTTCGCATGAGGTGGCCAAAGTACTGGAGTTTCAGCTTTAGCATCATTCCTTCCAAAGAAATCCCAGGGCTGATCTCCTTCAGAATGGACTGGTTGCATCTCCTTGCAGTCCAAGGGACTCTCAAGAGTCTTCTCCAACACCACAGTTCAAAAGCATCAATTCTTCAGTGCTCAGCTTTCTTCACAGTCCAACTCTCACATCCATACATGACCACTGGAAAAACCATAGCCTTGACTAGACGGACCTTAGTTGGCAAAGGAATGTCTCTGCTTTTGAATATGCTATCTCGGTTGCTCATAACTTTTCTTCCAAGGATTAAGCGTCTTTTAATTTCATGGCTGCAGTCACCATGTGCAGTGATTTTGGAGCCCCCCAAAATAAAGTCTGAGACTGTTTCCACTGTTTCCCCATCTATTTCCCATGAAGGGATGGGACTGGATGCCATGATCTTCGTTTTCTGAATGTTGAGCTTTAGGCCAACTTTTTCACTCTCCACTTTCACTTTCATCAAGAGGCTTTTTAGTTCCTCTTCACTTTCTGCCATAAGGGTGGTGTCATCTGCATATCTGAGGTTATTGATATTTCTCCCGGCAATCTTGATTCCAGCTTGTGTTTCTTCTAGTCCAGCGTTTCTCATGATGTACTCTGCATATAAGTTAAATAAGCAGGGTGACAATATACAGCCTTGATGTACTCCTTTTCCTATTTGAAAACAGTCTGTTGTTCCATGTCCAGTTCTAACTGTTGCTTCCTGACCTGCATACAGATTTCTCAAGAGGCAGGTTAGGTGGTCTGGGATTTCCATCTCTTTCAGAATTTCCCACAGTTTATTGTGATCCACACAGTCAAAGGCTTTGGCATAGTCAATAAAGCAGAAATAGATGTTTTTCTGGAACTCTCTTGCTTTTTCCATGATCCAGCGGATGTTGGCAATTTGATCTCTGGTTCCTCTGCCTTTTCTAAAACCAGCTTGAACATCTGGAAGTTCACGGTTCACGTATTGCTGAAGCCTGGCTTGGAGAATTTTGAGAATTACTTAACTAGAATGTGAGATGAGTGCAATTGTGCGGTATGAGCATTCTTTGGCATTGTCTTTCTTTGGGATTGGAATGAAAACTGACCTTTTCCAGTCCTGTGGCCACTGCTGAGTTTTCCAAATGTGCTGGCATACTGAGTGCAGCACTTTCATAGCATCATCTTTCAGGATTTGAAACAGCTCAACTGGAATTCTATCACCTCCACTAGCTTTGTTCGTAGTGATGCTTTCTAAAGCCCATTTGACTTCACATTCGAGGATGTCTGGCTCTAGATGAGTGATTACACCATCGTGATTATCTGGGTCGTGAAGATCTTTTTTGTACAGTTCTGTGTATTCTTGCCATCTCTTCTTAATATCTTCTGCTTCTCTTAGGTCCATACCATTTCTGTCCTTTATCGAGCCCATCTTAAGGGCCTAGATCTGATAGATAGAGTGCCTGATGAACTATGGAATGAGGTTCGTGACATTGTACAGGAGACAGGGATCAAGACCATCCCCATGGAAAAGAAATGCAAAAAAAGCAAAATGGCTGTCTGGGGAGGCCTTACAAATAGCTGTGAAAAGAAGAGAAGCGAAAAGCAAAGGAGAAAAGGAAAGATATAAGCATCTGAATGCAGAGTTCCAAAGAATAGCAAGAAGAGATAAGAAAGCCTTCTTTAGTGATCAATCTAAAGAAATAGAGGAAAAGAACAGAATGGGAAAGACTAGAGATCTCTTCAAGAAAATTAGAGATACCAAGGGAACATTTCATGCAAAGATGGGCTCGATAAAGGACAGAAATGGTATGGACCTAACACAAGCCCCTAGCAGGGAAGCTGCTAATAAGCATCCTATGACAGACAGCACAAGCCCCCAGAGCAGAGAACCAGCCCATCTAAAACACCAATAGTGCGGGGCTAAGAAACCTGGTCTAGGCCTACACGAGCAGACAACTGTGTGCACACACCCTCCTCCCCTCTAAAGACACAGAGCGGGGGACACAGTCCCCTGGCTGCTTCCTCTCAGCACTCTGGATGACACCTTTCACACCCCACTTGGGCCACGTGTGAAGTGACCTCCGCCATGGCTGCTGTGTCCTGTGACACAGCCTTGGAGAGACTAAGCGCAATAAAACAGTGACCTGGGCGTCAGCTCCAATTGCAGGAGGGGGAGGTTAGACAGCCTTGCTGAATTGAGGCCACGGATTATGAGAGTGAGGCTGGGCCAAGTCTGAGAGGCTTTGGGAGGGAAGCAACTCTCCCAGGGGAGAAGTGGCAAAAGGCAAAGAAGCTGGCTGCACAGGGTGCTGTTACTGCCTTTCCAGCAATGCCACCCCAGCGATGCCAGAAATGGAGCCAAGAGCTCGGGAAAATGGGCAGGTGCATGGAAGGTCTTGGGAGGGGGTCAAAGTGGGCCTGGGTGGGGAGAGCTAACATTTACACACTCCCCACTACAGGCCTGGCTCTGTGCTGATAATGGTCCACATGGATCATCTCATTTAACTCCACAGCCTAGTGAGGGCAGATTCATGATCTTATTTTACTGATGAAGAAGTGAGACTCTGACAATGAGTAATACCCAAAGTCAGCCATGGCACTGCCTCTCCAGGCATGGCTAGGCTCCCTCCCCAAGGGCTCTCATGGGACCACATGCCTCTGAGTTCATTCCACAAATAGCAAATTCATGCCCCACAGGAAAAACACTCTGCACACAGAGAAACCCAATGAGTTTCTCTCCACCAACATGGAGTTTCCAGGGTGAACGCTTGTTTCAGTTTGGGATAAGGGAACTATTCTTAAAGGGATGGGAGTCTCTAGAAAGAACTGCCTTGAGGTCTTAACCTCAAGTACAAAGATTGAGAGGGAGCCTTCTGGGGAAGACCCAAAGAGGGAACCCTAAGGGCTTGTCCTGGGGATAAGAAGGCCTTGGGGAGGGCTGTGCATGGCTAGCTGCCAGAGGGTTAAATCCCTGGTTGACATGGAAGCCACAGAGGCTTCTGGGAACTCTGTGGAGTGGTTGAGGATTTCTTGGGAGGCACAGAAGGCCATGTGAAAACAACGTTGTCTTTTAGGGATTATAGGATAATCTAGGCCCCATGACTCCCTGAGGAAGGGAGGTGAGATGGGCCCAGTAAGGGTGGGGGTTGGGGGAGGAGTAGAGGGGATGAAAAAGCGTCTAGCTTTCTCACCACCAGATGAGCCAGGGCGCCAGCTATGAGCCCAGGGCCCAGAAAGTGTCACCTCCTCACAGCCTCACTGAAGGAGTAGCTTAGTCATTCTAGCCAGAAAGGAAAGAGACAGATCCAGGCTCCTGGCCTGGGGTCAACTTACTCTTTCTAGCCTTGCCATTGCCTTAGTTTCCCCTTTGGAAAACTGACTTATTGCCCGCCAAAAAACATAGCAGCAAATACTTCTGAGCCCGTGTCATACAAAAGACCACTCTAATCAAGTAACAGATGCCTCAGTCCAACACAGCGACTGTTCCTGATTAACCACACTCCCGCACACAGGTTGAAAATAGTAGATGCGGGATTTATGGTCACAGAGGGAGCAAATCCTGAAGCTTCCAGTTGGGGCTCCTACCCTCTTCTCAGAGGAGCCAGGCAGCTCCAAGTGGTACAGAGGTTGGAAGTGGCCAGCTCGACAATACTTACTATAGTCGTCTTCCCTTCTTGGATCTCCACCACTACAGAGATAAAGGGGAAACATTAGGTCAGCCATTTAATAAGGAACAGGCGTTTTAAACAATAGCTCAAACCTTACACATGAACGAAGATGAAGCGCTCTGTCTGCGCCTCCCATGGCCTCCACTCGGGGGGTGCAGGGTTTGCAGCCCAGGGCCCGGCTCTGTGCCCAGCAGGCTGTGCAGAGCAGTGCTCAGGTGCTTCAGTCGTGTCCAACTCTTTGCGACCCCATGGACTGTTGCCCACCAGGCTCCTCTGTCCATGGGGATTCTCCAGGCAAGAATACTGGAGTGGGTTGCCATTTCTCCTCCAGGGGATCTTCCCGACGCAGGGACTGAACCCATGTCTCCTGTGGCTCCTGCACTACAGGCAGATTCTTTACTGCTGAGACACTGGGGAAGCCCATAACGTAAGGGCTCCTGCAAAGCAGGAGACCCCAATTTGATTCCTGGGTTGGGAAGATCTGCTGGAGAAGGGATAGGCTACCCATTCCAGTATTCTTGGGCTTCCCTGGTGGCTCAGCTGGTAAAGAATCTGCCTGCAATGCGGGAGACCTGGGTTTGATCCCTGGGTTGGAAAGATCCCCTAGAGAAGGGAAACGCTACCCACTCTAACATTCTGGCCTGGAGAATTCCATGGACTGTATAGTCCACGGGGTCACAAAGAGACCGGACTGAGCGACTTGCACTCTCACTTTTCCTGCAGGCTGGGTGGGGGCAAATCCAGATGCCCGTATCAATCACCTCTGAGATTAAGGGTCTTCACACTGTTTCTGCCTTTCTGAGCCAAGATTTATCTTGGTTCCATCCAAGGTACTTGGCAAGATCTTGCCCTACTGTGGCTAGCAATCATGGCCTAAGAGCTGAGGGGTTGGGGGTGGACAGAGGCCATAAAAAGACCTTCAAAAGTACCCATTGTATGTGTTCTTTCATGAAGAGAAACCAGACAAATGTGGTTCCTGACCTTGACCAGTCTGAATCTAAGATGCAGCACCCAGGGGCCCCACAATGGGTAATAATGAGATCAGTTCACTCTGAGAACATCTTGAGAGCCTTGTGTTAAACCTGTACAAAGGCAGCTATCTCTCCTCCCTGCAGGGATGCATTTTGTTATCCACACTGGAGAGGGAAGAGTGACAGGAACGAGGGGCCTGCAGGTACGGGGTTGGGGTTGGAGCAGAATTTCAAAGAGAGGACTGCAGAGCCATCCTGAGAGGGACTCGCTCAGCTCTTCGCCTATTTAGGAGACAGGCAGTCAGAAAAGAACCCAAGGGCAAAACAATTTCATTGCATGTATGTCAGGCTGTACTTATGTCCTCTTATTTAACCAGGATGCAGAAAGACAACTTCAACAATATCCTAAGGGAGAACCAAGCTCATAACCCACATTTGGCAAATAAAATCAAACAGAAGGTTCTTGGAGATTCTCCCATGGTCGCCCAGTTTCTTTGGAAAGAGAGAAGCCATGGCTTTTGGCACAGGAACTGGCACACTGCAGATGCTCCATAAACGCTAGGGAGCAAAATATTGGTCGCGATGCCCTTCTGACTGCTAACTACCGTAACAGAAAATGTGAGTGCACACAGCTATAGCTAGGCTGCAAATGGTCTCCCCAAATGCTAAAACCATATTTTAACAGCAGCTTGGCTACCACAATTAGTTCTACTCAGCTCTAGTCAAGGAAAGAAGCAGTACAGATTAGAAAGAACCCAAGGTTAACTTTGTGAATCTAATCAAAGTTACGGACCTCGCCCTAGAAACACGTCCCTCGGTGTACACACAATTAGACACGGATTACAGGAAGCTCACAGACCCCTGCAGCTATGTACCTAAATGGTAAGACTGGTTTTCCCTCAGTGGTGGCAGGAGGTGATTTTCTAAAGTTTCTAAAATAAACATGTACTTCTTTTGCAATAAAAATAAGCAGTAAAAACAGAGAGGCTAAGAAAAAAAAGTGAGGCAACTCGAACCCACCTGGAGGCCCAGGGCAGCATCTGTGATCACTGGGCTCTGTGACTGACACCAAATTGGACCCAGACTGCCTGGAACTATCCCCTATTCGTTTTCTGGGCACGGCCATTCATAAAGACCCATTACTCCAAACAACCAACCTGAGAGCCCCTCAGTTGCGACTCCACACACACAAGGGAGTGACAACTGGCCAGAAAGGCCCTGAGGCTTTCTCCAGAGAACACTATAGTTACTAATCAACTCAAAGACAAACTAAGCTTCTCTCCCTAAGACAAAATGCGTCACCCCACGTACAGATCTACTTGTTCCCAAGAGACCAGCCTAAACGGGATGTGGGTGAGACTCAACTGGTACTCAGTCTGGAGGCCAGCACATCTCCAGGGGGATGGTCACTGTGCTGCGTCAGCTTACAAGAGCATCGGGGCAGAAGGGCCGAGACCTAGCCCAGCTGGGCACCCAGGAAACTTTGCAAATCTGCAAAAACCAAGTTGGAAGAGGGGCGGAGGATGACCCAGTCTGAGTAACAGCAGGTGAGGGGGGCAGCACAGGTTTTTAAGAATCCTGATAGGAAACAAAAGGAGAGACCTACTCCGGAATCACTTGAGTCGGCGTGAGATCAGCGCCCTGAAGTGAAGCAGACCAAGATGTGCTTCCCCTCTCTGTGGAGGCACTTGGGTCCTAACCATGAGGTAAACAAGTCGAGCAAAACACACATCACTCCCGGCAAAGAACCAAACCCTGAAGTCATCCCACTGGCCCCTGGAAGAGAGATCAAAGTCCATGGCAAGCTCCACTATTCATAAGCTCCCCACACAGCACTCTGAGCCAGTGAATCATCTCACTATAAGTTAGCGGGTAAAACAATAGGCAGATGCTTATCTCATAGAGACAACTTGTCAAACGAGGAGGAATGACTTGAGAACTCATATGGATCTGAGACTGATCAGGGCGGTATCTCAGTGCAGGGGCTGAGGGCCCACTGGAGCCTGAAGAGGCCCTAGTAGATTGCAGGCCTCTCAAAACAGAGATAGGAATCAAAACAGTATTGCTTTTCAGCATGCATACAAAAACATGTCAAAACCAAACAAAACCTGAGATCCATTTTGTCCCTGGCCTCCTCTCCATTCAAGAGAAGTGGGGGTGGTTAAGAAAAGCTGGAATAACAGGAGACCATTAGTCACTGACTGAAAACTTGTTTAGAAAAAGATGGAATTGCCCTTGTGTTCTGAGATGTGGCTGGATCAAGTAAACTAAAGAAGCAGTTTTCTAAACCAAGATTAAGGGCCAAGATCTTACACATCACATAACCTGTGCCACAGGAGGCAAGGCATTTGCTAAGCAACTGTGGAGTGTACGACTGGGCTCCACCCACCGTGGAGAGCTCCCCTCTAAGAGGAGACACAGTCTTTGCCCTGGAGGAGAAAAGAGAACTAAACCAAGCATGGGAACTTCACTCTAATAAAGTCCATGCCTCGTAAAGAGGTCCTTTGAGTACTTCAGTAAATACTCACCTAGGATGGAGTCCAAGATAACTGAATTGTAAGTTTAGAGCAAACAGCATTGCAGTGAGATTGCAGTGAGGCAAAAAGACCTCAATGGCCACACAAACAGACACAGAGAACTGCGGCGGGATAAAGGCCCAACTGTTTAGTAAAGGAGGAAGTGAGGGGAGATGAATGACAAGAGCTGGAGGGAACTCCTGCAAGAAGTGCCCAGAGGACCGATGTCCTTCTTGGAAAGGCTCCATGGAAATCAAGTCCCAAGCAGAGCACGAAGGGATGGAGTAACTGAATGGGAAGGTGGCTACAAGGCAGCACCAACAATCCTACACAGCACTCTTCGCAAGTGTGGCCATTGACTACTTTTCTCAAACTTCTTCCTCCCTCAAGCACTGCTCCCTTCTGCTCATCTTTAACTCTGCCACAAAAGTTTTCTGATTCTCGGCAGCTGCCGCCATGAAGGCCATGGTGCAGCGCGTCACCTGGGCCAGCGTCACAGTTGGAGGAGAGCAGATAAGCACCATTGGACGGGGCATCTGCGTGTTGCTGGGTATTTCCTTGGAAGATACGCAGAAGGAACTGGAGCACATGGTCTGGAAGATCTTAAACCTGCGTGTGTTTGAGGATGAAGGTGGGAAACACTGGTCGAAGAGCGTGATGGACAAGCAGTACGAGGTGCTGTGCGTCAGCCAGTTCACCCTGCAGTGTGTCCTCAAGGGGAACAAGCCTGACTTCCACCTGGCCGTGCCTGCAGAGCAGGCTGAGTCCTTCTACCAGGGCTTCCTGGAGCAGCTGCGCAAGGCCTACAGGCCGGAGCTCATCAAAGATGACAAGTTCGGTGCCTACATGCAAGTTCACATTCAGAACGACGGGCCTGTCACCATAGAACTGGAGTCTCCAGCCCCTGGTGCTGCTGCCTCTGACCCGAAGCAGCTGTCAAAGCTTGAAAAGCAGCAGCAGAGGAAAGAAAAAACCAGAGCCAAAGGGCCTTCTGAGTCAAGCAAAGAGAGAAGCACTCCCCGCAAGGAAGACCGCAGCGCCAGCAGTGGGGCCGAGGGGCACGTGTCCTTGGAGCGGGAGCCGTAGGTGGGCTGGACACAGTGCATTATCATTGGGCAGAACTGGATCCTGAAAAATTCATGAAAGATGCTAGGCACCTATACTACTTTAAAGACTTGGACCTGAATCCTGAAAAGGAAGATGGAAATAAGAAACTGGGAACCTACAAAAACACACACAAAAAACCCACTAAAGGAGCATTCCATTTTTTGTTGCTGCTGTGGCTTAATAGAGGAGATGGGTGCTGCCAGGGTGGGGAAGATGCCCCATGCACAGGGCAGCAAGGAACACACCCAAGGGTCCCCTCAGGAAGGCCACGTTGGTACCTCTGATTCTTGGCTTGCTTTTGGAACAGGCTGGCCCAACATCACTTGTCATCGAGTCCTCCTTTCACCCTGTGGTGTATTTCTGAGTGTCCATGATGGGTCCCAAATGCGGTCACACTGTCCATGTTTTTCCCAACACTGGCTAGGCCAGGGCTCATGTTAGGATGTAAAGAGAACAGTCGTCCATGATAATACATTATGGGAGACCTTTGCATCTTATAAATTTTCTCTTTTTTTCTAAAAAGAAATAAACTCCAAAGCTCAACAACAACAAAAAAGTTTTCTGATTCTCTCACCACCTACCCTTTCCTTTTCCCTTGGACCTGGGGGAACTTCCCTCTGCACTATCCTTCAAACAAGGAGTCTCACTGCTACACAAAAATCTCTTTCCACTAGCAGGTTACTCTGGACCATGTCTTTTGAATTCTTTAAAGCCCCCAACTTGCTCACTTCTATCTCAAAGCTTTTAGTTACAGGGCTGTCCATCCTGCAAGGCACATCCTTTTCTGAAATGCTAGGTCCTCCAGAAAGCTCCCTTAGCTAACTGGAAAAGAAGAAAAACATTCCCTTCAGCTTTTACTTCTTTCAACACACTCTGCTCTGAGGGTCTGCCAGATCATTATTGCTCATTTAGAAAGTCATATGTGTTTATTACTCTTGTTTTAAATGCTTTCCTTCACAACGGCTCTAAGAGTGACAAGGCAGGAACAAGGTCTTATCTCTGCTAGGTCTTACGGTGCCAATCATGAAATCAACTCCAGCAAGTTAACTGATAAGAGCTTTTAGCAAAGGGAGCCACCGGGAAGCCCTGCTGTGGAGTACCAAGGTGGTGTCACTGGTGGAGAGGGAAGATTGCTGGCCCTACTTCTGACTCCAGCACTTACTAGCTGTGTGATGCTGGGCACAGCTACTGAACACCTCTGGACCAGATTTCATTTGTAAAAATGCCAGTAATACCCACCCTTAAAGGCTGCTGAGAAGACTGAAAAGTGTATGTGGAAAACCTGGCAGAGTGCTTGCTGCAGGCACTTAGTAAATCACAATTTCCACTTTTTCCCTTCCCTTAAGTCTTGCTTCTTCCATAATCATCTTTTTTGGTTCTGTATGTCCATCTGGTCAAAGATCAGACCAGGCTTTCTCAACAGCAGCAGGACTGGTATTTCAGGCCAGGTGGTTCTTTGTTGTGGGGGGCTGTCCTGTGCACAGGAAGATGCTTAGCAGCATCCCTGGCTTCTACCACCACACACCCAGCTGTGAAGACCAAAAATGTCTCTGGACATTGCCAAGTGTCCCTGAGAGAACAATCTGCCCTTGACTGAGAATCACTGCTTCATACAGAGAGCTTCTACAGGCAGGAGCAGTAGTGCTGAGTGCCCAAGAACTCTGACTAAAATTAAAGAGTTCTATCGTATCAGAAAAGTAGAAATGCTTGAATGTTTTCAGCAAGACGCCAGCTCCCTCTCTGTGACTTTAAATTCTATGTATACAATCAGTTCAGTTCAGTCACTCGGTCATGTCCAACTCTTTGCGACCCCATGAATCGCAGCACGCCAGGCCTCCCTGTCCATCACCAACTCCCGGAGTTTACCCAAACTCATGTCCATCGAGTCAGTGATGCCATCCAGCCATCTCATCCTCTGTCGTCCCCTTCTCCTCCTGCTCCCAATCTCTCCCAGCATCAGAGTCTTTTCCAAATCTATACAATATTATTCCTCAAATATGCCAGCCAGGACCAGTCAAAATTAGCTATATGTGTAATTCTTTTAGCTTTACACATAATGGATAGAATATCAAGAGAAAGTTGTTGGTGTTGTTTTTAATTTAAAGGCTTTGGAGATAGGTGGTTCTCAAGAAAAGTATAAGCTAAGCTAATGCCTTCAAGTAAGATCACATCAATTCAATTATTTGGCTTTTAGGTCTGACAGCAACACAGAGAAGTTAGCAGGTATTCATGGTGAGGAAGACTTCAAATATTCATCTCATCATATAGCCATCTCTCCAACTGAAAAATTCAAATCTCAAATATTCCTTTGTAAAAAAAAACAAAACTATTCCTTTTGCCTATCCTCTGGGAACATGGCAAAGAAATGTTCTCAACTTCTAATTTCGAAATGGATATGTGCATTGTAGCTGTTAATGTTTGACACTTGGTAGATGCCATCAAAAATGTTACAGGCATGGAAATTCCCTGGTGGCCCAGTGTTTAGTAGGACTCTGTGCTTTCACTGCAAAGAATCCAAGTTTGATCCCTGGCTGGGGAACTAAGATCCCACAAGCCAAGTGGCACGGTCAAAAAAAAAAAAAAAAAAAAAGCTATGGGCATACGCCTATTTTACAGCATAGGAACACATGAAACAACTTTCCAAGTCCTTTTTACCATCAGCGTGATCTCTTCGGCATCTTTCTTTATCAGTGCATTAGTTCATCCAGCGGTAAGGAGGCAGTACCTGGATTTTGTTTTTCTTTCTAGCAAATGTTCCATCTTCCCTTCATAGCTAAATTCTTCAAACACCTATTTCCATTTCTTCATTAATTCTCTCTTTAATTTTCCCAAACTGGATTCCTTATCTGCCATTTTACTGAAAACTTACAAAAGACTTTTTCTGAGACAAATCCAATGCTCCCCTTGTTAGGCTCTTTTTGTTTTTTTGGACTTTTATGCTTCCCTTGGCACAATGATCACCATTTTCCCCTGGATATATCTCAGCTTTAGTTAAAGGATATGCTACTCCAGGTCTTAAACACACACACACAAAAACACTTCTTTGCACATCACTTATCCTTTCATGCTTCCAGCAGTGCACAAAGGAAGGTTATGTACTGAAAAGACCTTTCCATTTTCCGCCAGATTCCATCCTTTTATGAGCCTATTAAAGACACACCCCCTTCAGGAAAACTTCCAATTCAGTTTGCTGTTTCCAGTAACCAAATCTCTCTGAACATGTGCTTAGTCGCTAAGTCATGTCCATCTCTTTTAGGATCCCGTGGGCTGTACCCAGCAGGCTCCTCTGTGCATAGGATTTTTCAAGCAAGAATACTGGAGCGGGATGCCATTTCCTTCTCCAGGGAATCTTCCCAGACCCGGGTATCAAACCCGTGTCTCCTGCATTGCAGGATTCTTCACCCGCTGAGCCATCGAGGAAGCCCCAAATACCTAATACCTAAATTGTATTTATTGGAGAGTACTGCATCATCTCATTAGAACCTAACTTCTCAGGAACCCCTTGACAGTTTGAAGTATAGCACTTCGCCTTAAGTAAGCTCTCAGTTCAATGTCAGGCTGCCTTTCCAGACTAAATGAAAAGCAAACCCACCATCCAGGATATGCCTGTTTTAGCTGTTCAATGGCCTTTCCACCTTACCTTCCACCTCTCAGACTAAGGGTTCGGGCAGTGAAAGCTGCCATAAGATTATAGCATTTCAGATGAGAAACTGGAAAAGGAGGCCCAGGGGAGGGTATCCAGCTGACCTTCCCTGATCGCGCAATAATTCTTTAGTGAAGGAGGCGGCGGTTCGAAGAATACGGAATAGAGAATTAACATCCAGTGCCTGCGTGCGTAGGTGCTAAGTCGCTTCCGTGTCCGACTCTTTGTGACCCTATGGACTGTAGCCTGCCAGGCTCCTCTGTCCATAGGATTCTCCAGGCAAGAGTACTGGAGTGAACTGTCATACCTTCCCCCAGGGGATCTTCCGGATCCAGAGATCGAACCCATGTCTCTTATGTCTCTTGCACTGCCAGGCCCTTAACAAAAAACTTTTCTGAACCCTAGGACAGGTTTCTATTCTGCTCCTAAATAAGCAAGGCTTTCTCTCCGATCTTCATCCCCCTCGCCTCCCTCCCTGCCACCACCCATGAGGACACTCACGATGGGTGAGAGATCAAGGAAATAGCAGCAGGGTTCGGAAGAAAACTGCTAGCATTCCCGGAGCGCAAACATCTCCGACGTTTCAGAATCGCGCGAAAGGGAGGGAGGGGCGCATGGGGGCAGAAGCAGCCATCGTTTCTTCTCTTCAACCCTAGGAGGTCACGAGGACCCAGCACTCACCTTCCCTGAGCCAGCGGGCTGGTGGCCTAGCCCAGCTGGTCACGGTCGGGCCTGTCAACAGCCCTCTGAGAAACCGTCCGCAGCCGGACACCAGCACATTGAGGGCCGCCATCTTGAAAACTATCGCTGACCTCTTGTGCACTTCCGCTTCCGGAACGGGGCGCGCGCGCAGCCGCAATACTGGGCAGGAAGAGTGCGTCTTGTGAGCGTCCAGCTCCGTTACTCTTATCAGTTACTTCGATTACCTCACCTCTACAGCTCGGAGCAAAGCAGAGCTAATGTGTGAAGCCTGTGCTTCTTTCATTCTGAGAGGCTGGGGAGGTTTTTAGCTCCTGTCGGCCAGTCCTCGAAGTCTCCAGGGTCGCTTTCGTTCCCCGGAAGACTTCAGTAAAATCACATGCACTGTCCTTATTTCTTTAAAACTTTTTCTTTACAAGTGAGATGTGGATTTTCAGCTTCTTGAGGCTGCGCCTAAGTCTGTACCAGAGAAGTTGAAATGGTTAGGACAATGATTCTGGAACATCAGGTATCCCACAGATCTAGGATAGAATTAATGCTCACGCCCCAGCCCCAGCCCACCCCCTCCCCATGGTCTCCAAGCTGCGCTCCCCTCCCCTCATTCTGGTAACTTGACGCTGACCTTTTGCCCTAAATCCTGAAAGATGATGCTGTGAAAGTGCTGCACTCAGTTCAGTTCAGTTCAGTCGCTCAGTCGTGTCCGACTCTTTGCGACCCCATGAATCGCATCACGCCAGGCCTCCCTGTCCATCACCATCTCCCAGAGTTCACTCAGACTCATGTTCATCGAGTCCGTGATGCCATTCAGCCGTCTCATCCTCTGTCGTCCCCTTCTCCTCCTGCCCCCAAATGCCAGCAGATTTGGAAAACTCAGCAGTGGCCACAGGACTGGAAAAGGTCAGTTTTCATTCCAATCTCAAAGAAAGGCAATGCCAAAGAATGCTCAAACTACCGCACAATTGTACTCATCTCACACGCTAGTAAAGTAATGCTCAAAATTCTCCAAGCCAGGCTTCAGCAATATGTGAACCGTGAACTTCCAAATGTTCAAGCTGGTTTTAGAAAAAGCAGAGGAACCAGAGATCAAATTGCCAACATCCTCTGGATCATCAAAAAAGCAAGAGAGTTCCAGAAAAACATCTATTTCTGCTTTATTGACTATGCCAAAGCCTTTAACTGTGTGGATCACAATAAACTGGAAAATTCTGAAGGAGATGGGACTACCAGACCACCTGACCTGCCTCTTGAGAAACCTGTATGCAGGTCAGGAAGCAACAGTTAGAACTGGACATACAACAGACTGCTTTCAAATAGGAAAAGGAGTCCGTCAAGGCTGTATATTGTCACCCTGCTTATTTAACTTATATGCAGGGTACATCATGAGAAATGCTGGGCTGGAGAAAGCACAAGTTGGAATCAAGACTGCCAGGAGAAATATCAATAACCTCAGATATGCAGATGACACCGCCCTTGTGGCAAAAGTGAAGAAAAGCTAAAGAGCCTCTTGATGAAAGTGAAAGTGGAGAGTGAAAAAGTTGGCCTAAAGCTCAACATTCAGAAAACTAAGATCATGGCATCCAGTCCCATCACTTCATGGCAGATGGATGGGGAAATAGTGGAAACAGTGACTGACTTTATTTTGAGGGGGCTCCAAAATCACTGCAGATGGTGATTGCAGCCATGAAATTAAAAGATGCTTACTCCTTGGAAGAAAAGTTATGACCAACCTAGATAGCATATTGAAAAGCAGAGACATTACTTTGCCAACAAAGGTCCATCTAGTCAAGGCTATGGTTTTTCCAGTGGTCATGTATGGATGTGAGAGTTGGACTATAAAGAAAGCTGAGCGCCGAAGAGTTGATGCTTTTGAACTGTGGTGTTGGAGAAGACTCTTGAGAGTCCCTTGGACTGCAAGGAGATCCAACCAGTCCATCCTAAAGGAGATCAGTCCTGGGTGTTCATTGGATGGACTGATGTTGAAGCTGAAACTCCAATACTTTGGCCACCTGATGCGAGACTCATTTGAAAAGACCCTGATGCTGGGAGGGATTGGGGGCAGGAGGAGAAAGGGAAGACAGAGGATGAGATGGTTGGATAGCATCACCGACTCAATGGACATGGGTTTGGGTGGACTCTGGGAGTTGTTGATGGACAGAGAGGCCTGGTGTGCTGCAGTTCATGGGGTTGCAAAGAGTCAGACATGACTGAGCAACTGAACTGAACTGAACTGAAGCTTATATCTCAGGGCTCAGCTCAAACTTCACTTCCATGTTAGTCTTTCTTAATCTCCCTGTCACTGGTTCTCCGCACCAGATATCTCTCCGTCTTAGTTGTTGGTTTCTTAGTTAAGTTGTGTCCGACTATTTTGACAACGTGGACTGCCAGGTTACTCTGTAGTCTGCCAGGTTAACCTGTAGTCTGCCAGGTTACTCTGTCCATGGGATCGCCCAGGCAAGAATACTGGAATGGGTTGCCATTTCCTTCTCCAGGGGACCTTCCCAGACTGGGGATTGACAGGCGGATTCGTTACCACCAAGCCACCAGGGAAGCCCCCTCCATCTTAGTACCCTGTTCAATTATAGTTTTGTATCAATTTGTGTAATATGTATCTCCCCATCAAACTGTAAGCTCCAGGAAGGCAAGGACATTGATTTTGTTGTTGACGCTCATGTCTCCAGCATTTAGTACAGTGCTTGACACATAATGAGTGCAAAATATATTTGTTGAGTGAATAAGCAGGACCTATTTTCTACGGCTTTTGTGAAGATTAGATGAGATAAAAACATAAGTGCTCAATAACCATAATTTATTAATAAGGCAGTTACTGAGATGACCGTGTGCTAGGTACTTTTCACAAGTTTGACATGTCTAATAACAAAATTTATAGTACCAAAAATAAAGCTCAATTTTCTATCTTTTAGATTTGCAGGATGAACAGAATGTTTCTCTAGAGCTATATAAGAAAGGAAAGCCATTTACACCTCAGTTCTTCCACATGGTGGTTAGGATATTATTTTCCACACTTGAAGGGGGATTTTCTAGTTATCCTAGTCTGATTCACACATGGGGAAATAAGGCTTATTAAAGGGCAGAGCACACTCTCTGATGAGGGGAGGGAAGGAGTCAATCTTCCAGGTGGGACTGTCACATTCGTGGACTAAGATGATGCAGAGCAGCTGCTGTATGGGGTACTTGAGTGGTATCAACTAAGAGGGAAGAAGGAAAAATGTAGCACTGGGTTTCCTTAAAATGTCACATTCGGAAAAGACAGGCCCCAGGAAGGGGGAACTTGAGAGAATGGTCAGTCTAGGAGGTGAGACAGACACGTAGGTTAGGAGTGGAGCAGGGAATTTGGTGGTGCGTGTGTCTAGGTGTTCTAGCCAGGGCAGGAAGTCCTCATCTGTCCTGGTAGCTTCTACTTTCCTTCTGTACAGATGACCTTGAACCCTTCCTGCTTGTACCACACCCCATGTTTCTTTACAAGCCCCCAGCTTCTGGGGATTAACTGGGACCAAGGCAGTAACAGAGCCCCATCCAGGGTTTGTTTTGGACGCAGTGAGTCAAAAGACTTGAATGTTAACACTCTCTTTGTTATCATATCCTAATTTAATCAAAGTTTATTTAAAAAAATAAACTTGTGTTTTCTACAATAAGTAACATGTTATCATTGTAAAAAAAAATGAAACAATGAAGAGAAAATAAATAGCCATAATTCAGACATAAGCATTATTCGCATTCAGCAAAATGAAATAATACTGTGTGTTTTCTTTGTCTTGTAATGTCTTTTTTTGATTAATCTTTGGCTGTGCTGGGTCTCTGTTTCTTTTTGAGTGGGCTGTTCTCTAGTTTCAGTGAGTGGGGTCTAATCTTTACTGTGGTATGAGGGCTTCTTATTGTGGTGGCTTCTCTTGTTGCGAAGCACAGGCTCTAAGCACACAGGCTCAGCAGTTTTGGCACATGGGTTTAGTTGCCCCTTGGCAGATGGAATCTTCCCAGAGTAGAAATCAAACCTGTGTCCCCTACATTGGCAAGCAGATTGTTATCCACTGCACCACCACGAAAGTCCATATTTATTTATTTCACTGTGCTGGGTCTTAGTTGCAGTATGTGGAATCTAGTTCCCTGACCAGGGATTGAACCTGGGCCTCCTGCACTGGGAGCACAAAGTCTTAACTACTGGACCACAGGGAAGTCCCTTATTTTTCTGTGAATCCATTTGTAATTAGTTTCTATGTGAAAAAAGAATTTTGTGAGACCAGATTTTGCTGAGAGACTAGCCTTTACCTAAAAAAAGTTGTTATTGAAGAAAGTATACAAGTTATCTACAGTTGATGAATTTCCACAAAGGGAACACATTACCCACACCAACAAGTAGAACATTACTAGCACTCCCCTAGTGTCCCCTTCCAGACGCTACTCCCTACACCCCACCACGATAATCATTATCCTGACTTTTAACACCATAAATTTCCCCCCCTGCATTTGAACTTTGTAGAAATGGAATCTCATGTAGCATGTACTCTTTCCATCTACTTTCATCTGTTCACCAATGTCAGGTTTGTGAGATTCACCCACATTTTTATTATACATTGTCATCATCGTCCATTCTTATTGCATATAATGTTCCATTGTGATTATTCTACAATTTACTTATCCTTTCTTTTGTTGATAGGATTTAGGGAATTTCCAGTTGGGACTGTTACAAATAGTGATGTGATACCCATTCTTCTATATGATTTTTGGTGAATACAAGGGCAAACTTCTCTTCGGAATATATCTAGGAGTGGAACTGTTGGCTTATAGGGTATGTGTACACTCAGCTTAAGTAGATTCTGTCAAACAGTTTTTTAAATTAAATTAAAAATTTAAATTTTTGGCTGTGTTGGTTCTTTGTTGCTTTGCAAGGGGTTTCTCTAGTTGGTGGCGAGCAGGGGAACTGAGCTGAGGTGTGCAGGATTGTCACTGGGGCGGCTCCTCTTGTTGCAGAGCACGGGCTCTAGGCGCATGGCCTTCAGTAGTTGTGGCACATAGACTCAGTAGCTAAGGCTCAAGGGCTCAATAGTTGTGGCCCATGGGCTTAGTTTTTCTGTGGCATGTAGAATCTTCCCTGACCAGGGATTAAACCCATGTCTCCTGCACTGACAGGCGGATTCTTATCCACTGCATCACCACGGAAGTCCAGTTTTCCATAGTAGTTTTACTGATTATGGTTGTTCCACATCCTTATCAATATTTGATTTTTTTTTTTTTGTACTTTTCATCTTGGCCATTCTGGTGAGTACAGAGTAGGTTCTCATTGTGTATTTAATTTACATTTGGTACTTTGGCCACCTTATGCTAAGGGTTGACTCATTGGAAAAGACCCTGATGCTGGGAGGGATTGGGGGTAGGAGGAAAAGGGGACAACAAAGGATGAGATGGCTGGATGGCATCACCGACTCGATGGACGTGAGTTTGAGTGAACTCTGGGAGATGGTGATGGACAGGGAGGCCTGGCGTGCTGCAATTCGTGGTGTCACAATGAGTCGGACAAGACTGAGAGGCTGAACTGAACTGAACTGAACTGATGCCTAAATGAGGATGAGTCACTTTTCATATATTTACAATCCATCTAGACATCCTCTTTTGTAAAGTGTCTGTTCAAGTCTTTGGCCCATTTTATGTTGGGTTGTCTTTCTTATTGATTTGCAGTTCTTTATATACTCTGAATACTTGTCCTTTGTTGGATGTATGTATAGCAAATGTCATCTCCCTCTCTTTGGTTGCCTTTTCATTCTTTTACATTGCAGTTGACCCTTGAACAATGCAGGGGTTAGGCACCAATCTCCATGTGGTTTAAAATCTGAGTATAGTTTGTAGTTGGACCTCTGTAGACAGGCTTCCTCCTATATGAGGTTTGTGCATAATCACTGTTCCATATCCATGGAACCAACCAACCAAGGATTGAGTGGTACTATAGTATTTATTATTGAAAAAAATCTGCATGTGAATGAACCTATGCAATTCAAACCCATGTTATTAAGGGTCAACTATATTTTTAAAATAATAATTATGTTTATTTATGGCTGAGCTGGGTCTCTGATGCTCTGTGTCGACTCTCTAGCTGTGGCCAGTGAGGGCTACTCTCTAATTCCAGGTGGATTCTTTACCAGCTGAGCCACAAGGGAAGCCCAAGAATACTGGAGTGGGTAGCCTATCCCTTCTCTAGGGGATCTTCCTGACCCAGGAATCAAACTGGGGTCTCCTGCATTCCAGGCAGATTCTTTACCAACTGAGCTATCAGGGAAGCCCAGTTGCCATGCTCAGGCTTCTCATTGTGGTGGCTTTTCTTGCCGTGGAGCATGACGTCAAGGGCATGCAGGCTTCAGTATGTGCGGCACATAGGCTCAACAGCTGTGGCTCCCAGGCTCTAGAACCCAGGCTTAATAGTTGTGCTGCATGGGGTTAGTTGCTCCGCACATGGAGTCTTCCTGGACCAGGACTGAACCTGTGTCTCCTGCATTGGCAGGTGGCTTCTTTACCACTGAGCCAGCAGGGAAGCCCCAACTGTGTGTGTGAGTGTGTGTGTGTGTATATATATATATATATTTATATATATACACCAACTGTATATTTTTTGATAAGCAGTGTTTTAAATTTTAACATCATATAATTTATCAGCTTTCTTTCCTTTGTTGTTGGCTTGTTTGGTTTTTATTCAAATTTTTTCCTCATCAAGGTCATGAAGATGTTCTATGTAGTCTTCCACTTTTACATTGGGTCTTAAACTCATCTGGAATTCTTTTATTATGTGGTCTGAGATTGGGATTAAGATTCATTTTTTCCCCCATGGCAATATTTAACTGACCTTGCATCATTTATTAAATATATTATAATTTCCCCCACTGCATTTTATCTGATATAGATCTATTTCTGGAATCTCTGTTTGGTCTCTTTTTCTGTTTTTCATTGTCTGGAAGTGCCATTACTTGCTTAATCAATCCCCAATTACTAGGCATTTAAGTTGTTTTTTTTTCCTGCCTGGTGCTGGGTCTTAGTTGTGGCACACAGGATTTTGTTGCTGCATGCTGGCTCTCAGTTGCAACATACAGGATCTAGTTCCCTGGCCAGAGATGGAACCCAGGCCCCCTGCATTGGGAGCGAGGAGTCTTAACCACTGAACCACTAGGTTGCATTTAATTCAGACATATTTTTGAAGACCTATCTCCCTACTCCAAAACTAGCATCTTGTTTTTCATTAGTGAGTCTTACATACCTTGTTCCCAGTTGAGTAGGTTGTGGCTTTTGTCATTATTGTTTTTTCAAGTACAGCTGTACTGTGGGATATAATGGAGTGAGGGCCCTTCTCTGGGGGGCTGCAAAATGGTAGCTGCCACCCAATGGGGAGGTCCTTTCAAGAGTCAGAGGGCTGTTGGCAGATTCACTCTCATGCATGGGAAGGAACTATTTCCAGCTGCAATAGCAACCCTGGAACAGGCCACCAAGACGCCTCACTGTGTGCACATGTATGAGAGAAAGGAGGCCGATGAACAACTCCTTATCCTGACACAATCTTCCTCCTCTTCCCAGGAACCCAGCCCCCTTGCTTTCACCCCATTTTCCAAGAAAATCCTCCTTCTTTCCTCTGGGGTCCTTCTTGGACCCTAGATCTTAGACCTGGAGAGAACTCAAGTCCCAAGTAAACTGTCCTAATGAAGATGTTCAGGGAAACATTCATAACAGAGGAGCCCAGGAAAATGTTCATTTCCCCAAGAAAAACTTGCAGCAGAGAAGATCTGTTTGGTCTCAGTGACTTGCTGCTGGCCAGTGGGACAGCCGGCTCAGGTCAGAGCAAAAGCAAGCGTTAGGAAGCCCTGGGTGGGTCAGCCTGTCTATGGCTTCGGGGCTGAGGAAGTCCTGGTCCCAGCTGTGGATGAGTGTGCTCGCTCTTTCAGCCCTCCTCCCACCTCGCCCAGGAAGAGGGGGTCAGAGCCAAGAGCCACACAGATGTTCGCTGTGAAGAAGCAGCAGCTGCAAAAAGGCTCAGGAAAGTGGAGAGAGCTGATAGGGTAGAGACAACGGTGGGAGGAGGCTGCATGAGAAACTGGGAGAAAGGGCTGGCAGAGAGAGGGACAAGGGATGGTCCTGTTTGCTTTTTCCTAATTAATGCGGTTTCCTTACAAATCCCCCCGCTGATTCCAGCTGGTCAACTCAAACCATAACAACACGTGGCCTGCCCGGGCCAGGAGCTGAGGCTGCTGGCCTCCCCACAAGGGTCTGGTTTCCTCTGTGGCCTCTGCCCCTCCTCCCCAACTGGCTTTGTGCAGATGAGGGAAGGGATGACACCCTAGTTGGGGCTGGGGGTGCCAGCCAGGGACTGCTGGCTTTCAGCTCGCCTGGCTGCTCACCTCGGTTTCCTATGACCTTTAAAAAAGGGCACTTCTTTGCTTGTTTGGGCTGCTGCTTCCAAACAGGTATGGGTGGGGGTGGATGGAGAGACCTTGGACAAAGAACCTCTTGCTCACTGATGGCCTCTCTACCTACAGGTGTGCCCTGATTGACGCAATGGCCCTGGGAACCATCGGGGTGTGTCCTCACTCATTCAGTGTTTTCCAGTGTTGTTTCATTTCCTCATTGGGACTTTACTGTGTCCAAGTTATTCATCTTATCCCCTTATTCCTTCTTGGATTTGCTTTCCCAGCAAGTCTCAGCTGAGCAGCTACTATGTACCTTTTGTGAACAAATGATTACATGCCTCAGGGGAACACTTTCCGAGGATAAAAGTTCTTGTCTGATAAGTATGTTGTAATAAACTGGGTGGTTGACCTGGGCTTGTTTGCTTTCTCTTCCTTCCCCCATCTTCCCTGCAAAAATTCTTAAAAAAATAAAATAAAACACACATTCAGGAAATGTACATAAAACTTGACTGTGCCGTATAATAGATTAATTGCAAAGCAAAACTGGTTTATTTCTATGCTAGATCACTTGGGCATGCTGCTACCCTGATATGGATAGGGGGAGAAATCCAAGAGAAGTGGGATTGGTGGGAAGCAGGTTTAAGGGCCTTCAGCACCCTAGAACCTTTCCAGAAAGTGAGACCAGAGAAAGGCAACCCCAAAATAGAACTGCCAGAGGAGGGAGAGTGGGCTTGCAATGCCCTTTGTGTCCACTCTTCAGGCTGAGGCCAGGAGACATGCCAAGCGAGTGTATCCTAGTCCGGACCCCCAGCACTTGGCTGGCATTCACCTCACCCCATCTTCAGCCAGTGGTGGGGGCCAGTGAGACCTGCTCCACTCAGTTGCCACCCAAACCAAGCAAGCCCTGGCTGTGACTGGGCATTTCTGCAATGGGCTGGATGCTTTATCAGAAAAGGACTTCATGTCCCTGTCCAGCTGAGAAACTCATCAAACTTCTTTCTCCCAGTGCCTCAATTCAGTTCTTGTATAAGAGAAAGGCTTTTAACCATTTAGAATACTTTGGACTTATTGGCACATTTTTGCTGATGAGTATAAAATAACACCTAAGGAGATGCTGTCCCCTGTATGCACTGGGGATGGCTACAAAAGCAAAAGGAAGGAGCTTCAGGCTGAAAACCAGGCTCTCCTCTAACCAACAGGCGAGCAGAAGTCAGTACTCTTGCTCTCTGGACCTCAGTTTCTCCATCTGTGAGGAGTCTTGTCTGGTTCTAGGATTCTGTTTCTGTGAACACTTCTATCTTTGTAACCCAGAGTGGTAGAGTTCAGTCTTTAGTCCTCACCCCTCTCTTTGCTCTCTTAGAATCTCACCCACTTTCACCCTCGGCTTTCACCTTGAGGCTGATAAGTCCAAAATCCACGACAATGCTTTTTAAAAAATCTTTTGGGCCATGTCAGGGATTGAACCATCATCCTCTGCAGTTGAAGGGAGGAATCTTAACCACAGCAACCCACCTTTGAGCTCCAACCTCTGTCTCCAACTGCCTGCAGAAATTTCTATTTGGTTCTGAAGGAGCTTATATAAGCACCCTCTCTAAGCAAGGCCACCTCACGCTCAGTTGCTAGGTCGTGTCTGACTCTTTGTGACTATGTGGACTGTATCCTGCCAGGCTCCTCTGTCTATGGGTTTTCTAGGCAAGAATCCTGGAGTGGGTTGCCATTTCCTTCTCCAGGGGATCTTCTTGACTCGGGTTGAACCTGCGTCTCCTGCGTCTCCTGCATCGGTAGGCAGATTCTTCACCACTGAGCCACCTGGGAAGCCCAAGGCCACGACAGCCTTTCTCTTGCTATCGGGGCTGTTGGTCTTCCTGTGGCTCAGATAGTCACCATTGACTGCCTTCATCCAATTTCCAAAGCTTTCATAACTTTCATGAATTTCAAAATTGTTTCATGATTTCCTCATCTTCCTTAACCTTTGAATTCCCACCGTCTTCTAATGCCTCAATTTGCCCATCCATTTCCCCATCTTCAGTCTACTCTGCTGCCTCTGTCTGATTTCCCGAAACACCCCAATCAGTTTCCCACTCGATGGGGTCTCATCGTCCACAGCTACTGCCTGAATCTGCATTTTTAAGGAAGATGAACGTCTGAAAACTGCTGACTAAGGGGTTGACATGAGGGGCCTTCTATGATATGCCTCCCCTCCCCTCCCCACTCTTCCTCCCTCTCCTCCCGCACAGACTCTCAAAACCTACCTCTGCTCAGGACTTCCCTGGTGGTCCAGGGGCTTAGACTCCTTATGTCCACTGCAGGGAGCATGGCGTTGGATCCCTGGTTGGGGAACTAGATCCCACATGCTGAAACGAAAGAAGAGATCCTGGGACTTCCCTGGTCCCAGGTTGGAAATCTGCCTTCCAATGCAGGGGACTCGGGTTCCATCCCTGGTTGGGGAGCTAGGATCCCACTTGCTGTGGGGCCACTAAGCCCTAGGCCACAATCAGACAGAAGCTGGCCAAAGATCCCTCATGTCACAACTAAGATCCAGTGCAGCCAAATAAATAATTAATATTTTTTTAAAAACCCACCCCTGCTCATTTTCCTTCCCTTGTCCACCCCATCATGTTTCTCTTTGGGGATACCCTCCCTCACCTTCCAGTCAGAATCCCCACGTCTTTCAGAGCCTGGCCCACCCCTCACCCCCTTTGTCAGGACTTCCTCCATTTGATCTTTTTGCATTCTCTCTCACCCTTTTCTTCCTGCTGCTCTAGTGTTTGTCTGATTTCTACCTCTGACTCCTTCAATTCAGTCAGTTCAGTTCAGTCGCTCAGTCGTGTCCGACTCTTTGCGACCCCATGAATCGCAGCACACCAGGCCTCCCTGTCCATCACCAACTCCCAGAGTTCACTCAGACTCACATCCATCGAGTCCGTGATGCTATCCAGCCATCTCATCCTCTGTCGTCCCCTTCTCCTCCTGCCCCCAATCCCTCCCAGCATCAGAGTCTTTTCTAATGAGTCAACTCTTCGCATGAGGTGGCCAAAGTACTGGAGTTTCAGCTTTAGCATCATTCCTTCCAAAGAAATCCCAGGGCTGATCTCCTTCAGAATGGACTGGCTGGATCTCCTTGCAGTCCAAACGACTCTCAAGAGTCTTCTCCAACACCACAGTTCAAAAGCATCAATTCTTCGGTGCTCAGCCTTCTTCACAGTCCAGCTCTCACATCCATACATGACTACTGGAAAAACCATAGCCTTGACTAGACGGATCTTAGTTGGCAAAGGAATGTCTCTGCTTTTCAATATGCTATCTAGGTTGCTCATAACTTTTCTTCCAAGGATTAAGCGTCTTTTAATTTCATGGCTGCAGTCACCATGTGCAGTGATTTTGGAGCCCCCCAAAATAAAGTCTGAGACTGTTTCCACTGTTTCCCCATCTATTTCCCATGAAGGGATGGGACTGGATGCCATGATCTTCGTTTTCTGAATGTTGAGCTTTAAGCCAACTTTTTCACTCCCCTCTTTCACTTTCATCAAGAGGCTTTTGAGTTCCTCTTCACTTTCTGCCATAAGGGTGGTGTCATCTGCATATCTGAGGTTATTGATATTTCTCCCAGCAATCTTGATTCCAGCTTGAGTTTCTTCTAGTCCAGCGTTTCTCATGATGTACTCTGCATAGAAGTTAAATAAGCAGGGTGACAACATACAGCCTTGATGTACTCCTTTTCCTATTTGGAACCAGTCTGTTGTTCCATGTCCAGTTCTAACTGTTGCTTCCTGACCTGCATACAGATTTCTCAAGAGGCAGGTCAGGTACATGCTATTCCACATTAGACAGGACTCTCTGAGATGTAAGTGGCAGTCATCCAGTTTGAAGGACATTTCCTACCTTTTATCTTTATCTTTTTAATTTTTTTTTTTTTTCTGGCTGCACAGCTTGTGGGATTTTAGCTCCCCGATCAGGGATGGAGGTCCTCGGCAGTGGGAGCCTGGAGTCCTAACTACTGGACCACTAGGGAATTCCCCATTTGCTACCCCTTAGAAGCAACCCTGGGTGGAGAGGGTTCAGTGGGGCCTTGGGACACCTGGAGCCAGAGACTCAGCCACCATCAGGCTCTTCCCCTCCTGCTCTTATCTCTGTTTCTCTCTGCACTTTGCCTTAATTCTCTCCTTGTTCTCTCCTTGAGAGGCTGCCAGTGGTTCCCAGCCTTGAGGCAGGGATTGAGTCACTAAGATTGGCAGGCCCCAGTGGAACTGTATGGAGAAACTGCAGGACAGACAAAAAGGAGTTTCCCCAAAGAAGGGAAAGAGAAAGGGAAAGTACTAGATAGAAAGGCCAACACATGGTCACCACTGTGTTAGCTAGAAGTCAGGTCAGCTATGCACTGCAGAAAACCCCGAGCAGCAGTGTCTATTAGATGATAAGGTGGCCAAGGACTCTGAAACCAAGCTCCTTCTAGCTGGTTGCTCTGCCACTTCTTAGTCCTGGATGATGGCTTGAGCTCCAGCCTTTCTGCCTGTATGATCTAGGGAACAGAAAGGAGAAAGAAACAAAGAATGATTTGGGAATTCCTTGATGGTCCAGGGGTTAAGACTCCAAGCTCTCACTGCTGAGAGCCTAGGTTCAATCCCAGGTTGGGGGATTAAGATCCCAGGAGCTGTGCAGTATGGCCCAAAATAAGTAAATATATTTTTTAAAAAGGATGGTCCAACTTCCTGCTATCCTTGAAAGTCACCTTCTGGAAGTTGTACATGCTTTAGCTTACATCCCTTATATTGTCAGAAATAAGTTCTATGGCTACAGCTGAATGGGCTTCTGGGAAATGTCTTAATTCTGAGCAGCCATGTGCACAGCTAAGAGTCAGGAGTGCTGTTAAACACAAGGGAAGGAGAGAATGGATGTCAGAGGACAGTGGATGTGCCATGACCCTAGTCCACCAGGGGCTTTGAGGGGGCATTTCCTGCTAATGGGATGCCCTTTTCTACACTATGGCATTTAAATGGTTGAAAGACAATCCTGGCACCCAAATCTGTTTGGTCTGATCATCCTTAAGTTCCATTTTTCTCTCCTAGGTTCCAGACCTCAGGGTTCTGGTATGCAGCTGAGGCTGGTCAGTATTCTCCTTAAAATGAGATGCTGTGAGCTGGACCCTGGAAAAGGCGATGGCACCCCACTCCAGTACTCTTGCCTGGAAAATCCCATGGATGAAGGAGCCTAGAAGGCTGCAGTCCATGGGGTTGCGAAGAGTCAGACACGACTGAGCGACTTCACTTTCACTTTCCACTTTCATGCATTGGAGAAGGAAATGGCAATGTTCTTGCCCACTCCAATGTTCTCGCCTGGAGAATCCCAGGGACGGGGGAGCCTAATGGGCTGCCATCTCTGGGGTCGCACAGAGTCGGACACGACTGAAGCGACTTAGCAGCAGCAGCAAGCTGGACCCAGTATCCCAGATGTTGTGTGACCAGTTACAAGATATAGCCGAGCTCTTGGTACCCTCATTTCAACACCCTACATCTGTTAAGGTCCCCAGATTGTGACAGAATGTGCCTGGTTCGAGGGGCTTGTTGTCCTCTAACCTCACGCTCATCCTGGTATGACACCTCACTCCATAATCTGCTCCTCCGCAGACTGACCCTAAAGCAGAAGGGGCTTCCCAAGCATCTGTGCCATCTTGCTCTTGCAAAGCCTTCATTTAATATCTTGACTGTCAGTTGGTGGATCTGCTTTCTCCTCCGACTTCTGCCAGGTCAGAAGCCGTGCCCTCTCCACCCTCCATGTCCCCCATGGAGCAGTCTGTGTTTTGTCTCCCTTCGGGTAAATGTATCCTCTTAGATAAAATGCAAGATCTCCCAGAGCAATGGAAACCCACACCCTGCGTTCAGAGTATGTCACAGATTGGGTTCCTGAGCAGTGGACTCGGACGCAGAGGTTAGTATGCAGTGGGTGTTCTAGGAGTACTTGGTTGTTCTGCTAAAGGGAAGGAAGGGAGGTTGGACAGATAGAGGGGTCAGGCTGTGGTGGGGCTCAATGAGCTGCCCCTGCCTCTCACAAGGAGTTCCAGTGCTGGGGTGATCCTTCAGGGTGACTCCAGCTGGGACAGGAGGGCCTGATCTTTACAGCCTCATGACAATCAACCATCGGAGGTGGGTAGTCTCTGCAGAGGTTGGCAGGTCAGGTATTTCTGTCTGCAGCACTCTCAGCAGCTGGAAAAATCCGCCCTTTATTCCTGAAGTGGGGACTGGACAATGCCTCATGGAGTCCGTCACTGAGTGGGAGACCTACAGGCTCACAGTTGCCGCTGATCAGGAGGGTCGTTTGGGGCCAGTCCGTTCATGTCTCTGAGCCTCAGTTTCTCCTCTTGTAAAAACTGATGTCTGGGGAATCACCAGGTGAGATGGGTGGAGAGTGATTGGATACGGGAGTAGCTCTATTCAAAGGCTTGATTTGAATCCAGAGGCCACGCCCAGGTCCTCCCATAAACCCCCGATCTTATCTTTGCTGCTGTGGACATTATCAGAGGACATAATCACTTGGGTCCTAGGCCAGGGATGGGCATCTAGGTCACAAAGGGGCAACTTTAGGGACCAACTGGCAAGAACCCCTGGAGAGCTCTGCTGTTTGGAATGGTCTGATGGGAGGTTGGCAAAAGCCAAAACGTGGTTGTCAGAGACTGAATGTTGGCATGGCCCCCCACCCCAAATATATAGGTTGGACCCTTAACCCCCAATGTGACTGAATGAGAAGTGAAAGTCTTTAGGAGTTGATTAGACTTAGATGAGTCCTGAGCGTGAATCCCCAGTGATGGGATTAGCAGCCTCATGAGAAGAGATGTCAGAACTTTCTCTCTGCCTTGGGGGGCTACTGTGAGAATGGGGCCGTCTGCATACCAGGAAGTGGACCCTCACCAAGAATCCTATCTGTTGGTTGGCACCTGGATCTCGGCCTGCCCAGCCTTCAGGACCATGAGAATGAAATGTCCGGTTTTGAAGCCGTCCAGTCTGTGGTAGTATCCTACTCAGCATGGGAGTGGGAGGTGGGGAGGGAGACAACTGAGAAATCCGGGGGTTCACGGCTTACAGGCAAGTCCCCTGGCTCTCAGGACTGGGCCCTCCGCTGCCTGCGGCACCTGGGGCACGTCCCTGGGCTGCTCTGGACTCCAGTGACCTCGTGTGTGTTCAGTCTCTACAGCCATGTCCGACTTTTTGTGAGCCCCATGGACTATAGCCCAGCAGGCTCCTCTGACCATAGAGTTCTCTAGGCAAGAATACTGGAGTGAATTGCCATGCCCTCCTCCAGGGGATCTTCCTAACTCGAGGACTGAACTCGTGTCTCTGTGTCTCCTGCATTGTAGGTCGATTCTTTACCACTCAGCCACCCGAGAAGCCCCTAGTGACCTCACTGGAAACTGAGAGGTGGGGTGTGAGTCTCTGAGGTCATCTCTGACTTGATGAGCTGAAGTGCGTCGTTTGCACCTCCGTTCTGGGGCAATGATGGGTAAGGGAGAGGCTGGGAGCCGGAAAGCTAAGCTTTCTCCTCTTTTCCTTCACTCTGGCCTTGCTGTCCCTACAGAAGCCACTGCTGGCCCTTCGGGAAACCTGCCCTTGTGTAGAAGGGGGTGGGGTGGTGGTTGGAAGGTGCTGTAGGCAGTGAGAAAACTGCAGGGCCAGGAACGGGCAGTCACAACCTCCCCTCTGCGCCGTCCTTCCTGGCTGGTGGCAGCCTCCGGATGAACTTTGAGTCCGACAGTCTCTGGGTGAATTGATTAAAGTCAAGGGTATAATAATAAAAGAATGTAAACTAGATTTTATCAGTGACACAGATCTCGTGACCACGTGGTGTGTGCTCTTGTGTATGTGCGTGCTGGGAGGGCAGAGATGTCTGTCAAGTTTGGAAAAAGGCCACCTTTTCCTTTGGCTCCGTTTCCTTTGGACCCCTGAGAAGATTTTCGGTTCTGTGTAGCACCACAAGCCACCAGGGCTTGGAACGTGAGAACGCAGGGGAGGTAGTGAAACCAGCCTCTCTGCTCAGTCCTGGGGCTGTTGAAAGGCACCCCGGGCACAGAGTGGGGGTGGATGTCTTCTCTGCTTTCTCCTTTCTAGCCCATCTGATCTTTTACAGGGATCTATGTCCCCGCGACCTTCCTCTCTGAGAAGCTGCGCGTGGGCTTGAGTAGAGACCGGGCGACGCATGGGATGCTCTTAGAGGGGCCCTTCCAGGCCAGGTTGGTCCTGGGATCTCCATGGAGACCGTACCTGTGGTCTCGTCCCTGAAGACCTGCGCATGCCCCCACCTCAGGCCTGCAGGCTCCCAGAGCCGAGGGTCTCCAACTGGTGGCAGCAGTCCTGGGAGGCAGGAAAGGGCAAGAAGAGGGAGCTCCTCTTTCTGGAAGGACCTCCCAGTCCTAGAGCCGTCTAGTGACACAGAAAGTTAGAGGCAAAGTCCGAGTCAATCAAATGACCTGACATCTGGAAAAAGAGGCCTTGTATTTGCGCTTTCTGGTTGGGAGCGGGGAGGGGCTGGTCAGGTAGTCCTGGGTGGTAGATTATTCCTTGTGGTCCTCCCCATGGTGCCTACTGCTAAGAAATGCCTACTGTGCACTCTACCCCCTTCAATCTGCCCAAGAAGCTGGTAAGAGGGAGAGAGCAGAATCCAGGAAGGAAGGAGGGAGAGGCCAGAAGGGGGAGGCAGAAAGGGAGGAAAGGGCTTGGGGACAGAGGGAGCTGGAGAATGAGCAAACAAGCAGTGTCCTGGAAAACAACTTGTTTCCCCTTTCCAGGCTCCCTGCCTGCCCCGCTGGAGGCAGTGATTTAGAATAATGAGCCATAATTTGATTACATTCTCTTCCAGCCTCGCAGGGTAAACAAGAATCTCCCGTGGAAGGAAGGGACACGCTGCCCAGGCTCTGGCACACTCCCCAGGGCCTGAACAGGGGTTCCCCCTCCTCCTGGGTGCGCCTGAAACACGTAGTTGGGCGGCTTCACCCCCCTCCATTTTCTACCAGGGTTTACGTTCTCCGGGTGTCTCCTGCCCCTCCTCCCCTTCTTCCTCTTGGCCTGCCCCAGTAAGGTCCTCACCCTGAAGCCTGCATACCGTGTAAATATTTAAACCCATCTATTATTTCCTGTTTATTAGCAGTGTAAATCCTGAGTTCATTCATTGTACATCTGTCTCCCTGAACCGTCTCAGAGGAAAAGGCCCGAAGGCAGGGCCGTGTGTCCACCCTTTCCTGGGAACAGCCTTGCTCAGGCCTGGGGTCAGTCATATCACCAATTCTTTAAAAATGCGCTTTTACTTTTTCCACATTTAAAAATTGCGGTCAAATATGCATAATATAAAATTTATCATCCTAACCATTTTTTAAAGTGTGCAGTTCAGGTGTCTGCCGTACATTTGTAATGTACCACCATCTCCACCGTCTCCACCCTCCATCTCCAGAACTCTCTTCATCTGTGGATGAAACTCTGTACCCATGAAGCACTAATTGCCTGTTCCTCTCTCTCCCCAGCCCCTGGCAACCATCATTGTGTTGGGTTGGCCAAAAAGTTCATTCAACTTTAAGTACAAATAAAAGACACCTTTTCCATTTTCACTTAGAACTGTTTTGAACAATGTATTCACTAACTTGAACCAACTTTTTGGCCAAGCCAATCTTTTCTGTCTCTCTGAATTTGACTCTTCCAAGTATCTCATATAAGTAGCATCATACACCATTTGTCTTTCCGTGACTGGCTTATTTCACTTAGCGTAGCAGCCTCAAGGTGTGTCCACCTTGTGGCATATTGCAGAATTTTCTTCCTTGTTACGGCTGAATGATATTCTTTTGTATGTATACACCACTTTTTGCTTAGCCGTTCTTCTCTCAACAGACACTTGGGTTGCTTCCCAACAGTTTGAGCTGTTGTGAATAAGACTGCTTTGAACATGGGTGTACAAATTAGCTTTTTAAAAAAATAATAAAAGGCTACCTGCTATTGATTGCTTACTGTGTGCTTGGAACCGCATAGACATAATGACTTAATTGTCACCGGTATCTCCCAGGTGGCAACAGTTCTCTCCATGAGGCTCTGGAAAGCCAAGTGATTTTACCCAAGGCGAGGAAAGGGGAGAGTGAGCACCATCATCCATGTGTGCTCCAGCCATGACCCTTCGCTGCACTGTCTTGATGACGGACCTGAAGACGGAGGCCCAGGGTATGTCACCCACATTGCACCCCTGGAAAGGACTGACACTTTCCCTGAGTCTCTGCCCAGTTTGAGAATCCATCCTCCAGTTCCCAGGATTCAGTGAGGCCAGTTTCTCCCTCTGCGCTGTGCCTTAGCATCTGATGTGGGGATTTAAAGCAGGCGGGCCCCTAGGCATCAGTTTTTTTTTTTTTTTTCTTGGCCGTGCTGCAGTGTCTTAGCAGGATCTTAGTGCCCTGACCAGGGATTGAACCGGGTCCCTGGCAGTGAAAGCGCCAAGTCCTAACCACTGGACGGCCAGGGAAGTCCCCAGGCATCAGTCCTCTTTTTTAAATTTTAATATTTTTTGAGATATAATTGACATGTAACACTATATTCGTTTCAAGTGTACAACATGATGATTTGATATTTGTGTATAATGTGAAACAATAGCCACAATATGTCTAGTTAACATCCATCTCCACAGAAAGTGATAATTTTTTTTCCTCTAATGAAGACTTTTAAGATCTGCTGTCTTAGTGACTTTCAAATACCCAGGCATCAGTCTTTGAAATAACCTCCCCAAGTGCTTCTCGATGCCCTCAGGGTTGAGAAGCACTGGGTTAGGAGAGAGGAAGAAGGATAGACACTCCCACCCACTTCAGCCCCTCGGTCTTCCCCTGTGTCCCCAGCCCCCTCCAAGGGCCACAAATGCCCCAGGTCCAGTGGCTCAGAACCTGGGGCTGCCTCCTCCCCTGCCTCTAGAAGTTCTGTGTAGCGAGTGTGCCTCCCGAAGAGGATGGCCTGGATACAGGGCCCTGCGGGGCCCGGGACGGACCCATCAAGCCCAGCCAGACTCCGGAACAAAAACAGTGGCTGATAGTCCACAGGCTGCTGGCATTTTTGTCACCTCCCTGGGGGTGAAGACAGTGAAGTGGAGGGCAGGGGTCAGTTCGTCATTAGCAGGGTGGGGAATGGAGGGAGTGGGGTGTACTGGGGCCCCATAGGGCGGGTCCAGGGACATCATCTTCTCTACCCCCAGGCTGTAGCACATCTCCCTTTGGTGTCCTTGATGCAAGCCCCACCCACCGCCCCATCTCCCTGAGCTCCCGTTAAATCCAGGGTGGTGTCTGGCCCAAAGGATTTCTGTGTGGGGCCCTGCCCTAAGGTGTCCAGCCTCAGGGCCTGCCTGGTGGGGGCACACTGGGGTGAGCAGAC
This sequence comes from Capra hircus, assembly GCF_001704415.2. Lineage (NCBI taxonomy): Eukaryota > Metazoa > Chordata > Mammalia > Artiodactyla > Bovidae > Capra > Capra hircus. The sequence continues at coordinate 31,624,849 of NC_030830.1, read as the reverse complement.
TCTTTCAGCCTGTCCTGGATCTCTTCCTCTGAGCCAGCCTTGAGCCAAGAACTCCAAGGTCCCTCTGGGAGTAGCAGTTGGCCGGCTTGGTTTCCACAGCAACGTGGAAGATGGGGGCAGGAGCACATCAGAAGGACATCTGCCTTGGGCACTGAAAGACGGGTCTGGCCACTGCTGAGCTTCATAACTTTGGGCATTCACATCTCAGCATCTCTATCTGCATTAGAAAGGGGCTGGCCCAGATCCCTGCTTCTCAAACACACTCCGTGTTGGAATCCTTTGGGAGAGCCTTAAAAACTACCCTTAACTGGATTTCATCCTCAGAGATGCTGCTGATCTAATTGGTATGGGCTGTGGCCTGAGCACTGGGACTTTTACAAGGTCCTTAGTCAGAGTTTGGAGAAGGAAATGGCACCCCACTCCAGCACTCTTGCCTGGAGAATCCCATGGATGGAGGAGCCTGGTGGGCCACAGTCCACGGGGTCGCAAAGAGTCAGACACGACTGAGCGACCTCACTTTCACTTTCACTAGCCAGTGTGACTCTTTGAGACCCTGTGGACTGTAGCCCACCAGGCTCCTCTTACAAGGTCCTTGGAAGATTCTAATTTACACTCAAGTTTGAGAACCACTGTTCTAGATAACTTCTTTCTGACCATGGTCTCATCATGATATCCATAGGGTGAAGTATTAATCGTTCAGTCGTGTTTCTGACTCTTTGTGACCCCTTGGACTATAGCCTGCCAGGCTCCTCTGTCCATGGGATTCTCCAGGCAAGAATACTGGAGTGGGATACTTCTTCAGGGGATCTTCCCTACCCAGGGATTGAACCCGGGTCTCCTGAATTGCAGGTGTATTCTTTACCTTCTGAGCCACCAGGGAAGCAGGATATTTGTTCTATGTATTTGTTCTATGTCACCAGAGGTGACCACAGAGAGGACTCCAGCTGTCCACCTGTCTGGCTGTCCCTAAGGACTGCATGACTCCATACCTCTGTGTCAGCAAGAAGTGCTCATGCCTTTCCAGCTGAAGTTTATTGCCTCATTGGTCCTGCAATGGAGGAAATTCATGTTTTTGTGCTGAAGTCCCAGGCAGTTTACGAAGTTACAGTTTACACATGGGGTATCTTCTTGGTGCATCAATTTCCTAGAAGATATTAGGAGAAAAATTATGATTCACCTTATAAGTAACTTAAGACATTTAAATATATATACTAACAGATATGTATAGCTATATCCTGGAATAGAATGCAAAGCTCACATATGTTTGGAGCTAAAAGATTAGATGTCAAAGAAATTTGACCATTGTGTCAGGAAGCATTGGCCTGCCATACTCCCTGACTTGGATGACAGTTGGAGGAAAACACTGGAGAAACCTTGAGTCAATCTACGCAGGTGAGGAGCATTAACTCCTGACAGTTCAGGAAGGCTACCTGGAGGAGGCAGCATTTCAGGGAGCTTCTTGGAGAGAGGGGAGGAAGAAACGAACAGGTTGGAAGAAGGGCATGGCTGGAGCTCTGTAAAGCCTGCAGCAGGAATATAAGCTAGACAATGTCTTTCTTGCCCTTGGCTTATGAATTTGAGAAAGTCCCCAAAGATCCCTCCAATACACACCACTACCCTCTTCCACACCCTTGAGGCCAGACCACTGGCCCTTAGCCCGCCTGCCTGGAGCAGCTGGTGCAAGATTGCAACACCAAAGCCCTTGTCTTGGCTTTAGAGGCTGCTGCTGAGTCACTATCGCAGAGGTAGCCGCTGACCACCCAGGCAGTTGCCCCAGTGTTCTGCCATTTCCTCCAGCCTATAGGCTCTGCTTCCAGCCTTAGGGGCTTCCCTGGTGGCTCAGATGGTAAAGCGTCTGCCTGCAATTCAGGAGACCCAGGTTAGATCCCTGGGTTGGGAAGATCAGCTGGAGAAGGAAATGGCAACCCACTCCAGTACTCTTGGCTGGAAAATCCCATGGATGGAGGAGCCTGGTAGGCTATAGCCCATGGGGTCGCAGAGACTCAGACATGACTGAGTGACTTCCAGCCTTAGAGAGACCCTTGTAAGGTCAGGAACAGGCTTGGGGAAGGAGAAATTCTCTCTCTGTTTCTCCTGTAAAGTCTGTCTGGCAGACTGCCCTTTACCCTTCTCACCCCTCCCCCTCCCCAGTGGCTGCCAAGAGATTGGGTACAGAGCAGAGAGACCACGGGAGGGGCACTCTGCCCAGTGGTGAGAGTGCCGCAGGGCCTGAGCCCTGGGTCCTCTGTTCTGTAGCCTGGCTATCAGAGAGGGGATCATGAGCCTCAGATGCCACCAGCTTCTTGGCAGAGGGGCTTTTCCTTCTCCTTGGCAACTGGGCCAGTGATGCCCTGGGGGCACTGAGCATCCTCTCCAGGTAGGAGGATTGACCTTTGCTTCTGTTCATCCCACCCTAGGGAGGTAGCACGGAGTACTTGCTGACTACATGGACTATTTGCAAATTTGTTATTTACCCACCATTGCATACTAAGTGTCCAGACAGTGCCATCCACATAGTAGGTGCTCAGTACGTATTTATAGTATAAATAAAAGGAGCCTGACTCTGGATTTGAATGCCCTTGGTAGATACTGTGGGACTTGCTTCATTCTGTAAAACGATGACAGTCGTAGAACCTACTTCCTAGAACTGACATATATAAAACCTTGAGACAGTCCCCAGTATATGCTAAGCACTCAATAAGTGTTTACTGTCATCTTAAACCCCTCACCTTATTTTTCAGTCTCTCCTGCCCCATGAAAGGCTCTCTGTTCTCCTCTGAGCCGCTGCGGGAGATGTGGTCGATAGCAACGGCGACCAGCTGGGCCTGGCATTTGCCACCTTTGGGGCCTAGGACAGCGTCCAGACCAGGCACGTGTGGGGCCCTTTTCCTTTCTCTGCCCTTCACATGCCTGCGAAGTGTGGTTCGAACACACGTCAACAGAGTCTTGCTTGGTGTGAAGGGCAGAGGGGCCTGCAGATCATGAGGTTGACAGTCAAGGGTTCCCCCTTTGGATCACTATTTTTTTTCCCTGAAAGAATGATCTTTCTAAGCCAGAAAGAAGACCCTGTCATGCCCTTGCTTACAGTCCCTCCACGGTTCTCTGTCTCCAGCAGCATAAGCCCAGGACGCTGCAGGGGCCCGAGCAGCTCCCAGCCCTCTGCTCCCCCCGCCTCTCCATCTTGTCTCTAGATGTTAGTCTTGGGCTCCACAAGCCAGTCACCCCAGACGACCTACCCTCCCCAGCTGGCCCGCAGGCTCCCACAGTATAAAGCATATGCTCTCCAGAGAGAGTCTGGCCTGGCCGCCACACAAATGAGATGGCCTCAGCGCTGCCTGGAAAGCCCATCCCCTCCCCTGCTCCCCCGACCTCATTTATTATTTTCTTTCAAGGTTCAGCTCAAACATTAACTCCTTTAAGTAGCGTTGACTGACTCCTGCATCCTTCACGTATTTCCTTCTCAGCATCTAACTGATGAGGGCGTGTGCTTCCTTTCAACAAGGCACATAAACACCACTGGTTTCCCCCACTGGATGGGTAACTTTTTCATTTTTTTTCGGAAGAAGTTCTTTATTTTATTTTGGCCACGCAGCATGTGGGATCTTAGTTCCCCGACCAGGGATGGAACCCACGTCCCCTGCAGTGGAAGGGTGGAGTCTTAACCACCGGCCTGCCTGGGAAGTCCCTGGATGGGCAACTTCTTTGCGGGCCAGTATCTCTGGTGCTTAACTTGGGACTTTCAGCGTGGCGAGCCCAGGGAAAACTTGTGGGAGGAAAATGAACGGATTTCTTGGGGTGTGTAATTACTGGTACACATCAAAGCTGAGAGTGGCTGTACCACGGGAGGGTGTGGGCCCTGCTGATGGGCTGGGACGCATTTGGGAGCATGGGTAGTTGGTGGGAAGGGTCAGGCGACTCTGGGCTGGGGCTGGCAGTCTGGGAGCTGGAAGGCCCAGGCTTCTTGTCTCCTGCCCGCTTCCTGGAAGCCTTGTCGGGGCCTCTGTCTGCCAGGCAGGGATTTGGGGTCAGATGGATCATTGTCTCTCTCCTTGTATGAAGGAACTGACGCTCTCACTTTTAACCTCTGGCATGGGTGGCTGTTCCAAGCAGTAGGCACTGAGTGACCTCCAGACATAGACTTCTGCCCTTAGGGCTCTCAGCTCAGGTGTGGATCAGAAGAGGGTGAACACCTTGGAAGGTGATATTATCCAGCCCCTGGCCTCCATGCAGGCCTAGACTGAGAGTGGTCCTCCCTTCACTGGAAAAACTTCTGCAGAGGGAGATTCTCTAAGGCCTTTTCTCCACCTCTCAACACCAGGCTCTTGCTGGGCTGAGCCTTTCCATCTCATTTGTGTGGTGGTCAGGCCAGCCTCTCTCTAGAGAGCATAAAAATTGTGGTTATTTATTTATCCTAATGATTTTTAAATTTGTATTCATTAATAACCATTTATCATGTCTCTGTGTATGTGCTCAGTTGCTTCAGTCACGTCTGACTCTTCTGCAACCCCATGGACTGCAGCCCGCCAGGCTCCTCTGAGCATGGGATTTCCCAGGCAAGAATACTGGAGTGGGTTGTCATGTCCTCCTTCAGGGGATCTTCTTGACCCAGGGATCGAACCCGTCCTCTCCTGCATTGCAGGCGGGTTCTTTACCACTGAGCCACCTGGAAAGCCCTTATCATGCTTCTACCATAGCTAATTTTTATTGAATATTTATAAGGTGCTGAATACATGGATTTTCTGGCTTTTGCTGTTTATTTTTTGGCTGCATGGTGAGGCGTTTGGGATCTTTGTTCCTTGACTAGAGATTGAACCCATGTCTCCTGTAGTGGAAGCGTGGATTTCTAACCACTGGACAACCAGGGAAGCCTCGGGACAATTCAAATAGTTGGGGACATATGCTGTGGGTTCAGACGGTGGTCAAATCCCAGCTGTGCCACTTGTTAGCTGTGATGTTGGGCACGTTCCTTCATGGCTCTGTGCCTCAGTTTCCTTGTCTGTACAATGGGGATAATACAGGGTTGTTGGTAGATGGTAAGGTTGTGGTGGCGATTAAGTGAGTTAATGCATGAAAAGCTGTTAGAGGAGCACCTGGCATGTCGTAAAATGCTCAGTTCACATGAGCTGTGCTTATTACACAGCCGCTGCCTTCCTGTTCCAGATCTGGCCCGTTTTGCACCCTCGCTGTTTGTCGTTCACGTCCACACACTTACCTCACCAGACCAATTCAATCTGACAGACATTTCCTTGCTGTGCTCTCTGTGTGAGGTCTGAGCCGTCCTGTGCCAGGCATTGACGGAGGAACAGATGTGTTAAGTTGGAGTTCCTGCCCTTAGGATGCTGTGAATCCCCTGGACACATGAGGCTGGAGACAGAGGATGAATAAGACAGGTTTCGCCCCCAAGAAACTCACAGTCCAGATGGGAGGCTGGTGGGGAAACAGACCTGGCAGAAAAATAAAAGGGCCACTGAATATAGAAGCTACAGCTACTTTTTCTGCTTTCGAGGAATGTACTATGTTTCATCTTGAGGAAGTGGTTCTTTTGTGGGGAAATACAGCAATGGGACCTTTGGGTGAGACAGGCCTGGCCTTGAATAGGTGAAGATGAGGTCAAGAGGGAAAGTTTTGCATGTTATCAGATGTTGAGGAAAGTGGCTTCACAGAGGCAACCCAGCAGAGGTTCAGTGGGTGAGGACCAGCAAAGACATCTCTAGGTCAAATGAAATCTCATCTTTTTAATTTTATTTTTTAAATTTTGGCCATGGCATGCAGCTTGCAGGGTCTCAGTTCCCCAACCAGGGGATTAAATCTGGGCCATAGCAGTGAAAGTACAGAATCCTAACCTCCAGACCACCAGGGAACTTCCAATGAGTGTCATCTGGATTTAAAAATTTTATTTTTCCTCGGTAGGTAATATATTTGCGTATTTCAAAATTTTAAGTGTATGAAGGCATAAATGATGAAGAATGTGCCCTTGCCCCCGCCCTCCATCACTAAGCTTACCACCAGGCTCACGTAACTGCCGGGGGACGAGCTGGGAATCAAAACCTAGGAGTCTGGAGCTTCCGGTCTGGAGTCTGTGCTCTGAACCTCCCCGTGTTTCCTGGCTTCACAGGTGAGGGGCAGAGCCCAGAGAGGCAGTCACACCACAGATTGATGGCAAAACCTAGGGGGCTAGAAGCCAGGACTGCATTGAGGACCCTTCCGCTAGCACGTTGCCTCAGTTTGCCTGATGAGCCCAAAGTGGGGCGGGGTGGTGTGAGGGAAGGGTCAGCAGGCATGTGGTTCTGAGATGGCGGTTTGTTCTGGGCAGTGGTGGTGGGGACAGCCTGGTGTCTGGAGATGTGCTAAACAAACTGCTGTTACAGGCTGAACTGGGCTGTGCCCCCAAAGACCCCTGCTGTGGACTCATGAGATCTATCTGACTCTTAGTGCCCTTTCAACTGTGGTTTGTCCACTTGGTGGCTTTTCTGTGACCCAGACTAATGCCTTGCCCTGTCCTCAAGCCCACCAGGTAACTCTCTCTTTCTCCCCAGCTGTCATCAGTAGCATCATTTTACCACATAAGCAGGATTCATCATGTTTTGGGGGTGGGGGACATTTTTAAAAATTTATTTTGAGGTGCACACTGCTATATTTATCTGTTATTTATTTATTTCCAGCTGTGCTGAGTCTTCGTTGCTGCACGCGGGCTTTCTCTGCTTGTGGAGAGTGAGGGCTACTCTCTAGCTGCAGTGCACAGGCCTCTCATTGTGATGGCTTTTCTTGTTGCGGAGCACAGGATCTAGGTGCGAGGGCTTTCCGTAGTTGCAGCACAGGGGTGCGTTAGTTGTGGCACGCAGGCTTAATTGCTCCGCAGCATGTGAAATCCTCCCGGACCAGGGATCAAAGCCTTGTCCCTTGCATCGGCAGGCAGATTCTTACCCACTTCGCCACCAGGGAAGTCCGATCGGGGGCAGTTACTCAAGGAAACAAAGGAACCACGGGCAGGTGAGAACTGTACATGGTGAGGACTCCATAAATGCTCTCGGTGGTTCCCTGTCCAGGTCTGATGAAAGTGATTTGGGGATCAAGGGTGATGGCATCGAGACACTCTGACCTCTTTCAGAATGGGGCACTTTCAACAACTGTCCCAGTTAGGCTAGGGAGCGCCCCTCCTTGCTGTTCCTCGCACCCCCTCTCCTCTCCCTCAGTCACAGCCCCGGCATCTCTCTGCTGCAGCGTTGCGCCCACTGGTGAGTCTGTCTCAGAGAGAGATCAGCTCCCCTCCAGCTGAAGACTGCGGGCAGGGCAGTGTCTCCCCTGCCCTCACCACGCCCTGCCATGGCTCGGCTCCTGTTGGCCTCTCCCAGGCCCTGTGAGCACCTTGAGAGCATCTCAGCCTCCCAGCCTCTGACATAGTGCCTGGCACTAGCTGTGTGCTACGTGAGTGCTAAATCGCTTCAGTATTGTCTGATTCTTTGTGACCCCATGGACTGTAGCCCACCAGGTTTCCCTGTCCATGGAATTTTCCAGACAAGATTACTGGAGAGGGTTGCCATGCCCTCCTCCAGGGGATCTTCCCAACCCCAGGGATTGAACCCACGTCTCCTGCATTGGCAGGTAGGTTCTTTACCACTCAAGCCACCTGGGAAGCCACTCATTAAAGCCCATGGCACCAAGAAGTGAGTCCACCAGCCTGCCAGTCTCTTTTGAGGAACTCTGAGTCTGCCTAGCTTCTCTAAGTCTGGCCCTAGCAGAGCATCACCTTCCTTCTATCCAGCCTGCTTTTTTTTTTTTAAAGCCACTTTCTTGAGGTGTAATTCACATACCACACAATTCACCCACTTAAAGTGAGGATTCGATGGTTTAGTCTAGTTGCAGAGTTGTGTAACCATCCCCACAAGCAGTTTTAGAACATTTCCATCACTAGCCCACCCATCTTTTGGCTGCACCCATCTTCCTTAGCTTTCAAACACCCACAGTTTTCCTCAACTTAAAAGAAAAAAAGCCTCCTTTGACCCTGCTCTGCACTCTCTGGCCATTGTGCAATATGTTTCCCTCTTTCCGTGACTAAGCTTCTTGAATGAGTGGTTCACACCCACTGCCTTCATTTTCTCAGATTCAATAAACATTTTTTAAAAAGCATCTATGAGGTACTATGCCAGAAGTTTTCATATACATCATCTCATTTAATCCTCATAAACATTTTGTGAGCTGGGAATTATTATCTCTATTTTAGACGTGAGAAATACAAGGAAAGTGACTTGCCCCAGGGCTTTGGCCAGGATCTGGTTCCAGGTTCGTGTGAATCCAGAGTGGGTGCTCTGCTCTACTGCCTGCCATCAAGGCCAGCTGCACAGTCCAACTGCTGACCTTCTTACTCATCATGTCATTACAGACACCCAGTACCTCCCAGCACCCCTCTGATGACCTTGCTGCGCCAATCAGATTGATGACCAGTACTGTTTCTTCTTCCAGCCTTAGTTCAAGCTCTTCCTTCCACCTGGCATCCTTTTCTTTCTTATTTTCTATCTGAAAATCTGATAATCCTTTTTTTTTTCTTTTTCCCTTCTTAGATCTGGCTCAGCTCTACTCTCTCCTTGGGAATGCCCTATATTTTTGGTTGAGCCTCGGAGAAGGGGTTGACAGAGGATGAATTGGTTGGATGGCATCACCAGCTCAATGGACATGAGTTTGAGCAAACTCCAGAAGATACTGGAGGACAGGGAAACCTGGCGTGCTGCGCGGTCCATGGGGTTGCAGAGTCGGACACTACTGAGTGGCTGAACGATAAGAACCTGCTTTTGAGGGCTATGACTTGCTTTGTTTGTTATCTAACAGCTTGCTGTTCTTATTGAAATGGCTGTGACTGTAGTTTTAAGTTTCCTGGGACTCTGAAACCACATTGGTATACTGCAACCCACACTTTGCTGTATTATTATTATTATCATTTTAAAGTACCTCATCAGGTACAAGATCAGCTGGCACTTTAAAAAAGTAATTTTTATTTTTGTTTTTACCATACCACATTCACGTGCTGCATGGCATGAGGGAGTTTCCTTCTCCAACCAGGGACTGAACCCACACCTCCTGCAGTGGAAGTGTGAAGTCTTAACCACTGGACCACCAGGGAAGTCCCACCTTGCTGTATTATAATGGAACAGGTGCTCAGTAAGTGTTTTAGCAGAAAGGAAAGAAGGAGAGAATAAAGGGAGGGAGGGATAGAGGAAGACAGGGAAGAGGGAGGCTTTGGGGGTTGATACGATGGTAGTGAGACAGCAGGTGACCCAGGAGATATGCACAGAAAGGTGTTTTCAATCGTGAAATCTACATTAAAGGACAAAATAAAACTGGTGTCCTAGTGAAGAGTCCTCACATACATGTGCCCATTGATTACTATTCGTATTAATTTCAATGACCTCTGCCCTGACCCCATTCCTGGAGATGGTACTTGTGCCCTCCTCTGGGTAAGAAGTCTTCCAAGCAGGGACCATGTCTGTCCCTGATCACTTTCCTGGACTCAGCACAGGGTTTGATACATGGCAGACTTCCAAAACTGCTTAGCAAAAAAGTAGATTTACTGTTGCTCATCTGAATCCCTCAAGATGTGTTCCATAGGTGTCTTTGGGATATGTACCAGCTCAGCCACCTCACTCAAGAAATACTAATTAAGCACCTACTGTGTGCCCAGCATAGTTCTAGGCACTTGGGATTTGATAGTGAACAAACAGATAGGTTTGCCTGCCCACATGGAACTGGCACTCTAGTGGTTAAGAGAGATGACAAAGAAGAAAACACAAAAATTAGTAAATTTTGGGGTATATTAGAGACTGATAAGGACTTTGGAAATTAAGAGTTGAATAGGATAAGGGGAGAAGATTAAGAGTGTTGATAGAAGATTGGTTACAGAAGTATATTGTTGGGTCAAAGTAGGCTAACTGAGTGGTGAGACTTAGGATCAAAACCTGAAGGAGGTAAGGATATTTGGGGGCAAAGAATTCAAGGCAAAGAAAACAGCAGAAGTAAAGGCCCTGAGGCAGAAAAGTGTTTGAGGCCAGTGTGGCTGGAGCAGAGGGAAGGGGAGGGTGATAGGAGGGAAGGGAGAGGGCAGAGTGCTGGAAGCCATTGTGAGCCCCTGACTTTTACTCCAAGTGGGAAGTAACACTGGTGTGTGTTGAACAGAGGACGGATGAGTTTGGCTTGAAAAGCATCAACTCTAACTCTGGTGACTGTGTAGAGAGTAGACTGCAGGGTCCAAGAGCAGAAGGGGGGAGATCTGTGAGAGGTCCCTGAAGTAAACCAGGAGAGAGGGGAAGGCAGCTTGGTGGTTGGGAGTCATAGGGCTTGAATGTATTTTGAGGGTAGAGCCAACAGGACTTCCTGATGACTGAAGGTGAGATGAAGGGAAGTGTCCATTCGTTGGAAGGAAGGAGTTGCTATTAGCTGTGGTGGGGAAGCTGTGAGTGAAGTTAAGTGCCTTTGGAGGGAAAGATCAGGGGTTTGGTTTGGACATATTGAGCCTGAGTCCCTAGAGGGCACCTAGGGGGCGCTGATGCATAGGCAGTTGATTACTCAGGTCTAGAATCCTGTGCTCTGGCTTGACTGGAGTCTGCTCTTTACCACCTGTGTAAGGCTGCTTCCAGGTACAGAGGGTTCTGGTCCCATAGACCAGGTCTGCACAGCGTGAGGGGTAGCTCTGTTTCTGAGGCTTAGTTTCCTCATTTGCAAGACTGGCATAAATAATACACGTTTGGGGGGTTGCTGCGGGAGGTCAAATGAGATAGCTGACGCCTGGCACAAAAGAAGCAATGAAATGGTCGTGAAAAAATAACAAGGAGCCAACCTGGATTGGATCCTGTGGAAAGAAAAGTGAAAGCGTTAGCTGCTCAGTCTCATCCGACTCTGTGGGACCCTATGGACTGTGTAGCCCACCAGGCTCTTCTGTCCGTGGAATTCTCCAGGCAAGAACAGTGGAGTGGGGAGCCATTCCCTTCTCCAGGAGATCTTCCCGATGCAGGGATCAAACCTGGGGTCTCCTGCATTGCAGGCAGACTGTTTACCATCTGAGCCACCAGGGAAGCCCTGGCTTCTGGGGACCAGTCTTCAAACGGGTTAAGGGGGTGTGGAATAAGGGGTGGGGAGAGGAAAGGCTAAGAATGAGGTCAGAGCCCAGGGGTGGGGGTGAGGGGATGTGATTTCATTGTTCCAGGGGGACTGGAGCTTGTCGACCAGCAGGAAAGGGTGGGTGTAGGGCCATCCAACTGCAGGTGCTCGCATCAGTTTCTTGGCTTGGGACTGAGTAGCTCTGAGTGTCCCAGCCGGGATGACGACAGCCAGGGCAGGCTGTGTGGTGGCCTGGGGACGCTGTCCTTACGCAGCAGCACCCACAGGAGATATTAACCAGTCCTTGGCCTTTTCAAGCCCACATCTTTTAAGAGAAGAATCCAGAATTTCCTCGGCTTTTCTTCCAGGCACAGCACATGGCTTGTTGTGTGGCAGGGGTTTAATGAATGTCAGCATGTGTCCTTCTCTCCATATCTATAGAATGGTGGCGAAGAAACCATAGTTTCCAGAATTTCTGTGATGATGACATGTCGTATCTTTGCAGCAGTGCTGATTTTTAACCCCTAGGACAACTGAGTCTCAGAGATGTTCAATAACCTCCCCATGGTCACATTTACTATGGGACAGAGGGAGATTTGGGGGGCAGTCTCCCTCGGCAGGAGGTCTTCAGCAAGTTTAGAAAGTGAGGAGGGCAGAACTGGGCAGAGTGGAAGGAGGGTCAGGCTCCATCTGGGCAGGGCCTGGCTTTCATAGTGGGTCCAGGCAAGGTGGGGGAGTGAGTGAACTGGATGAAGCCACAGTGAGTGAGACCAGAAAGTGGGGCAGGGTGTGGAGTCAGGGAAGGCATCCCATGCAGTTTCCTGCGGTTCTTAGAGAGGGGGCAGGCAGTGATCTTGGGTGTAAACCAAACCAGCGAACCCTCTGGCGAGGGCAGTGCCATCCTCCCATTGCACAGCTGGGGCTGCTTAGACCTGGTGAGGGTAAGGACCTTGCTCAAAAGTCACATGGACCAACAGTGAAGGAGCCAGGATTGTGACCCAGCTCTGCTCAACCACAAAGGCTGCCCTCTGTCCGCTACATGATGTGGTTGCTGTCATGACCTCCAGGCAACAGGGGGATAGACAATATCGGATGACTTTTTGCAGATTTCTTCCAGTAGAAACATTCTCTCCGTCTCTGTCCCCGGTCTCCCTCCACACTCTCCCCTGCCTCCTCCCTCTCTCTTTTCTCCTCATTACTCAACCCCTAGTAACCCTGAGGGCAGGCAGACTGTCTGCACGGTTGAAGGAGGAGGAGACCAGCTCTTCTGGGTGACACACATGCACCCTTTGCAGCCTGCCCACCTCCCTCCCACCTCACCCACACGGTGGGGAGGCCCCCCTCCCCCACCGCCCACTCTGCAGGCATCCATGGCTGAGGGGGTCTTTCCCAGAATTAGCCACCAAGAACAGCTGGAGCAGGGAGGGGGAGGTGGGAGAAGGGATGGAGGCTAACAGCTTCCAGATGTGCCAGGGCACGAGAGAGCCGAAGGAGCCTCCTGCCGTGGCTGGAGGCTGGGAGGAGCTGGCCTCTGTGTCCCAGACTTCAGGACTGCCAAGGCAGCTGGGCAGATCCCTACTCAAGAGCTTCATGCAAATCCATGTGAGCAGGGCAAGGAAGACTTCTGTGCTGCACCTGCAGGGAAAACCCCTGTGGCCCAGCTGCTTACTATGCCTTTAAAATTTTTTTAAATTAACATCCAACTGTTACTTTATTTTGTTTTTAGGCTGCACCATGCGGCATGCAGGATCTTAGTTCTCTGATCAGGGATTGAACCCACGGCTCCTGAACTGTGAGCTTGGAGTCTTAACCATTGAGCCACCAGGGAAATCCCTGATTATTACTTCATTTATATCACTAAGCTTAAATGACTTGGAAGAGACAAATGAGCGGTTCTATCCTATTTCGGGAAAAGTTTCCAATCAATGCTGGTTATGTGGTGACAGGTAACTAGGAATGGTGACATCTTTGGGTTGAGACTGACGATGAAGCATGGGCTCTGGTGCTATGGTTCATCTCCAGCAAGACTCGAGATGACGACCAATGCCAGTCACGCAAACATGGAGCCTCTAGGGCTGGTCCCAAATTTGCATCTCTTCCCAAAAGCTAACAAATCCATAAGATAACTGAGGCTTTAAAAAAAGTTTTAAAATGAAGCCCAAATAAGATTAAAACTATACTCTTGATACACTTTCCCTTCCAAAATTTACATAAGCACACTTTTTCTCTACTAATATTAATCCTGATACTATCGACCTTGGCTATACTGCCAGTGGTGGAGGCAGAGATCAGGGGCTGAATTCTAAGCACTTGGAATTGAATCCCAATTCAGCCACTTACCAGCTAGGGAACCCAAGGCACACTGCTCAGCACTCTTGGCCATGCAATGGTTTCTGTTTCATGAAGCTATTATTAGAGTTGAATAAGTTAATCTATGCAAAACACTTGACGTGGTGCCTGGCATGTAGTACATTTTTACCATTCAGAAAACACCTACCTTGTTTCAGAAGCTGTGCCATTTTACCCTTGCAACCTGGAAATTAACTATGAGTACCCCCATTTTTATGAGCAGAAGTTGAGGATCAGAGAGGCTGAATGACCGTCCAGGGTCACATGGGTCAACATGAACCCAGACCTATTAGACCCTAAAAGCCAGGCTCATTATACTGGGCCCCTCCCTGGTTTTTGTTACTATTGTTACTATGTTTCAATTAGTAGTGCAAGGTTCCAAGACCTGTTAGGGGCTGGGTTGCATCATTTTCAATCCAGCTCACCTAAAGAGAGGACCTTGTCAGAAAAATGGGCAACAGCTCAGGGGTTCAGAGGGGCCCTGGGAGGGGAAGCCAAGGGCCCTAGAGGGGCACGAAGAACAGGAGATTTCAGGACGTGGGAGGAGCAGGGTGGGGAGCGGGGCTAGGAGGCTGGGGACAAGAGATCCAGAGGTTGGGAGGAGTCCAGGTTGCCCCGAGGTGCCCTCAGAGTGCCCCCAGCCCTCTGAGCAAAGCCCCTGGGCCTCCTGGCCGCTCTTCCTCCTGGTGTGTGTGTTTCTTGCTTTGCCAGGGCTGCTCCGCTTCTGCACGTCTTCTCTTTGGCCGGGGCGGAGTGGTGGAGGGTCTCCAGAATTCCCCTTTGTGGGATGGAGGGGACAGGAGGAGGAGGACCAAGACGGAGGGGGCTGGAGCCGGCCAGCAAGAAGGCCCGCCACTGGCCCGGCTCCCAGGGCCTGGGCCCGAAGAGGGAGCTGCCTGCCCCTCGCTATTCCCTCCCCCTGCCCCCCAGGGCTCCTTGGCTGCTGAGCCTGCCAGCTGGGCCCCCGCCAAGCCAAACAGCTGCCAGGGGGAGAGGAAGAAGCATTTCCGAGCAGAGAGGCCCCTGTGGGCTCCAACTCAAACCTAGAATCCCCCTTTCTCACCGCCAAGTGAAAAGGAGAGTCTGTGCACATGCACTCAGGCAGGCAGGCATGGCACCAGGGAGCCCGGCCGGGGCTGAGGGCCGGGCTGGCCACAGGACGGGGGCGGGGCAGGGCGTCTGCGTGCTGGCCTGGGAGGTAGAGGGGGACCGGGGCCATGGTCCTGCCAAGTGGGAGGGTGGTTGGGGAGCTAGGTTTGGCAGAGGTTGGGGAGGGGTTCAGTGGTGTAATACCCCCAGCCCCCCAAATCTATACCTGAGACCTCACTGTGTGATCTTATTTGGAAATAGGGTCTTTGCATATATCATTAAGGTACAGATTGAAATGAGATCATGCTGGATTAGGCTGGGCCCTAAATCCAACGAGAGTGTTCTTAGAAGCAGAAATGAACACACAGAAACCCCTGGGAGGTTTGTATGTGAAGATGTGAGAGAGAAGGGAGAAGAAGGCCACGAGAGGAAGTGCATGAAGCTGGAAGCAGAGATGCAAGCCCGGAGCCAGGGAACGCCTTAAGCCACTGGAACCTGGAGGAGACAAGGGAGGACTCCTTGCTAGAGCCTTCGGAGGGAGCCTGACCCTGCTGACACCTTGCCTCCAGACTTCTGGCCTCCAGAATGGCAATGTAACGCATATCTGTTGTGTTAGGCCACCAAGTTTGTGGTAATTTGTGATGGCAGTTCTAGAAAACAGATAAAAGGAAGCATATGGCAAAGGGGTTGGTGGGGCCAGGGGTTGATAAGAAAGCGTGTAAAGCAGAGTGAAAAATGAAAAAGCTCTGTTATTCATCATACTACTCTCCTGTGCCAGGCACATTTGAAGATACTTATCTCATTCTTCACAAGGACCCTGCCGGTAAGAATTGATTCCCATTCTATAGAGAGATTCAGACCTAAGTTTGTTCCACGAAGTTGGGATTCCAGTATCGGATCCTCCGTCTCTGAAGCCTGGCCTCTTCCCACCTTCTCTCAAGGGAAGCTCAGCAATTTCTGGGCTCGAGGATACATGCTTCAAGTTGGAGGGAAGTTCTCCCAGGGCCCAGGAGGGGAACACGCCATGCCTCACGGGGGAACTGGGCGAGGAGTCATTACCTCATTGCTCTGGGGCCCTCTGTGACTAAATGTCCTGGACACTCTTTACTCACCGCTGTCCCTGGAGTCCTCGGGGACACGTCTGAGGGTCTGGTTGCATCCCCAGCTTTAGGGACGGAAGAGAGACACCCCTGTCCACCTCCTGCACGCTGCTTCAGCCACCATCGTACCTCTGCTGTCGTCACCTCCCAGCAACACCATCACTTCTGCTGTCACTGCCAGCCCTCCGTCACCACCACCATCACCTCTACCTCCGCGAGCACCGTCACCATGACCACTATCAACACCAGCTCCACCCCCACCCCCACCACTGAGACTGCTCGGATGACCGCAACAGCCACGGCCACGTTCTCACCTCCATCGCCTCCCCTCTACCCCTTCCACCATCACCACCACGATGGCCGATCACTATGTGACATACCGGAGAGGTCGGGGCAGGAAGGGGACTCGGGGGAGACTTCCTGTGCTGGGACAGCGCAGCCGAACCTAGCAGGGGAGGACTTGGGTATACTTGGTATATATCCGGCTGACAGATGGCATCGGTAGTGGAGGGAACCCAAAATTCAACCTTGCAGGGAGGGGGGGTGAGCCTGCCTGGCAGCTGTAAATCCGGAGTGGGACACAGGCTGTCTTCATGGGCGTGGGTTCAGGCGGGTGGAGGTTATTTGAGCGACACGTCCCGGCCCTGCCTGGCTCGTGCTCATCTCGAGAGGATGCGGATTTTGGCGGGTCCCTGGCTCCCGGCCACCTGCCTGGCCTGGCCGTGATAGTGAGGTCATGAGAGTAGCTGTACCCAGAGTCCTGGGGGGTGGAGTGGGAAGGAGGGCCCGCCCTGGCTGGGAGAGAAAGGCCTCTCTCCTCAGGCTGACCCTACCAGAAATGATGAGGTAAGCCCTGTTTCTAATTTTTTTACACATAGATTAAAATTTTATTTTAATTAAAAAGATATTTTAAATTATCATTTGATTTTTGGCTGTGCTGCTTCTTCTGTATTGCAGGTAGGCTTTCTCTAGCTGTGGCAACTGGGGACTGCTCTCTAGTCGAAGTGCGTGGCTTCTCATTACGGTGGCTTCACTTGTTGCGGAGCCCAGGCTCCAGGCGCGAGCACTCAGCAGTTGCAGCTCATAGAGCTCAGGCTCAGTATTGTGGCTTATAGGCTTAGTTGCCTCACAGCATGTGGAGTCTTCCCAGACCAAGGATTGAACCTGCGTCCCCTGCACTGGCAGGTGGGCTTTTAACCCCTGGACCACCAGGGGAGTCTGATGTACGCAGTCCTGACACTTCATTCCTCCAGACTCCACTCCCCTCTGCCTGCCCCTCAGTGGCTCTGGATGCTGTGGGCGTTCTCTGCCATGGGCTTGGAGTTTCTCTTCCCCAGGAGACCCTGGCTGGTCATGTGGTTCAGTCACCTGGGGAAATAGAGGGACCAGAAGGCTCTGTTCTAGGGGCAGAGAGAGAACTGACTATTGGAGAGAGTTATCTCATTTCTCCACTCAGCTGGGCAGCCCTTCCTGCCATCTTAGGCCAAATGTGTATGGTGGTCGGGGAGGACGGCAGAATGTTCCAGAAGTTCAGGTCACAGCTGCTCCCCTCACCTCTTGTCTGCAGGCCCAGCCAACCTCAACTGCCTTTAAGGACGGGGCTGGCCAGTTCTGGGAACAGCCTCTCAATCCTTCCAAGCCCCTAAACTGCCCAAATGCCTGGCTAATCCCACCATCTAGGATCGCACTTGAGAGCTTCTGGAAGTGGGAAACAATACTATCGCGGGATGTGTTTATCTCTGCATCAGGCGTGAGAGCCGGGCAGACAGGCTGGCGACTGGAGAGGCCGAGGGGCCACTGAATCCCAGAGACCGAGGAGTGGAGGGCGGGGTGGGTGAGAGCCTCGGGAAGGGCCCAGGCTCTCCCCACGCCCTGGGAAGTGGGTGTGATTGGAGCTGCCTGCGGCTCACTCCTGCAAATCACTCCTCAGGGGAAGGCTCTTGCTGGGTTGGGAAAGACTCTGGCAAGACGAGGGGACCTTCTGATGGCGATTCAGTAGCGAGAGCCAGTGTTCACTGAGCGCCTGCTACGTGTCAGGCCCCTCCCAAGCACTCGATATGTGTCCTGATGAAGCTCCCCCACATCACTGTAAGATGAGTACAACCACTGCTATAACCATATTGTGCAGGTAGCATCCTCTGTGACTGGGGGCAAACCTTTGCTCTCTGGCCTCAGTTTCCTCATCTGCTCTCTGCAGTCATCCGACTCAACCTGCTGCTCCCCGAAGGTTTTTCCAGGTGACATTTGGAGTCGAGCTACCTGTTTGGAACGTTTCCTGTTTCTGGGGCCTCCCTGGGATCAGCCTGGTCCTGGTAGTGGCTGGGGGTGGAGAGAAGACAGTGCCCGGGAAGGCCCCTGTGTGGCTCTTATGTGGCTTCATGGCAGTGCCCCTTTGATTGTGCCCTATCAAGAGGAGCAGGGCCATCACAGATCAGAGACAATAGCCGAATGTGCCTGTTCACTCACAGACCCCGTCTGGGTGGCTGTGGGGGTGAGGAGGGTCTGCTGGGATCCAGTTCCCACCAACCCTGGATTCCCCCTGGCCTCCCCTGACTGTGTCCCCTTCCCCGTCAAAGGCAGGGGTAGGGACCAGGCAGACCCTTAGCTGTCACTCCCTTCCCATCTCATGCTCTCCTGCAGCCCTCAGAGCACCCAGTGGGCGGCATCTCAAATTACCCTCCTCACCCCACCCCGCCACACACCCCAGAGCCTTTCTATTTATCCTGGAGGTGCTCACTCAGTGCCCACTCTGCACCAGGTACCCTTCCAGGTGTAGGAGGGAAGGGACAGATAAAACTTGATCCTTGCCCTAAGGAGGCCACAGCCTAGTGGGGTTTAATCCCAAACCAGTCCCCCATCCCTTACCCTCCGTACTTCACCTCTTGGACACATCCTCATGTGTTTGGGAGATCAACGAGGGTGGAGGACAGAAGTGGAGAGGGGAATTCTCTGGAGTCTGGAGGTCAGAGAAAATCTGGAGCACCGGAGCAAGCACTAAGAACTGGAGACAGTAGACCCTGGGGGGCACACCTGGCCTGTGGACCCATTTTTTCTCATGGCTACCTGGGGCTGATACCTGATGGGAAGATGCTGGTGAGTGCCATCTTCCTCTTTGCTGGAGGAGACTCTCAGCTATATATGAGCCTGTTTGTTGAGCTGGAATTCTGAGACCCATTGAGGCTAACTTAGCGAGGCTGAGGAACCTTGTCTTTATGCTAGATGGCCATGGCCTCCGCAACAGATCAGCAGTTCTACTATTAATACTAAAGAAGAAGAGATGGATAGGAGTCTATGACACAAGGTCTTAGCTGGGTGAGAGACGGGGGCAATGAAGACTGAAAAGGGTGTCGGAGAGAGAGACTTGCATGTGTGGAGGCACTCAGGCGGACAGGGCATTGAGAATGACTCACTGACTCCCAGCTTCTGGTCTGATCAGCCGGGTGACTGACGGCTGCATTTGCTGAGCTGAGGGACCCTGAAGGAGGAGCAGGCTTTTTTCCCCCCTTCCAAACACTTACCTTAAAACATTTATTTATTTATGGCTGCACTGGGTCTTGGCTGCTGCTCCCGGCCTTTTTCTAGTTGTGGAGAGTGAGGGCTGCTCTCTAGGTGTAGCGGGCAGGCTTCTTGTTGCAGTGGCTTCTCTTATTGCAGAGCTCAGTAGATGTGACGCGTGGGCCCGGCTACCCCATGCCATGTGGGATTTTAGTTCCTTGACCAGGGATAGAACCCACATCCCCTGCACTGAAAGGCAGATTGTTAACCACTGGACCTTGAGGGAAGTCCAAAGGAGCAGATGTGGGGATCAGCACAAGCGTTGGACAGTTGAGTTGAGGGGCCTATGAATCATCTACGTAGTAAGGCTCCTGGAGATATGGATCTGGCCTCAGGAGACGAGCCTGGGTTGTACGTCTATATTGGAAATTGTAGGCTTGTCAGCTGGAGGCTTCCCAGGTGGCACTAGTGGTAAAGAACCTGTCCGACGATGCAGGAGACACAAGAGACGTGGGTTCGATCCCTGGGTTGGGAAAATCCCCTGGAGTAGGAAATGGTAACCCATTCCATAGTCTTGTCTGGAAAATTCCATGGACAGAGAGGAACCTGGTGGGCCACAGTCCATGGGGCTGCAAAAAGGGTCACACACACAGGCATGTTAGTGGCAACTGCAGTCATCACGGGAGGGAATGAGAAGGTCCAGCGAGCAGTCAAAAGTGAGAAGAGGAAGCACTAAGGCAGAACCCTGAGAACCCTCATTTTGTGGCCTCCTGGTCCTTATTTCCCTTTGGGGATAGTCTCTCTACCATCTTGTAGGTGATATATCAGATAATCTCCTCTCATTCTAGAGTTTTAGAAGGATTTCTAGAGGCCTGTCCTGTCAGACCCTCCCTCGCACCTGCATGGGACAGCTTAGCGGTGGCCTTGTGAGCTGGGCTCAGGTGACCAGACTCTGCCTTGCGACCGGGTATCATGAGTGTCCTAACACTAGCATGGAAGAGGCCTTTGGAATCCAGCCAAGTAATTTATGTCTCATTTCCAGTCTCCCAGCTACTTCCTCAATATTTTTCTAATAAATGCTATTGGTGGTGGAGGCAGGGGGGGGGGGAGCCTTATAAATGCCAGAGTTGGTTTCTGTTACTTACAAATAAAAAGGAGCCAGCAAAGGAAAATGAGCTGGACGGGACTTCAGAGAGGCCAGAGGAAAACTAGGGGAGTGGAGTTTCGTAAAAAATAAGCAAAAGAGTATATATATCTTGAAGGAAGGAGTAGCCAGTGGGGTCAATTTTTATTAAAAAAAATGTCCAGTATGTTTAAATAAGCATAGGAGGAACAGGCAGGAAGGAGACACAGCTGTTAACAATGATTAACCATAGGGGGGAGGCTCAGATAGATCTCTGTTTTAAAGGAAGGAACCTAACTCATACTTGCTCAAGACAAGAACAACAAAGAAGTCACTTATTGGCTTATGGTCACTGAAGAGTCCACAAGTGGACCTGTCTTTGGCACAGCAGGAATAATGTCATCAGGACTGGTCTCTGCTCCCCTGCATCGGGTTCCTTCTCAGGCAGCTTCTGACAGACGCACACCCAGTTAGCAACTCCAGAGCAGACAACTATTAATATTCTCCTTCCCAGGGGCTTCAGTAAAATCCCAGCATTGGCTCTATCGGCCTGGTTTGGTTCATATGTGACTTCCTGAACCAATTAGGACGTGTTGGCACTTGAGTGGCCAGGCCTGAATCACATGTCTCCCCCTGGAGATGGGGGCGGAAGTGAGTCATCTCCATCTAAGTCATTTCTATCGAGGGCTCAGAAGAAATCTAGACACGATGATCAGAAGAAGGAGTGGGTCCTAGGCAGAGAAATCAAAATCTGTAGCCCAGTTCACCAGGAGGAACGGTATAAGAACTGGTTAGATTTGGGTTCCCTGGGCCATCCCTGGAGGTCAGGGGCCAAGGCCCCCTGGAGGCACATTTCCCTAAAGCAATGGGTACTGGGCAGACCTGGAACATGAAGGTGGTCCTGGTGGTGGGGAGACGTGAGAATAATAAAATAGCTTAATGGATAAGTGAAGTTAGAGACTTGGATTTGAATCCAGGCTCTGCAGCTCGCTACCTTTTTACTTATCAGTTTCATTTCTAGAAACTGGGTTAATGTCAGAGGAAGAAATAGTGCCTACTTCTTAGGATTCTTATGAGACTCAAAGGGAGTAATCTACATAAAGGTTTAGCTGTGTTCCTGGAAGATGGTGAGTGCTCAGTGAATGTCTGCCATTATTACAGTGTTCTTAGGGGTGTCCTATGCCCTCGAGAGGGAGGCAGGCAGTCTTTGAAGCCCCCTTCCTTGTGCCATCAGAGTCTCCCTGGTTCAGGGCTCAGAATTCACTCATGCACTCTATCACAGCCCAGCCAGATCCCAGCCTAGCCAGATCCTAGCTGCAGAGTACACCCCGACAGGGCTGGGTGGAAGCACTGGGGGAGATGCTGGAGGGTCAGAGACTGGGTGAGGAGAGTGAGGTGGACCAGGAAGGCAAGGAATAAGGGGAGGGGTGATTTTGGGCAGAGCCAGCAGGGGTCACTGCAGATCTAGGTAACCTCAGGGAGGTCCCCGGGCCACGCAAGGGCCCTCTCACATTACTACCTGCCTTCGCAACCATCATCGCTGGGATGCGGTGCTCTGGCCAGCTCTGGGCAGAGGGGTTGGGGTTTGACTCATGTAGTTGCGTCCACCCTTGTGCCCTACAGGGCCTGCCATCTCTCCTCCCATGGCAGACCTTCACGGTTGGGTGTGTGCCTGGCTTCCTGCCTCCGCTGGACCTGAGTTCCCACAGTCCCTAGAAAGTGGCTCTGGAGATGCTTCCCTATAGAGAGTTCTGCATCCAAATGTGTTTCCTCATCTCTCTCCTCCTCCCAGAAGGTCTCAGCCCATACTAGCACGTTAGAGGCTCAGAGAGGTCCTGCAGGCAGGAAAAAGTGTCAGACTGTTCAGCCCAGGTTTCCGATGCTGATTGCAGCCCTTTCACCACATGGCACACTTAGGGAAACACTGGTTTCAGGCACCATCCTGGGCGGAGGGTAAACGCCCCAGGGAAAGTTAAGTCCATCCCTGCTTCTATCACAAAGTATTAATAATATGCAACCGTATGTTTGTTCCCATGGATGGAGGAGCCTGGTAGGCTGCAGTCCATGGAGTCGCTAAGAGTCAGACACGACTGAGTGACTTCACTTTCACTTTTCACTTTCACGCATTGGAGAAGGAAAAGGCGACCCCTCCAGTGTTCTTGCCTGGAGAATCCCAGGGACGGGGAGCCTGGTGGGCTGCCGTCTATGGGGTCGCACAGAGTCGGACACGACTGAAGTGACTTAGCAGTAGCAGCAGCAGCATGTTTGTTATAGAGAAAGGAAAAAAAATATAAAAGTGCAAGGAGGAAAATTACCTCCCTCATCTCCTGATCCTTAGAGTCACTTCAAAAAGCTCTGGTCACTGCCCTCCCTCTTCCCAGGGAGGAGGTGACCATGGGGTTCCCCTCAAGGCACACCCACTTCTATTGAGGGGGAAGCCCTATCCTGAGAAGGGCCCTTTTAGCGGTCATCACATCTAACCCTCTGTCTCCACCCTGCATAATTCATGCCTCCCTTTCTCAGAGATCTTCCTAGGGGGAAGGAGGATGGTGGTGGTGTTTCAGAGGGTGCTGAGTGGCATCGAGGGGAGGGAGTCTCAGGTTCATGAGGGTGGAAGGAGATCTTCCTTTCTAGGTGGGGAGACAGGCTCTGAGGGGACATGGCTTACAGGGGTTTCGCCGTGAGCCGGTGGCGGCGCCCGCAGAGCCCTGGCTCCCGGCTGGGTGTCTTCCCCACCGCTCCCCCAACTGCTCTCCACACCAGAGCTTGTAGAGGGGCCTGTGCCCTCCCTGCACGGCTGCAGTTTCCTTTGCGGGGCTGTCGGGCCACCCGGGGTGTGTGGGTGCCGGGGGCGCGCACCACGGTTGTGTAACAGGCTCTGGGCTGTGTGCGCGCTCGGTAACCTGATGCAACAGGGAAGTTGCGGTCCCGGTCCCGTGAGCCGGGGTGTGGGCTCTTGGCTCCCCGCCCAAACCACAAGGAATATTTGGCTTGCGGCTGCGGAGGCCAGGCATGGGGGGCCGCAGACTTGTCTACGTCAGGGCTTGTCCGCCCCTGGGGTGCCCACATCCTGGTCCCTGTGGGCACAAGGCTTGAAATGGGGCTGCCGGGTCAGCTGATGCTACGGGTGTTGTGGGGGGGTTGGTGCGGAGAGGAGGGCCTTGCTCCATCCTCATCCTGTTTGCCAGGATGCCTGTTGTGGTGGGGGTGGGGCAGGTGGGGCTTTCTCCTGTGGTTGCGTCCCTTCCTGGCTGTAATTACGCGCCGCCGCCCCCCCCCCCCAATCCTGGAGCCCTCACCTCAGTTCGTGTCTCACTCCCTCCGCCCTCCTGAGTCTCCCGGTTCTGCTAGCCGCCGCAATCCCCCACTCCCCCCGCCCCATAGTCTTTTCTAAAGGCTCCTCGCTCCCTTTGAGGAGAAGCAGAATGGAGGAAGATAAAAAGGAATAGCCGCTTGCTGGGCAGGCCAGGTTTTAACTGCCACTGCCATTTCTGAACGGAGTGACCAAGAATGATATGTATTCTCCCTCTGCCCTTGTGTGCTCATCCGAAAGATGGCATGCTGGAAGGGAGCCTAGGATCTAGGGAGGGACTCCAGGGATGGAGATTGACCTTTCATTCACTCTCCCGTGGATTGAGCATCTGGGTACCCTTGCCCCTGCATCTGCATCAGCAGATGAAGCAATGGGCACTTGGGAGAGCCAAGGGCCTTGGTAGGGCTCTGGCCTTGAAAGCAGGCACTCTGCCCCCTGCCCTGTGCCTCAGTGGACACCTGTGAGCCCTGCCTCCTCTCCAGTCTGAGGGAGAGGGGAGGCATGTGCGATTCTTCTGTCCCACCCCACCCACTCTATCTCCTTAGAGAACCAGCATCTTTAGGGGTGGCCGTGGGACTGCAGGACTCAGGTGGGGGTGGGGGAGGAGGAAGAAGAGCTTCTGTGTTCAGTGTGTCACCTCTGTCCCTGGCTGGGTCACATCTGGCCCCCTGGGGCCCCTCCTCAGCGCTCTCAGAATGCCTTACCTCTCTATCACTCTTTCCTCCACTGGCTGCCAGTGTTTTGATAACCCATTTATGCATCTGTTTTTAAAAAATAGATAACTTACAGTGCTTATTGTGTGCTAGGCCTCACATATGTTAATTCATTTTTCCTCCCAGCAGTTCAGTTCAGTTCAGTCACTCAGTCGTGTCCGACAGCAGAGGTAGGCGTAATTACAGAGAAGGCAAGTGCCCGGCTGAGATTCAAATAGCTTGTGCTATTCACCCTCAGTCACTACCGTATCAATCTGTTTTACTTTCTTTAAACTTTGGTCATGGGTCATTGCCTGTCTATGTGTGGGTTGCCCATTGTTTGTCTCTCTGTGTAGTCGGTAAGCTCCAGGAGGGCAGGGACTTCGTCTTTCTTGTCCACAGTCCCAAAGTCTTAACTGGTGCTTGATGCGTGGAAGGTGTTCAGTAAATATTCCTGGAAAGAAGGAGCCTCTGAGCCACTCAGTGGAGATGCCTGGAGGGTGTACTCTTTGGTTATTCATTTCAGTTTTCTGTACTGACCAGTACAGGGCCTGGCCCAGACATGGTGCTCAGTAAGCAGTTTGCTAAATAAATAAATGAATGAATGGGCGAATGAATGAAAGGAAGAAAGTCCAAAGGATTCAGTTGTTGTTTCTCTCCCCTCCAGACTCCAAGAACTAGTGGAAAGTCTTCAGCCACAGGAAATATGGGAGAAGAGTGTATTCTTCCGGGATCTCTGTTTTGGTTTCTTTCTGTGATTTCGTGTGTGGGCACAATCTGGGTACACAGAAGAAAAGTATGAGAAAAAGACTGGAAGCCAAAAAAACCCTGGGAACAGACTCCTGGAATAATTGCTTTGGGTCCAGAGACAGGAGGAGATATAAACAGAGTGTATGTGTGTGGCCCAGAGGACGCTCCTAGTAAATGATGAATAAATGAGGGACTGGGTGAGTGAGGGAGTGGGTAAGTTGAATTGACTACATGGTGAACTTCTTGAAGGGAGGCCCAGGCTGTAATTTTCTTTGTAGCCCTAAGCCCTCAGTATGGGCCCAGAGTTTGGTGCATGTTTGTTGAATGAATAAATAAATGTTAGCACCAAGAAGCATGGAAAGGAACAGAAATGGTGGGTGCTGCAAAGAGGCCCAGAGCCCTAGTGAAAGAGACCACAGATGCAGATTCCAACCTCTGGGTCTTCTTCATAGGAGCCAGGGTTTGAGAAGTAAGGAAAGGGCTTGGTGGATGCTAGGAGTCTGGCTCCACTCCCTCTCCCCCTCCTTTCATTCTTTTTAGGTCATCTGCCTGGGATACTATGTAGATACTAGTGATAATTAGAAAAAGTAATCAGAGCACCTATTTACTGAGCACTTACTATGTGCCAGGCTGTAGGTTCTTTAAGTAACTGAATTCTTTCAGCAACCATATGAGGAAGTGTACTATTTCTGCCATTCTATAGAGCCGGAGACTGAGGTATAGTAAATGTAAAATTTGTACAAGTAGAAAGTGAACGCACAGTCACTGCTCAGGCTCTGCTGGGGGATAGCAGAGCTTCCCTCTGTGTGGCTATAAATGAATGGATGAATAAATGTTAGCAACAAGGAGTATGGGTCTTGATCTAGTTGCATTACCTCTCCAGGCCTCAGTTTCTTCATCTGTAGAATGGGAGTAACATTGCGATATGTTAGGAGACGGAAGTCAGAGGATTTTCCCAGCTGTAAAGGGGCTACAGCACTCCTTCAATGGGAATTTTCCTCCTCCTTGTGAATCAGCATTATTTTCATCATGATTATGTTAGTGATTATAACTGTGATCATGATCACCCCTGGACCTGGCTTCTTGCCATTAAGTAATATGCCAGGCTAGGCTACAGCACTGGAGACCCTGGTGAAACAGACAAATCCACTTCCCATTCATGGGTAATTCTTGTCTGATTTGGCCTCCACTTATCTTGTATTTCCATTTTTATTCTCTACCTTCCAAGCCATGACTCACTTTCAGTCCCACCTTCTTTTTCCTTAATTACTGCAACACCTTCCCCAGTGGCCTTCCAGCCTCTGGGCTCTTCCCCATCCCCATTAACTAATTTGCTTAACATGTAAAGTCAAAACCTGTTATCTCCTGCCCCTGAGGCAAGAACTAACACTGTATTCGTTTTTTTAATGATGTGAGAAGCCCTTGATACTGTGGCCACATTTTCCAGCCACCTACAATGCCCTACAGCTATGCCTTATGGCTGGCAGTTCCTGGAATAGAGGATGGATTGATGACTGGTCGCTTCTCCTTTGCTGTTCCTCTGCCTTGCTAGGACCAAAGTCTTTCCCCACTTTGTCTCCACAGTGAATGCCTACTTATTCTTTTTACCCTTCAAAACAAAAAAGGCATCATTGATTTTCCTGATTATAAAAATGATGAATTCTCACTATAAATAATTAAAACAGTAAAGAATGCACTAGAAAAAAAAAGAAAATGTTTACTCTTCCCATAGTTCCAACAACTGGAGAAAACCACCCTCAAAAATCGATAAAACAATTAGACAAAAGATCATTAAAGAAATAGAGAACCTGAACAATGGCATCACCGACTAGACAGACATGAGTTTGAGCAAGCTCTGGGAGTTGGTGATGGACAGGGAGGCCTGGCGTGCTGCAGTCCATGGGGTCGCAAAGAGCTGGACACAAATGAGCGACAGAACTGACTGACTGAACAACACTGTGAACCCAATTAGACACAACAGATATATTCAAAACACACCATCTAATAACAGCAGACTACACTTTCTTCTTAAGTGCACAGGGACCTTTCTCTAGGACAGACTGTATCTTAGCCACAAAATGTCTTAATAAATTTAAAAATACTGAAATCATACAAAGGGTCTTCTCTGATCGCAGTGAGATGAAACTAGAAATCAATAACAGAAGTAAAACTGAAAAATTCACAAATATGTAGAAATCTAACAGTATACTCTTAACAATTGAATCAAAGAAGTCATAAGGAAAATTAAAAAATACATTGAGATGAATGAAAATGAAAACCCAACATGCCAAAACCTGTGGGGTGTAGAGAAAATAGTACTCAGAGAGAAATTTGGAGCTGTAAATTCCTACTTTAAAAAGGAAAGATATCAAATCAATAACCTGAGTGTATACCTTAAAGAACTAGAAAAAGAAGGGCAAAGTAACCTCAAAGCTAACAGAAGAAGGCAAAGCTAATAAATATGAATACAGATAAATGAAGTAGAGAATAGAGAAGCAATATAGGAAATAAACAAAACCGAAAATTCTTTGTGAAGGTCCACAAAATTGACAATCTTTAGCTAGATTGACTGGAAGAAAAAAAAGATAAAGCTACTAAAATCAGATTTTAAAAAAAGCTACTAAAAAAGATAAAGTTACTAAAATCAGAAATGAAAGAGGGTACATTACTACCAATCTTACAGAAATAAAAAAGATTATGTGTGAATACTACAACAAATAATATACTGACAAATTGGATGGCTTACATAAAATGAATCAATTCTTAGAAACACGCAAAATTCTAAAACTGACTTAAATAGAAAAAGAAAATCTGAATAGATCTATAACAATGGAAAAGGTTGAACCAGTAATGAAACTGCTACAGAAGGGAATTTTCTCAACACGACAGAAAAGTCAGGGATTGATGGCTTCACTGATGAATTCTACCAGATATGTAAAGAATTAATACTAGTTCTTCGAGTCCTTCTCGAAACCTTCCAAACACTGAAAAGGAGGGAACATTTCCAACTCATTCTATGAGTCCAGCATCACCGTGATATCAAAACCAGACAAAAACACTATAAGAAAAGAAAATTACAGGCTAATACCCCTTAAATGCCTAAGTGCAAAAAAATCCTCCACAAAATACTAACAAACCAAATAAAACAGTATTTAAAAAGAATGATACACCATGATCCAACTGGGACTTACCTCTGAATGCAAGAATAGTTCAATATATGAAAATTAGTCAATGTAATATACCACATTAAAAGAGTGAAGGAAAAAAAGACATATAATCATCCCAATTGGTGTGGAAAAAGCATTTGACAAAATATAAAAACTTTCATAATAAAAACTCTCAAGCTAGGCATAGAGGGGACCTTCTTCAACATGACAAAGTCCTATATGAAAAATACACAGCTAGTTCAGTTCAGTTTAGTTCAGTCGCTCAGTCGTGTCCGACTCTTTGCGACCCCATGAATTGCAGCACGCCAGGCCTCCCTGTGCATCACCATCTCCCAGAGTTCACTCAGACTCACGTCAATCGAGTCCGTGATGCCATCCAGCCATCTCATCCTCTGTCGTCCCCTTCTCCTCCTGCCCCCAATCCCTCCCAGCATCAGAGTCTTTTCCAATGAGTCATCTCTTTGCATGAGGTGGCCAAATTACTGGAGTTTCAGCTTTAGCATCATTCTTTCCAAAGAAATCCCAAGGTTGATCTCCTTCAGAATGGACTGGTTGGATCTCCTTGCCATCCAAGGGACTCTCAAGAGTCTTCTTCAACACCACAGTTCAAAAGCATCAATTCTTCGGCGCTCAGCCTTCTTCACAGTCCAACTCTCACATCCACACATGACCACAGAAAAAATCATAGCCTTGCCTAGACGGACCTTAGTCGGCAAAGTAATGTCTCTGCTTCTGAATATACTGTCTAGGTTGGTCATAACTTTTCTTCCAAGGAGTAAGCGTCTTTCAATTTCATGGCTGCAGTCACCATGTGCAGTGATTTTGGAGCCCCCAAAAATAAAGTCTGACACTGTTTCTACTGTTTCCCCAACAGCTAACATAATATTTAATGGTGAAAGACAGAAAGCTTTCCCCCTACAATCAGACAAGATTCCACACAGTAACGGAAATCCTAGCTTGAGCAAGTAGGCAAGAAAAAGAAATAAAAGACATCCAGCGAGAATAGAAGAACTGAAACTATCTGTTTGCAGATTTCATAATGTTACCTTACCTTGCACTACATATAAAAGTTACCACGAAATGGATTAGTGATCTAAATTTAAGAGCCGAAACTTTAAAAGTCTTAGAAGAAAACAGAAAGAAATCTTCAAGACTTTGGATTTGACAATGATTTCTTTAAAAGAAGAGATTAATTGAACTTCATCAAAGTTAAAAACTTCCACTGAAAAAAAAAACTGTACACTTCAGATGGTTAAAATGGTAAATTTCATATTACATGTATTTTCAGTCAGTTCAGTTGCTCAGTCGTGTCCGACTCTCTGCGACCCTGTGAATCACAGCACGCCAGGCCTCCCTGTCCATCACCATCTCCCGGAGTTCACTCAGACTCACGTCCATCGAGTCCGTGATGCCATCCAGCCATCTCATCCTCTGTCGTCCCCTTCTCCTCCTGCCCTCAATCCCTCCCAGCATCAGCATCTTTTCTAATGAGTCAACTCTTAGCATGAGGTGGCCAAAGTACTGGAATTTCAGCTTCAGCATCGTTCCCGCCAAAGAAATCCCAGGGCTGATCTCCTTCAGAATGGATTGGTTGGATCTCCTTGCAGGCTAAGGGACTCTCAAGAGTCTTCAACACCGCATTTCAAAAGCATCAGTTCTTCGGTGCTCAGCTTTCTTCACAGTTCAACTCTCACATCCATACATGACCACAGGAAAAACCATAGCCTTGACTAAACAGACTTTTGTTGGCAAAGTAATGTCTCTGCTTTTCAATATGCTATCTAGGTTGGTCATAACTTTTCTTCCAAGGAGTAAGCGTCTTTTAATTTCATGGCTGCACTCATCATCTGCAGTGATTTTGGAGCCCCCCAAAATAAAGTCTGACACTGTTTCCACTGTTTCCCCATCTATTTCCCATGAAGTGATGGGACCAGATGCTATGATCTTCGTTTTCTGAACATTGAGCTTTAAGCCAACTTTTTCACTCTCCACTTTCACTTTCATCAAAAGGCTTTTTAGTTCCTCTTCACTTTCTGCCATAAGGGTAGTGTCATCTGCATATCTGAGGTTATTGATTTCTCCAGGCAATCTTGATTTTATGTGTATTTTACCATAACAAAAAAACCTAAAGGACAAAAAAAGAAACAACTAACTCCACCCCCCGCAAAAGCCTAAAGTAGAAAAAACCCTTTAAGTTTCAATTAATATGTTTATTGTATGGTTCTCCCTTTCCCCTCTACCCTCACCCACTGTGCCTTTCATTGTACCTTGTACACCTTTATTTGCCACTTGTAAGGTCGTTATTGATTTACAAATTGGTTACAACTTGGCAGGGTCTCCACCGTGAATTCCCTGCAGGCAGTAGCACAGTGGAGAATGAGTTCACATAAGTCTGCCTCTGACCACTGTGGACCACTGGCAAGTGCTCAACCTCTCTGGGTTTCCACGTCCTTTCTTTTTTTTCCCCTACGTCCTTATCTATAAGGGTGATGATAGCATCTGCCTCATAGGGCTGTGGTGAGGGGTCAACGAGCTCATCCCCCTTAAGGTCTTAAAAAGATGCCCTGCACACAGGAGGACATGCTCAATAAACATTAGCTCTTACTATGTGGGCCTGGCAAAAGGAAAATGGCTAGATAGTCGGTAAAACGAGTATTCAGCAACAATCCCTGCTCCCCTCCCTGCCATCCCTGCAGGCTACAGAGATAAAATCTATTTCTGTGTGTATATATTTGAATAATCAAACGTGTGTGTATTCACCCCAGGATGCGGAGAGGAAGGAGAACCCCCTTGCCCCTCTTCCCTTGCCTGTCTTCCTGGGCTGGGGCAGGAAGATTAGACAAGCTTCCCTCTCGCGTTCCTTGGAGTACTGTCCCTGGTGGCAGTCCTTATCCCTGGCTTTTGCCTATCCTTAAAGCAGGGCCCTGGGTGTGCCCAGGTTGAGGACGGGAAGGGCTCAGGTTTGGAGGTTAGAGTCAGTCACTGCTGCCATATCAATCAGGGCCCTTTCATCAGCCGGAAACAGCGGCACCTAGCCGCCCCAACAAGTCCGGACTGGGGTTCCCTGCCCCTCCCCAGCCTGCCCCTCTCGCCCCCTCCTTCCCCAGCTGACAGTCACTCTTACCCTCCTCCGGATGCGGGGGACAGGCTGGGGCAAGCCAGGGACATACTCAGTTTCCCTTCCCTACTGCCCCTCCCTGGGGTGATACCCCCCTCCTCCCCTCCCTCCACCCCATCTGCCCTAAGTCTCCAGGACCCAGCTGGGGTAGGGGGCTAGAGGGGTAGACAGGAGAGGCGTCCTTAGGAGGCTGACTGTGGTCAGACCTGAACTCCTTGGGCAAGGTGCTTTAACCAGAACCCTGGGACAGCAAAGGTGGAGGGAACCCCAGAGCACAGCGTGGGGAAGGCCCTAGCCCAGAGCCACACAGTGGCTAAGCCAGTACTAGAACCCAGAGTTTTGTTTTTTCTTTTAAAAACAATTTTGGCCCCACTGCAGGGCATGTGGGCTCTTAGTTCCCTGACCAGGGATGGAACCCATGTCCCCTGCCGTGTAAGCAGAGAGTGTTAACCACAGAGCTTTGGAAGCCCATTTTTCTCTCCCTTATCCTGCAGCCTCAGTTTCCCTGTCTGTGTATTGAGGGACCACTGTGGGCCTCTCAGGGTCTTTCCTCTTCCCCTCCTTGTTTCTCCCTGTTGAGGGTCCCCAGGTTTGCTGGTGAAGGTGGCTGGGGTGGAGTGAGGGCCCCTTCCTGAAGATTCAGCCTCTGTCTTCAACAAAACCCTCTCTCCCGACTCCGAGACCAGAGGCTACTGTGTGGGGAGTGTCTGGTTTGGGTGGTGGCCAGAGTGGTTCTGCTGGGTTCATGGCTCCATGTTCTGCCCATTGCGCTGTCTAGTCTGGGGACTGACAGAGGCCTGATGGCTGATCCCTGCTGGGATGTGATTGTCCAAGGCAAGCCCCAGAGGTGGGGAGGGTGTGCATGAATATGGAGGTAACAACCTGGGCAGGACCCGTGCGGTTTGGGAGTCAGGATCCCAGAGGAGGTGGGAGGGGAAGACTGACTGAGCCAGTTCAGAACCTGGCATCTGAGGATCCAGTTCTTCTGAGGGTCAGGACCTTGGCTGGACTGTGCAGGGGTCCCACAGGTCAGAGAAATGCTTCTCTTCTCCCTCTGACTTCTGCTTGCTCTGCTTGAACGAGTGAGAGGGCCTCACTAGGGTGACAGCCAGTGTCTTCCCTTTTGGCCAGCATCACCAGACGAAGTTGTGGGTGGATGGAGGCAGGGAGGTGGTGGGTGCACTGCAGTGTGCTCTGGGACCCCTGGGCTCTTCTCCTGGCTCCACCCTCCTTCCGTGGGCCCCATGACTTTAGGTGAGTCATTTAGACTTGGCTTCTCCATGTGGACAAAGGGTCCCGGCCCTGCCCTCTCTCTATTGCAGGTGGGTGTGGGAGTCTCCAGGAAAAAGATGGTGTGTCTCTGGGACGAGATGGTCCTTCAGCAGCTACCTATCCCTCATCCCATGGCCTGAGGCAGCTGCAGCCAAAAAAAAAAAAAAAAGCAATTGGTCAACTCATTCTGAGTCAAAACACTCCATCTCCAGAGCACATCTGACACAGCTTGAGGGCCCTGCCCTCAGGGAGCTTACTGTCAGAGCCAGTCAGCTGGTACAGGCCGGGGCAGACAGGAGCCCAATTTAAACCTGAGGAGGATGGGGCAGGGGAGGGGGAGGAGGACCCTTCGCAGCAGCAATCTAGAAGCAGTGGCTGCTCAGGTTCGTCTGCCTTATGAAATCTACAAGTCCTTCCTGACATCCCCAAAGGCAGCCCCGTCCTCTGTCCTTCTCTCCTCCCTCTCTCTGCCCCTCCTTCACTGCCTGGTGAATGTCCTCTGTCTGCCAGCAAGCTGGGAGCAGCTCGAAGCCCTTGGCCACCGCTGTCCTGAGGCCTAGCGCCGTGTCTGCACATAGGAGGTGCTTATTCCAGGCAGGCAGGGAGTCTGGTGAAATCCAACCCCCCTCTTCTCCCCCCCGCCCGCCTCCCCCACTGCTCTGTTCCCTGGACAAAGCCCCCTGGCCTGGGCCTGAATACTGCAGGGATGGGGGCTATAACAAGGTCATGGGCAAGTATGTTTTGGGAGGCATGTGGGGTCCAGAAGACAGGGAATGAGCAACACTGTTTCAACCAGACCCTGGGTGCCGGGGAGAAACTCAGAGGAGAGAGAGGCCCCCTGGAGTAGCTGACCCCTCTTCCCCACGGTCCTCCTAACTTGAAGCTGAATGCCGCAGAGGTGAAGTGTCCTCAGACATAGTCATGCTGGAAAACTACCCCCTACATCCTTGCCAGCTCCCTGTCTGGCATGGGGGTTGAGGTCCCAGGACTCTGGGGAAAAAAAAAAAGGCCTGATGCCTGGGGACTTAGAAGATCTGAGAGAGGCCTTGTGGCTGAAAGGGGCGCAGTGAGTTACAGCAGGGGACTAAGGGGTCTTAGCAGGGGCATGTGATCAGGGGGGCGGGGCAGAGAAGATCCTGGGCCTGAGTGGTGGGGGTGTCAGGTCCCCACCCCTGCCTTTCACCAGGTAAAATTCAGGATTCCTGGTTGAATTTGAATTTCAGAGTGCTTGGCTCCAGGATTCCCTTTGGCATAAAGAAGAGAGAAGAAATAACAAATAATTTTTTACTATATTGCGTGGGACAGTGAATATCCTGTCTTTCTATTTGCTAAACCTGCGAGCCTATCCCCACAACCACCATGGGGACAACCATCTCCCCTAGGCTGCCCGGAAGTGGGCTTGGCTCAAGTTCCAGTGGACTGGTCACCCTGCTCCTAGCCAGGCTGGGAAGCC
This sequence comes from Capra hircus, assembly GCF_001704415.2. Lineage (NCBI taxonomy): Eukaryota > Metazoa > Chordata > Mammalia > Artiodactyla > Bovidae > Capra > Capra hircus. Next base: position 31,590,843 of record NC_030830.1, on the reverse strand, counting down.
CTGGGACGTGCTGGCTCTGTGTCTGTGGCTGCAGGTACAGACAGCGACTGTGGTGAGCAGCAAGGCTGGGTGTGTGTGCGGAATGGAGGAGGGGAACTGAGCCATGGCAGAGCCAGAGACAAGAGAAATTTTCTCTGTGGGTTCCTGTCTCGTCCCCTCCCCAGACTCACCACCACCCAGGGCCTGAGTCACTAGGGCAAGGGGCCGGGACAGGCCAAATTTTTCCACTCAGCCCCCAGCCCTGTAACACAGCTCACCTGATCAGCCCCGCCCACCCAGAGGGAAATTCCAGTTCTAAATCCTGTCCGGAATTCTCACTCTGGCCAGCCAACTCCGCACTGGGGGTTGGGGAGCTTCTGGGGTCAGGAGACACCTCTGGGACTCCCTTCTGCATAAAGAAGAGAGAAGCTTCCTGAGGGCACAGCTAGGGCAACTTTGGAGCTGGGCATGGGGACAGGAGGGCTGTGAAAACTAAGACTGAGGCCAGGACAGTATGTGTAAAGATTTCTCTTGGGACTTCCCAAGTACAGTGAGCATCAATTTAGACTGTCCCCAGACCCTCAGTGTGTGTGTGTGTGTGTGTGTGTGTGTGTGTGTGTGTGTGCACGCACACTCTTCTCACCCAACTGCTGGTGGCAGAGGGGCTGTACACAGCTATTGCCGACATAAAGCCCGTATTCTTCAGCCCAGGGTTCAAGGCCCTTTGTGTCTAGACCTCAAGGTATCTTTCCATGGTTATCCACTGCTGCTTTCTTCGGCGTCCTGGGCTCTCATCCAGGTCCTCAAACCCAAGTGCCTGCAGGGGCCAGACAGGTAACTGGGGACAAGGGAAGTGGACTGGGCTGGGGCGGGAGGTGTGCCACTCAGCTTCTCAATGGTTGCTGCATTTCTGGAATTTAAGACTACTGAGCCCGCCTCCCTCCACCCTCAATTTCATTGTTTACCTTCTGGCTCTGGCGATGGACTGCACCTTTTTCAAGGACGCTGTGGAGGCCAGTGCAGGTGGGCCAGACAGAACATGTCTGAGGCTCGGATGTGGCACACAGGTGCCAGTTTGCAATCTATTTGGTCGAGTTGCACCGTTCACCGTTTCTTGTATGGGTCCCTCCCACCCCTGCCTTAGCACCTTTGCTTAAGCTGTTCTTCTGGCCTAAAATACCCCCTGCCATCTCTGGGTGCCCAAATTCTATCCATCCCTCAGAGTCCAGCTCACAGGCCTCCTCCCCCATGAAGCTTCTGTTACCCTTGCCTTGCACTTTCTCCATCCTCTGTACGTCTTTTATGAACCGAATCACTTCCTGTTTTATGTTAAGTTTATTTATAGTCCTGCTGAATCACCTGTAGAAGTCAGTTTTGTGGTCAGTTAGCCTCTGACTGTCTGGCACAGAGCAGTAGTTCAATAAGTAATTGTTGAATGAATGTCAAATGGACGAAGAGAGAAACCCAAACATCCTTTTGAGTCAGAATTGGGCTCAGACTGTGGTTCTGCTCTTTTATTAGAACTGTGTGACTTAACGGCATGTTACTCTGTCTGAGCCTCGGTTTCATCATCTGTGAAATGGGTATATTAATAGTATCTATATCTGATGGTAGTATGAAGAATAAATATAGTAATGTGTAACAAGCACTGACAAGAGTGCTGAACAAATCCAATAAATCTAAGCCATCATCATCATTACTATTGTTCTTATTATGTAGCTCAAATGCCACCTCCTCCATGAAGTCTTCTCTAGTCCTGCAGTTGGAATTAACCTCTCCCTCCATTGAGTTTCTACGATATTTTGTTTGCCTCATGTTATAATTAATTAGTAATCTGCACAACTGATTCCTCTATCAGGTTGTCACCTCTTGGAGGGCAGGTCCGTGCCTCGTTGATCTCTGTATTTCTCAGCCTTTCTTTTTTTTTTTTTTATTTTCTGTTGACCAATCATGATCCCATTATTTTATTAAGCAAAATTCAAAATAGTAGTAGATGCTTACCAATTTTCACAACCAATAGCCAGACAAAAACGGAAACAGCATCACAATTGCAAGCCATAATGGTTAGGATTAACCTAACAATATAAAATTACATACAATTTGGGGGGTTAAGTAGAGCGGTGTGGTAAGTGGAAATGTATGCATACGTGTCTTTTGGTTGGTGCATTTAATCCATTTACATTTAAGGTAATTATCCATATATATGACCCTATTACCATTTTCTTAATTATTTTGGTTTTATTTTCTATAGGTCTTTACCTTCTTTTATTCTCAGCCTTTCATACAGCAGTTACTGAGTATTTTCAAAAGCCAGCACTATGCTGGGGGTTGGAGATATTTCTGGTGAAAGATGTGCCCCGTATAGCACCTGGCACTGTGCTTAGGTTAATATTCATGTTCGCAGAGTCCCCCCTTCTTTTTGCCACTCAGTGTCTCCCAGCATCACTGTAGCGTGGGCTGGAATTGGGTGAGGGGTGCGGGTCCAGCAGAGCCCAGGCTCAGCTGACCACAGAGGGGCAGCTCTCTCCCCACCGTGTGCTGGGAGGGCAGAGCTGAGCTGCCACTAAACAGTGAGCAGGTGGGCATGGGGTTGCCGGGTCTCCTTTCCTGCCTGGCGTCCTCCTCTGTGGACAGGGCAGGGACCAGCTCTATGCCCCAGCCAAGTAGAGATCCCCCAGCTTTGGGGTCAGACCTCAGTTCCTGCATCCCTGCATCCCATGAGATGTTTCTCATTAACCATTCAGTGACCTAAAGACAGACTCCTGGTGTGACTTTCAGCAACTTATTTGGCTTCTCAGTCTCAGTTTCTTCATAAGAGGAATTAGGTGATTTAATACCTTTCTAGGTCTCAGTGTTAGTGTGGGTTGGTTGCACTAGGCTGGTGGGTGTGAGCACTGGGCACCAGGTTGACTAGCCTTTGGCCCTTTCTGGGTCTGAGGCTCCCAGGCTGTAAGAAAAGCTGATCTTACTGGTCTCCAAGCTCCTCCCATCTCTAAGAGCCTTTGAGATTCTTTCCCGGGAGCCCAGACCCTGTAAGTGGGCCTTGCCTTCTTCATTCCTGGAGTGTGGGGCAATCTGTCCCTGAGAAATGGGGTCCTGATGCATTCAGGTCCCAGGGATCCCAGCCCCAGTTCCCCAGGCTTCAGTCTTGGTACCCAGGTACTCAGTGTCTGCCCTAAACCCCACTTGCTCCCCTTTCACCATCTCCCCTTGCACATGTGGCTGAGGCAGTGGTTACAGTCGGGTCCCTGTGTCTGTGCCCCTAACACCCCCACCCTTTTGCCAGAGGTCATTTACTGTGTCCATTGCCCACAGCCAGGAGGCACAGAGAGAGGGAAGGAGCCTCTGAAATCCACTGCAAGGGTGTGTGGTAGAAGACAGGCAGGAGGCATGGGCCAGCTTAAGCCCCAGCTGTGAGTGGGGATTCTGGGCATGCGTGGCTCTGACTGCAGAGTTCTGGCGGGCTGTGGACAGGAGGGGTGGCCATGATTCAGCCTCCCCCGTGCACTGCAGCAGGGTCCAACAGTGAGCCTCCAAAGGCAGGGGTGTAGGGAGGAGGTGCTGAAAGAGGGGGCTTGGGAAGCCCAGCACAGAACCCTGGGCTCCCCTCCCCCACCCAGGCCAGGATGAAAGCCCCCCTCCCTAACCCTGGCAGCCCCTGGTCCTCATTAAAGACTCTAATCCTCCAGCCCTGCTGCAGATTCAGAGGCCTCCATCCCCAGGTCTGGAGGGAAGGGGACAAGCAGTGATTTCTCCTCCCTTCACCCACCGCCACCAGCTGGGCTGGGCTTGGGCACCTGACCCAGCGGTCAACGGGCATCTGAGGGCCACCAGCATCCCGGGGATGGAGCTTCTGGGAAGTGGAGAACAGAGAAGATGGGCCTCTGCGGGGAGGAGTCCTGGGAAGAGAGGGAAAGAGGAGGAGGTGGTGGCACTGCTCTGACCAAGTGGGAGAGTCCCTGGCAAGAGATCCTTCTCCCTTCCCCTCGCCCCTTGCCTCCCGGAGATCCCCCACTGAGGAGAGCCTGGAGGGTGGGCACAGGCACCCAGTCAGCACCTTTGCTGGTGTAGAGCCAGGTTGGGGTCCCCGGGGCCTCGGCTTCCTCGGCTCTCCAGTGGGGCCGGTCCCTTCCTCTCTTGCTTTTCCTCCGATCTGGCCTCAGGGCAGAGGGGAAGGCCAAGGAACACACTTTGGCAGGTAAGCAGAGCAAGGGCTGGAGGAGGCCGGGGCCAGCCTTTACAATTGGCTCCTGGTTTGAATGGCCTAGTGCCGGCCTGAGTGGTTTCCAACGGTCCGGAGCTTCCTGGAGATGTGTGGGGCAATCTTGTTCCTTCCCTTTCACCTCCATTCCTTCAGGGATCTGCTGAGATCAGCTTCCTGGGGCTCTTCTTTCTATGCTGCCTAAAAAGGGCTTGGTTGGAAGGTCCAGGATTCTCTGTGCCCACTCATCATGCTCTGCCCCGCCATGTCTGAGGGGCCTCCCTAGCTGGGGGTGCTGGGCTGAGGGCTGCTGGGAGCTCTGGGGAGAGAAGTCAGCCTGTCCTCAGGCAGCCCCCAGGCTGATGAGTTGAGACGAACCCCAGAAAGCAGACTCGGAAACCTAGAAACAGGCGCTGACTCTCATTCGCTCTTGACTGAAAAGGGCAGGTGGTCAGTTATGTAGACCATGGACGTAATCATCTATATTTCATCAAAAGCAAGACAAACAAATTACACACTGTTAGGAAGAAAAGAACACTGCTAATTAAACTCTGACACAGTGCCTTCTTGTTATTGATTGCAGGGCACATCCTGATTTCAGAGATGTTAAAATGTGAAAAATGTGTGTCAGAGAACCAAAAGAAATTTAAAAACATTCCTCTTGGACGCACATTTTTGCCTGCATCTAGTTGTGTTTACTTGCAAGGGTTGTTCCGAGGTTTACGAGGTCAGACACATAAAGCAACTGGCACGCAGTAAATGATCACTAAATGTTAATTATTATTGCTGTTATATGTACTTGAATTTTATATGTACGTGGAAATCCTTTTTGCTAATTTTGTGTTGTTGTAGAGGCTGATGCCTCTGAGTAGAGGAGCCAGGAGAGTTGAGGAGGCCGCCTGGAGGAGGCACTAACCCATGGGTGGAATTTGCAGTGTATTTATATAATCTCCACCGAGGCATTAGAAGGGGGCCCTTGCCAGTCTCTCAGAAAAGCACCACCCCTGACTCATTACCCCTATCAATCAATCAGTGAATCAATCTGTGAATCAATGCCTTCATTAAGACATTTATTGAGCACCTGCGCAATGACGGTCATACTGCTAAGTCCCCCTCCTCCAGCAGCCCCCAGGAGGCCGGCCTGGCCCCCACCTCTTAGAAGCATCCAGGCCTCAGTTATTCGAACTGGCACATCAAAGGCGGATTGGCCCTGATCCGTCATCAGGGGCTTTTTTTCCATGGATCAGCCCAGCTCCGCCCCTCTCTCACCCGAAGCGGGTGGGGTGGGGGAATCTTCATTTCCCAGGCACTTCTAGGCCTTTGTAAAGGCTCTTCTCTCTGCCAGGACAGCCTCGGCCCTATTCTGTGTAAAGCCCCACTCTTTCTCCTTTGTCACAAAGAGGTTTGTTTCAAGCCCCTTCTCAGGGAAGCATTCTCTGAGAATGCCTGACCCCTGGCTCAGCTTCCTTGCCCTGTTTCTTACTAGGCTTAGGACAGAGTCTGTACCCTGCAAATTGAACCCTCCTGGGGTCCCGGCTTCTCTTTTGCTTCTGTTTCCCAGCTCAGGTGGTTTGATGCCCGCTGTGCAAGGGCAGGGCAGCTACTGCCCAAGTTCTCATCTCCCAAACCCGTGCGGGTGCTCACTGGTCCATTCAGCCCACTGAACTACGACAGCCTCCCCTGCCACCTTCCACGTGTTTCCCACATCCTCAGCTCCAGCCTCTTCCCGTGCCCCGCATCTGACTGCAGTCTCCCCCTTGAGCAGGAACGGCTGTGTGATGAGCTCTTGCGGGGGACCCTTGTCTCCCTCCAGCCACAGAGCACTGGCTATGCTCTCTCCCCACCCACTCTCCTACCCAAGCTGGCCCTTGGTTGTTTATCGTGCAAGTGCGGACCCCAGGGGCTGAGGCCTTTCCCACACCCAGGACTGAGCTGTCCCGTCCCTAGCTTTCCAAGAACGGACCCTGTAGAGCGCACACGTTGTGAAATGATCCTGCTGGGCCCTCCAAGGGATGAGGCCATTTATGGGCTCAGCGGGCTGTTGCTGGCTGCCAAGGGTCAGGCCTGGGACCTGCATGTGCCGGGAGCCAGGACTCAGGCCATGCAGCCTTGTGGGGTGGAGGGGCCCGCCTCCTCCCTGCTTGAAGCCTCTAGGAGCTGGGAAGCAAGCCTACAGGCAGCCATCCTGGGCTTCTCTCCCCCACTAGGGCTTCACCAGAGGAGGGAAGGAAATAGACCTTCCAGGCTGAGGGGCAAGACCAGAAATATTATCTGTGGATCCAGTGAAAAGGAAAACACAGGTCCTTTGTTAGACATCAGAGCACTGAGCTGAGCAGGAGGGCCCAACACACACCCTGCTGGAGGTGCCCTCGGGGTCCTGGGGCCGAGCCCCACCTTGTGCTGAGGAGGCGTCCGTGGCCTGAGAGGGGCAGAGCCTCGGCTGCCGCTCCCTGGAAAGGAGCCTGGGACCCTGCTCCCTGTCCAAAGCCCATTCTCAGGACCTTGGAAAGTCTTCTCTGTGTCCTGGGCCCTCCCGCTCCTCTTGTCGTCCTTGCTCGTATCTGAGCCTCTGGAAATGTTTTCTGTCTCCTAAATCTCTTCCACCAGGAAGCCTTCCTTTGCTATTTAGACCAGTTTTTACCTGCTGATCTTTTCTGTGCTTTTTACCCTTCCCCAAAAGGCTCACTCACAGAGCTTTGCCCTTGAACTTCCGAGTCTTTATTTATTGGTATATGTTAGCGAGAGCACAGCCTCCTCCCTAGAGTCTTTCTGGGGAGTCTCCCTCATCAAACTCTGGGCTTTCTGAGGACAAGCATGACCTCCCTTCAGACTGGGGGGCTCCCCAGAGTTGGAAGCCTCTCCTGGGGCTTCCCTCAGGCTTGCTTCTGCACCCCGGAGGCTCTCCAGACATTGCCCTCAAGAGGGGACCGTGCCCCACGAGATGCCCTGTTGTGTGTGCCTTTCGAGGGGTCTTCCTTCTCATCCTCCACCATCTTCGCTGTCCTTCCCTGACCAGGGGCAGCAGATTCTGTGAGTGGGGCTGGGTGGGGGAGATGGAATTGGAGTGAAGGGGGGACTCCTTCTCCCTCCACCCTCCTCCTAGCAGGGCCCCAGAGGACAGTAGGCCATACAACGTCCTTCCTGTGGCCTCCCGCTTGGGTGTGCGGGAGGAGGGCTGGTCTTGAGTTGGGATCAGTGTCAGGAGCAGCCGCTCAGCTGAGGCCGGTCGCTTGGAGGCAGGGTTTGTGGCATGGCAGGAGAAGGGAGGGAATGTGAGGAATATCCTGACTCAGCACTCGCCCCCCTTTGTCTGCCTCCCCCCCACCCCCCCCCCCAGCCCGGGATAGGCGTTGGGGGAGGACTGATTTGATTGCTGAGAACATGCAGATGGTGGAGGCCTGTCTTCCCCTCCCACCCTCATTCCCATTCTGAGTCCCCCTGAGCTGTGTTTGGAGAGGTGACTGGGGACAGAGTGGAGTCAGGAACACTGCCGCCCCCCCACCAAAGATACTGGGGAGGCAAGGAGGGCAGCTGAGGGAGGGGGACGTGGAGAGGGGTGCCTTTTGACATTGTCATTGCTGTGAATATCAGTGACATGCCAAGGAATGTCCCATACATGGAGAGGTTTACTCCTCTGTGGGGACAAGCTGGGGGACAGGATGAGAGGAGGGCTTGGCTAGGGAGTAATGCGGGGGAGGGGTATTAAGAATGGCCAGCCAAGCGGGAGATGGAAGCTGCTTTAGTGGATTCTAGATCTTTCCATAACTTGATTGTAGGCTTCATTAAGGCAGGGACCATCTCATAACGTCTCTTAATCATCTGACAACCCCTCCGCAGGGCTGGACGCTAGTAGGCATTCTGCCCAAGCTTCATCTTGATCATGCTTACATGATTTTTAAAGTGGTCTCGTAATATCGGGTCCCCCCTTTTAAACTCACACCCATAATCCTGGCTATTTACAGTTCTCCCTGTGCCTTCCAGTGTCTTTATAGGTGAAAACTTACGTAAGGCTGACTTATGTAAACTCAGCCTGAGTCAAGCTTTTGCAGCAGCTTTGTTTGGCAAGAGAGCACTGGCTGATGGGGTGTAAACGCATGTGTCACGCTCTCTGCTCCTTCGTTCTGAAATAACCCTTGTTCACAGGCAAGGGGAGCTGTGACACCCTCACTGGGCAGGTTTCCATGCTCCCCTGGGTTTACATTGCTGCCAGGCAGATACCTGCTTCGTTTATCTCCTGACTTGACGGGATTCTGACTTACATAAAAACGGACTTATGTAAGATTTGCCAGAACGGATGGAATACTAATGTGATCGGGGATTGCATGTATTGGTTGGCTTTGTGTGCAGATCCCCAGCCATCTTGAGCTGGAAAACCCAAATTTAACCCCCTCAAAACCTTCAAAACACCCCAGAACTCTCGAGGACAGTTGTAAGATGGGTATTTGCCATGGCACCCCACTCCAGTATTCTTGCTTGGAAAATCCCATGGATGGAAGAGCCTGGTGGGCTGTAGTCCATGGGATCGCGAAGTCGGACACGACTGAGCAACTTCACTTTCACTTTTCACTCATGTGTTGGAGAAGGAAATGGCAACCTACTCCGGTATTCTTGCCTGGAGAATCCCAGGGACAGAAGAGCCTGGTAGGCTGCCATCTCTGGGGTTGCACAGAGTCAGACACGACTGAAGCGACTTAGCAGCAGCAGCAGTGAAGGTGACAATCTATGATGACGTTAGGAACAATTTGAAATGAAATCGCCTATCACTAATCTCCATAGTGGGCTTCCCTGGTGGCTCAGCAGTAAAGAATCTGTCTGCCAATGCAGGAGACGTGGGTTTGATCCCTGGGTCAGGAAGATCCCTTGGAGAAGGAAATAGTAACCCACTCCAGTATTCTTGCCTGGGAAATGCCGTGGACAGAGGAGCCTAGCAAGCTACAATCCATGGAGTCACGAGATCAGACACAACTTCTCGACTAAACCACCACCACCATCTCCATAGTATCTACATAAATTGGAAAGAACAATAGCAAATGTATTTAGGAATTGTATTCACTTCACTAAGTGAGTGGAGATGTTCATTGCAGTGTTACTATTTAAAGTGAAAGAACTAGGATCCACTAGGGGGACGTTGTCTATAATCTGGGTAGATGATGCCACTATTTAACTGCACTGTGCAGAACAGTGGGGGCAGTGTGGGTGAAAAATGGGAAGGGAAGACATTAGAACATTAGAATATTCGCTTGTGAAAATCCAGTGGTCCTTGACAGGAGGAGGGGGAAGGGTAGGTGGCAGGAAGGAGCCGTACTGATGGTCTCCTATCTAGGTGCTGGAATTCCATTCTGAGAGCAAATAAGTTAGTGTCTGGCCTTGAGATCTGCATGAGGGTGGTGGGGAGAGGAGGCAGGCAGCAGGCAGAGCACGCAGACTCCCATGGGCAGAAGCTTCTTATCCTTAGAGAGGAGAATGCATCTCTGGGTGGGATGTGAGAGAGAACTGGGAGGCTCTTCCCTTGTGCGAGTTGAGATCCTTCTTGCAGTGGTTTCTGACCCATCCTTTCTTCATTTCTCTCCAGTTTAATTGTTCACTGAGCCCAGGGCAGCTGAGCCTAGATCTTCAAATTGCAGTTCCAGGGACCCTAATTCCCAACCCCCAAATCTGGACCTGAGGTCTGACAAGTCCCAGAAGTGCTGTGGGGATTATGAAGCAGGAGATACAATAATCAGGACCTCCAGGAAACCAGAGCCTGAGCGGAGAAGCTGGGGGCCCACTCTCACCTCCCCTCCTCACTGTGCCCTCCTGCCTCCCCCGCCTCGGAGACCAGAGAGCCATCAGCCCAAGGCGTCCCTGGGTCTCCGTAGCATCCTCCAGCCGGGTGCTTCTCCCAGAGCAACATGCTGAGAAAGCACTTGTGAAGATGGGGGCAGGGGTGGGGGCAGAGGTCAGCGTGCTTTTTAATTTCTCGTTAGCAATGACAGCTGTAGAACTCAAGCAATTAAGGAGGAAGACTCCTCCAGGATGCCAGAGGCCACCCCACCCCCCAAGCTGCGCACATCTTCCTCCCTTCCTCCTTTTCCATTACACCCCTCATCCTCCCCGGTCCCTCATCCTCCTGGGTCACCCTCACCCACCCCCACCCTGCACATGCGCACATACATAGAGGCTTCCCCTCTCTAGGTCCAGGAAGCTGCGGACTGCAAATATGGGGAGGCAAGGATTGCACAGGGAACCATTTCTCTGGGTTTTAATAACGGGAACAGGAGAGATGGAGCAGGGAGAGTCTGATGGATCAGAAGATGGCTTCTCCATCACTCACTCCTGGGGTGCGCTGGACTTAAACAGTCTTTGGAGTTGGTAATGAGGTTGGGGACATGAAAATGACCAAGGTGCAGCCTTCCCTGCACCTCTTGACTGAGTGACCACCCCTCCAACCCAGTGTGACCTTTGGGGGGTGTTGGAGAAGGGTCTCAGGTGAAGAGGATGGGAGGAGCTTATCTTTTATTCGGTTAAGGTCTCCGGACACTTGACATCTCACAGATTTCCTCTCCATCTTCTCACCGGGAATTTCTCCCAGCAGCCTGCTCTGGATCCTGCCCATTTTCTAGACTCTAGTTCTGTTCCCAGCTGTGGCGGGGGGGTATGTGTGTTCAATACTATTCTTTTATTAACATCAGTCCTGCTGCACAGGCGAGGCTGTGTTTTTGAATGTGGTAGCAAAGCTCTATATCCCAGTCCAAACATCTCACTCTACCCACCAGCTGATAGTTGAACCCCCACCATTAACATTTGCTTCCTTTAAGGCTATCACTATGTCAAATTGCATACACCCTTGGGAAGGGAACCCCTTTATTGTGAACAAAAGATGTGACAGCTGATAATAGATAAAGGAACAACTAGGGTGGAAGTTGCATGCTAGCCAGGTTTCCAAGGTGCAGGGAGGGGCTGGGGATAATAGGTTTATAGAGAAGATAGACACAGTTCATAACTTTCCTCTGCTTCTGATTAAGTCTTTAGACCATGGGAGAATGATAACCCAAACTGGTCTTCTCTCACCTAGAAGAAAAGGAAGCCTCCAAATTCTCACGGTCATGACCATTATCATCAATAGTCTCATATAGACATGGCATATCAATGATGCTACAAAGAAACTTAACACATGGCTCTTGCCCTCAAGATGCCCACAGCCTGGTGTGGGGCACCCAGCTTACCCGAGTGACCAATGAAGAGCCTCTGAAAGTCTTATAGAAAGGGCTTACATTGCCAAGTGTTATCTTAGGGGTATTAGCCAGGTGGCAGACCAAGGAGGATTTGAAGCAGGGAAGAGGGAATGCTTAAGTTCTCAGGGAGCCCTCGCCCTTATGCAGGTGTGAGCAGAAGGGGCCTCAGTTATGCACAGAGTGGTGAGAACATGAAGTCTTGGACTTACAGAGGGGCATTTTGGAAAATGAATCTCCAGGACTCCAGCTATGGGGTAGACGAGAGAGGCATGAATTGAGTGTGAGCCTAAGGTTCAGAGCCTGGGGACCTGGGTGATGGTGGCATTCCTGGCAGTGGAAAGGAAGGTCTGGAGGAGCTGTGTTTGGACGGAAGGTGAGTTCTGTTTTAGCATGTTGCATTTGAGCATGTCGTTTCCCATAGGAGAGGACAAAACATACACATATAAAGTGCAACTTCTTCTTAAGAATTTGCACATATATCAGTCCTTCACCGCGGTAAATACAAGAACCTAGACATTTTCCCCCAAAACCTGCCTTTGATCAAAATGTTTTAGCTATTTGTGGAATAGTGCCTGGGTGTCCACATGGCACCTGGCCCAATCTTGTGGAGGGGTGTTGGGTTTACGTAGAATATTGGGTTTATGCCTTTAGGGAGCTTACTATCTAATTGGGGTGACATAAAACTCATAAAAAGACTACCTGTATCTATGGCTTCTCCTCATACGAAGTGTATTAGTTGTCTATTGCTCTTTAATAAGCAACCACTGATTTAGTGTTAATACCTTAAAACAACATCCAATTATTAGCTCACAGCTCTGTAAGTTAGGAGTCTGGCATGGCTGGCTGGGTTCTTTGCTTAGGGTATTGCAAGATTGAAATCAAGGTGTTGGCTGGACTGAGATTTTATCTGGAGGCTCTGGGGGAAAATCCACATTCTGTCTCATTCTTATTGTTGGCAGAATTTGGTTCTTTGTCACTGTAGGACTGTGATTCCGTTTCCTTGCTGGCTGTCAGCCAGGGATGGTGCTTTGAGCTCCTAAAGGCTGCCTGTATTCCTTGCCATGTGGGCCCCTCCATATTGAAGCCAGCAGTGGAACATTAATGCCTCATGCCTTAAATCTCTGACTTCTTTGACCAGCCAAAGAAAGCTCCGCTTTTTTCCAGCACTTTTTTTTAAAATTGTGGTAGATTACACATAAAATTTATCATGTTAAGCATTTACAATTGTACAGTTCAGCTGTCTTAAATACATTCAGAATGTCATGTAAACATCCTCACTGTATGCTTCCAGAATTCTTTCATCTTATAAAACCGAAAGTGTAACCCCATTAAACAATAATTCCTCGTCTCCCCCTCCCCCTGGCCCAGGGAGGAATGGCCACTACCATTCTACTTTTTGCTTTTATGATTAAAAACATTTTTTTTTCGCCACATCCCATGGCATGCGGGACCTTAGTTCCCAACCAGGTATTGAACCTGCACCCCCTGCATTGGAAGGCAGAGGCTTAACCCCTGGACCTTCAGGGAAGTCCCTTGCCAGTATGATTTTGACTGCTCTAAGTACTACATATACGTGGAATCATATAGTACTTGCCTTTTTGTGACTGGCTTGTTTTACTAAGCATAATGTCCTCAAGGTCCATCCATGTTGTAGCGTATTAAAGGATTCTGATATCCTGAATGATAGTGCATTGAATGTTTATACCGCATTTTGCTTATCCATTCATCTCCTGATGGACGCATTGGTTGCCTCCATGTTTTAGCTATTGTGAGTAATGCTGCTATAAACACAGTATACAAATATCTCTTTGAGACCCTGCTTTCAATTCTTTTGGGTATATGCCCAGACATAGAATTTCTGGATCGTATAATAATTCTGTTTTTAATCTCTTGAGGAATCTCCATACTGTGTTCCACAGTGGCTGTTATCGTTTTACATTCCCCCCAACCGTGCATAAGCTTTCAATTTCTCTATGTCCTCATGAACCCTTATTATTTTCTGTTTTTTATAAAAAATAGTAATTTTTTTAATTGGAGGATAATTGCTTTACAATTATGTTGGTTTCTGCCAAACATCAACATGAATCGGCTGTAGATATACGAATGTCCCCTCCCTCTTGAACCTCCCTCCCACCTTTTTATGAAATAGCCATCCTAATGGATGTATAGTGGTATCTCACTGTAGTTTTGATTTATATTTCCCTAATGAATAGTGATGTTGAACATCTTTTCATATGCTCATAGGCCATTTGTATATCTCTGGAGAAATGTCTCTTCAAGTTTTTGCCCATTTTCGAATCGGGCTGTTGGTTTTTCATTGTTGAGAAAACTACTTTTAAAAGGTTCGTGTTCAAACTGAGTGAAGTCAAAGACAAATATCATATGATAGCACTTATACATGGAATCTTAAAAAAACAGATGCAAATGAACCTATTTACAAAACAGAAATGGAGTCACAGATGTAGGAAACATACTTATGGTTACCAAGGGGTGAGCGAGGGAGACATAAATTGGGAGATAGGGACTGACATGTAGTGTATGTGTGTGCTAAGTTGCTGCAGTTGTGCCTGACTCTGCAACATTATGGAGCTTGCCAGACTCCTCTGTCCATGGGATTCTCCAGGCAAGAATACAGGAGTGGGTTGCCGTACCCTCCTCCAGGGGATCATCCTGACCCAGGGATCGAATCCGCATCTCTTATGCCTCCTGCATTGACAGATGGGTTCTCTACCACTAATGCCACTTGGGGAAGCCTGACTTATATACACAGTGTGTGTGTACTTAGTCTCTCAGTCATGTCCTACTCTTTGCGACCCCATGGACTGTAGCCCACCAGGCTCCTCTGTCCATGGGGATTCTCCAGGCAAGAATACTGAAGTGGGTTGCCATGCCCTCCTCCAGGCATATACATGCTACTGATATATAAAATAGATAACTGATAAGAACCTACTGTATAGCACATGGAACTCTACTCAATACTCTGTAATGACCTGTATGGGAAAGGATCTAAAAAATGAGTGTGTATATATATATACACACACATTTATATGTATATGTATACCTGATTCACTTTGCTGTAGAGCAGAAACTAACACAACATTGTAAATCAACTATACTCCAATAAAAATTAAATTTAGAAAAAGATTCATGTGACTAGGTCCGGCTCACTGGGACAGCCTCTCATTTCAAGAGTCAGCCGTGCCATGTAATAGAACCTAATCGCAGGAGTGAGAGCTGTCCTGGGGTTGCCCAGAGTGTGTGCACAGCAGGTGAGGAATCCTAGGAGGCTATCCCAGAGTTTTTCCTACCACACTCGGAATTAAATATGAAGTTTCTACAGCACCAATTAGACTTCACATGCTCGGACCTCCTAGCTTCCTCTCTCCCCAGCCATTTAGACATTCTCACTTTCCCTCAAAGAGAAGCAAGTTCCAACTTTGGGTACTTCAGGCTTGCTGCTCTCTCAGACATTCTGTGGCCTTCCGTATTTCCTCCATGTCTCTGTTCAAAGCTGGCTGTTTGCTGAGCCCGTTTGAAATAGAAATAGCTCCATTCAGCCTGCTCAGTTTCTATCTCCTCTCATCTTGTTTTATTTTTCTGCTTAGCATTTGTTACTACCTGGCATCTTATACACTTATCTGCCTACTTATGCATCACCTTGTGTCCTTCAACTAGAAGTCAGCTCACTGAGGGCGTTAACTTTGTTTTATTTGCTGTTCCATCTCCAGAGCCTAGAATAGTGTTCAACACTTTCAGGGACTCAATATTTGTTGTATGAATGATTGGATGTGTTTTCCTACCTCTTGAGAGCTTTTGAAATGGAAATTTTATTCCAGAGCACAAAACAGATGAAGACCTGTTCTTGTGTTATTTTTGTTTTAAACATTTTTTAAAATTAATTAATTAATTAATTTGGCAATGCTGGCTCCTAGTTGCGACACATGGGGGCTTCCATCTACATTGCAGCGTGTGGGACCTTTCAGTTGCAACATGCAAACTCTTAGTTGTGGTGTGTGGGATCTAGTTTCCTGACCAGGGAATCCAACCTGGGCTCCATGCATTGGGAGTGTGGAGTCTTAGCCACTGGATTACCAAGGAAGTCCTTGCTTTACAGTTTAAAATTTTTAATCACTTTAAAAACTTTTATTTTACTTATTTTCTGCATGTGCTTCACAGTTTCAGGATCTTAGTTCCCTGACCAGGGACTGAACCTGGGTGATAGCAGTGAAAGCACTAAGTCTAAACCTCTGGATGATCAGGGAATTCCCAAACTTAAAAAATTTTAACTAGAGCAAATTAAGCACAAAGTAGCAGAAGAAAGGAAATAATAAATATCAGAGAAAAATTAATGAAGCAGAAAACATTATAGAAGATTGGAGAAGATCAATGAAACCAAAAACCACTTTTTAAGATCAATGAAATGAATAAACATCTAGTCAGGTTGAGCAGAAAAAAAGAGAAAAGACACAGATGACCAGTATCAAGAATTAAAGGGGTGACTTCACTATAGATTTTACAGACACTTTAAAGATAATAAGAAAATATTATAAATAGTTTTACTCTAATAATTTCCATAACTTAGATAAAGTAAACAAATTCCTTGAAGATACAAACTATAGAAGTTTACTCAAGAAGAAACAGATAATCCAAATAGACCTGCATCAATTTTTTTTAAAAAATTGAATTTGTTATTGAAACCTCTCCTAGAAAAAAAACTCCAGGCCCAGATGACTTTACTGATGAACTTGCCAAACATTTAAGGAAGAAAAAAATATCAATTCTACATAAGTTTTCCAGAGAATTATTAAAGAGGGAAATCTCAACTCATTCTATGAGGCCAACGTTACTCTGATATCAAAACCAGACAAAGATATTACAAGTATGCAAAGTTATAGACCAGGATCCCTCATGAGTGTTGATGCAGAAATTATTAACAAAACTTTTGTAAATCTAATTTAACTCTATCTTTATAGATATGCTAACACATCATGGCCAAGTGAGATTTATCCTAGGAATGAAGATTGGTAACATTAAAAAAAAAATCAACGTAATTCATTGTACTACCTAATTAAAAAAGAAAAAAAATGACCATCTTAATATATGTAGAAGAAGCATTTGACAAGATTTCAATAACCATTACTGATAAAAGAATTTCAACAAACCAGGAATAGAAAAGAACTTCCACAACCTGATAAAGAGCCTGTACAAACAAAACCCATGACAGTAAAAGACTGAATGTTTTTTCCTCCAAGATCAGGAATAAGACAAGTGTGTTTACTCTTACTGCTTCTATTCCACATTGTACCAGAGGTTCTAACAGTACGGTAAGCCAACAAAAATAAATACAAGGCATTCAGATGGGAAAGGAAGAAGTGAAATTGTCATTATTTGCTGACAACATGATTATCCATGTAGAAACTCTGATGGAATATACAAAGAAGCTACTAGAACTAATAAATGGATTTAGTAAGGTTGCAAGATACGAGCTAGATATACAAAAATCAATTGTATTTCTATATATTAGTAATGGACAATTGGAAATTGAAATTTAAAATAATACTTAAAAAAATGATTATCCATTGCACTGGGATCTCAGAAGTTCTTCAGTTCTATTTTAGAGCATGTCATTAATGATGTCCTGCCCTTAGTTTCTCTGTTTCTCCAGCTATTTGGATGTTCTCCTGTTATTCGGTTATTATTGCCTGATCTTGTCCCCCAATTTTATTGCACAGTCATTCAAAATTTTCCATCCTTTTGTTATATTCTCTCTACCTTGTACACATTTCCTTAGCTTTGTTTTCTAAACTTCTACTGAGTTTGTTTTTCATTTCTGCGATGACATGTTTGATTTTTAAAACCTCTCTCATGTTCTCTTTTTAGAAAACACTATTCTATTTTTGTTTCATTTTTGCAATATTTTTTCCTTATCATGCTCAGGATATAATGATAATGTTATTTTTAAGCTTTCTTCTTGCTACATAGGCTCAGCTTCCTCCAAGTCATAGCTTTCCTCGGATGTGCCATAATACTTGGTTGTCTGCTAATTTTTAAATATAAGGGTCTGAAAAGCTGCTTGGAAGTTCTTCTCTGTGTATATGTGGGTGAATGTGTGTGGCCTCTTGTCTGTGAGCGTCACACTAGGGTGATCTGGTTGGAATAGTTCATTTTGAAGCCTCTGATGTTAGTATCCTTGGTCTTTTCTTCCTTTCAGGTTGTTCAGATTTCCCAGAGGTACACCCTCCAGTTTCCATCCTGGAGGACAATGGCCAGTGTTCCGGGAATTCCAGCGGGTAAGAGGACCCAGGTCTCAGCATCCACTACATGAACACTTTCAGTGAGATACTCCTTCCTTCAGTGTTTCCTGGAATTTCCTTGTTAGAGACCTGTTTTCCCCTCACCAGGGAACCGCTTCAATCCTTTGACTGGCTATATTTGGTAGGGGAAACATCTGCTTGCTTTAAATTAATTAATTAATTATTTCATTTATTATTTTTAAAAACATTTATTTGACTGTCCTGGGTTGGGTCTTAATTATGGCATGCAAACTCCTTCGTTGCGGCTTTCTGGGTGTAGTTCCCACCAGGGATCAAACCTAGGTCCTCGGCATGGGGAGCTTGGAGTCTTAACCACTAAAGCACCAGGGAAGTCCCCCCGACTGCTTTTAAAAAACACATTCCCAGTCCTCTTTATTTACTCAATCCACTTCACGCTCACTTCCCCGGGTAACTGGTGTCACCAATTCCTGTGCCTTTGGCGGATTCTGGGATACAGGTTAGGTGGTAATGGTTTTCATCGCCACCTGTTTCATAGTCTTTACTCTTCTTCCACCTGCTTTCTAGCTTCCAAAATTTTGTTGCTGTTCTCTCCCATTCTTCCTGTCCTTGTGGGTGTATACCTTAAGAAGCAAAATCATGAAAGAAAAGTTGGAAAAGCCTTTCACTTTGATTTAGTGGCGTTTCAGGAAAGAGCAAAAGTGGATGCAGGTGTTCAGGCTGGCATCTTTTCCTAGAAGTTCCTTTAATCCATTATTAGAGGCTTTTTTTTATTATTACCAGTTCCACATAATCATAGGCCATGTATGTTCTGCTCTGGAGTTAACTTGTGCATTCCAAGAGGGCAGAAATTGTGTCAGTCTGTTTTACCGTAGTATTTCATCCAGAGGTTGGTATGTAAGAAAGCATCAAGAAATATTTACTGAATTTATGAATCAGGAAATGAGCAAATGAAGTGGCTTCAGAACCTTTATTCCGTTCAAAACTTTCCTCAATGATATCAGGATTTCATCTTTGGGAACTGAATAGTATGTGGAAATAGCCAAAAGTTATTTAATGCCAAGATGTGTGACCCAGAAGAGTGAGCAAACTGAACAGGTAATAACAACACCTTTTTTTTTTTTTTTTTTGGGTTCAAGACAAGGTGTGGCACCAAATTATGAGATTGATTTCCTTGTTTGGTGTACAATGAAGTCTGAGGTCAATTCACAAAAAGAAATAGAGTCCACAGTGTTTTGAGCAAAGTTGATTTTGTTGGCCAAGGTGTGTAAAGCTCCATTTTGGGGATATATAGGATTCTGCAGGTAGTCTGGAAGCAAATGGTATACGATTTGGGGCAAGCTGTACAGATAGCAGAAGGTTTTGCCCTCCAAGTCAGAAAAAAACAAAGTTGGATGGGAAGAGGTCTCGGGGTTCAAAGATGACTCTAAGTCTTTGGGCAGCTGAGGTGTGACTGGCTGGGTAAGAGAGCGCAGAAGGCAGCTTTCTGGGAACACACATCCTAGCAGACAGGAGGGAAGGGACGCTGGGAGAAGCTGCTTCCCTGTGGCCAGAGTGGGGTTGGCAACCGGGAACACTGCTCTACCCTGCTCAAAATGACACCACCATAGCCTGACATGTTTCTAAGCACTCACTCCATGCCAACTCCCGTGCTTTGTTTTTTAGAATATTTATTTATTTATTTGGCTGTATCAGGGCTTAGTTGTGGCACAGGCTCAGTAGTTGTGGAGCGAGGGCATAGTTGCTCTCTGGCATGTGGGATCTTAGCCTCCTGCATTGACAGGTGGATTCTTAACCCCTGGACCACCAGAGAAGTCACCCCTGTGCTTTATGGATACATGTCACCTCATCAGGTTCTTGCCATAGTTCTGTGGAATTGGCAGTGTTATTGTCTCCATTTTCTTTTTAAAAATAGTTTCTCTCTTTGTTTATTTTTGGCTGTGCTGGGTCCTCATAGCTGCGAGGGCTTTTCTCTAGTTTTGGAGAGCAGGGGCTACTCGCCGGTGGCCGGGCTGGGGCTTCTCACTGTGGGGGCTTCTCTTGCTGCCTGGCGCCGGCTCCAGGCTGCATGGGCTTCAGCACTTGCGGCTCCCAGGCCCTGGAGCACAGGCTCAGTAATTGCGGCGCACGAGCCAGGGCTCAGCTGCTCTGTGGCACGTGGAATCCTCCTTGATCAGGGGTTGAACCCATGTCTCCCGCGTTGCCAGGTGGACTCTCCACCACTCTGCCCCCAGGAAAGCCCTATCCCCATTTTCTAGGTAAGAAAACTGAGTCAGGAGGAAAGAAATGTAGCGTAGACATTCCAAGGTGGCCCAGCCCCGGAACGACAAAAGGAAGCTGGCAAAAGAGAACACAGCCATGACCAAATTTTATTATAACAGCTGGGGATCCATGGGGGTATGTGTGGAAACCAGTCAGTGAAAGGTTTTTTGGCGATTACTCCATGCAATATTTGCTGACTGGCCAATGTCACCCATTTAATTATAAAAAAGTTGCTAAATTGATGATCAACAAAGGGAAAGTTAAGTTTCTCCTAAGACAAAATACTTGAATACTCTGGTGATCAAGGTAAGTGATTTTTCTGGGGTGAATATTTTTTCAACTTCATTTGCTATTTTTTTTTTTTTCTTTTCCTAGAACCATAGTGAGTAAGGCAATACCTGAGGTTTCTGGCCTCACTCTGAATGGTGTGGGATCAGGATCCCCCCCGACTGGACTCTGGTTTGAAACCCTGAAAGCATTTGACTGAAGTTCTGATATCATTTTGCTTTCCTGTTGTTTCCTTCTTAGAGTATGAAAAGGAAATTCTGGTTTTCAGTTCATTCTTTTATTCAAACCATAGTGGTTTGCACTCTTAAGAGTGCAGGTTTTGGGGCCAGACAGTTTAAATCCCAGCCCTGTTGTTTATTTGCGGTTTGACCTTGGGCAAGTTACTTAAACTCTCTAAACTGTAGTTTTACAGTGATAATTTACGGGGATTAATTAGCTCATGTAAGGCACGCAGTAGGAATGCAGTCAAAGGCAGTATTTCCCACTATCATCGTCATTACTCACAAAGAGCCTACACTTGGCTCCCTGCACCTACAGGCTTGTATTAGTCCTTGGGCTGGGGTCGGGGAGATACAGACCACTGGAAAGTGCAGCCCTTTCTGCATAAGTGTGCTTGGAGAGAGTCCACTTACACACACACCCCAGAGAGCTAACTGCTTTGAACAGCACACTGAGGCTGGCATGAGAGGTATAGACAGTTCATGCTGTAAGAGCTTCGGGGAGACCACGGAACAAAAGCGCTCTGAAAGTCTTGTTTTAAGAGATGCATTTTCAACTGATGGAGCATAGACCTGGAGGAAGAAACAAGCAATGCGTGTATTTGGGGCTATCAGAAGACTTGTTTGGCTGGAATGGGACCTATACATAGGGCGATAGTGGGAAATAAGGCTGCAACGTAAGCTGAAGCCACATACTCCATAACATTATTGACAATGGGAACAGCAATCACCAATAATTTAGTTTCTACTGTGTGTAGGCCAGGTGCTTATGCTTCATCCTTTTCATATATTTTCTCACTCAATTCTTACTATAACCCTGTGGTATGGGTATTATTATAAAAGTTTTCAAGGAAACAGAACTTTAGAGAGGTTGGGTAGCTTGCCCAGGGACTCACAGCTAAAAATTGGCAGACCCACAATCTGGATGCACAAATATGCATGCAGACAGTGACACAGACAGACAGACACAGGGACCTAGGCTCAGTTAAACAGTTGTGTCCCTCCTCATCCCCTCCCCTCTCGCTGAATTGGGGGTTAGCTCTTTCCTTCGAGGGATCCAGTGTGAAAAAGGGACCCTTCTGCACTCATGGGTAGGGCCAACCCTGCACTTGACAATGAGCCCCTCCTTAAACTGTGCCCTTGTTGCCTCACCCTAGTTCTGATCCTGGGGAGGGTGAGGGAGCTTTGCAGCTTTGTTCTGTGGGCCAAGAAGCCCCTCGTTATTCCCAGATCAGGGAATAACCAGAAATTCCCAGGGCCCAGGGCACAGCTCTCCTTTCTGTTCCCAGATGAATAGCAGAATAATCTCGGATTGGTTCCAGATAATCTTTCCTCTGATTATACTCATCCTTCTTCAGCACCCCACCCCCCACAGCCTGCTTGTGCCTGCATCCTCCGAGCAGCGCCCCTCCCAGACCTGGCCCAGGCTGCCCAGCCTTTAGCGTGGGCCCCTTTCCCCCAGGGTCAGGGTGGTGGGGACAGCTGGTTGGTCCCAGAGGCCTGTGCTGAGGGCCACCGGGGTATGCCCCAAGGGCGGGAAGTTCAGCGCTGCTCTCCCTCGCCCTCTAGAGGCTCAGGGTGGGTGAGGCACGCAGGAGGGGTCCTGGTTGAGGAGGGGTCCTGGGTTTCCAAGGACATCTGTAAGGTGTCCGCAGTCAGACCACAGCTTCATCTGAAGCCTGCTGTTGGAAGTGCCTAGTGGGGCTGCGCTGTTGGCTCAGGTAGAAGGGGTTCAGGGCCCCCCACCTCTGTCTGGGCCAGAGACAGCCAGAGATGGGGCTCCCTAGTCAGCACCCAGCCAGCTTATCAGGATAGCCCTGCTCCACTTCTCACCTTCCCCGTGGGCAGCTTCAGTGATGCTGGAGGCTGCCTCTGCCAGCCCTGGCGTGCATGGGGGACATCTGTGTCCCTGTCCTCTGACAACCAGGAATCTCCAGAAGAGCCTTAGGCCAGGAGGGGAGGTGGGGTGAGGGGTGTGTCCCCAGGTGACTTTGTAGGGAGAGACCTGGGAAGGTGGTGGTGGGTCGGGGGGAATCTTAACTCCTCCTGCTTGGGTAGAAGAGATGGAGAAGAAGGAGGACGGTGATGCGGAGAAAGCCTGGGGGGTGGAGGTGGGCTGGACAGAGGCATAGAGTTACATTAATAAATCTTTCCAGGCTGGAAGATTGGGTGCTGGGGACCTGGACCTCCAGAGGGGGCTGGATGGCTGAGCAGCCTTCTTGAAACACACGTGCACTGCCTCTGTGCTCATCTGCTCACCTGACCGCCATCCACATACCCTGGCCTCACCTCAGATTGTTCATTATTTGGCTGAGGTATTTGCAGGGCCCGGCCACACAGCCTTGCTCAAACTTCTCCTTACCTGGTCCTCATTGCAGCAAAAAATTAAGATGGATAGAGGAAAAAAAGGCACTTCGTGGGTAGTTTTTTAGCCTCCATCCCCTCAGGAGACCAGAGATGCCAGGTTTGGGACAGAGGTGGAGGGACTTTGGAATGAGTCTCAGGATTTTCCCACCTGCCCGAGGGCCGGGCCAGGAGGAGAGCGAGGGCAGACCTTCTCCTAGAGCCTGCCCAGCTGCTCCCAGGGGAGGGGTGGGCATGACGCCCAGAGAGAAGGCAGAGCTGGCCTGAGTGTCCTGCAGTCTCGGGGGAAGGTGGGCCCCTTGTGCTCATTCTGCCCTGGGGACACCCCCAGCTGTCCCCTCCCTAGTACCTGGGCCCAGGCTGTGCAGGTGTCACTCTACTTCTCAAACAGTGGCTCTGGGCTCCCCTGCCCAAGCCGCAGTCACAGCGGAGGGGCAGGCTCTGCCCCAGTGAGGTTCTGTTGAGCCTGGAGTGAGGCTGGGGTGCCTGGGCAGGGAGACCCGGGCTGAGGCTCCCTCTTACCCGCTCCCACCAGAGAAGGGGCTTTCTCTCTGTTTCCCACAAACACTGGCTTCGCCACTTGACAGCCTTGTCATTCCATTCCCTGCTGCCCTGCGCTCAGCTCCACCACACCCCTGACAAATTCCTCCCTCCACTTCAGCTCCAAGACTGGAGGCACGGGCACCCCACCCAGCTTCTCTCCTAAAAGGTTGGGAGGGGACGGGAGCTAACACCTTGTCTTCCTCTCCTCTTGTCTCTCCCCTTCTCTCCCACTTCCTGGCATTTCACCCAGGCTACCAATCAGTGAGAAGTCTCAAGATAGACCTCCCGCGGCTCTCATCCTATAATTCCCTGTGGAGAAGATGAGTTTGGTAGGCCCCAGCGTGTCTAACTCAGATCCTTCTTGCTGCAGTCCCAGCTGTTCTGGTCAATGGCAACAGGCAAACCCAGGCTGTTGTTCAGATCGCAGACTACAGAGTTGGCCCTTTGCTGTCTCCCACGCATTATGTCCTTGTGATCTTCATGCATGCATGCATGCTCAGTTGTGTCCGACTCTTTGTGACCCCAGGACCTGTAGCCCATCAGGATCCTCTGTCCATGGGATTTCTCAGGCAGGAATACTGGAGCGGGTTGCCATTTCCTATTCCAGGGGATCTTCCTGACCCAGGAATTGAACCTGCGTCTCTTGCGTCTCCTTTGTTGGCAGGTGGGTTTCTTTCCCACTGCACCACCTGGGAAGCCCTCCTTTGACCTCTGAGAGGTGGTGCCGGAGTGGAGCTCGCTGGTTCTCCCTGCATCTCTTCCAGTCTGCCAGGCCACAGGCCTGAGTATCCACAGCTCTTACCCTGACCCCTTCCTCCGCCTCCCCTACACACCTGGACTGGGAGCCTTAACAGGCCTCAGAAACCAGTCTGCATCTTCACTCTACGCAGAAGACGTTGAAGTCAGAGGTGGGCTCCCGGTCACACAGCCAGACTGTGACAGTTTCTGGCTGTGAACTCAGGGGTCCGGACCCCCCGTCGCAGCCCCACACAGGCGTCTCTGAGGAGGTCTGCTCAGGAAGCAGCAGTGCTAATGGCAGGGCCTCAGAGACACTCCGTGTGAGGGACTTTCAAGGGAACTCCTGCGGCGGCGGTACTGAGGGGCCGCTCGGGGGATGCCCGGCCTCCCCGCAGCCCCTGTGGGAAGGGCGCCGTGACCCAGATCGGCTTGGCTCTGGAGCAGCTGCATTTCTGGGAACACTCTCTCCTCTCTGTGGGGCCCTGTCATGGGCGGTGGTGTCGGTTGTGTGTGTGTGTGTGCGCGTGTGTGTTGGAGTGCACACGTGGTTTTTCAGTCCCTGCAGCCTTCAGCCTGGAGACCTGAGGAGCGATGGAGAGGAAGAGACCGGCGGACGCGCGGTGGGGAGAGGGTCATGGAGTGGGGGGTGGGTCAGCTCCCCCAGGGCAATGGTGAGGGGCTGGGGCAGGGCAGACTCACAGTGCCTACCTCTGTCCTCTCTGAAGGCACAGGTCACACTGAGCGCCTGGCGGAGGGGGTCTGGCCGCCCTCTCTGTGCTTGTGCCTTTCTCTAGGATTGCCACCCCAACGCCCCTGGTGCCTGGTGGGCAAGGGCACGTCCCATCTCCTCAGAGCTGTCCCTTCTACAGGTTGTCCCCTAGTCCCTGGAGGGCAGGGGGGACATGTGAAGACCATCTTTTCCCCTAGCGAATCCCCCACTGCCCTGCCTGCTCCCCACCCCCAACAGTGAGTGGGGAGTGGTCATCCCCCTGGGGGGCGGTCTCAGAGAAGCTGAGGTTTCTGACTGGCTGGAGGAGCACTCGGCCAACAGAACTGGTTAGGAAGTCTCCTGGGGTGATGGGAGGCAGTAGAAAGGGGTGGGAGAGAAAGAGATGAGGTGAGATGAGATAGTCAAGGGAAGAGAGACCAGAAGGGAAGGAAAATGCTCTGACTACTTGTAACCGTCCATGATCTGGGCACTTGGGAATCCTGGCTGGGGTACCTGCCCATTTTTCAACCATGCCTGGAACCCGTGAGCGGTGGGGTCTCTGCTACGTGGGCTACACTTGTGGATGGAGCGTGCGGGGAGTCGTGCCCTGGTCTTCCCGGGAGTGCAGGATATATGGGGGCATTCTGACCAGGGCCCCAGACAGGCCTCCTTCTCAGCTGGGAACTTCGCATTCCAGCCTAGGGTTGAGAGGGGACTGGGGCAGGGCAGACGCTCAGCTGGTACAGGCTGGCACGGCCACCTGATTGGTAAACAGCTGCTGTCCCAGCCCCTGAGTTCCCCGTACGCTTCTCTGGCCACCCTAGTCCCTTCCTTGGTCCTCTGGGCCTCCCCACCATCCAGAGACTGAGGGATCTATGCTTGGCTCGGCACCTGCCCCGAGCTCCATGTAGGCTCTGCCTGGGCTGCCATGGGTGTTAGCTACTTCGGCTGTCACTCTCGGCGGGGAGGTGGGCACAGAGTGGGCGGCTGGTGCCCCAAAGCTGGAGCTGACCAGGGCCAGGTCTTGGGACTCGGGGAAGCCGGAGCAGGCACAGCAGCCTGCAGTGTGCCCACTTTCACTTTTCCTGATGCTTCCAGCTGTGTTCTGTAAGGAGCTAAGTCTGAATGAGGGGGCTGGCAGATGGGGACGTGTGCAAAGAGCCATCTCTCCAGGGGACCCCAGTGGGGCATGGTCACACAAGCAGCGCCCTCTGGAGGGCACTACCTGGAATAAAGGGTGCTCAGCCCCTCTCTGTGGGGAGGGGGAGCTGACAATGAGCCCTGGGCCCAGAAACTGACCTGCCCTAGATGCACACCTAGGGCCAGCACCCTTCCCGGGCATCACCTGACTCTCCAGAGGGCAGAAGTCCCACGCACCCCAAAGGTGCCTGGCTCAGTGCTGGGTCCTGATGAAGTGTTCAAGTGGCCCGTGGAGAGGTGGCTGGGAGGCTGAGCTGTGAGTCAAGAGATGTGGATGACTTCAGAAGGCCTTGGGCCTCTTTCGGGTCCTCTGGCCAGTGAAGGGATTTTCATACTTCTTTAGCAGTGGAGCCTTTTTCAAACGAAATCCCAAGTGAAATTCCAATCAACAGGGCAGATGAAACCGAGTGTGCTTTGTCTGCCTACTCCCACACCCGCCCCCAGCCCCCCCCCCACCCCCCAGGCTTCCAGGAATCGGCCCCATGTCCTCCTGACACAGATACCCCTTGACTAATTGTCTGCTTCACTAATTATCTCGAGGATGTTAGGCCAGGCTGCTCCTGCAAGCTGAGGGGAAGTCTCCTCCACTCCCCATGGCCTGCCCTGCACTTCTGGGTCTGGGAAGGCAGGCAGGATGGTGGGGTGACTCCTCTCAGGGGGCCAGTCATTAACTGGCTTTATCTTTGTGAACCGTCCTAGGGGGCCTGGGTCATGGGCCAGACTTCCGGTCATGGGCCTCCTCTCCAGAGGAGGAGAGAAGGGACCCTTCTTGCTAAGAGGTGGGGGGCACTTGCTTCTTCTTCTTTTCTTCCCCCCTAGGATTTCCCTGAAGGAAACTATATTACAGCCAACTCAGTGACTGCCTGCTGACGCAGTTGCTCCAAAGAGAGGCTAAAGCAGGAACTAAGCCCTAGTCATCTTTGGCAGGCATCGTGTGATTTCTTCCATTTCTTTCTTTCCTTTCATCGCTCCCCCTCCAACAGAAGGATGGGATAAATCCATTTCCCTATTCCTTTCTGTTTGACTTTAGCCAAATGATAGTATGTTTGCATTCTCTGAGGGTTTGCTCACACATGGCAGTAGGGACAGGAAAAAGGGAAGAGAAGTAACATTACGTGAGACCTACTCTAGGCCAAGAGCTTTGCTCATAGTCGCTGTCTCTGCACATCTCCCCATAATCCTAGAAGGGAAGCACGAGGACTCCCGTTTTACAGATGAGGAAACTGCGGCTCAGACAGATGCAGTTGCTTGTCCTAAGTCTCATGGCTTGGACATGGAGAATGAAGACTGAGCCCAGTCTCTCTGGCTTTTTTCACTGCATGTTAGACGTGAGGAAGGTGTGGTTAGGGAGCCAGGGCGGGGGTGTTTCACAGTGAAGGTTCTCCAAGCTGATGTGTCATTTCAAAAACGACAGAGGTCTTGGCCTGCCAGGTAAGAGCAGAAGCAGTTCTCTATCTGCTGGGATTCCAGGGGTTTCTTGGAATCACATCTCCCCTCTACCACCGGTGCTGTGCTCCAGATGTCACCATTCGTGCTAAATTTCTTGGAGTTAAGCCTTGCCCTCCCCAGGAAACTTTAGAAACACACAAATCCCTGGGATATGTGACGTTTGGTTTTTTTTTTTTTTTTTTGGCTGCGCTGGGTCTCCATTGCTGCATTCGGGCTTTTTTCTAGTTGCGACAAGTGGGGACTACTCTCTAGGCGCAGTGTCTAGACCACCCTCTCATTGCAGTGGCTTCTCTTGTTGCAGAGCACAGGTCCTCCAGGGCAGGCTCAGTAGCTATGGGGAATGGGCTAAGTTGCTCCATAGCAGGTGGAATCTTCCTGGAGGGATTGAACCCAGGTCCCCTGCATTGGCAGGCAGATTCTTAACCCCTGTACCACAGGGGAAATCCAAGATACGACGTTTTATATCAGTGATCTCAGTTGGAGTGTTTGACGGAGCTGTTACAGAACGTCAAAGCTTAGGGAGAGGCTTTCACCCAGAAGAAGCCTGAGGTCCCGAAGAGGGGGCTGACTTGGTGGAGGTCACACTGCAGGCGGCCTATTCGAGTTTTTTGCCCAGTGCTGTTTCCAGTCTCCACGTGTCTGTGGCAGGCAGATGGGAAGGCTCTAGGCACCAGGTGGGGATAGGAGGGGGGCAGAACTGGAGGAAAGGTCTTTGTGCTTTGAGCTCCACCCCGGCTGAGTGACCTGTGCTTGTCACTGGCTGGTGTCCTCTGCCCGCCTCCTGTCGCCCCTGGGCAAACAACGGCAGTGCTTGATGTGCAAGCTGGACCTACCTCTAGTGTCTGCTTGTTTAGTTAAATACTGTGGCAGAGACACGCTGTCCCAGAGGGCTGGGGAAACCAGTGTGGGGCTCACTTCCCCACCCCTCCAGGGAGCGGCATTGTCCCTATGCACTTTGGCTGGGAATGTTTCAGAAGAAGCCCTAATCCTCTGCTCTGCAAAAGCTCTGTCACCCAGGGGAGAGCTGGGAGAGCTGAGGGAGCTGGCAGCGTCCTCCAGATCTCACTTTCCTGCCTGCTCCCTATCCCCACTCCACTCAGCTGGCTAGACTCCTGCTCTTCTAGTGTCACCTCCTCCAGGAAGCCTTCCCCCACTCCCAGAGTGCCCCTTTGGAGTTTCTATTTTCGGTGTACTCCACACAGGAAGCCCCTTCTACATTGTTGTAGCCCCAGGGTCTGGACCAAAACAGGGTTCATAGGCTGAATTTAATATTTGAAAGTGAAAGTGTTAGTTGTTCAGTCTTTGCGACCACCAGGCTCTGTCCATAGGGTTTTCTAAGCAAGAATACTGGAGTGGGTTGCCATGCCCTCCTCCAGGGGATCTTCCCAACCCAGGGATCGAACCCAGGCCTCCTGCATTGCAGATGGATTCTTTACTATCTGAGCCACTAGGGAAGCCCCAATAATTCTTGTGGAATAAACATTCTGAGCTTCTTCCTGCCCAAAGCCCTTCTTGATGCCCATTTTGGCTCTTCTGACCACCCTGCTTCAGCATCTTCCTAGCTCTCTGTGTCTCTCTCAGGGCCTCTTTCCCATCCTACCTTCTTGGGTAGCTGTGGGCAGCTGTCAGTGTGCAGGAACTCCCCAACGGAGGTGTTTTACTCTTGTTTTGCAGAAGAGGATCAGAGAGGCTGAGTAACTTGCCTGAGGAAACACAGTCAAAGAGGGGCAGTATCACTTGGCTGCATCTGGATCCAGAGTCCCTGCGCTTTCTTTGGCCCTACTTAGATGGCCCTCTGTCTCCTATAGTATCAGCACAGCCTGGTGCTCCCCAGGCTTTGGGAAAGTCCCACAGATTGGAACCCAGCTCAGCTCCCAGGCACCCCCCCAGGTAGGGAGGGAGAATGCGGCTTTAGAACCTTAGCTGTCACCTCTGCCACCACCTTCTTCCCAGCAGAGGGACTCCCTCCAAGACTGGGCGAGGGTGTGAAAAAGGGGCAGCAGTGGGCAGGATGGGGGTCAGATGCCGAGGGGTAGCAAAGATTGGAGCGTCAGGAAATGAACATGCCTGGGATTGTTGGGGAGCAGCAATCCAGGGAGAGAGCCTGGTGTTTGGGGATTCGACTGAGGCCCGTGAAGGAGAGGCAGATGGGGCCTGCGGCTCTGTGGGTGGGGGCGCTCCCCCAGTGTGTGGCCCTACCCTGTCCCTTCTGCTCCCTCTCCATCTTTAAAAAAATTTATTTTTAGTATTACTACTTTTGGTTGTGCTGGGTCTTTGCTGTGGCGCAGGGGCTCTCCGTTGCTGTGTGCAGGTTTTCTGTAGTTAAGGCGAGAGGCTCTTCATGGTGGTGCATGGGCGTCTCATTGCGGTGGTTTCTCTCATCGTGAAGCACAGGACCTAGGGCGCAGGGGCTCAGTAGCTGGGGCACATGGGTTTGTTTGCCCTGCAGCACGTGGGATCTTAGTTCCCAGAGCAGGGATTGAATCCATGCCCCCTGCATCACAAGGCAAATTCTTAACCACGGGACCCCCAGAGAAGTCCCAGTTCCCTCTCCCTCTTGCCTCCCCTTGTCCTGACTGGCTCCTCTTTTTGGGCTTTCTCTGCTCTAATCTTGTTTCCTAAGTGGCATCATTACCCTGAGTCAGACCTCCAGATCCAGATGGGAATACAACATTGGCACTGGGAAAAGAGAGCTCTCTTCCTTGTTTTATCATAAAGACAGAGAGAGAGAGAGAGAGAGGACAGATAGACAGAGAATTGAGGGAGACCAACCCAGTTCTTTCTCCAATTCAACATATTCTGTTCCTGCCCTTGCGGTGGATCAGCTCTGTGTCCTGCTAGGCGCCTGGGGCTTGGGGGATGGAGCGAGGGAGAAACCTTTCTTCCAACACAGAGGAACCACACTGAGAAATGTTTAGACAACAGCAAGGCTTACCGGCTCTCTCCTCCACCTCCCTTTGGAGGGGCTTCGGAAGGGCTCTACCTCTTCATCCCTGCAGGGAAGCTCCCCGCCGCCCCCCCCCGCCCCCCCGCCCCCCCCCCCCACCCCGCACACAGGGAGAGTGACCCTGAACCTCAGAGGTGTCAGGATCAGCAGGACAAAGTACAACCATTGTGCCTTGGGCCCGATCACTACTCCCTTTGTCTGGGGCTACTGCTGGCTCCTGGCCACCTTTCACACTCTTCTCCAACCACCCCTGCCTTTCTTTTCCCCTCCCCTGGAACACCTTCCCCTTCCTCTCTGGCTTCTTCTGAACTGCTTCAGAGCCACAGGCCGAGGCTGTCCTGGCCATGAGGTGGGGTCCTCTGAGTGGGGCTGAGGTAGCCCCTTGAGAGGGTCAGGCCTCACCTCTGTCTGGGCTGCTCTCTGCTCCATGCGCCCCCCTCACCCTCCTCCCTGCCATGCTTCTGGGTGACCTTGGGTCCCTCTGGGGCCACAGTCTGCCCTGATATTCCCGGGGTTGAAGCGGCCTGCCGAGGGAGGATCAGTGGGATCAAGTTTGTTGGAGGGAGTTACGTCCATGGGAGAAGAGGCTGTAGAGATGTGATTGGTCTTACGGTCATTGACTTGTGTTCTTGTTCTGTGTGTTTCTGGTCCCCGTTCTTGAATATCCAGGTGCATGGGACTCTCATCCATGGGCTGAGTCCGTGGCAGTGTATTATTGTGAAAGCTGGTGACACCACACTGGGGGTGGTACCAATCCCCCTCCCCCGAGTCACCCCCAGGCTGTGGCTCTGAAATGAAAGATGGAGACAGGAGACCCCTCTTCACCCCAGAGAAGGGTGCTCAGAACCCTTCAGGCAAGGCTGCAGTTCTGCTGCCTCATTCCTCTGTTTTCCTTGGCAGAGCCTACAGAGGTTGCTGTAACACACTTTGCTGAATGAAGAATGGTTGACTCAGGTAGGGCAGAGACCTGTGGCTATTAAATGACAACTGATGGCCCTCCCTCCTCAGAACCCCTCCGTCTTCCTCCCAACTTCAGCGTCCTTTATTAAGCCCTCTTTAGGCCTCTCCAGGGACCAAGGGCTCTGGGATGAGAAGGGATGCGGGGGTGGGGGGGGGAGGGGGCAGGGTGATCCCTGGTGGTAAAGCTGGGGAGCCACTGTCCTGGGCTCTGCTGGCACCAGGGCAGGAATAAGGCAGATCCCTGGTAAGGTGTCCACATCTTGTGCTCTGAAGTTGCTAGACATGGACCAGGCTGGGCAAGGAGGAAGTTTAGTGACTTCGCTTCCATGACCCACGTGGCTTCTTGCAGCGTGGAGCTTTGGTGAGGAAGCCTGCTTGGGAGGGGCCCTGAGCCAGCAAATAAACATTTACTAACTGTAAAAAGACCTTGTCCCTGCTGCTGGGGAGCCTGCCAGGTGGTGGAGACGGGACTGGAGGCATGAATGATGGAGAGGGTAGGATGGGGTAGAGGCTGAGCCAGCCCCTCTGCCCATAAGGGCCTCAGGACACCACTCTGGGGAACTGCGGCACTAAGTGGGTAACCTAGCACCCCCACCAAAGCACAGCACCATGTGCTGAGACCAGGGGCTGGCTGAGTAACCTCCTTGTATTGTTTGGGTCAACTTGAGGGAAGTGGTGCATTCTAGTCTCAGCCTAGTTCCCATTCTCAGCCTGGGCCTTCACAGAGGCTGCATCAGTCCCAGGCAGGCCCAGGCCAGATCTAGATGAATAATGAGACTGGTTAGTCCCTCTCTTCTCACAGGTATCACCCCCGTGCACCCTCCTCCTCCCTGGGGGAGACTGGGAGCTGCTGGGTCCAAGCCCAACCAGGACTTTTTCCCGGCTGGTTCCTATATGCAAGGGTGGGGTGGGGGGTCTTGGGGGGCACTTAGGGAAGACATGGGAGTTGGGGAAGAGGTGAGCTTTGAAGAAACAGAGGGGACTTGGGGAAAAGGGAGGAGAGGCTGCTAGCTGCAAGAAGTAGGCAATGACTCCTGAAGGTCTGGGGGCTGCTGAGGAGAATGCCCCAGTTCTGTTCAGAAGATGAGCTGTGAGCCTGGACTGGGACTGATAGAAGCCTTGGCCTCCGGCCTGGTGGGAGCTCCGGGCAGCTGGCCTACAGACGTTCCTTAGTGCTGGTGAGTAGGTTTGAATCATCACTCGAGCCCTGGCCTCCAACCGCCCCCACCAGCCCCCTGGCCTCAGTTCCCTGGCAACATCTGGGGGAGGGGGGTGGAGAAGCAGAAACAAGGGCCTCTGTCTGCCCAGCTGCCTCTCCCTTTGGGCTCTGCCAGACTCCACAGTGCATACGTGGGCTCCAACAGGTCCTCTTCTCTCTGGGCCATTGACTAACCCCAGAACCACATGGCTTCTTGTTCTCAGCCCCACAAACATAGTGCCAAATACTTCCCCCCAGGGGAGCCTCCCTGAACACTTCCCAAAGGACCCCAGTCACCCCAGCCTGTTGGCTGCAGCTAACTCTGATGTCAGCCAGCCAGATGAGGCCGGGAGATGAGCACAGAGTCCGGATGGATACATCATGCCCTCTGTGCCCAGCACTGGGCTTTGTGCACGTGGGACCAGACGTGCCACTGTTTGAGAGGTCAGAAACGGGGGGTGGAGGGGGATGTGTCAGGGGTAATCTCCCTCAACCCTCTTCTTAAGGCCTCTTGAACTTGAGATGGGGTGTGCATCCGATAGTCACTAGGGGGCGCTCAGCCACCACAGGGAAGCTGGGTGAACTTGGGATGCAGCGTCTGCGTGAGTGAGGACGCCTGTGACTATGTGTGTTGGGGGGGGCGGGTAGTTGAGAGTGTTTGGCGAGGGGTGGAGAAGGCAGGGGTCACCCCAGGATTCCAACGGATCTGTGTGTCTCTCTTTCCACCCGTCCCTGTCCGACTCCCTCAAACCCCTGCCCCCTCCAATATTCCCAGCATAGAGAAGGGAATAGCTCTGGAGCCCTGACCGCACATAACCTCACTTTCCTGTACCCGCCCCGCAAATACCGCGCGGGCGTGTGTGTCTCCTGGCAGAGGGGGCCGATAGGTAATGTTCAGGCTGTGCGCCTTGGTGGGGATCGAGCACTCCCTTTGCTGGGGTGGGTGGGGGCCCGGGCTTCGGTCGGTGTCCCCAGGGGAAGGTAGTAGCCAGAGGCGCAGAGGGGACGGACCCAGGAGCTGAGGCTGGGTCTGGCCCCGCCCCGACACGCCCAGGGGGCGGGGCCTGCCTTCTTTTTAGTCGGCTCGTAGCGGTGAGGAGCGCAGAGGCTTGGGGCAGCCGGGCTGCGACGAGGCTGCGGCGTTGGGGGGCGAGTGGAGCCGGCGGCAGCGGCGCTCGGTCGGGAGACGCATCGAAGAGGCGGACGGACCGGCGGGGTCACCGGCCAGGGGTCTCCGCACTGGAATTTGATATTCATTTATCCAGGGTTTACCCTCCTCCTTTTTTTCTGAAACATTTTTTTTTAACCGTATTCTTTTCCGTTTTAATTTATTTTTGCTTCCCATTCCCCACTAAATCGGGCCGACCGTTTGGGGAGATTGCTCTTTTACTCCCCCCCAAAATCACTTCGGATTCTGGAAACGAGCAGAGAAGAAAGAGGGTAGCAAGAGCTCCAAAGAGAAGTGAAGGAAGAGAGAGAGACCGGGTCAGAGAGCGCGCGCTGACGAGCGAGACACGAGAGGGACAGGGGCAAAGTGAGTGACCTGTTTTTTGGGGGTGACCGCCAGAGCGCAGCGTGAGCCCTCCCCCTCGGGATCCCGCGTCGGACCAGCAGCGCTGACGGACAGACAGACAGACACCGCCCCCTGCCCCAGCGCCCACCTCCTCCCCGGCCGGCGGCCGACGGTGGACGCGGCGGCGAGCCGCGGGCAGGAGCCGGAGCCCGCGCCCGGAGGCGGGGTGGAGGGGGTCGGGGCTCGCGACGTTGCCCTGAAACTTTTCGTCCAACTTCTGGGCTGTTCTCGTTCCGGAGGAGCCGTGGTCCGTGCCGGGGCAGCCGAGCCGAGCGTCACCGGGAGAAGTGCTCGCTCGGGCCGGGAGGAGCCGCAGTCGGAGGAGGGGGAGGAGGAAGAAGAGAAGGAAGAGGAGAAGGGGCCGCGGTGGCGACTCGGCTCTCGGAAGCCGGGCTCATGGACGGGTGAGGCGGCTGTGTGCACAGACAGTGCTCCAGCCGCGCGCGCGCCCCAGGCCCTGGCCCGGGCCTCGGCTCCGGGAGGAAGAGGAGCCCGCCTGGGCGCCGAGGAGAGCGGGCCGCCCCGCAGCCCGAGCCGGAGAGGGAGCGCGAGCCGCGCCGGCCCCGGCCGGGCCTCCGAAACCATGAACTTTTTGCTCTCTTGGGTGCATTGGAGCCTTGCCTTGCTGCTCTACCTTCACCATGCCAAGGTAAGGGCTGGGGACGTGCGTGAGAGCGCGCGCGTGGGGGACTCCGTGCCCCACGCGGGTCCTTGGGCACCGGGCTCGCGGCTTCCCCTCTATCTTCGTAGGTGTAGGGGGAGGGGGCGCGCGCTAGGTGGGAGGGCACCGGGATAGAGTCTCACCGCCCACGCGGGCCCTGCCCACCCACCGGAGTCACCGCACGTACGATCTGGGCCGACCAGCGGAGGGCGGGAGCCGGAGGAGGCGGCTGAGGGGGCTGGGCTTGCGCTGCCGCCGGCGGCTGAAGTTTGCTCCCGGCCGCTGGTTCCCGACGAACTGGAAGTCTGGGCAGCTGGGGCGGGAGCTGGAGCCCTGGCGGGCAGGGATGGGGGTGCTCGGACCTTGGACCCGGGGAGGGCAGAGAGCGTGGAGGGGGCAGGGGGCAGGCGAGAGATGGGGCTTGCTGTCACTGCCGCTCGATCTCTGCGGCCCTCGCCGCGAGTTGGGGAAAAGTTTTGGGGTGGATTGCTGCTTGGGACCCCCCTCTCCGCCGGGCCACCTGCGCCGCACCAACCCCCCCGTCCCAGCTCGCGTCCCGCTCGGTGCCCGCCCTCCCCCGCCCGGCCGGGCGCGCGCGGCGCGGAGCCGATTACATCAGCCCGGGCCTGGCCGGCCGCGTGTTCCCGGAGCCGCGGCGGCCCGAGCGGGGAACCCGCGGCGGCGAGCCGCGCCCCTCCCCCCGCCGGCCCTCCGCGGGAAGGTGACCTCTCGAGGTAGCCCCACGCCGAGGACCCGGAGAACCACCCCTGTGCCTTCCCGCTGTCCCCAGCCCTTAAACCCCTCCTAGGAGGCATTTCCTCACGCCCCCTTCCCAGTTTCCTCCCCTGCTCGAATAGAAGCCCCCGCCACCCCTTTATTTTTAACTTCCTTTTGCTGAGAAGACCCACATAACCTCTCTTCAGCCCCAGACTCCGAGGAAAGAAAGATCACTGTCAGGAGTCGGGCTACCCGGCCCAGCCCGGGGCTTTGTCGAGACTCTACCGAAAGTCCCGACTCGGTGACAGTCTGCTTCCCTCCCCTCCCCCATACTTCCGAGTGAGCTGTGCTTTAGCTTTTTGGGGGGCGACCGCAGGGAGGGTTTAAAGGGTGTCCTTATTCCACTTTGCACTTTTTGGGAAAATGATTTGAAATTTGCTGTGACATGGGCAGTGTGGGACTAGCCCTCCCCGAACCTTTGGAGGGAGCTCCTGCCAGCCTTGCAAACACACTTTGTTCTGGTGAAATGGGCGTTGGAGTAGGAGCAGGTGGTTTTTGGGAACTCTAAACTTGCCCACCCAGCTTGCTTTCCCAAACCACCTGAGGGGTCCTTTTCTGCTCAGAGCGCCCTTGGAGAGGCAGAAGGAAGGAAACGGGCTGGGGTCCCTGCTGCCACCAGGAGTTCCTCAGACCCTGGCACAAAGGCCTTGGCTCCAGGCCTCCAAGGGAGGGGGGGGGAGGGGGAGGAGAGGCTGCCTGGCCACAGTGTGACCTTCAGAGGCCCCCAGAGAAGGGCACCTGGCCCCTCCCCGCCCAGAACTGCCCCTCCCAGTGCCCCCTGGCCTTGGAGGGGGTATGAAATTTCTGACCCCTTTGCTCTTTGGGGCCCAGGAGCAGTGGAGGGCATAGGAGGAATGTTGGCAGAGAGTAACAGTGGTGCCATGGAGATGGGTAAGGGGCTCAGGCAGAGACCCCTGGGCATGGAGGTCCCTGAGGGAGCTGCAGTGGCAGGCTGTCCATCTGGGATCCTGGAAACTGTTATCTGACCTTGGCCCTGGAGGCAAGGCTGGGGGTCTGGGGTGTATTGCAGCAGGGTGTGGGTAGAGAGACAGGCAGACAGACTCTCTCTCTGCAGAGTCTGCAGTTCTGTGCGCTAGAGTGCCGCTCTGCTGCTCTGGATCTGCCCCAAAGAGGGGCAGGTGGGGTGGGCAGGTGGCCACGACTGGAGACTCTCTGGAAGGGCTGGGAGAAGCCTTCGCCTGCCGGGTGCTGTCAGGTCCGCATGGTCGGGCTAGTTGACCTTCACAGCTTCTGGGGAGGGGAGGAATGATCTGGTGGGGGTGGGGAGCAACCAGAAGCCTCAGGCTTAGGGAGTGTAGGGGGCCCCCTAGGGGTTGGGCAGTGCTAAGGCATTAAAAGCTTCCCTGGTTGCCTTTGGAGGAAGGTGCCCAGCAGGTGAGAGGGACTTTGGGGACCCCCTCAGTCTGGGACGGAGAAGAAGCCAGAGAATGAGATGGGAGTGTGAGCCTCGGGGCTTTGGAGATACATTCAGGTTCTGGGGAGACTGGTTCTTAGGGAAAAACGGGGCCCTCCCCTCCCCCAGGTTTCCCCCAGGGTTTCCTCCCAGGTTTTACTCTTTAGGCAACCTGTGGCTTTACTACGTATTCCTGAGAACAGAAGTGTTTGAGGGGGGGAGGGTGCTTGGCGCCCTGCGGCCCTCCGCACCACCCCTGGCCCCAGCACCAGCTCACCCTGGTATTTGTCATGTCAGCAGGGGAAGGTCACCATGTTGCTTTTCTCACCCCTAGTCCTTCCTTCCTGCCCCAGTCCACATTTGTCCTCCTGTTTGACCTTAAGACTTGCCCATGGCTTTGGACCCGGGAGTCAGGGGGGCTGAGGGACTTCACTTGTCCTAGTTCAGCAAGGGGCCGCTGAGAGCTGGGGAAGGGAAATGTCGGGGAGGGGCGGGGACCTGAACATCGTTGCTTTCTGGTGTTTTCCTCCTCTGTTCTAAGAGCCCCTCACCCCCAATATCTGGTCAGTCATTATCTTCCCTGACTTCAGAATTGGAGCAGCTCGGAGAGGGGGTGCTTTGTGCTGTAGGGAGCCCCTGGAGGTGCCCTGCTCGGTTCAGAAGTCCGGGAGAAGCCAGAGGCTCCAGGCTGGGAGGGATTCCAGGAGGGAGCAGGGGCGGGTTGGCTGGGCCTGTGCACCCTTGCCCCTGCCCCTGCCCATTCTTCGCTCTTTGTTTTGTCCTCAGTGGTCCCAGGCTGCACCCATGGCAGAAGGAGGGCAGAAACCCCATGAAGGTAAGTGGCCCCCCACCCTGGCCCCCACCCCTCCTGCACATGGATGGGGTTCCCTGATCCCCCAGCAGATGGGTGGGAAGGTCTGTTGGGGCGGGGTTGTGGGGGTAAAGGGGCATAGGAAACTGGGGCTGGTGATCTAGCAAGGAGATCTAGAAAGGAAAAGGGTGAGTGCTGAGAGGTTAACCCTTCAGTTCCGGGGGACTCTGACCTACTCAGACCGCTGCTAGAAATAGAACTCGTGGTCTTTTTCCTCTGCTCTTTCCAGTAAAATTTTATTTGGAGAGGGAGCCATGAGCACAGCCAGGAAGATAAATAGTATCCAAGGATCCCAGATGTCAAGGGCAGTATTCCTCGTTCCCCTCTGCTCCCAGGGGAGGATGAATAGTCCATGTCCCTTCCAACCCGGCCGGGTCCCACCTGTGGGGTCTGTGTGGTGGGGGCTGTGACCCTTGCTGTCTCGATTGCTGGCTGTGCATGAGCTGGAGGTGCAGAGGGTGCAGCCTCGTGGAACCCCCTCCGCGCCGGTGTACATTCCTCTGGGGGTAGAGAGAGAAAGCCCCACAGCCTCCTCATGCCCTCCTGAGGAGCAGGTTTGGGTGCTTGTGAACTTCCCTCTCGGTCCAGCAGAGGGCTGGCGGTAGCTCCCGGGAGCCCCGCCCCTCTGCCCAGCCCGAGTCTGCCTGCCTTTTGTTCACTGTGGTTTGGAGTACGGATCCTCCCATTTCTCTAGGGTCGCCTTGGCTCTCCCCAGTACTGAATGTAGCCTCTACTCCTGTGCTCTGCCTCTGAGAAGGAAAGGCCCTGGGGTCTTCCTCCAGGCGAGTTTCCCAGACCCGAATCAGGTAGCCCAGGTGGTGGCCAGAGCCAGTGTTTACACTCCCCAGGCCGCTGGTGGTGCCTGCTTGGTTTTGCCTCCTTCCTCACCTGGGGGGAAGGGGTCCTTTCCTGGACCCAGGGCCTGGCTTCCCTGCTGTGCCACTGACAGTGCCCCTTCCAGGGTGCACCCAGCCCCCTCAGCTTCCAGTGGTCCCTCTCTGTGGTCTGGGAGAGGCGAGACAAATGGTCTTTGTCTGCTGGGGAAAAAAGGTTGTCTTCAAGAAATAAGGAAAGCCATGAGTCTGAAGTTGGAGTGTATGTGCGCCCACGCCTGAGAAAAAAGCAGGACAGCTTTCCTTGGAGACAGTAGCTGGGGTGTGATGGGTGCGATGAGGTTTCCCCCTCCACCTCCTGGGGGGCCTCAGGGATCCCAGGGAGCTTTTCCAAGAAATTTCCACCTTGGATCTTTTTATCCCCAGCTACCAACTCATGACCCAGGCCAGACCATTCTGCTGTCCTGTTCTTGTGGCCCCAAAGTTTTGGCCACCTCTGTTCCCAACCAGGGTGAAGTGTCAGGTCAAGAATTCTTGATTAGTCATCTTCTTCAATATAGACTTGGCTTAGAAAAGGACTTCTTCAGGTCCCTGCTCTGGTTTATACTCTTTCTGATGACACTTGATCCTAAGCCTTTTAGCAGTGGAGAGTTCTGTGCCCATTGTCTGGATGGGGAAAGCAGAAACCTCAGACGAGTCTAGGAGCCTCTTTTGTTCTCTTTCCTGTTTTCACACTTGTAGCCTCTCCTTCTTCCCCTCAGCTCCTCCCATTATCCTTAATCCACTGTATACTCCCACCACCCCCAGGCTCATGTTCCTTCACACCTCTGGCGAGAGGAGTGAGGGGAGACTTGAGATGGACTTGAGATGCCGTGATGGGGTTCCAACCTTGTGTCTCCTGGGCTGAGAAAAGGGCGCTTGTTCTTGGGGCTGGAGTTGGAAGACAAAACCCTCTATTTCAGCCTCTTGTTTCGGTGTCTTTAGCGATCCACCCAACTCACTTACACAGATATGCAGAGCCTCAGGCCCAGAGAGGGAGGAACTGGCCCAAGGTCACACAGAGTCCTGGCCAGGGCCCAGGCTTCCTCACTAGCTGGGTGCTGCTTTTTCCCTTCTGTATAGGGGAAATTCATTTCAGGGACAGGATTGCTCCGTGGTGGTGGTGATGTAGGGGTGACCGGGAGCAGCAGGCCAGGCTGCAATTTGAAGCAGCCATTCGGAGTCCTGACTTCATGTGTTCTCAAGGGCCCCACCCCTGTGGCCCAGAATCACCCCTTCATGCTCCGGTGCACCCCAGGCTCCACGGCCAGCCTGGGAAGTTGTCTTTACCCTGGTCTCCCTCCAGATCAGCTTCTAGAAGCTCTCTGTGACTGCAGTGGCAGCACCATTTTTTCCATGATGCAAGCAGTTTGCCCTCCTGGGTGGGGTTATCGGTGGCTGGCAGGGCCAGCGCAGTGTGCCCGCCCACAGCCACCTGCTGATTCCAGGCGGACCCAGCCCCTGGGCCAATGCCCACTGCCTCCTCAGCCCATATCTGGGGAGGGGGTCTGGCAGGTGGCAAAGTGCCCCCCAAGGCTCCCC
The DNA here is from genome assembly GCF_001704415.2 of Capra hircus. Lineage (NCBI taxonomy): Eukaryota > Metazoa > Chordata > Mammalia > Artiodactyla > Bovidae > Capra > Capra hircus. The sequence goes on along the minus strand of NC_030830.1, from coordinate 31,550,591 downwards.
TTCTGTTTCACAGGACATTGGCTTGGGGAAGCTTTGATGTTCAGAGCTAACTTTAACTGTGTGACTTAATGACAGTGTGGCCTTGGAACCAGTTACTCAGCCTCTCTAAGCCTCTAGTTCCCCATTTGTAAAGCCAGGGGGAGGGTGGGTCCTACTAGAACCTTGCAGTACCATGGGGGGAGAATTGTCTGGGATAACATCACGGACTCCTGTACACAGCGCCAGAGCACAGAAGAAGCGCTCTTTAAGTGGCTGTCAGCTAATGGTGCAGCGGCTGCTGTGGAGGTGGGAGGGAAATGGAGAGCAGGTTTGCCGAGCTGGCTGTTCCTCCTTGAATGGGAGGCTTAGAGACCCTCAGCAGGTATACACATACCCCAACTGCCCTCTGGCCTCACAGTTGACCTAGGAATCAGCTTGGCTGTCATGGTGAGGCAAGGGGACCAGATATGGCAGGGTGACTCCCTTGGGACCTGACAACACCATGTCATCTTTAGAGGAAACACAGGTCTTCATCAGTGTTGGTGGTGGAAAGTCAGGGAAGGACTTCAGCCGCGGCCCAAGACACTTAAGTTAGATGTTTGGAAGGCCTTTCCCATGGTGGTTACCTCTCACAGAAAGGAGAGGCCTTGCAGAGGTGGGTGGAGAGCGGGGCCGGCCATCTCTTCTGTGACCTGCTGGGCTCACGTGTCACCCCCTTCCCACACAGTGATGAAGTTCATGGATGTCTACCAGCGCAGCTTCTGCCGTCCCATTGAGACCCTGGTGGACATCTTCCAGGAGTACCCAGATGAGATTGAGTTCATTTTCAAGCCGTCCTGTGTGCCCCTGATGCGGTGCGGGGGCTGCTGTAATGACGAAAGTCTGGAGTGTGTGCCCACTGAGGAGTCCAACATCACCATGCAGGTGGGCACTGGCAGGGGGCTGGGGTGGGGCGGGGGCGGGCCCCCAGGCTTTGGCTACAGGTGTTCCCCAGCCCTTTCCTGGGCAGCTCTTAAAGGGAGGAGCTAAGCTTGCCTTGCCCAGCTCCTGCCGCGGAGTCAGTCAAGGGGAGATGTGGGCGTCTGACCCTGTTTGGAGAAAAAGATGCTTGTGTTTCTGAGCCCAGGTTTCCAGCAACCCCTGATCACCTCCTCCTCCTTCCTAACCTCCGCCCCCTGGGCTCAGGAGAGGGCTGACACCTGTGACAGGAGCCCCTCCCTTCCCCTCTTGGAGGAAGACAGCCCTACCTCCCTGGGGGCTCTGTTTGGGAAGCTGGATGAGTATGGTTTGTGGGGAAGCCTGGTGACGGGGTGTGTCTCAGCCTGGATGGGGCTGGAGGGAACTCTGAGACCCCAGGGAGGAGTGGGTGGCTCTTGGATGGCTCCTGGAGGTAGGGTGAGGCCTGGAGGGAATAACAGGAGGGGAGGGAGGGGGAGAGGCAAGAACCCAGGACCTGAATTCCCAGCCTGGCCAACCCTGCAGACTTGTCTGCCCTCAAGAGAAGCAGGGGCTCCTTGAGGTCAGCAGGGTGGGAGGAGTTGGGGTGGGCCTGAGGCTCTTTCTGATAGAGCCCTTGGTCCCCCCACACTTCTACCACCCTTTTCTGCTCTGTAGAACCCCTGGGTGCTGAGTGGCAGGAGCCATGGGGTTTCCCACCCGGGTATGGCTGGCTGGGTCACTAACCTCTGTGATCTGCTTCCTTTCCCTTTAGATTATGCGGATCAAACCTCACCAAAGCCAGCACATAGGAGAGATGAGTTTCCTACAGCATAACAAATGTGAATGCAGGTGAGGATGGAGTCTGGGAGTCATTCAGTGAACAGCTGCAGGGGGCTTGTTCTGGACCAGAGTTAAGCATGTTCCAGAGTTAAGCATGTTGGCCCATTTTCACCCTCCAGCTGTATAACTGTGGGCATTTCAGTTTTATTTTAATGTGCCTCAGTTTCAACATCTGTGAAGCGGGTACAATGATAGTATTACGTACTGCCTAGCATTGTTATAAGGATTAAGTGAGTTGTTATATGTCAAGAGATTAAAACTGTACTGATGTATCATAAATACTATTACTGTTACTATCACCAGCTGAACTCCTCTCTGTTTTGTTCTTTTCTCTTTCTCTACCCACTGCAGACCAAAGAAAGATAAAGCAAGGCAAGAAAAGTAAGTGGCCACGATTTTCGCCCTTCTCCCTCTCCTTGACTGTTTGTCTTGGTTTGGGGCTCTTGGCTTCCTCTCTCGGGGGTGGGGGTCTGATGGGGGGTCAGTTGGGTCTGAGAGTTGGTTTCATGGGGACTCGTGGTAGCAGCAGCAAGATGGAGCAAGCCCTAGGATGACAGCTCTAGAATGACTGACAAAACCCGGCCTGGTGCCTGGAGCTTCCTTTGGAAGAGATGATGCGTCTCTGGGCCATTCCTGGCCGGGATTTGCGTGTGGGGCCAGCGTGGACGCTGGCTCCTGGGCCTGCTCTGGCCTCCCATCACCCACGGCAAGGAGAGGGAGTGGGTGGCAGAGAGGCCAGTTTTTGTGTGTTAGAGGAAGTGGCCTGTTTCAGTGGCTACAGTGGTGGTACAGTTGGACTGGGGGGCCAGCTGGGTGTTTTCTTGATGCGTGCCCTCCTGTGGGAGTGAGACAGGCCAGAGCCGCTCAGCCCCCTTGGCCAGGGAGACAGAGGTGAATGTTGGCCATCTTCTGAGGCGTCCAGTTGCTCAGTGTGGAGGGTCAGGTCAGGATAGAGCAGGTGGGGAGAGGTCTGGGGGCCATGAGCCTTCAGGATGGGGTGAGCAGCTGGCATGGGAGAGAGCCTGCAGGGGAAGAGACTGAGAGAGAGTACCTCCACCCTGCTCCCACCCACCATCCCGTCTGCCCCCCAACACTCTGGTGACACTGAAGCCCCAGTGGCCTCGACCCCTTGCCTCTGCCCTAAGCCCCCAGCTTCCAGTATTGCTGTGGCTATAGAGCAGTGAGTGGGGAGAGCAGGCACAGAGAGAATGTGCGAGTGAGTGCAGACCCTCCTCTTCCAGTATTTTCTCCCTCTCCTCCATCCCTTCCCCCCTTACTTCTCCCCTGTGGTCCCCTGTGGCTGTCCTCCTGAGGGGTATTCTTGGTGAGGGTGTTGGCGGTGGGGGGTGTGGGCAGGTGTAGAGAGTGCTGGTTCCCTTGAGGGGGACAGGCTTCAGCCTGCCCCCCCCCCCGCAACCACCGCCTGCCCGTTCCCCAAATCCCTGCCTTGCCCACAGGGAGAGTGGGGGCTCGCCTGGGCTCGGAAGAGAGTCTGGTGAGATGGTGTAGCAGGCTCTGACAGGCTGGGGAGAGGACCTGCTGCTGAGTGCCGCCCAGGCCTCTCCTCCCCACGCCTCCCTAACTCCCACCCCGCCCTGCTCCCTGCCTGGGGCTCCCAGGGCACCCAGCCCCGCCTCTCGGCCCAGGTTATGGCTGGGCTAGCTGGCGCCTTTCATGTGCTGCCCTTGGTTTTGTGCCAGCTCCAAGATAGCTGCTCCCCCACAACTGGGGTTCACAGAGGCAGGGCCCTTGGAGGGACCCCTCACTGTTGTACTTGGACGTGAAGGCAGAAGGTGCCTGCAGCACACGCATGCACACGCCCTCCCTTGCCCCTCATCCAGTCAGGCCTCTGACTTCCTCCCCAAATCCTGGCCTGCCTTCCAGAGCCCCTGACCTTCAGGGTCAGACCTGTTCAAGGCTGTTGGGCACAGAGCCGGGCCTCTAAGCTTTGCCCCCCGCCGCCGCCCCCCCCCCACCCCCCCCCCCCGCCGCCTGGGACCAGGAGACACCACGAGTGTGGAGGCCTGCAGGTCCGGTGTCCTCCACCCAGCCTCTGGTTCCCACTCACAGCCTTGCTAGGGTGTGGCTAAAGTGGGTGAAGCCACTGTGCTCCCCCCCCCCACAAGGGTGTCTAAAGTGCCTTCAAAGTGCCTGCCACCCCGTCCCCATCCCACCTGTGTGCCTGTGTGCAAGCTCTCCCGTGTGCCCCGGAACGTGTCCTGCGCCCCTCACTGCTTCCTTTCCTTTCCCCTTCCCCCTCGCTTTCTCTCTGTCTGTCTCTGTTTTTTTATTTTCCAGAAAATCAGTTCGAGGAAAGGGCAAAGGGCAAAAAAGAAAGCGCAAGAAATCCCGGTATAAATCCTGGAGCGCGTACGTGGTGCCGCTGCCGTCTCATTCCCCCCACCGGAGCCTCCTCGGCCCCCAGTCAAACTCCCACCTGCAGGACCCCAGAGCTGCCCCCCTCCTCCCCCGTCCCCTTCTCCAGTTCTCAGCCTCCTTCCTCCCAGTGTCTCTCTCTCACTCTCACTCCACTAATTGGCACCGAGGGGGTAGGCATGGTGGTGGCATTACCGGTCCAGGGCTGGAGGCGGGAGGGTGGGCAGAGTGGGCCTGCAGGATTCAGGGAGGGGGGCTCTGGCTTGGCTGGGGCACCGCCTTTTCCCTCACCCACTGGGCACTGGTGGCGGGCCCATGTTGGCACGGGTGCCAGGCACGGATGCCTGCTCACCCAACTGGTTTCCACTGCTCTAGGCTTCCACACTTCTCTGGAAGCTGGGGGGCGGGGTGGGGAGGGTAGATGTGGTGTGAGGAAGGGGCGCAGATGACAGGAGGCAGCTTGTTGTTGGCTGAAGGAGGACGTGGGGTCAAACACCCCTGAGGCCCCTCCTCGCGGACTTGGGGCCTCCAGAGGGGAGCCCCGTATTCCAGCCCAACCCGTGGCACTCCCAGAAGCTTTCCCCAAGGGTGGCCTCTTCCTCTGGGTTTGAGGCAGTAGGGGACCCTCTGGCCACCAGTGGCCTGGCCTGCCATCACTCCCTGCCTCAGCCCTTTGGTAGAGGGGCCGGGGTGTGAGCCCTCACACAGGGAGAAGCTGGCCCCGATGGGCATCCCCAGCAGGTTGGAGAGTCAACGTGTGCTTTCTTGGGGATGGTAGCCATTGGGCCCCGTGGCCTGAGACTTGCACTTGTGCCCGTGGGATAGCCCAGCCCGCTCCTCGCACTCTGCCCGGCCACGTCGCCGCTTCCTGCGGGCCGGCTTCTAGTTATTGCTGCCTCTTTTTCCGCCGCTCTCTCTTGTCTTCCGCTGTGGCATCGGAGCCTTCCAGGGCGTGGACAGGCGTGGGGGCCCGCGAGCCGGGTGGGGCACAGCTGCGGGCGTGGTGGGGGTGTTGCACGGATTGTTTCTCTCTCTCTGCTGACGCTCTAGCTTAGATGTCTTTCCTTTTGCCTTTTGCAGTCCCTGTGGGCCTTGCTCAGAGCGGAGAAAGCATTTGTTTGTACAAGATCCGCAGACGTGTAAATGTTCCTGCAAAAACACAGACTCGCGTTGCAAGGCGAGGCAGCTTGAGTTAAACGAACGTACTTGCAGGTTGGTTCCCAGAGGGCGAGCAGGTCAGAGAGGGGCTTTGCTCAGAGATGGGGAGAGAGAGAGAGAAAGAGAGAGAGAGAGAGAGAGTAAGAGAGAGAGAGTGAGCGAGCGCGCACTTGAGAGTTGCCAGCTGCTTGCTCTGCTTCTAGCTGCCTGCCTGGTGACTGCTGCCTTCTCTGCTCATGGGGGCCTCCTGTGCTGGGCGGCAGGCATTGGCCAGCCTGGCAGGGCCCGTTCAGAGCTTGCCCTGGTTGCCTGAGTGGGCAGGCCCGCGTGGCTTCCTGTGGTGGTGTGGACGCAAGCTGAGTGTTGTGTCCTGTGGTCCTGCTCCTGGTGGCTGTTGTTCCTGATGATGACTACCTTTGCTGCTAATAGGGAGGGCCCGTCCGGGCATGGGGGGCATGCTGCCTCTACAACGTGCAGACCGCTGGGTTTCTCATCCCCTCAGTGTCTCTCTGTGGGGACAGGGGTTGAGTGCATCCTCAGACTGGGGGCCTGGAAAGCGTGGGCCCTGGCTGTTGGTTTAGGGCGGATAGGAGATTACTGTCAGGGCACAGCTGATACTGTAATACTCCGGTCATCATGGCAGCAACCCAGAACAGCCCACCTGTTATTTCCTTAGGATGGGTGAATGGAAGGAAACACGCACATTCTCCTGACACTAGATTGTGAGTCCCTCACGCCTGGGTTTTATTCATCTGTGTGACCCCCCGGGTGTGTGTACCTCTGTCCCTTGTGCACACCGGGGGCCAGGGAAGTGTCAGCCTGGTGAGTGAGTGCATGAGCGATTTCAGGGGTGAGGACAGGAACAGGAGCCCATGACTGGTGGCTGGCAGTCTTTTGATGCCTTTGATGGCGTTTCGACCGTCTGGCCTGTGCTCAAAGGCAGGGAGCCCTCTGGGCCAGCGCAAGCTTCACCCTGGGATGAGAGGCTTTAATGGGGATTCCCAGGCAGGGCCAGGGCCAACCCCTGCCCTGCCCCCCACCCCCATCTAGTCCAAATGCCTCATTAATTAACAAGGTCCTTCGAGTGTGGCTGTCTTCCCCATCCCCCACGTTCCTGTGGTTTGTGAGTGTCGGGGGAGGCTGGGAACCAGGCCCCGGGGTATTGCTGTGGGTTCTGTCTTGGCAGTACATGAAGACCAAAAGTGTACACTCTGCTGGAGCGGTGGGGGCTCTGGCTCACCCTGGGGCTGGATGAGGGGGTCTCTGCATCTCCCAGGGGCCTCAGAGAAGATAAGGGACTCACCATCTTAGGGTTACCATGGTGATGATTCTGGAGAGATGGACTGGGGGATGTCTACAGTGACCTGAGGCCAAGTGAAGTTATCTGAAGTCCTCCTCTGATCTGGCTGTATGGGGGAATGTCCGTCCTCAGACTGGAAGCTTAGATCCCCATTTCTAGGTTCTCAGAAGGGAGGGTCTGCTCTGGTCCTTCCTCACATGGGGAGGGTAAAAGGTAAACCGCCCCTGGCCTGAAGCATGATGGGAGAGTTCCAGGAGTCCCCTTTGCTTCCCCCACCCTAAGTTAAATAGCGCATTGAGAAGGAAAGGCAGTCTGCTGCCCGGGGCCTGACGCGGAGGCCCAGACAGTGGGCACAGAGAGAGAGGGGAGGTGTGTCCCTCACCTTCCCGGGGGTCTCAAGCCCTGCTGGGTCCCCGTCCCTCGGGAGCCTCCCTTCCCCAGCCCGCTGGCCTACTTGGCCCCTGCACAGGCCCATCGTTTGCTCTCCCCGACGCGCTCCCCCAGACCAGCCCCATAGGGACCGCCCTGAAACATCTCCGGCAGGGACGCTTTGCTGATTAACTCGGTCCAACTTTACTCACTCGTCAGCTCTTAAATGTCAAGCGGGGACTGTTCTCGGGGACGTGTTCATTTGTTGCTTGTGATGAGATGTCATCCTGTCTTTGTCTTGTCGCAGCTGGGCTGTAGAGTCCAGAGGGCAGCCTGGGAGCCCCGGGCTTAGCTCCTGCTTAGGTGGTGGTGGAGGGGGCCCTTGGGCAGGGGCTCCCAGAGGCTAGAACTGTGCTTTCTCTTCTCCACTGCCGCCTCGGGCTGCAGAAAGGGGGGGCTGCAGCCTCCCCACCAGAGCCCCTTCCCTGGCCCTGACCCCCAGCCTTTGTCTCCCCTGTCCCCGCAGATGTGACAAGCCGAGGCGGTGAGCCGGGCTGGAGGAAGGAGCCTCCCTCAGGGTTTCGGGAACCAGACGTCTCACCAGGAAAGACTGACACAGAACGACCCATAGCCGCCGCCACCACACTACCACCACCACCACCACCATCGACAGAACAATCCTGAATCCAGAAACCTGACATGAAGGAAGAGGGAGGCTGTGCGCAGAGCACTTTGGGTCCGGAGCATGAGGCTCCGGCAGAAGCATTCATGGGCGGGTGACCCAGCACAGTTCCTCTTGGAATTGGATCGCCATTTTATTTCTCTTGCTGCTAAATCACCGAGCCCGGAAGATTAGAGAGTTTTATTTCTGGGATTCCTGTAGACACACCCACCCACATACATACATTTATATATATATATATATTATATATATAAAAATAAATATATATATTTTATATATATATAAAATATATATATTCTTTTTTAAAAATTAACATTGCTAATGTTATTGGTGTCTTCACTGGATGTATTTGACTGCTGTGGACTTGATTTGGGAGGAGAATGACCCCGCCCAGATCCCGACGGGGAGGAGGACGGAAGGAGAGAGTCTGGCACCGTCTTTTTGTCCCTCTTACGGCAGCCAGGGTCCCCTCCCCTGTCTGGGAAAGCGCAAGGCCAGGGCACGGGGGCAAATTTGGCCTGCTTTTGGGAAGACCGACAAACCCAGCCCTGGCCCCGAGCCTCTCCCCCGAGTCAAACGGACAGAAAGACAGCTGACAGGTACAGGGGACAAGGACGCTGGCTCTGACCAGGAGTCTGGGGGAGACTCGGAACACTGCTGTGCTTTGGAGACCCCCTCCGTGAGCATCTTGCCCCTCCACCCCGGGGCACTGCCTGGAAGACTCAGGAGCCTGGGCAGCCTTCACCTCCTCTCACCTGCTTCCAAGATGCCCAGGAGGCCACCGACATGTCTCAGCGAAGAGAAGAGACGTTGGTGGAAGAAGGGCCACCCCGGTGACAGCTGGTCCTCCGAGGGAAGGGCCTCTGCCTTGGCCCTCTCCCAGCTTCGCTCCCTGGGTGCAGCCCAGGAGGGCCCGATGTCCTCAGACCATTGAAACCACTAGTTCTGTCCCCTCCAGGAGACCTGGCTGTGTGTGTGTGAGTGGTTAACCCACCTCTATCCCCCCACCCCACCCTACCCCACCTGACCCAACCCTTCCCGCGGCGTAGAGAGACAGGGCAGGATCCCCGTGCCCACCCTGGAGGCAGAGAAAAGAGAAGTGTTTTATATACGGTACTTATTTAATATCCCTTTTTAATTAGAAATTAAAACAGTTAATTTAATTAAAGAGTAGGGTTTTTTTCAGTATTCTTGGTTAATATTTAATTTCAACTATTTATGAGATGTATTTCTTGCTCTCTCGCTCTCTCTTGTTTGTACTGGTCTTTGTGTAGAAAACTCCTGTTTCCAATCTCTCTCTCTGATCGGTGACAGTCACTAGCTTGTCCTGAACAGATATTTAATTTTGCTAACACTCAACTCTGCCCTCCCCTTTCCCCTGGCTCCCCACCACACATTCCTTTGAAATAAGGTTTCAATATACATCTACATACTATATATATATTTGGCAACTTGTGTTTGTATATATATATATATATATATATATGTTTATGTATATATGTGATTCTGATAAAATAGACATTGCTATTCTGTTTTTTATATGTAAAAACAAAACAAGAAAAAATAGAGAATTCTACATACTAAATCTCTCTCCTTTTTTAATTTTAATATTTGTTATCATTTATTTATTGGTGCTACTGTTTATCCATAATAATTGTGGGGAAAAAGATATTAACATCACATCTTTGTCTCTAGTGCAGTTTTTCGAGATATTCCGTAGTACATATTTATTTTTAAACAACAACGAAGGAATACAGATATATCTTAAAGAAAAAAACATTTTGTATTAAAGAATTTAATTCTGATCTCAAAGCTCCTCCTGGTTTCTCCTTCTCCATTGAATCTTTGTTCCAGACTTTCTCCTGCACCCCCCTTCCCTCCTCCCATGGGAAACATGGTTTTTGCCTGAGGTCTGGGAAAGGGGTTCCAGGTGTATAGGCTATGGGGTGACCCACTTCATTGTACTGGGGCCAGAGTCCTTCCATTCTGGCTGGGCTGGTCCTGGGGGAGCTCATCCATTCTTTGCCATCTATGGAAACTGGGGCGAGAGAGACAGCTCCTTTGGAGCCAAGGTCCCTGCAGTGAGTAGTGCTGCCATCAGGTACTGTGTGATCCAGGTGGTGTCCCGTGTCAGGGAAGAAGCTAGCTATGTGGGCTTGCTTCCCACAGGCCACTAAGGGTCTGGGTTTGGTGCTGGAGCCTTGGCTGCAACAGGCTGGGAGTGGGAAGAAGTACTCATGTGGGGCCTGTAACCCCAGGGTGTAATTGAGTTTTACATGGTGGTTCTCCAGTTCCTTGAACCTCTGGAAGGTGGGCCCAAGTTCTGCTTGCCCCTAAGTGAACTCCCTGCCTTGCCTTGCTGCTCAGGCCTGTCTTGCGTGCAGTCCCGGGGAAGGTGGAAGCTGTCTGGGACTTTGGCATTTATAAGCAATGCTTCCAAGTCCACTTCTCTAGCTTCTTTTGTTTATTGGGCCACCAGCCATGGTGCCAGAGCTTGAGATGCTATTATGAATGAGACAATTCCAACCATCATATGTCTGGTGAGGGTGGGTGAAGAGACACAGAATTATAAATTCACAAATAGAAAAATACGTAAAAGATGATGGGGTCATTTTTTTTGGCCATGTGGCAGGTGGGATCTTAGTTTCCTGACTAGACCAGGGATCAAAGCTGTGCCCCCTGTAGTGGAAGCATGGAGTCCTAATCACTGGACCTCTAGGGAACATTTAGGGTCTGGGGGACATTTGATCCAGCTTGGAGTAGGAAAGGACTGCAGGTGGTGGAGTCTAGGGGGTCTGCTTATGATACTACCCTTAGGTAATGGTGAGTGGGAAGGAGATGACAGAACAGGGAGGGGAGGGCAGAAGGGTTGAAGCGGACATCCCAGGCAGATGAGGGGGTGTGAGCAAAGGCACGGAGTAGGGGCTCAGAAAGGGAGTGGGTAAGGGGTCAAAGGTGGGAGAGAGAGGTAGGAATAGCCCCTCCTGTAGTGCCCATGGTGCCAGGAGCCTAGACCTGGGGATGAGCAGCAGTTGAGGGGTTTTAAAGAGGGAGCATACCAGCAGGGAGGCCACAGGAGGCTGTTGAAATCCTCCCAGGGGATATGCCCTGAGAGGGGTAGAAGTGGCTTCAGTGGCTGATCAGGGAGGGCACCCCCTGCCTCCTCTGGCCACGCTGGGGGTGGAGGGGGCGGGGGAACAGGAGGTGAAGTCCCTGCCCTCAGGCAGCTCTGGACCTAGTTAAGTGCTCATTTTCCAAGCACTTGCTACCGGCAGCTCTTCTGCTGGTTAACAATCCACACAACGGCCCTGTGAGGTCAGGTTCTTGTCACCCCAAGTGGATACTTGCCTGAGCCTCCACCTGGCCTCCCAGGTTCTTCTCTCGCCTGCACTCTAGTTAGCCAGAGTGAGCCTGTTAAACTGTGAGCTGAATCATATCACCTTTTGGCTCGAAACCCTGCAGACTCTGTTTTATTCGGAGAAAAAAGCCAAAGTCCATGCAATGGCCTTAAAAGGCCCTGCATCATCCGTGTTGCCTCCATCTCCCTGACTCAATGACCTCCAACCCCACTTTGGCCACTGGGCTCCAGCCACACTGGTTTCTCTGTTCCTGGGACCGTGGGAGCGCTCCCACCTCAGGGCCTTTGCACATGCTGTTCCCTCTTCCTGGAGTTCCCTTCCCCCAGACATGACATGTGGGGCTCTCTCACTTCTCAAGTTTCGTTACCTTCTCAGCAGGGCCATCTTAACCAATGCACTTATAGTCAACATCCCTTCTTCCCTCTATACTTGGGGTCCTCTTTTCATCATCCCTCTTTTTTTTCCATGGCACGTGTGACCACTAACGTACTCTAGAACAGGACTGTTCAACAAAACTATCATGTGAACCACATACGTAATTTAAAATGTTCTTTGAGCCAGATTTTAAAAGGTAAGAAGAAACAGATGACATTTCATTTAATCATACATTTAACTTAATCCCCACATATCTAAAATATCATCCCAACATCGAATCAATGTAAGAATGATCAATCAGAGGGTTTACATTTTTCACTACTGCATCTTTGAATCTAATATGTATTTTGCTTTCATCCAATATCTCAGTTGGGTGTAGCTACAATTTCAAGTGCTCAATATACACGTGAGGCTGTGACTACCATTTTGGACAGTGTAGCTTTAAAATTTACCCTCCCCCCGTCTCCCCAACTACTAGAATGCAAGCAACGTGAGCACCAAGATTTTTATCTGTTTTGTTCAGTGTTGTATCTCCAGCTCCTAGAACGGGCCTGGGATGTAGAACATGCTCAATAAACATTTGTAATCTGACTGACATTGTTGACACTGAGGCCAGGTGACAGAGGGTTTATTTCATCCCAGGACTGTGGATGGTAGGTGATGGCTGGCTCTGGCTGGGGTAGTGGGTAGAGGGGCTTGTTAACAGGTGGAGACTTGAGCAGGGCTGGGTGAGGGGATTAGAAGGCTTCTTCTCTGTGCCAGGCCCTGGTTCCTCCTTTTAGCCACCCTGGAGATGGGGCTCATTATTTTTCCTTGGCAGATGAGGCTCAGAGAGACTAAATAACTTGCCTGAATTGACGCCCAGCCAGTAAATGGCCAAACCAGAATTTAAACCAGCTTTTCTGACTCCAATTCCAGTGCTCTTCCCACCTCACCACAGCTGCCCCAGGCTAGGGCAGAGCATCCACAAATAAAAACGAATTGTCTAGACCGAATACAAACAGGCACAAGAAAAGTGGGACAGGGGGAGGATGTGGTAGTGGCCAACCCCACGGCTGAAAGCCAAATTCCCCCAAGTGTGGTAAGGCAAGGCAAGAGATTTCTCTAGGGGCTGGAGCTCATCAGTAGAAGATCCGAAATCTAAGCACGAAAGGGATTGCAACACACGGCCTCGGAAAAGAGAAACAGTCTTTAAATAGACTTGGAAGGAAAGAAGGATGAAATGTACACACTGCACCCCCCAATTGTAGCAGAACTGTTCATGCACCCCCAGCAGCCTTCCCCAAGGACCTTCCAAGGCCCAGCTCCAAGCTGTCCCAGCTTTTCTCCCCACTGTGGGACTCACACTCTCCCCTTTGGTGTGGTACTGTCTCCCTGGAGATCCAGAGCTCCTTCTCATCTCTGCTCTGCCCACCCTGAGCCCTGAGCCCTTTTTCCCTCAGGGGCAACCTACCCAGCTCACAGCCCCAAAAGGCCTCAGGAACACTTGCTTTTCTCAGGAACCCACCAGCCTACTCTTTCCCTCCTGCAAGGAAGCTGGATAGATCCACACAGAACTTGGTGATTCTGGATTGGTTTCATGTATTAGGACTGCTGTGGTGGCCTGGATCCAAATATGGCTGCCAGCAGCTCTTCCCACTCCTAGGCTTGCATGCTGCAAGAAGCAGCATCTACTTCTCCTCTGTCGTACCTGGGACTGGCTGTGACTAAGAGGATGGGGCAGAATAAGATGTGCTGGACTTTTAGGCCTCAGCCTTAAGGGGCATTGCAGTTTCCATCCCTCCCCCAGCCTTAGAAGGCAGCTGCCATGCTGTAAGGAAGTTCAACTACCCTGCTGGAGAGAGAGGCCATGTAGAGAGGAAGAGAGGGACTCAGGTAGCCCCCAGCTGTTCCAACCACCCCAAGCTGAAGCCCCAGACATGTGAGAGAGATCATTTTGGACTCTCTAGCCCCAGGTGAGCCACTTTTGCAATGACACATAAAGGAGAGAAGCCATCTTCTTACCAAATGTACAATGTTGTGAGTAAATATATAGCCGTTGTCGCAAAGTGTGAAGTGTTGGTGTAATTGCTACCCACTGATTGTATCTGAACCACCGAAAGGGCCATTTCTTTGGGTCTAGGACTGTAGTCCCTTCCCATCCATAAGGCTTTAGTATATGCATGATGGTCTCAGGGTATAGAAGGAGGTTCAAGGAAGGAAGGATATTTATTTATTTAAAATATTTCTTTGGCTGCATTGGGTCTTTCTGTGTCATGCAGGATCTTTTAGTTTCACATGAACTCTCCAGTTGTGGTGTGCTGGCTTTAGTAGCTGTGGCTCATGGGCTCCGGAACATGCGGGCTCAGTAGTTGCTCTACAACATGTGGGATCTTCGTTCCCCAACCAGGGATCGAATCCACATCTTCTGCATTGCAAGGTGGATTCTTAACCACTGGACCACCAGGGAAGTCCCAGGAAGGATATTTAAAAATGAATCAGAGTCCAGCAGCAGTCTGCCCTGGTGGGAAGACTCAGGGCAAAGGCTGACCCAGGCAGGACAAAGTATCGTCCAGATCTCTAGAATGAGGAGTGACTCAGTTTTATTGAAGTCTCACTAACAGAAAGTGGGCCTCACTTACAGCATGAGAGAGAGAGGCTAGAGGCTGAGAAGAACTGGCAGAGAGAGAAGTGCAAGAGATTTGGGGGAAAAGGCTATGGGGTCTTCTCTTTCCTTTCCTTCCTTTTATCCATATAGACTGCTGCTGCTGCTGCTGCTGCTGCGTCGCTTCAGTCGTGTCCGACTCTGTGCGACCCCATAGACGGCAGCCCATGAGGCTCCCCTGTCCCTGAGATTCTCCAGGCAAGAACACTGGAGTGGGTTGCCATTTCTGGACTACCAACCATATATTTTGTGCCCTGTTGCAGAATGGACTCACTCTTACTAGGACCAGTTTTAGCGTGTACCAGCCTAAAGATGGGGCCAGATGAGATGACCTTTGGAAGCCTCCACCACACTGGCTTCAGGGTTCTTGGGAGGAAGATAATTCAGCTACATGCACAGGACATTATCCATCAGGACATGGGGAACAGGGGGAGGGCAAGGAAGGAATCAGTTAATATGTATAATCTGCCTGGAAAGGGAAAATGCAAGGGAAAGATAGGGCCTTGCTGAGCATCTGCAGAGGAGGGGATGGGAGTCATTCAGAAGGGGGATGAGCTAAAACCAAGGGGAGCAGGGAGTCAAAGGAAAAGGCCCCGTTGGGCATAGGTGCCTATGGGAGGAATACTGGGCCTGGTCTATTCAGGATCATGAGATCTGAAACAGGTGTTAAAAGGTTGCATTTGCCTTTGGGTGGTCAGTCTGTTAGTAAAGAAAGTATAAGTACTCCCCAGGGAGCTCCCAGGCTGAGGTGGGGTGACATGGTCCTTGCCTTCAGGTTGCTCCCTGCCCTCCTAGAGTTTCTAGTCTCGGGAAGAAGACAAAACCCCTGCTGTCAGACATTTATTTGTTTCATTTACAAAATTATTTATTTCTTTATTTTTGACTGTGCTGGGTCTCCGTCGATGGGGGCAGGCTTTCTCTGCTTGCAGCAAGCTGGGGCTACTCTCTAGTTGCGATGCGTGGACTTCTCACTGCAGCGGCTCCTCTTGTTGCGGAGCACAGGCTCTAGAATGAGCGAGCTTAAGCAGTTGGGGCACACAGGCATTGTCGCCCCCATGCATGTGGAGTCTCCCCAAACGGGATTGAATCCGTGTCCCCCACACTGGCAGGCTGATTCTCAACCGCTGGACCACCAGGGAAGTCCAGACATTTCTTTATTGATAAAGACGGAAAGCATTCTTAGGAAGGCACCCCCCGACCTTCATTTGGCTGCTATCGATATTTGGAATCATGGGATACTGGTGTCCTTTCAGGGCCTGCAACCTTCCCCGCCTCCCAGGATGTGTGTACAGTCCCCACAGGACTTCTCTCTGTACCATTTTTGAGCCAACAATGGCTGGGCCCTGATGTTTCCCCACACATCTCCTGATGCTCCCTAGGTCTGGCTCCAAGTCGGGCAGATGCCAACATATACCTCCCTCCTAGGGCCCTGCCTGACCCCTCTGAAAACCCCATTTTGTTACCTCCTAGGACTCCGTGCAGGGAGACCATGGCCCCACTTTCCACCCCATTTGCAGCTGATGCAGTCATCCTGAGGCTGGAAGTCCTCCGGAGGTGCAGTGATGGCCTTTGAGGCCAGCCCGAAGCGGCTTTTCCTCACATGCCCTGCCTGCTGCCTCGGCAGAGCCCGATGCAGGCTGCCCGAAGCCCCACCAGGACTTCTGACGGATCTAGATTGGAATCCTGGTTGGCCACTGGCTGAATTACCTCCCTGGGCCTCAACTTTCTCATCTCCAAAACGGGAACAATCATGCCTGCACTTAACTTGAGAGGAAGAAGTGATGTTGACGTGCAAAAATACCCGTAGAGTGCCCAGTATGTAGGGTGTGCTCACAACGGTCTTTATAATTATGCTGTTGTTTCTGGCACTCACGTCAATGCCTTTTTCTTCTCCTACTTTAGTATACTTTGGTTGTTTTTTCCCGCCTTGTTTTTTAATTTTTAAACCAAAATACCATGGCTGGGTTTTATACCCATTTTTGCAAGTGTTCATCCCTTCTCCCCTGCTGAGGAGTGAGGCAAGCCAGGCCCACAGGAGTGTACATCTCAGAAGCCCTCCCAGGAAGACTCCAGGATCTTTGGGGGAAAGGTGTGTGATACTGGTGGGGGTGGGGCTCGGTATGGTGGGGAGAAGTATGCTTTCCTGGAGAGGTGGTGAGCTGGGAGCTGGCATCTCCTGGGGCAGCAGCAGGAAGATGACTTCTGGGGAAACAATTCAGAGAGGGCGTTGGCATACCTGTTTGCCTTTGCCTTATAGAAGAATCTCCACCTCCCCACCCCACCCCAGGTCTCTCTGCTTCATTCCCCAGGGTTTTCTTCCCAGCTGCTCCATCCTTGCTCTTCTCTGTCCGGCTGGAGAAAGAGACAGGATGGCTGGGCCTGGATTTGGGGCCTGCTGGGCCCTGCTGCTGGGAAACGTGGGGCAGATGACCCCTGGCATTTGCTGCATCCTCTCACCCGGAGCAAGACGTCGGGTCACAGGTCTCCTTCCGCACAGCTCGCACACTCACAAGTGTGACAGGGGTCACCACTCCCAGTCACAGGGCGATGGCCTGGTTGGGTAAGGGTTCCCAGGGCGGGGGCTGTGGGGCCCAGCTGAGGGATCTGGCTCCTCAGGATGATCTCCCGTGGGGCTTGGGGGTGGGGGGCTGACCTGGCTGGAGTCCCATGACCCTACTCTCCCCTCTGGGAGCTGCTGACTGTTCAGCAATAATAAACACCTCGCAGCTATTAATAACCTGCTGTCTGGCAGTTGCAGAAATGTTAGCACTGGGTCCCTTCTGGCCCAGCCTGGCCTGATAGCCTGGGTTCAAATCCCGATGGAGAATTCTGGGCCCATTATGTCCAAAACCCAAGCCCTAAACATAGGCCCAACCCTGACAGCTTCTAAACGTGTCTTCGGACAAAACTACCTTTTTGAAACTCAGCTGTCTCTTTAACAGGTACCATGAGACATGAGACCTGGGGAAACCTGGATGGACCGAGGGTGGTGACTGGCATGTAGTAAGGGCCCCAAAGGGTTAGCTATTGTTGCTGTTGTGACTGGGCATGGAGTAGTAGGAAAAGAGGATTTTTTAAAAAAATTATTTTTGGCTGTGCTGGGTCTTCACTGCTGCACGGGCTTTCTCTAGTTGGGGCAAGCGGGGGCTACTCTTTGCAGCGGTGCCCCGGCTTCTCTTGGTGTGGAGCACAGGCTGTAGGCACATGGGCTCAGTACTTGCAGCTCATGAGCTCGGTAGTTGTGGGGCATGAGTTTCGTTGCTCTGTGGCATGTGGGATCTTCCCAGACCAGGAATGGAACTTACGTCACCTTCACTGACAGGCAGAGCCCCACCCACTGGACCACTAGGGAAGTCTGGAAAAGACGATTTGGAATTACACAGAGTTAGGGGCTGTACTTCTGACATCATTAGTATTTTCTGGCTTTGTGATCCTGGGCAAGTCGCTTGACCTGTCTGGGCCTCATCGTCATGATCTTTCATATAGGCTTGAGGACACTTATCACCCAGGTGTTAATATGGACTAAATTAGGTGATGAATATAAAGTGATTTCCACTTAAGAGGGCTCAACGAAGAGAGCATTTGTTGAATGAACGAATGAGTGGGCATTAGTCACATCACTTTGCCAGGATCCCCAAGGACCAATACGGATTCTCTCTCATCAGCCTGGGTACGCCCTGAGAATGAGGGTGTAAACTTTGAGCTTCCTCTTCGAGGCTGATCTATAGTATTCAAAGAAGGCTGAGCAGTTTAGGTGGTTTATTCCCTTGGTTGGTGTGGAATGTGGAAACAGCCAGTGTAGAAACCCACAGGGAAATAGAAACTACTTTCTTTTCCTCTCAGTCATGAGAGCCAGGCAGGGCCTGGGACCCAGCACTGAGCTCCCCTCCTGGGTCTGGGGAAGGGGACGTCTTTGGCCACAAAGGCTATGAAAGCTCAGGCCAGTGGGATCACCCCCTTTCCTTCTGGCTGTGGCCACCGTAGCCACACCCTTGGCACTGCCCAATTGCAGCAGCCACACTAAAAGCCAAAACTGTGGGTGTGTGTGTTGGGGGCTGCAGGGAGGAAGGAGGGCAGAAGAGACGTGAGGGTTGGGGAAAGCTTGACTCAATGCTGGTAAACCCCTCCCCCCACCCCTGGCCCCATGGTTTCAGAGAAACGGCCTCCAGATGCCGGTGGTGTGCCAGGCCCAGCCGTTGGCGTTTGCCTAACAGGAAGTTTCCCTGAAGACCATCTTATCTCGACTGGCCTGGTGGGGCTGCCGAGAAGGGTCAGAGGAAGCTGATGGCCCCCCTGCCTACCACCACATGCCCACTCCAGAGGCCGTCCCTGGCCTTCCCCATCCCAGCTACATTCGTGGGGTTGGGTGGGGTGGAGGCAGCCGCCCAAGCTGGGAGTGGCTGTGGGTCTGAGGACTGCCTCCTGAGGGCTGACAGGGTCCCCCTACTCAGGACTGGATATCTGGATCCCTGCCTTTCTCCTGCTGTTAGTCTCAGGTGGGCCCCATGGTCCCTGTCAGCCTGACCTGTTGTCTCTGAGAAGGGCCTGTCCTGGAGGTATTTGGCCAGATACAGTAGATGGAAATCCAGGACGCTCAGTTAAAATTTCATTTTCATAGTGAGTCTGAAATTCACAGTGACTGAATATCCTCTAGTTAGGCAGTTCTGCCTGAAGGGAATGGCTGGTCCTTGCACTCAGGTGATTCCTTCAGGTGCTTCAAGCTTCTCTCCCCTCCACCCTCCTCATTGCTCTGCCAGTGAGGTTCCGAATGCAGGTGCGGAATTTGGGCCCTCATTCTGGATATGTTTTCCATTTCTGCCCACAGCAGAGATAGGGTCTCCCTCCTCAGATGGGGGCTCCCTGAGGGAGAGGAGCCTCCCTTTCACCTCTCTCTCATCACTGGGTGCTTTCTGGAGGCCGAGCAACACTCCCCCACCCCGCCCCCAACAGTCATCAGGTTCAATATGGCTGACCTCACCACAGGTTCAATATGGCTTTAAGAATTGTGACCTGGGGGAGGCCTAGGAGAGCCTGCTTGTTAACAACCTCCATCTCATCTCTTCTGACCATCTGCCAGTGGGAATCCTCATCCCCAGCCTTGTTTTTGCAGGCAGCTATCTCAAGAAGTCCCCCAGGCTCTGGAAACTTACAGTGGAAAATTTTCCCTGGGAGTCACCTGAGCTCTGGCTGGAACTCTGTCACTGATCAGTCCAGTGACCTTGGGAAGGCTTCGGTGCCCCCGCTGGGACTCAGCATCCTCATCTGTGCAATGGTGATGGATCTAGCTTGGTGAGCTTGCAGAAGTGTTTTCCAAACTGCAAATTGTCATTTATCAATGGGTCATGAGGTCAGATGAGTGGTTTGCCACCAACCAGATGCTTTTTCATATGAAGGAGAACAGGGTCGAAAATATTCAGAGAAGCTCAAACATAGTAAGGGTAAGTATTGTTTCTTGAAACTCTTGGGGTATGCGTGTGTGCATGGATGTTCAGGGAGTCCTGTGAAGAGTGTATGTTTTTTCACATGGGTTATGGTAAAGCATAAATGTCAGGAAGGGCTTATCACGGTGGTTCGGTGGTAAAGAATCCCCTTGTCAATGCAGCGGGACACCGATTTGATCCCTGGTGCGGGAAAATCCCATATATGCCTCAGGACAACTAAGCCAGTGGGCAGCCACTACTGAGTCCTTGCACTGCAACTACTGAAGCCTGAGCGCTCTAGAACCCAAGCTCTGCAACAAGAGGAGCCACTGCAATGATACACCTGCCCACTGCAACTTTGTGCACAGCAACAAAGACCCAACACAGCCAAAAATAAATCAAGAAGTCTGTAAAAAAGTTTTTTCTTAAAAAAATATTGGGAAGGTGATATCTTGGAAGCTGAAACAGAAGGGTGGCAGGGGCAGTCGGAGACCCAGAAGAGGGTGTTTGTTCCTTCTCCACTTCATGGGTGCCAGGCCCCCATGCTGGCAAATTCCTCTCTAGGGCTCTTTTTTTTTTTTTTTTTTTAATTATATTTATTTATTTATTTTTAATTGGAGGATAATTCCTTGACATTATTGTGTTCGTTTCTGCCTTACATCGACACAAATCGGTTCTTCTAAGTACTAGCCTCACCTGGGCCTGGGCCCACATCCCCAGAGGGCAGACCCCTCCAGGCCAAGCGCCTTCAGGGGCTAGTCATGTCCCACGGCCAAACAGGAGAGAGTGCCAGGATCTATAACTGGTAGTGCCCAGCCTGCCCGGCTCTGGTTTTGGCCCCCCAGTAACACTGGATTGGGAAACCGACGTGCCCGCCAAGTGGAGAAACGCTGACCCTCCCTAGCTTTCCCAACCACCTTCCACTCTGCGAGGAGGCCTTGTGCTCATTAACCCTTCATGGGAGTGGGGGAGTTGGCCCTCAGCAGGAGTGGTGGGGTCTTGGGGGGGATACACACAAGAGATAGAGGGTGAGGAGCTAGGGACCCCCTGCTGTGTGACCTGGCAAATACCTGGCTTTCTGAAACTCTGCCCTGTCTCTCCTCTAGGGAATGCGATCTAGGTGTGACCCACATTCCTGGGATGATTTGAGGTAAAACAGGTGGAAGATGCGAATAGCATCTCAGGTCTGTTCATCTCTGTCCCTGTGGGTGTCAGCACCCTGGCATCCAAGTCACTTCTCATGAAACAGGCAGAAAGGGGAGAGGGGTCAGATGCATGCAAGAAAGGAGGAGATTTAATGTGAAATAAAAAGGAGGAATTAAAAACTCTTGACCTGTGGGGCTTTCAAACTGAAGGTTACACAGCTTTGCTTGCTTCAGGAAGCCCCATTCTGAGGGGAGACACAGCCCTGCCCTCACGGAGCCCAAGTCTGAGGGGACACAGCCCTGCCCTCAGGGAGCCCAAGTCTGAGGGGACACAGCCCTGCCTCAGGGAGCTCCAATCTGAGGGGACACGGCCCTGCCTCAGGGAGCCCAAGTCTGAGGGGACACAGCCCTGCCTCAGGGAGCCCCAGTCTGAGGGGACACAGCCCTGCCTCAGGGAGCCCCAGTCTGAGGGGACACAGCCCTGCCTCAGGGAGCCCCAGTCTGAGGGGACACAGCCCTGCCTCAGGGAGCTCCAGTCTGAGGGGACAGAGCCCTGCCTCAAGGAGCTCCAGTCTGAGGGGACACAGCCCTGCCTCAGGGAGCTCCAGTCTGAGGGGACAGAGCCCTGCCTCAAGGAGCTCCAGTCTGAGGGGACACAGCCCCGCCTCAGAGAGCCCAAGTCTGAGGGGACACAGCCCTGCCTCAGGGAGCCTCAGTCTTGGGGAGACACGATCCCACCCTCAGGGAGCCCAGGTCTGAGGGGACACAGCCCTGCCTCAGGGAGCCCCAGTCTGAGGGGACACAGCCCTGCCTCAGGGAGCCCCAGTCTGAGGGACACAGCCCTGCCTCAGGGAGCTCCAGTCTGAGGGGACACAGCCCTGCCTCAGGGAGCCCAGGTCTGAGGGGAGCCCTATGGAAGTCCACCATCTGGGCCTTTCCCCTAGGGATGGTGGCTGCAGAGGAGCCCTGGAGGTTCTCAGTCAGCTGGTTTGGGAAGAGTAGTCCAGGGCATTATCACCGCTTCTGCTGCTAGCCTGTAGCCTTAGGTGGGTTCAGGAAGGTACCAGGAAGGAGTCCCCACCTTTGCTGCGGCCCCCATCACCCTCCTGGCTCCCACTTTGCTGACTGACCACAGGTCTGAAATCACTTCATGAAATTTGCCTCCTAGATTATGGCCTAGAAGGGGTCTTACAGATCGGACAGTCCCAGAATCAGAGGAGGTAACTGAGGCCCAGCAAGGGGATGAATCCTTCCTGTGGTCACACAGGGAGTAACAGCAGAGCCCAACTTCTATGCCCCAGCTCTGAGTCTGAGGGAGACTCTGGAGGATGCGAGTGTGTGTGTGTGCGCGTGTGTGTGTATGAAAGAGAGAAATGAGCCACTCTGGGTCCTCTGTGAGCAGACATGTGTTCACACAATATCCTCTGCGCGTGGTCTGGTTCTTCCTGTGTCTGTACAGGGTGGAGGCAAGGGGAGGGACAGGCTGGACCAGGGATACCAGACAGGTCTCACCATCCCTATGCCAAGTCCACCTGGCCCAGCCCTCTCAAGATCAAGGGCAGAGGGCAATGAGTCACAGATGACTCAGGTGCTGGAGGCTGCCGCCACGCGTGGCACGTGACAGCCAAGAAGAGCCGGACCTGTTCTCGGACAGACAGATGACCCAGGAGGCTGACCTTGGGAGTCTCCTTCCTGGGAGAACAAGGGCCTCTCATTTGGGCCTCGAGCCTGGGCCCTTGGGGTGGGGCTGACAAGAGGGCCGTTGGTTTCCCATCCTCCCCAGCCTTGAACACACTGGCTGGCTGATGGGGTGAGAGCAGGCTGGGACGGGCCTTTGCTGACCTCCCAGATCTGTGGGGTTAGGGCCATTCACCAAGGGAAAGAGTTTTCCTGGCCGTGTGGAACTGGTGTCCTGCAGCGCGCCCCCCTTCCCCTCCCTTAGAGCCCACTGTCTGCCCACGATAGCCCTGCCTTCTTTGTCTGAGACTAGGAATGCCAAAGCCTCGACCGGCTCCTTGAGACCAAAGCCTGGGCCACAGGATGAGACAGTCTGGGCTGTGGACAGCATCCTGGGGTCGACTCTGATCACGTGACCTGGAGCTGCACAGTTTTTTTCTTGAGGCTTCTGCCCCACCCTCTGTACTATGAGGGGCTGTGCTTGAAAGCTTGGCGGTTCATCTTAGCTTATCCCTTGTCAGGGCTTGAAGGCTGGGCTGAGGCCAGGACTCAAAAGATGCCCCCTCCCACCTCCCCTGTGCTTGAGGTGGGGGCTTGGGGAAGGGCTGGCTGTGGCAGGGGAGTCCTGGCCCAGCAGGCCTGTGCCCCAGGGTCTCTGTCCACCCAAGACACACTGATGATTACAGGGTGAGCGACCAGCACCAGACACTGTAATCTGCTGCCCTCCCTCCTGCCAAGGGCCTGCTGCGGGGTTTCTTTCTGCTTTTTACAACTGTTTTCTAAGAATCCTGGGAAGGGAGAGGCCCTTATCTCCATGGGGTGAAGCTAAAAAGAAAAATAGGTGAGGGGGAGGAGGGAGATGGGGAGAGAGGGAGGGTCAGCAAAGGGGTGGGAGAGGAGAGGGAGGGAGGGAAAGAGGATGAGGGGGTGGGAAGGAAAGAGAAGGGTAGCTGGACAGCAGAAGGCTTTTCCCTGGTTGACAGCCTGAGGAAGAGGAGGGATGCAAGGGTGGGCGTGTCCCTACTCTATCCCTCAGTCCCTAGCTAAGACGTGCCTCCTCGGAGAAACCTTCCTGACATCACCCCATAGACTGTAGCCTATCAGGCTTCTCCGTCCATGGGATTTTCCAGGCAAGAGTGCTGGAGTGGATTGCCATTTCCTTCT
Source organism: Capra hircus (assembly GCF_001704415.2). Classification (NCBI taxonomy): domain Eukaryota; kingdom Metazoa; phylum Chordata; class Mammalia; order Artiodactyla; family Bovidae; genus Capra; species Capra hircus. The sequence goes on along the minus strand of NC_030830.1, from coordinate 31,527,164 downwards.
CCAGGGGAAATTCCCGACCCAGGAATTGAACCCAGGTCTCCCGCATTGCAGGCAGACGCTTTACCATCTGAGCTACCAGGGAAGCCCCTCCCCTGAGTGTCCTGTTCAAAATGGCAACGTGCTTCCCACACCCTGACTCTCTTACCTGACTGTTTTTTCTAAGCACTGACCGCTAACAGTCTTGTATTATAAAATGCAGTTATTTGTTACGTGTGTTGTGTACTGTCTCTCTGCCCAACTAGGACTTAAGTTCCATAAGGCCAGGTATCTTTGTTTTGTTTGGCTGTGTCTTGTGACCTGTGGGATTTTAGTTCTCTGACCAGGGATTGAACCTGGGCCCTCGGCAGTTAGAGTAAGGAATCCTAACCACTGGGCTGCCAAGGAATTCTCTCTTTGTTTTGTTTTGTGGCTATACCACACAATATGTAGGATCTACAACCAGGGATCAAATGCCTGTCCCCCTGCAACAAAAGAATTGAATCTTAACCACTGGACCACCAGTGAGATCCCTCTCTTTGTCTGATTGCTGCTGTATCTTAAGTCCCTGGAACAGCACCCAACACATCATAGGTATTCACTGTGTCGAGTGAGTGAACGGACTGCATCCCTGTTAGAGAGATCTTGACTCTCTCCGTCTCTACTCTTACCTTCTCTCCACTCTCCTATCCACCTCCTTTTTAATAATCTGACTCCCCACCCAGAATGCCAGTTTCACGGGAGCTGGGCCCTACATCTAGCTGGATGTTGGTGGTATCAGACTTAACCCCTGGGGCTTTCTGGAGGAGGTGGCCTGGTTATAGACCAGCCTGGAGGGAAAACATCTGACGCTTCCAGTCAGAAGGAAAAGACCACGTGTCGGCGGGGTGCTGGCATGGGGGAGAAAGAGGAAGGATGTGGCTTAAGTCAGCAGAAGCCCAGGAGAGACACCAGGCTGAGCCTGGGCCTGAGGCCGTGGCTGGTTAAGATTGTGGGTTTGAGGCACAGGGGGCCTTGCAGGATACACATTTGGAGGAGGAGGCTGAGTTTCTCAACTAGAATCCCTGGAGGAAGGAATTTGCTGGGTCTTACTCTGGGGTTTGCAGTGACAGGCACAGGGGTGGTGTCACCCTGTAATCCAGAAGGCTTCCAGTGGGAGCTCTTGCTGCAGGATCCATGCCCACATTTCCTGCAGAACATGGCACCTAGAGTGTGATTTTTTAAGTTTTTAAAAATACATATATTTATTTATTTCTCTGTGTTAGGTCTTAGTTGCAGCACCTGGGATGTTCGTTGCATCATGTGGAATCTTTTGTTTTGGGGCATGGATTCTTTAGTTGGGGCATGTGGGCCTAGTTGCCCTGAGGCATGTGGGATCTTAGTTCCCTGACTAGGGATCAAACCCACATCCCCTGCATTGTAAGGTGGATTATTAACCAGTGGACCACCAGGGAAGTCCCAGAGTGCTGGTTTTGTATTTGATTCCAGCTGATATGAGTAAGTGAAGTCGCTCAGTCATGTCTGACTCTTTGTGACCCCATGGACTGTAGCCCACCAGACTCCTCCATCCATAGAATTTTCTAGGCAAGAGTACTGGAGTGGGTTGCCATTTCCTTTTCTTATATATATATATATATATATTTTTTTTTTCCAGTAGGAAGGAACTCTTATTTTTAAAAAATCAAAATCTAATAATTACCATTCCCATAACACAGAGATGGAATGAGAGAGTGAGCAAGAGTTAAAGAACCACACACAGTAGGCACGAGGTCTCCCTGCCAGCCCGCTGTCCCTGACCGCTCTCCTTTGGCCCCAGGGGAGAGGCCTGGCTGTCTGCCTTACGGTGTGGAAAACCCAGAAGGAAAGTGGTTTTGAAATTCTACTCATGACTGATACCTTTCTGGACATTTTTGGCCATTGTCAGAGCCTGGCCTCTGCTTCCCCCATCTGTCACAACCTCCTTTGAATTCTTTAAAAGGCTCTATCTTTTGTTGTCATATGGATGCACTATTATATAGCACATTCAAACGGGACAGGTTTTGTGAGCAAAGAACGTTGAGCTTTTCCCCTGATCTACAACTCGTAACCCTTGGTTCCCTAGGAACCGCTTACTCTCCTCAGCCTGTGAATGGTGTCTCCATCACCACCGTGGCTCGGGCCTGAAGCCTGGAGTTCATATTTGATCAGCGCTTTGCTTTATCTCCCACATCCAACTCTATCAGCAACCCTGGGGCCTGTTCTGTCTCAAAAATATTTCCATCTCTTGCTCCCCCTTTCCCACTCTCTGGCCTGGGCTCTGTGGCTTTCTTGGTTGCCCCCTCCAGCCCCGCCAATTCTTGCCCCTCCCAGCAGCCAGGATGAGCTTTGACAGCACACACACAGCATCCTGCCGTCTGCTTAAACCCTCCCTGTGTACTGTAAAGCCGGCCTTCCTCATCTGCCTCCTGGCAACCCCTTCTACTTCCCCGAGGGGGCCCCTCACCCCCTGCACACACTGACCTCTCCATTCCTGGACATATCAGTTTCATGTCTGCCTTAGGGACTTTGCTCTCCTTCCTCCTGGAAGGAACACTCTGGCTCCACACCTTTGCATGGATGTCTTCTCCTCACCTTTCAGGACTCAGATCAATGTCACCTCCTCCAAGAGGCCTTCCTTGAAGACCATCCCCCACCACAATGTAAATTAGATCACTGAGCTGTTCAATGATTACCCTATTGACTTTCTTTATAGCATTTATCCCTAGTTGAATTAATCTGATATGTTTACTTGTTTATTGTCTTTCTCTCTCTCTCTCTCTCTCTCTCTCTCGGAGTCCAGGAAAGCAGGGAACTTGTCCAGTGAGTTATCACTGTATGCCCATGTCCAGTGTTTGGGGTTCAATACATATTTGTCGAATGGATGAAGGCTCCAATTCTGCCTTTGCTGAACTTCTAGCGATTTTGCAAGCTCTCTTACACAATCAGAAAGTTGGTAACCTGTTTGCACTCTCATTCCAAGGATTTTAGGCCGGCTTGGCCAATCAAGTTACAGCTCATCAATTCTTGGCGGCCCCACCCATGCCAGCAGGACGCAGAACCCACAGTAGGTCCTTGGCTCCTGCTTGTGGGATTGAGTTGGTTAATGCCTGGCCCCTGTACTGATTATCTGGGTGATTTCAAGCGAGTCAGTATACGTTTTGTTGCCTCCATTCCTCACCTGGAAAGATAAAGAGGTTTGTACAGATGGTCTCACATTTCACAAGGGTTGCACACATTAAGACCTCTGGGGTTCCCACTGGTCAGTCCGAGTGAGGAGAGTGAAGAGAAGGGAGAAGAGGTGGAGGTGGTCAGGCCTGGTGGGAACCTTTGGACCTGAAGTGAACCCAGAAGGCCTCCTGGAGGAGGAACTGAGCTGTGGAAGGGGAGGAATGCCGAGGCAGCCAAAAGCACCCCCTTTTGGTGGGTTCTCAGGTATTTATGACCTCTTCGGCTGGTCGGAATGCAGGTATGGGTTTGCTCTCGGACTTCGGGCTCTGCTACAGGCCTCAGGCTGGGGAGACTTTTAGGAATGTGCCCCTTGCCTTCCAGAGCCACCTTTGGCCTTACCTGCTGTTTACCATCCTCTTCCTCCCCCTCTGTCCCCCTTGGCAGCCTGAGCCAGTGCCAGGAAATTGTTGGTCAAAGGTGAGGTCACCAAGGACCTAGAGAAACAGCAGGTCCTCATTAACCTTGTTTACCTGCCAGATACCTGTGGCCTTACAAGGTTCTTCCTGCCCCTTCTCATTACCCGTGTCTCCTGCTCCTTTAGAAGTTCAGATCCACTGGGCAGATTTTGGTGGGGATTTCTTCATAACTAATCTTCTCAAGAGGCTCCCCATTTCTCCAGTTTCTGGTATATAGTGTATATATCTCAGGTCACATCTCAGACCATGTGGTTATCTGGGTTTAGATGCTGGCTTCTCAGTAAGGCTGTAAGATCCTTGAGGTAAGGACCATGCTCATTTGCCACTGTACCCCCAGAGCCTGGCTTTTAACAATATCTTTCTCAACAGTTGGATGAATGAGACTAATGTTATGGGTCTACACTGTAGTGTAAACCTCACCTCCTCTGGGCAGCCTCCTGGGATTACTTCCATCCTAGTCTATTACCCTCCCATTCCTAACTTTGGTCTGTCTACCCCATCCTGATTTCTCCTTGCAGTTGCTCTCATAGTATTTCAGAGGGCGTTTGACCACCAGTGAGCTCTGCAAAGGCAGAGACTATGTCTTCTGATTCTCCCATCTTGCCCCTTATGAATGCTCTCCAACTAACTGGCCTGTGGGGTATGGGCCAAAGTGGGACCAGAAAAGTCAGATTAATCAAGTTCACCTATTCTTTTTTTGGACTGTGCTTGGTCTCTGCTGCTGCTGTGTGGGCTTTCTGTAGCCGCAGTGAGTGGGGGCTACTCTCTAGCTGTGGCACTTGGGTTTCTCACTGTGTGGCTTCCCTTGTTGCATAGCGCAGGCTCTAGAGCACATGGGTAGTTGTGGCAGGCGGGCTCGGTTGTTCTGTGGCATGTGGAATTTTCCTGGACTAGGGATCGAATTCGTGTCCCCTGCATTGGCAGGCGGGTTCTTAACCACTGGTCTACTATGGAAGTTCTCATCTATCTTTTTGATGAAAGAACCTGGTCTTGTCCTGGCCCAACCTGCACATCATCACTCAGATCTGGGATTCCCTTCTATGTACAGTGCTGTTTTAAAACCATTGTCATTTATTCATTTATTCACTCAAAAAATATTTGCCTGGGGCCTTGCATGTGCCAGGCACTGGGCTTGCTCTGACTGAGTCGGAGGTGATTCAGTTCCCAGTCCCCAGGAGTACAAAGCATTCAGAGAGGTGAGAGATATTTACCAGCACAGTGCCTCAGCTTTGTGGCCAAATGCTGGGGCTGTCAGAGAAGTCTTCCCTGAGGAAGTCTCAAAGATTCTTACTCAGCCATTCATCTGGTGTAAGCAGTTTAAGAAAGCTTTTGCCCATCTTGGTCAGCCCAAGAGATGCTTGTAACCCATCTGTGATCCTGGTTCACAGGGAGGAGGAGGAGGAAGGTGGAGGCCATGCCCCGCATCAGCACCCCCTACCCAATCATTGTAGGCTGAGGGATGACAGCCTCAGACACTGGCTGGCAAAGAGAAGACCCATTGCCAACAGTCAGACACACTGGGCTCAGAGATGGGCAGAGACACTCCTGAGGCCCCGGATGACTCCAGGTCGAGCTGGGTTCAGAACCCAAGTGTCCCGACTCCCACCCGCTAGATGCCCACCTGCCCTTGTCTTCACTAGGCCAGTGCTTTCGCTCAGTCAGCCCCTTGAGCTCTGGGCTGGGTGCTAGGCACAGATGGGCGGGCCCTCCAGGGCTCCCCTTCTTGCACAGAGAAAGATGGACACCAAAAGTGTGGTCCAGGCTGAGACACCTGTCAGAAGGAGGCGGGTATGAGCCGAGCCTCACAATTCGGGTAGGATGCCCATCTTCGAGAATACAACTCCTGGAGACCTGAGTGCTCAGCCTGGCTCCGTTTTTCATGGGCAGAGCAAGTTTATCAGAGGGAGAGAGAGGGAAACGGAAAGGGGCCAGGAGAAGCCGTACTCCAGGCTGGACTCCGGCTGTGGGCCTGCCTGGGCAGGCTGCACGTAGCTCCCAGACCTTGTTTTCCATAGCTGCCTCAGGGCACAAAGTCCAGTGGGGTGATTTTGTCATCTCTTCCCAGGGCAGCCTTAAAGAGCCAGCGCTTCCCTGGGGCTAATGATTACCTATTGGGTCACCAACAGCCCCAGATGTCAATGTGTGTAAGAATAGCTGGAAGGTGGGAATGGAGGGGTGGCCCAGGACAGGGCAGGGCAGCCCAAAAAGGAGGATGATGGCTCATTTGAATGCCTCCTCTTGGGCCTGGCTCCTCTCCATGCATGGGCCGTAAGGAGGGACCTGGGTCTTTAAGGGCAAACAGCCCATGGAACTTGTGAGCCCCAAAGGGAGGGTAAAGTCCAGGGTGCTGCCCCCCCACCCCACACTGACAGGAGAGCAATTTTCGGGGAGAGGAAAAAACATTTCAGGCTTGGGATTCCCATAGGTGGGAGGGGCTCCTAGCCACAGCAAAAGAAGGGGCACGTCTGGGACTTCAGGGGGTCAGAACTTGGCCGGGAAGGCCCCTCACCCTCAGACACTGGAAGGTGCCGCAGACACTACCACCCCAGCCTTGGGAAGCAGAGCGCAAGTAATAATAATAACTTTGTGGGACCCTGGGGACACTATATAGCGCCACCTGTACTCCTTAAAACAACTCTCCGTTTGTAAGAAGGGTACAAACATCACCCTCATTTTTACCCATGTGAAGAATGAAGCCCGGAGAGCTTATGTAACGGTTCAGGATCACACAGAGAGCAAGGAGCAGCGCAGGACTTGACCCCTGGCCTGGGTTGTGTCAAAGTTCAGAGCTTTTCGCCACTGTGGGTGATGGGCTGCGGCCTGCTGTTTCCTTGCTGGTCTGGCTCAACCAGGCCTCTGGAGAGCTTTCGAGATTTATCCATCCAGCCTCTGTCTCTCCTCCTTGTCCTCCCCGGGTGAGAACCTAGGTGCTCTGTGCTCAGCTGGGCTGGATCCGCTCATCACTGCCTTGAGATCCGTGGCTGCAAGTGATTGTGGCCTCCCTGCTGCCCTGGGGGCTCGCCAGGGACAGAGGCTCTGAGGGGCTTATCAAGTAGGACAGGCCTGGAGGAGGCAGAGGGATGGACAAGATGACCCTCTCAGGAAAGCCCCCTGGGGAAAGGCCTGTCCCTACCTCTGGGAAGGCGCGGCCTCAAACTCGCACTCCTGTCCTACCTCTGGTTCACGGAGCTCTTCAGGAAAGCTTTCTCCAGGTGTGTAAACCTAACACCTTCCACACCCGGCTGTGGCCTTCAATGGTTCTCACCTGTGTTTGAGTAAACTCCAGGAGCTGGTGATGGACAGGGAGGCCTGGCATGCTGTAGTCCATGGGGTCACAAAGAGTCGGACACGACTGAGCGACTGAACTGAACTGAGCTGAACACCTGACTCAAATACAAGCTGCCGGCTTATCCTTTCCCAAGCCCTTTGCACAGGCAATTTCCTATGGGTTTGGCAGAGCAGGGTTTTTTTCAATCCCACAAGACAGAGAGGAAACTGAACCTTTGCATGAGGAAGTAACTGGACACACACGGTTTGGTGGCAGAGGTCAGCTCTGCCCTCACCTCCGCTCAGCTGACCCTCCTGCTGCTTCCATCGTGGCCTCAGTTGTGTCCCTGCCTCGGGGAAATTTCCCATCACATTCTGGCTGGCTGAGCAGTTCTGTTTTGCCTCCAGTTCTTCGACTTATTTTACTGTGCTAAGGCACACATAACATAACTTTTACTGTCTTTACCATGTAAGATACAGTCCAGTTCAGTGGTATTAAGAACGTTCATCTCGTTGTGCGATGGTCAACACAGTCTCTGGAACTTTTATCTTTTCTGACTAAAACTCAGGACCCACTACACAACTTTCTGTTCTCTCTTGCTTGGCCCCTGAAAATACCATTCCACGTTGTGTCTCTCTGATCTTTACTACTCTAAATACCTTGCATGAATGGAACAGTACTTAATAAAATATCCTCCAGGTGTTCCCCTGTTGTTGCCTATGTTAGAAATCCCTTTCCTTTTAAGGCCGAATAACATTCCTTTGTATGCATAGACCATACTTTGTTTATCTGTTCATCCATCCGTGTGCACCTGGGTTGCTTCCATATTTTAGCTGTTCTGAACAATGTTGCTGTGGGTTGCATGGGTGTACAAATATCTCTTGCAGACCCTGCTTTCAATGCTTTTGGGTATATACCCAGAAATGTGATTGCCAGATCATATGGCAATTCTCTATGTAGTATCTTCCATAGTGGCTACACCATTTTACATTCTTCCCAGTGGAGCACAAAATTTCCAATTTCGCTACATCCTCCCAAAATATGTCATTTGGGGTGTTTTGGATAGTAGCCATTCTCACAGGTGTGAGGTGGTATCTTATTGTAGTTTTAACTTGTGTTTCCCTAACAAACTGACGTTGAGCTCTTTCTCGTGTGCTTATTGGCCCTTTGTACATCTTCTTTGGAGATATATCTCTTCAAGTCCTTTGCCCATTAAAACTCCTTTTCTTTTTTGGCCACACCACATGGCATATAGGATCTTAGTTCCCCAACCAGGGATCAAACCTGCACCCCCCTGGAGTAGGAAGCAAAGAGTCTTAGCCACTGGATCACCAGGGAAGATCCTCCTTGCCCATTTTTGAAATGGGTTGTTTGATTTTGTTGTTGCTGTTGAGTTTGGGGAGTTCTGTATATATATATATATATATACTCTGTTTTTTCTCTCTATATATTCTGTATATTAATCACTTCTCAGATATATAACTTGCAGATATGCTCTCTCATTCTATGGGTTACCTTTTTACTCTGTTGATAGTATCTTTTGATACACAAAGTATTTTAAAACTCCATGAATTCCAGTAGTTCTTGGTGCTGTTGGTGGGCTCCTTCATATGGCATTCCAGAGTAGCCCATATCCAAGCTTCCCCTAGACCTGTCTCCCTGAGTTGATGGCCTGTTTACCTGCTGACCTCTCATGGACAGGGAGCTCCCTGGGGCCGAGCTCCAGCCTGATTGAGGTCTGCATTTGAAGCATCAGCACAGGGCCTGGCACGGAACAGATGCCCAGTGTATGTTTGGTGAATGGGTGAAAATGACCTACCTGTGATGACAGATCACTCAGGCTGGGGTTGGCGCGGGGGGGGGGGGGGCAGGAGAGATGAGGGGCCCCAGCATTATGGAGAAATGGGTACAAGAGGACTTCCCTGGTGGCGCAGTGGGTGAGCATCTGCCTGCCAGGGCAGGGGACACGGGTTCAATCCCTGGTCTGGGAAGATTCCACATGCTGTGGAGCCGCTGAGCCCGTGCTCCACAACTACTAAGTCCTCGCTCTAGAGTCCGTGAGACACAGTTACAGAGCCCGTGTCCTCCAACGACTGAGGCTCGTGTCCCTAGAGCCTGTGCCTCACAACAGGAGCGGCCGCTGCGATGAGAAACTGCATACCACAAGGAAGAGTGGCCCCAGCTCGCCCCAGAGCGGGGAGGTCGGCCCAAAGCCATGAAGACCCAGCGCAGCCAAAAATAAAAATAAATAAATAAATAGAAATTAAAAAAAAAAAAAAAGAAATAGGCACGAGACAGCCTGCTGCTGCCAACAGGAGGAGAGCAAGACGGTGAGGAGCACGGACTTTGGAGTTGAGTGCCCAGTTCGAATCCTCTCTTATTGGTTGCACAGCCTTGAGTGAGTAACTTAACCCTTCTAGGCCTCAATCTCTTGGCCGTCTTTGAAATGGGAGTAAAAATAGTATCTAGTTTAGAAGATTGGTTACGAGAATCAAATGGCTTGTAAAACCCAGAGAACAGCGCTCAGCATATCATAAACATTATACAGGCGCTGGATGTTATTATTACTCCACCACAGTCTCAGCAGTTTGAGGGCAGAGAACACACTGCCCACCTCGCTGTGGCCCCAGCACCTTGAACAGCGCCGGACGCAAAGCTGGTGCTCGTGGTGTATTTACTAACTGAATTAAACTGTCTTTTGTCCACCAGGCAGTCCTCCTTTACTGCGACCTTAGTTTCTCCTGCTGTCTTCCTGACACTCTTAGTCCTGTTATTCATGGTCCTGCTGCTCAGCTTAGTTTTGGTCTTGTTTCACCCTGGAAAGGACCTCTAGGAAGGAAAACTGGTTCTCAGTCCTTCATGGAGGGAGCCTGGGGCCGGGTGGGCTGGGTGATCAGTCACGAGAGTGGAGGCTGGCAGAGGGCCGCCTCTCTCCATTTGTCCTCTGTATCCCTGCCCCAGGTCCTAGAGTCACAGAATCTCAGGGCTGTTCTATCCCCATGGAGAGGCCTGAACCACTCCATGCCTGTTCTCTGTGTGGCTTGCCAGCTGCCTTGTTTCTCTCTTGGAACTAGGGAATCAGAGAGAAGAGATGTTCTGAAAGATGTCTTGTCTCCTCCTAGAGGTTCTAGGATGTGACTCTTTAAATATATTATGGACTTGTTTATTTTTGGCTGCACTGGGTCTTTGTTGCTGTGCCAGCTTTTCTCTAGTTGCCGCGAGCAGGGGCTCTTCTCTTACTGCGGAGCTTGGGCCCTGGGTATGTGGGCTCCATAGTTTCGGCGAGCAGGGGCTCCTCTCATTGCGGAGCTTGGGCTCTGGGTGTGTGGGCTCGGTAGCTGCGCTGAGCAGGGGCTCCTCTCTTACTGCGGAGTTTGGGCTCGGGGTGTGCGGGCTCGGTAGCTGTGCTGAGCAGGGGCTCCTCTCTTACTGTGGAGCTTGGGCTCTGGGTGTGCAGGCTCCGTAGTTGTGCTGAGCAGGGGCTCCTCTCTCATTGCGGAGCCTGGGCTCTGGGTGTGTGGGCTCCATAGTTTCGGCGAGCAGGGGCTCCTCTCTTACTGTGGAGCTTGGGCTCTGGGTGTGTGGGCTCGGTAGCTGCGCTGAGCAGGGGCTCCTCTCTTACTGCGGAGCTTGGGCTCTGGGTGTGTGGGCTCGGTAGTTGCAGCTCCCTGGCTCTAGAGCACGGCCTCAGTAGTTGTGGTGCATGGACTTAGCTGCTCCGCGGCAAGATCCAGGATCTTCCCAGATCTGGGATCCAGCCCCTGTCCCCTGCACTGGCAGGCAGATTCTTCACCACTGAGCCACCAGAGAAGCCCAGGATGATTCTTTGGATCATCCCCTTGGCACTGTTGTTACTTCCGGAGGCAGCTGGGAGCCAAGCCCTAGAGTGAGGGTGGAGGGACAGCCTTGATGCTTCCCCAGGTGTGGTGACAGCGGGACAGACTTCTCTGCGGGCTGCCCCACTGCCCTCCATTCACTGGGCCCCGCTGCCACAGTCAGCTGAGCCCCAGGGTGCCAGGCCCACGTGGACCTGGGCAGTCAGCTGTGCCCTCTGCCCAGGGGTCAGCACTCCCTGGGCTCCTGAGGTCCCGAGTCCCCTGACGTCACTCGGATCCTGTGACTCGCCCCTCCCCATTCGGGAGGAACCTTGCTCCTGAAGACTTTGGTCTTTCCTCTGATGCTCGTAGGCAGAGTGGCTGGTGGGTCAGGTGCCAGTGGGTGATGGGGAGGCTTGGAGGCTGGCATGGGCCCTGCATGGGTGGCTCTGTGTGTAAGAGCCATGAGTCACAACTTTCAGGCAGCAAGGAGGAGAGAGGGCAGGTCATGGGCACTGGGTATGTGGGGTGTGGAAGGGGTGTGGAACCCGGGTTCACACCCCAGATGTTCCCATCGATTGAGAAGCCCGGTAGCTGACCTGCATCTTCATGAGAGTGGGGCGGGCTTGTGCACGAGTGTGTGGTCTAAGTGTAAGTGCAGGGATGTGAGGAGTGGGGTGATGTGGAGGGTGGGCAGAGTGTGTGCTCCTGGTGCTTGTACTGTGAGTGGGGTGGTCTGTATTGGGAATGGGGTTGGTACTGGTTCTGGACGTGGGGGGCTAAGCAGAGGTCACTGTAGAGAGTGACCACAAATTACAAGGTGCCTCAATCTCTATTTTAATTTAACCTCAGCTTCTGCTGGGGTCAGGTTGCTGGGTAACTGTTGGGAATGGGGGTAGAATTTAGGGCCTCCTATTGCCACCCCCAGCCTCCCCCAGCTGTTGACTATCATCTGAATGATGATGACATAGGAGGGGAGAGACTGGTTACCCTCGGTCATCACACCTGCAGCTGGCTTTTGGGGGATGGTTTCTGTGTGTTTATGACTGTCAGTGTGTGTATGTGTCATTTCAAGTATGGTTTATCTTTGTGTGTATAAACATGTGTGAGCCTGTGGCCTGTGATGGGCTCTGTGTGTCACTTTTGAGGTGTGTGTGTGCCCATGTATATATCCATGAGCTGTGACACTGTATTTTATTTTATGTTTTGATTGAGGGAGCATGCTGGAGTCACATTTTCCAAATTACACAAACAGAAACAGCATTCTAGAACTAAATGCTAACAGTCCCCATTATATATATATATATATATATATATATATACACACACACACATATATACACATGTGTCTTTATACTATATATATTTGCTATATATCAAAATAAATGCCTTTGATATATATTAAACAATTTTATTAAACAATTAAAAATGTAAACCATTTCTTCTAATAATTTACATCTTCTGATAAGAAAATGATTCGTGTTTGGATTGTTGTTGTTCAGTCACTAAGTTGTGTCCAACTCTCTGTGACCCATGGACTGCAGCCCTCCAGGCTTCCCTGTCCTTCACCATCTCCCGGAGTCTGTTCAAATTCAAGTCCTTGAGTCAGTGACGCTATCTAACCATCTCATCCTTTGCCACTCCCTTCTCTTTTTGCCTTCAGTCTAGTTGTTTGTTATCTTTCTTTCCCACCAGAATATAATGTTGAGGAGGGCAGGCATTTATTTGGTCTTCTTTGCATACTGTTGTATCCCAGTTCCTAGAACTGTGCCTGGCATGTAGAAGGTGCTGAAGAAATAGGTTTTAAGTGAAAGGGAAAGCATTTCTGAGAAAGTGCATTTAAAAGGGCTGAAGGGTGAGGGGGCATTTACTGGGCCAACAAGGGGTAAGGACTGTTTAGATGGGAGGCACAGTATGTACAAAGGTCCTGAGGCAGGTGGGGCAGAATGCATTCTGGGAGCTGTCAGGTGGCTGGTGCAGCTGGATTTCTCTGTGCGTGTGTGTGTGTGTGTGTGTGTGTGTATGTATGTAGGGCTTTTGCAGTCATTGGAAATTCACAAAGTCATTGAAGAGTTTCAAGCAAAGGAGTGACAATAATTGGATTTGTGTTTCAAAAATATTCCCCATTGCTGGAGGGGGTTGGACTCTGGTGTTGGGTTGAGAGGGCAAACAGCAGGGCTGGGTAGGGACCTGGTACCTTCCTCCAGAGAGGAGGTGGCTCAGCCTGGGGTGGTGGCTATGAGGATGGAGCTCCTAGGACAGAGTCAGGAGCCTTCTCAGCAGTGGGCTTGGCTGGGTTACCAGGATAGGCTGAGTTGAAGGAGTTTGGGAGCTGAGGGAGAGGGAGGTGCTGGGAGAGACTCCAAAATGTCCGAGTTGCTTAACTGGTTGGCTGGTGAAACGAGTGTTTCCCATGTGCTGAGCGATTTGCTATTTCACTCTCCCAATTAATCTTCACAGCCCTCTGAGGCGGGTCAGATGATAATCCATGAGGAAACGGAGGCGTAGAGTGATAAGCCCTCTACTGTAGGGTTTAGACTTGGCGCTGTGAAGCCCTCCTATCTAATAACATCAAGGCTTACACTTGGCTGGTTAGAATGGGGATCATAAAATAATTAGACGAATGCAGGGCAAATATTTCATTCTGATTGGAGACTCATGGATGCACTAACATTGGCCTGAGTTTAGATGTGTGACTGGGTCCCTCCCCTGGGCCCACGCGCTCCTGAGCCTTGAATGATCTTTCTTGCAGAAACCTCCCCGTGACATTCTGTCTTCTCTGGGTTCCAGTTCTGGTTTATTTAAAGTAGAGGTAGAATATCATACCTCTTAAGAACCAATTGAAGGCAAGATTCCTCTAGATGTTTAGACCCTCCTGCTCTCCCAATAGCCCTCTCCCCCACAACAACCTGCCAGCTCCCCTCTTTACCATCTATCTGTTTTCCACATGACTCAATGGCAATTTTTTTCAGTGGTTTGCTATTACCAAACCTTCCAAAGCATTCAACTTGTATTTTTTATTTAAAAAAGAAAAATTTTCTTGTCACAGTCATATTGCATTGCTTTGTGTCATATTTAATTAAATTACGTAATTATAATAATGAGTGCAACTGGCAGACAGATTTGGGGACAAACACAATGGCTCTTGGGACACAAGTGGCTTGACTGGTGGGAGTGGAGATGGACAGGCATGTTGGAGAGCTTCCCCAGTGTTAGGGAGGGGGAGCTGGCCCAAGCCCTCCCTGCAGAGGGCATCGGTCTTCAGGCTTCTCAGTGGCAGTGCAGAGTTATCAGATGAGGTCTCAGGCAAGGCGGGCCACCAGGTGAGAATGTGCGCAAGTGGGAGAACTGTCTCCAGGGTGACACCCTGTTATATTTAACCAGAAGATGAATTCTGTGTTCAGTATTAAGTACACATATTCGGAAGCTTTGAGAATCAATATGAAATGCTATGAGTGGTTTAAATGCTCAGTTTGATTAGGTTTAAAAAGTATGCTTTGTATCTCTATTAATAATGAGTGGGCAGGGATGGCGGTTCACTCTGGAACTTCTCATTTTCCTGAGTCAAGCCCTGGGAAAGGCAGTAGTAGTTAGCGCCTTTGGGAGTGGCTGAGGAGTGCCCTGTTTGTTACTGAGGTGTCTGCTGTACTTAGTGAGGCTGGACTCCATCCTGAAGGCCAAGTTTCTGCCTTTGAGGAACGTCTATTCCTAAAGAGAGTGAAGGTGGTGAGATTCCCTGAAACTGTAGGGATCTGGATCCAGGTGCTGGTAAGGGGGGACCTTCCAGTTGGGCTGACAGGTTGTGTCTTGCTCCCGGGGCCACCAGGGTAGCAGAAGGGCAGGGATGGTATGGTGCTTTCTTGATGCACAATGCCCACCTGGCCCAGGGTGGGACACGACAGGTGGGGACCTCATCTGAGAGCACTTGCCGCGCCTGACTAGTTCTTAATGAGTACTGGGGACCGTTCCATCTCTCAGAGGGCTGGGGAGGTAGATGGAGGCAGGATCAGTGGACAGAGTGGCATTGATGTGGGCAATGTGGGATCAAGGTGAGCTTGTTCGTATTCTTAATAGTCAGGGAAGGGAAATTGGTTTAGTTCAGTCGAACCATCATTTCTTTTCTTTCTTTCTTTCTTTTTAAAAAGTGTATTTATTTATTTTGGCTGTGCTGGGTGTTGCAACATGTGGGATCTTTAGTTGCAGCATGTGGGATCTAGTTCCCTGACCAGGGATTGAACCCAGGCTCCCTGCATTGGGAGCATGGAGTCTTAGCCGCTGGACCACCAGGTCTGAACCATCATTCCTGTGTTAGGTTCTGGTAACACCAAGAGAAATACGACACCATTCCTGCCCTCAAAAGCATACAACCTTGTCATGGAGACAGAGTCCAACAAGAATTTTTTCATGTACCATGCTAGGGCAGTTTAGAATGGATTTAGTCTCAAGTAAGAGAATACATAGTGGACAGTATATTGAGCAATGGAGACATTTATCAGTCTCACACAACAGGAAGTCTGGAGGCAGGTGGCTTCAGGCTTGGTGGCAGGACTCAACCAGGTTATAAAAAACTCCAGCTTTTTCTTTCTGCTCTGCCATCTTCAATATATCAGCTGTTTTTCCAAATGCTTGTTGCTTCATGGTTGCAAGTTGGCAGCTATGGTACCTCCTACATTTATATTCAAGGAAGAAAAGAAAAAGACCAAGAAGAAAATGGAACTGTACTTAAAAAAATTTTTTTTATTGGAATATAGTTAATTTACAATGTTGTGTTAGTTTCTCCTGTATGGGAAAGTTAGTCCGTGATACATATACATGTATTCACTCTTTCACTTTTTATTAATTTTTTTTAAAAATTTTTGGCTGCCCTGGGTCTTTGTAGCTACTTGAGGGCTTTTTCTGGTTGCAGTGACTGAGGGCTACTCTCTAGTTGCAGTGTGCGAGCTTCTCATTGCAGTGACTTCTCTTGTTGGGGAGCACGGACTCTAGAGCACATGGGCCCAGTAGATGTGGCACATGAATTTTGCTGCCTTGCTGCTTGTGGGATCTTCTTAGGCCAGGAACTGAACCCATGTCCTCTGTGTTGGCAGGCAGAATATCCACTCTTTTTTAGATTCTTTCCCCATATAGGTCATTGCAGAGTACTGAGCAGAGTTCCCTGAGCTATACAGTAGGTCCTTATTAATGATCCATTTTATGTATAGTAGTGTGTGTACGTCAGTCCCAATTTCCCAATTTATCCCTCTCCTCCACCCCCGCTTCTCCCTGGCCCTGGCTTCCCCTCCTGGTTAACTATGAGTTTGTTTTCTACATTGGTGACTCTATTTCTATTTTGTGAAGTTCATTTTTACAATTTTTTTTTATTCCACCTATAAGCAATAACACGTATTTGTTTTTCTCTTATTTACTTCACTCAATATGACAATCTCTAGGTAATGGGACTGTATTTTCATTGGGCAAGAAACATGTTCCCCAGAAGCACCCTTAGAAAATGACCTCTTGTATTTCACTGGTTGAGTAAGAGAGGATGCTGCAAGGGAGGTAGGGAAAGTGAGGGTCAGGGGGCTGGCAACAAGATGTTCAGATGAAGCTTTGTTCATCCTCTGGGCCTGGATACATCACCACCTGGAAAGATATGGGCTCTGGAGTAGAGGTAGGCGTAGGGGTAGGGGGCATGGCGGCTAGGAGAATGAGCAGGGTCTTCCATGTGTAAAAAGAGCCAAGTTCAGTCCCAGGAAGCAAAGAGAAACCAGAGGAGAATTAGTCTTACCAGGGGAAGAAGGGGTCAGGGAAGGGGGACGTTTTCCTGGAAAAGGTGGCCCCTGAGCGAGGCCCAGAGTACCTTTATCAAGAACAGTTGGAAGTTTGTCCTAATTTGAAGGAACAGCTAGAGAGGAAATATGAAGATGGGAAATAATGTACTGTGTCTAGGAAAGTGTGCACAATTAGAGATTTAGTTAAAGAATGGAGTTAGTTACCAAACAGAAACAGACTCACAGACTTCGAGAACGAGCTAATGGTTGCCAGGAGGAAGGATACAGGGAAGAAATAGGTAGCGAGTTTGGGATGGACAGTACACATTGCTATATTTAAAACGGATGACCAGCATGGACCTACTGTACAGCGCAGGGACCTCTGCTCAGTGTTATGGGGCAGCCTGGATGGGAGGGGAGTTTGGGGGAGAATGGATACATGTATATGTACGGCTGAGTCCTTTTGCTATTCACCTGAAACTATCACAGCATTTTTTGTTAATTGGCTAGGTATCCCAATACAATAATAATAATAATAAAGTTAGAAAGAGAGAGGTGGGAGGTGCAGATGGAGAAGTGTTATGGAAACTAGACCATGGTGGGATTTGCAAGTCATGTGGCAACCTTGGATTTTATCCTGTAGGGTCTTGGATGGCTTTCCATGGTGGAAGGGCTTGGCTAGTTGTGCATTTTATCTTATTTTGAATATTTGTTAATTTGGCTGCGCCAGGTCTTAGTTGTGGCACTCGGAATCTTTGATCTTTGTTGCAGTACTTGGAGTCTTTACTTGCGGCATGCGGGATCTAGTTCCCTGAGCAGTGATTGAACCCAGGCCCTCTGCATTGAGAGCGTGGAATCTTAGCCACTGGACTACAAGGAAAGTCCCTATTCATGCATCTTAGAAAGATCACTCAGTGCTGGTGCAGAGAATGGATGAGAGAGGCCAAGGAACTCAGACTGAAACAGGAATGTTCTTGCAAATATCCTGATGAGTGCTTCCGAAGGCCTGGAGTAAGTCTTTCCATAGTCAGCCTGGGAATATTTCAGTGACGATAGGCATGATTCCATGAAAAGAATCTCTGGGAGGGAAAGATGTCTCAAGGGGACTTGGAAGCTCCCAAAAGTGTCCATCAGACTGTGCAATCACACACAGGCTGGTTTATGTTTCAAGGATGAGGGGAAGGTGGCCAGAGAAACAGTGGGCAGTGCAGGCTTTGCCAGATTGCTGGTTTGAGAGGGTTTGAGCAGCAACGGGAAGGGCACATATGAGACAGGGCCATGGGCCTGGGAACCTGGTGCCTCGAAGACAAGAACAAGCAGAACTTTGTGAAAGACACTAGCGGCTACTCAAGCTTTTTTGGCCAGGATCAGAGCCCCAGGGGAGACCAAGGGAGGAAGAAGCTGCCGCTGGGCCTGGTGGGATAACGCGGATGCAGAGTGGAGAGAGGGGCACTCCTAGGGTTTGCCCCTCTTCCAGAAGCCAGGAGACCTGCCTTCAGACCCAGAGGCCAGGACCCTACTGGGTGAGGAAAGAGAAGCCCCCTTGGGAGGTAGCAGGGCCTCCTTGCATAATGCGCCGTTGCAGGCAAAAAGGAAGCCTGTGAACAAGTCTGTTGGGTCCACTCAGCACCCTCAGCGGAAGTTTAAAGCATGGGTATGCGGTAAAGAGGAAACGTGGTTCTGAGTACCCAAAAAGAGGAGGAGGTTGGAACCTGCAACTACATAGCCGAGGGCAGTCCTGGGCCAGTGTACTTATAGACTATGAGAGAAATGGTCTGTGGGTACTTAGAAAAGGAAGGGGTCACCAGGAAGGGCTCACTGTGACTAGTGGATCAGGCCAATTAAAAACAAGTGTGTGTGAGTGTGTGTGTACGTGTGTACTCAGTTGTGTCTCACTCTATTCAACCCAGTGAACTGTAGCCTGCCCAGCTCCTCTGTCATGGAATGTTCCAGGCAAGAATATTGGAATGGGTTGCTATTTCCCAATTAAAAACCAGAGTATTGAGAAATAGATAAGGATAAAATGGAATAAAATTCAAAAAGATCAAAGAGTATACAGTGAAAAGTCTCTTTCTCACCCCTGCCTTCTGGCCTCCCAGTTTCCATCCTCAAAGGCAATCGGTGTTACCGTCGGTGCTGCATAGCATCTATGGTGATATCTATCAATCTATCCAGAGATGATATCTGTAGGTGGTATCATCTATCTATCTATCCATCCATCCATCCATTCATTTACCTACCTCTCACCTACCCTTTAAAAAGGCAAAGTGTATTTCACTTGTCATTTAAAAATCTTTCCCTGCCTTTAACAATTTATCTTGGAGATTTCTACATAGCCACGCATGTGGAACTGCCTCACTTTTTAACGCCCTGGGCGTAGCCATGATCCAAATGCTCTCATTGTTTATTCAGCCAGCCCTCCACAGTCCCCAGACTTTCTCTGTCATCAACATCTCTACAGCGAATAACCTTGTATATATGTCACTTTCTGTATGTTTGATACCTGTGATACGTGTGTGTTTTTATAGAATGTTCAGAGGTAGAATGGTTGAACTGAAGAATGCGTGCATGTTTGCTTTTTTTTCCATTTGGTTTTATTTTTGGCTGTTGCTGGGTCTTCGTTGCTGTGCATGGGTTTTCTCTGGTTGCGGTGAGCAGGCGCTACTGTTTGTTGGGGTGTGTGGGCTCAGTGCAGTGGCTTCTCTTGTTTCTGGGGTGCACCAGCTTCAGTAGTTGTGGCTCACGGGCTTTGTTGCCCCTCGGCATGTGGCAGGCAAATTCTTAACCACTGGACCTCCAGAAAAGTCCTTGTGCATATTTAATTTTGATAGAATATCGTCAAATTGTCAACTTCCACAGGAGTTGTGTCAATTTTTGTCCCCATCTTGAAGATATGAGTGGGTCCGTCTCCCTATATTTTGGCTAACACTGTGTTTTCAGACTTTTAGGTCTTACTGGTACTGGGTAATCAGACAGAAGAAAACTCCAGTTTTCATATGCTTATATTAAGATTTCTGACTAATGGACTTTCTGACTCTCAGGAGGATTGGAGACTGGAAGATGTGGAAATTGTGGGAAGTATGGGAATTCCACAGAATTCTTGATACAGTCTCTCAGGCAATTTGATGGTCAAGATGGAGAAATGTAGCTGGATCCTAAAGTGGTTTTATGAATCAGCAGCTGGATAAATGGCCATCCACTCATTCAGCAGATTCTTTGAGGGCCTACCAACTTGACTGATATATCCCTAGTCACTGGGATATATCAGTGAAGGAAATAGTGTCCACCCCCTGCCCCCAAATTCCTTCATGGAGCTTATGTTCTACAGGAAAAGACAAACAATAAATGAAAACCAGGAACAATTAAGTAAATTATGTAGTGTATTAGAAGACCATATGCCAAGGGTATTGCTAGGTCTAAAAGAGGACAGTTTCCACTTTCCAATGGATGCCATGGTGGCCAAGGATTGTCCTTAGTCCTGTCTTGTTCATGCAACAAATATTGATTGAGCTTCTACTGCATGCCAGGTGCTGTTTTAGGAGCCAAGGATATAGCTGTGAACAAAACAGACAAAAACCCTGGCCCCACTGGAGCTCATATCCTAGTGGTAGGAGACTGACAATAACAAAATAAGAAATGCATATAGTATATTGCATGCTAGTCACTCAGTCATGTCCAACTCTTTGTGACCCCATGCATACCTCTTTGATACCCCTGCCAGTATCCTGTGTCCATGGGATTCTCCAGTCAAGAATACTGGAGTGGGTGGCTTTCCAACCCAGGGATTGAACCTGGGTCTCTTGCATTGCAGGTGGATTCTTTACTGTGCGAAACACCAGGGAAGCCCCGTATAGTATATTAGAAATGAAAAAAAAAATGTGCTAGGGAGAGAAATTAAGTGGGAAGGAATGATTAGCAGTGCCAACAGGTGGGCGGGCGGTTCCAGACACGGTGGTCAGGGAAGGCCTTGGCACGTGACTTGAGTGAAGACCGGAAGGAGGGAGGGAGCATGTAGCTATCTGCAGAGGGAGGGCAGTCGCAAAACCTTGGAGGCTGAAGCAAGCTGAGTGTTGGAGGAGCAGCGAGTAAGTCAGTGTGGCTGGAGCAGAGAGAATGAGGGGGAGCGAGTGGGGATGGAGTAGAGAAGGAAAGAGAAGCAGGAGAAACTGGGTCATGAAGGGCCTGGGGGCTGCAGTGAAGACCTTCAGCTTCTACCCTGAGTGAGGCAGGAGCCATTGAAGGGTCTGAGCAGAGGAGGGCTAGGATCTGAATTAGATTTCAATAGGATGCTTCTGGCTGCTGTGTTGAGAATAGACTCTAGTGGGGGAGGGCAGAGCAGGGAACCGTACTAATCCAAAGAGTGAGGGCAAAAGTCATGAGGCTTTTGCAAAAATCTGAGCGAGAAATGATAGTGGGTTGAACTGGATTGGAAGTAACTGAGAAATGGTTGGATCTGGATATGTTTTCAGTAGCAAGCCAGCAGGGTTTGCTGCCAAATTTGATATGGATATGCAGTGGGAGAGAAAGAGAGGAGTTGACTGTAACTGCAAGGTTTCTGGTATGAGCCACTGGAAGGATATTTATAGATTTCTAGAAATCAAGATTCCTGGGAGAAATATCGATAACCTCTGATATGCAGATGACACCACCCTTACGGCAGAAAGTGAAGAACTAAAGAGCCTCTTGATTAAAGTGATAGAGAAATGTGGAAAAAGTTGGCTTAAAACTCAGCATTCAGAAAACTAAGATCATGGCATCTGGTCCCATCATTTCATGGCAAATAGATGGGGGAACAACAGAAACAGTGAGAGACTTTATTTTGAGGGTTTCCAAAGTCATTGCAGATGGTGGCTGCAGCCATGAAATTAAAAGACACTTGCTCCTTGGAAGAAAAGCTATGACCAACCTAGACAGCATGTTAAAAAGCTGAGATGTTACTTTACCAACAAAGGTCTGTCTAGTCAAAGCTATAGTTTTTCCAGTAGTCATATATGGATGTGAGAGTTGGACTATAAAGAAAGTTGTGTGCTCAAGAATGGATACTTTCGAACTGTGGTGTTGGAGAAGACTCTTGAGAGTCCCTTGGACAGCAAGGAGATCCAACCAGTCCATCCTAAAGGAAATCAGTCTGAATATTCACTGGAAAGACTGAGGCTGAAGCTGAAACTCCAATACTTTGGTGACCTGATGCGAAGAACCGACTCATTTGAAAAGACCCTGATGCTGGGAGGGATTGGGGGCAGGAGGAGAAGGGGACGACAGAGGATGAGATGGTTGGAGGGTATCACCAATGCAATGGACATGAGTTTGAGCAGGCTCTGGGAGTTGGTGATGGACAGGGAGGCCTGGTGTGCTGCAGTCCATGGGGTCACAAAGAGTCAGACATGACTGAGCGACTGAACTGAACTGGAAGGATGGAGTTGAGGTGACCGAGATCCTGAGACATGTGCCGCCTATGGGTGGACATGACAGCAGGGAGTGGGAAGATCAGGTCAGGGTGTGAAATGCTAAGTCTGAGACGCCCCTTAGACATCTTGGTGGAGATGACAATGTACAAACAGACATGTGGGTCTGGGGTTCAGAGGAGAGGTCTGGGCTGGAGATTTAAATTTGGGAGACATCTTTTTATAAATAATATTGAAAGCCTCTGGTCTGGATGAGATCACCAGGGGAGTGAGTGAAGATAAGGATGAAAAGGGGTTCAAAGACTAGCTGTGGGGAATTCCAACATTGCAGAGTTGGGGAGCTGAGAAACAACCAGTGACGGAGGCTGAGAAGGAGCGCCCAGGGGAGTAGAAGGAAAAACAGGAGAGTGTGACGGCTTGAAAATCAGGTGACAAAAAGGTTTTGATAAGAAGGTGACCAGCTGTGCCAAATGGTACTGAGAAGCTGGCTGGGATGGAGTCTGAGGACTGACCTTAGGACTGACAAGAGCAGAGAAGTGCCAGTGAGGGGGTCGGGGCCCAGAAGGGCCGCAAGAGGTGGCTGTGAGGGGTCAGTGATGCAAGGTGGCATCTGCCAGGGCCTGCTTGGGGGTCCCCAAGGCCAGCTGTCTAAGCTGGGAGGCGACAGAGGGACTTAGAACAGAAGACCTGGAGGCTTGTTGACAACTCATGGTGTGTCAGTGGTAACGTGACGAGAAAGGCAGTTACAGGCTGGCTTAATAGACGTATCATATCCAGAATGAGCGAGGTGACTGACCTGCTGGGCACGGCACACAAGGGAAACTGGGTTCAGCTGGGGGAGGGAAAGGTGGAGATAGACAGTGAGTGTGTGCAGAGTGTGCACAGAGGGTAAGGACCTGGAGAGGAGACTTGGTGAGAAATGAGTAAAGGGCTAGGGTACTGAGTTTGGGAAAGAGTGGATGTGGGGGCGTCTTTCATTCCAAGAGCAGCCCTTCTAGGAAGGGCTCTAAAATGAGTATCTAAAAATAGTGGAATGAGGCTGAAAGGAGACAGACCGTGTGCCATGACTTCTCCTACGTTTATTTGTGAGTTCCCCATGACATTTTGCCATTTGTGAACCTTCCAAGCCATTTCCAAGCCGGGTGTGTTCCACAATTTGCTGAATGACTGCATCTGAAGTCTTGGGAAAATGATGCCTCCTCTTAAGACAGACTGAATGAAATGAGCAACTTGTGATTATGGCAGGCCACAAGACTGGGGGCGTGGCTTTCCCTGGGCCACGCCCTCACTGACTTGGCAGAGGGTGTGGTTTCCCGGCTCCCACGTTGCCACCTCTCCACCACCTCCCCCGCCGAACTCTGTCCCAGCCCGCTAGGCAGCTAGGCACCGCGGTGAAATTTGGAGAGAGCAGAGACCTGCATGGAGTCCTCAGAGCACTCCCAGTCTGATGGCAGGAGGCAGGGCAGGCTCTGAGGACCAGAAGAGGTGGTGGGACCCTATCCCAGGTCTGACAGGAGGGAAACGGTTCAGCTTCCAAGATATATTTCCTGTAACGCTCTTATCATATTTGGTAGAATTATGTTAGATAGAATTATGTTAGTCACATCTGTATTTTAAAATTTGCTAGTAGCCACATTAAAAAAGTAAAGTGAAGAGGTGAGATGAATTTTAATAATAGATTTTATAAACTTATATGTTCTGATTGAGAGCTTCCCACGTGATACTAGTGGTAAAGAACCCACCTGCCAACGCAGGAGGCGTTAAGAGATGTGAGTTCGATCTCTGAGTCAGGAAGATCCCCTGGAGAAGGGCATGGCAACCCACTCCAGTATTCTTGCCTGAAGAATCCTATGGACAGAGGAGCCTGGCTGGCTACAGTCCCTAGGGCTGCAAAGAGTCGGACACGACTGAAGAGACTTAGCATGTGCTGACTGACCCAAATATATCCTCAAATATTATCGTTTCAACCAGTAATCAATAGATGAAAATTCACCGAGATAGTGTTAGTTTTTCAGGCTAAGTCTTTGCATTCCAGGTGCATTCTGCACTGCCAGCACGTCTTGATTTGCACCTGCCATGTGTGGGTTGGGCAGTGAGGTCTGGGTGATCTATCTCACTGCCCCCCACTGTGCTTGAAGGCTCCAGGGCTGCCGGCTGGGGGTGCGGGGACTTGAGGCTGGTGCCCGCCTGGCTGTGCGAGGGGCTCACGGGGACCCTCGGAGGTGACCTGCTGCGTGTGGCGTTTGCGAGCCCCGTGTGCATTGCTGGGTGGGAAGGTGGCCCGTGCTGTGTGTGCCCACTGTTTTCCAGCGATGGTAAACATTAATGAAGCAGTGGGAGCCAGGCCCTCTGGGAGGCCTTGGCTTCCTGGGGTGGGGGGTGGGGCGGATGCAGATAATGCTGTGTACCTTAGATAGGGCTTTAGAGCTGGCCTCTGCCGCTGCCCGGCCCAAGCTGCCAGGGAAACACCAGCTCGACTTCTGTTCCCAGGACCAGGATGTCTGGCGGGGAGATTCCCAGAACCCACAGACCTCAGAAGTGCCACTTGCTCTACATTCGTGCTGGCCTCACCCCACTTCACGGTGCCCTCTCCTTACCTGCCCTCTTCACTTAGAGAGCTCTTCTCTCCGATCCACTTGCCCACAAGCCGGCTTAGCCCAATTTAAGGGCATAGAGAGCAGGCTGACCGCAGATAATTCCTCCTTTAAGCCCCCCACCCCCTGCAAAACCCCCAAAGCACTCGCTTATTGAGCACTTGCTGTATGCTGGGCCATTGCCTAGACTGCCTCCGTCCTCACAGCATGTGGGGTGACAGGTGGTCACCCTATCCAGGTGAGGGGCCTGAAAGTCAGTCAGGTCAGAGTCATGCCTGAGATACAGACCTCAGTTTTGACTAAACTAGTTCTAAATGCCAGAAATTTCTCTCTGGGGAGGGGAAAGCAAGAGTATTCACTTGTATTACATTTACATTAACAAACACT
Organism: Capra hircus; assembly: GCF_001704415.2. Classification (NCBI taxonomy): domain Eukaryota; kingdom Metazoa; phylum Chordata; class Mammalia; order Artiodactyla; family Bovidae; genus Capra; species Capra hircus. Next base: position 31,502,307 of record NC_030830.1, on the reverse strand, counting down.
GGAAGGACACATGTTCATGGAGGCCGCTGTAGGTGATTACATATGGTGGCTGCAGAGGTATTGGGGTTTTTCCCAGGTGGCGCTAGTGGTAAAGAACCTGCTTGCCAGTGCAAGAGATGTAAGAGACTCAGGTTCGATCCCTGGGTCAGGAAGATCCCTTGGAGGAGGAAATGGCAACCCACTCCAGTATTCTTGCCTGGAGAGTCCCATGGACAGAGGAGCCTGGTCGGCTACATTCTATAGGGTTGCACAGAGTTGGACATGACTGAAGCAACTTAGCAAGCGAACAGAGATATTGGGGTGAGAATTCTCTAGGTGTATCCTGGTGTGTTGGGTTTCCCTGGTGGCTCAGTGGTAAAGAATCCTGTCAATGCAGGAGACCTGGGTTTAATCCCTGGCTCGGGAAGATCCCCTGGAGAAGGGAATGACAACCCACTCCAGTATTTTTGCTGGGAAATCCCATGGACAGAGGAGCCTGGTGGGTGACAGTCCATGGGGTCGCCAAAGAGTCGGACAAGACAGAGCAACTAAATAACAAAAACATCCTGGTGCATTATCTTGTTGTCAGAACCATCTGGAGGTGTTGTATTGCCTAATTTAAAAGCAAGTGAGATGAAATTAGAACTATTCCTTTTTTCCTGAGGGTACACAGAGATAGGTTTCTCAGAGTAGTGAGACTGATGACCAAACTGAAAATTTTTTGATATCCAGAATGTATTGTGGGCTTTATTTTCAATAATTTATTAATAAAAGATTTTAAAAAGTGAGTTCTTTCTGGTCATGGCTTGGAATTGGTCTTTAACTTCTATCCTTGGCTCCTAGTCCCTGTTCTAGAAACTTCTGGCATGATGAGGAGGAAAAACTCAGACAACCCCAATCTGAGGAGAAGACACAGCCCTGTCCTCACGGGGCCCCAGTCTGACCAGTCTGACCGGGGAGACACAGCTGCGCCCTCAGGGAGTTCTCAAGCCCAGTTCACCCGCATCACGTGAAAGAAGCAGAGGGATTCCTCTGTGCTCTGAAGCACCCACTTATGCTCTGGGCCTGGCTCTCCCTCCCCATCCCAAGGCCTTGGTTCCCAGCCCGCTCAGTGCGTCAACACTGGATTGCTTTGCTCTGAGCGCTTGTCCCTGGTCCCCAGAAGGTGTCTGGGCATCATCCTCTCTCACCTTGTCTCTCCTGGACCCCGGGGAATGCATGTCCTGGCAGCCTGGGGAAGCCCGGTGCCTCTTTGAGAGCCTCCCCTTCGAGATGCAGACTCTACACCAGCTCTCACACAGCCCTGGGCAGACCTGGGGAGAGGGTGGGACAAGCTGGTCTGTGTGGGGCTGTGGGGGGCTGCCCTGCCCCTTTTGCCCTGGAAAAGGGGCGTGTGGGCAGTGAGAGCTGAGTGGAGGGCCCTGGAGGCTTCTCCCTGCTTGGGGATCTTGGTCAGCGATTCTGACCTGGAGATAGACAGAGAAGTGGGAGGCTCCCTGAGTGTTCTTGAAGTTCCAGAGGTCACTGACCTGGGAGGCAAGGGTCAGCCTGGAGCGAGGCAGGCCAGGGCACACATAGGCACAGGCTGTGTTTCCATATGAGCTGAAGGCGCTGCCTGTCCGCAGAGCTGGAGGGTCCCATCCTCATCCCCAGCCAGGTTTCCTTGGCATCCTTGAGGGGAGACCAGGCTCGGAAGCCAGGGAGCTGCAGACCGCCCCCACCCCCACCTCATCCCAGTTTGCCTTCTCTTTTTCTCCGCCAGCAGAGTGGTCCTAGGAGGTCCAGCCCAGGCCTTGGAGCCTGGCTCGCCCTGTGCGGATGGGATGGTGAAATCTGATTGGGAGACTGGGGGTGGCAGTGAGTGAATTCCTTCTTGGATATCCCTCTCCAAGCTCCCCACCCTTCCTGTCCCCATTCTTTTTTTTTTTTTTTAAATTTTAAAAATTGTATTAACTTGTTTCCTTTCATTAGAAAAGCAAAACATGTTAAGAGATTTATCTTCACACTATTCATATGGGAATAAAATGGAAAGAGTCCTGTCTTCACCATTCCCTGACCCTCAGAGGCACTCATCCATCTCCCAAGGGTAATCTCTGTGAGGCTGGGCATGCAGCCTGCCAGGAATTGAGGCACTTGTACACATCCATGCATGATTTAATACATTTGGATTTTAACTAAAATTGCAGATTTATGTGCAGTTACACTTCATGGCAAATAGATGGGGAAACAATGGAAATAGTGACAGACTTTATTTTCTCGGGCTCCAAAATCACTGCAGACAGTAACTGTGGCCATGAAATTAAAGGATGCTTGCTCCTTGGAAGACAAGGTATGACAAACCTAGACAACAGATTAAAAAGCACACATCACTTTGCCAACAAATAGTCAAAGCTGTGGTTTGTCCAATAGTCATATATGGATGTGAGAGTTGGATCATAAATGAGGCTGAGTACTGAAGAATAGATGCTTTTGAACTATGGTCCTGGAGAAGACTCTTGAAAGTCCCTTGGACAGCAAGGAGATCAGACCAGTTAATCCTAAAGGATATCAACCCCGAATATTCATTGGAAGGACTGTTGCTGAGGCTGAAGCTCCGAAACTTTGGCCACCTGATGGAAAGAGCCAACTCACTGGAAAAGACCTGACTCACTGGAAGAGACCCTGGGATGCTGGGAAAGATTGAGGGCAGGAGAAGAGGGTGACTGAGATGGTTGGATAACATCATTGACTCAATGGACATAAGTTTGAGCAAACTCCGGGAGATGATGAAGGACAGTGAAGCCTGGCATGCTGCAGTCCATGGGGTCCCAGAGTCAGACACAGCTGAGTGACTGAACAGCAACAGGAAGTGATACTGAGAGATCCTGTGTGCCCTTTGCCCAGTTTTCCCTGACGGTAACATCTTGCAAACCTATATTACAGTATCACAACCAGAATGCTGGTATTCATTTCCTGTGCCTATTTTTGACCTTCTCCCAACCTGGTTGTGAAACTTGATCCCAGCTCCCTGCAGGGTCCGATCAGGGTCCAAGTGGAGACAGAAGCCACTCTGTCAAACACAGAAGGGAAGTCTGAGATTCCTAGCATCTCAGAGGTAGAGAGGGGTGTGATCTTGTGATTCAGCCAGCCCAGTGCCCTCATAGAGGGCAAAAGAGATTTTTCCAAAACATACGGGAGAAGCCACAGAACAGAGGTCCCAGTGACTGGAACCTGGAAAGATATTTGCTGGGGCGATGTGAGAAAGCATCAGGGTGAGGATGAATGAGGTGGGAGAGGGAAAAGAGATCCAGTGGGGACAGGGGCTGGGGGAGGGGGTGTTTACCCAGAGTATCAGGCCTGCAGGAAAAGAAAACAAAGCATTTGGGATTCTTGGAAGACAGACCTCAGGTAACCCTAGGGGCTCAGCGGTTGGCTTCCTAGGAATGCCAGCCCGTCAGCAGCAGCTTTCATTCAGTGCCTTTGCTCTATAGCCTCGAGTAACTTTGTGCACGTCATTCCCCCTTCAAGGTCTCAGACTCGACGTCTATAAAAGGAGGCAGATACCCAGCCTTCTCAAAATACCTTCCATCTCCACATTTCTGCATTCACAGACCAACTGGCCCGATGAATCTCTGACAGACCTTTCTCCATGTGGCATTTCTCATTCTCCCTGTGCCTTCGTGCTTCCGTAAAATGGGAATAAGAAAAAAACACCCATTTCTTAAAGTGTTGTAAGGAATAGATGAATTAATACATGTACAGCATTTAATGCCTGGTACACAGGAGGCTCCTAATAAATGTTACTTAGTAGTAGCAACTAGGAAGGCAGTTGACTGCTATACAGTGGTCCGTGAGGTCTGTAGCTGTTTTTTTTTTTTTTTTTTAATAAACACCTTGGGACGAGGGCCTCCATGGGCATTTTAAGGGCAGCCCAGCTCTAGGGAAACCACATCCTGCTCCAAGTGCCACCCACATCCAGGCTGGAGAGCCCAGAGGACCAGGAGACCTAGGCCTGGAAGCTCCTGGAACCTCATGCCAGGACCAGCAAGGACCACACGGTGTCCCTGTCCAGGATCTCTGGGCCTTGGGTCCCAAAGGGAGAGTGATACTCTATCCTTTACTCCCTTCCCCCACAGCTGGAGGCACTGGGTGAGGGTGGCTGGAGATAGGAGAACAGCGAGAGGCATCCCATGGAGGGCTTTCAAGAGGCCGCCCTGCTTAGGGTCAATATTTGTTCAGCTCTTGGGCTGGCGTGGTCCATCACTGCCTCTGGCCCCTCACATTCCTGCCATCGCATCCCTATCTCAGGAACGCGCTCCAATCGACTTGGGGGGACCACGCCCCTTGTTGTCACCGGTCTGCCCTGGTCTGCACCTCCAGCAGATCAGGCTGAAAACTGGAGGCCCCAGGCAGGTGCGTGGAAGGTGCAGGCCAGGTACGGGCACCTGCTTCTCCTTGAGGAAGGCCTAGCTTCTGCACCAACTGTGACCAGTGTGAGGGGGGTGGCAGGAACTTCTGGCTTCCATCTGAGATTCCTACATAAATTAGAAAATTATTTCAGCAAACATTTTCTAAACATCTACTGTGTTCCCAAGAGGACACCCCCCAACTAGGACTTCAAGGGGAAAACATCCTTAGGGGACCCCAGTATCAACTCCAATCAGGTTTGCTTAGATATACGTAGACACACAACTAGATATGAAGCAGCTTTCACTAGCAGATTTTGTTGTTTAGTTGCTAAGTCATGTTCGACTCTTTGTGACCTTATGGACTGTAGCCTGCCTGGCTCCTCTGTCCATGGGATTTCCCAGGCAAGCATACAGGAGTGGGTTTCCTTCTCCAGGGGATCTTCCCCACCCAGGGATGGAATCCGAGTCTCCTACATTGGCAGGCGGGTTCTTTACCACTGAGCCCCTTGTACATGACTCAAAAACCAAAATCAATTTGCAATTTAAAGACAAAAGAAAAGAATACAAGTGATCAGTTTCAAAGGGAGGATATACACCTTGGTGCTGAAACCAAATCATCATTTGCAATGTGAAGAGTGACAGACCACCAGAATGTTTGTTCTGTTGAAGGGGTTCCTGGGGGGGTGGGGTTGGGTTTGCTTGTACTAGACAAAAATGACTCATTAACATACTAAGCCCCGCCTCTGCTCTTTCCTCATTGGCCCAGGACAATTGACTCTAATGAGGCCATGGGCAGTGTGCAGCAAATTAATTTCCTGAGGTTAGCTTGTAGGTGAGAAGGCTCTGGGGGGTGTGGGGGAGGACCCAGGACAGGACTAATTCCAGCTAGGGTCTAGCAGTGCCATCCCCTGATCCGTGACAGCCAATGTCCAGAGCTCTTGGCTTTCTCCTATTGCCTCCGTGACTCTTCAGTCCAAGGTGAAGATGTGAGCAGGCCAAGTTGGTTCTAACCCTCTTGAGTTGTTATGCTGTCTCCAGGAGGGAAGTTTTATTCATATTTTATTCATATTTCCCCCTCTTTCCTCCACAAAATGTAGTCCACTTTGCCTATGCTTCCATATCTGGTCTCTCCAGTTCAATTCGTTTCTGACGACTTCAAGATAAAGCTACCTAAAGAGTGCCTTAATGTCCCCACTTCTGCTTTACAGCTGCATGGTATTCTATTGAGTGGCTGATCTGTTATTTATTCAACCAGTCCTTTGTTGAATTAGATTATTTCCATCTTTAGCCTTCACGAACAATGAGGGGGCGAATAATCTTGTACATGCGTCATTTCACACGTATTAGGTATATCTGTAGCATCAATTCCCAGATCTGGAATTGTTGGTCAAAGGGTATGTGCTTTTGTAACCTTGATACATATTGTCAAATTGTTCTCCAGAGATTGTAACAATTAAGCCTCCTGCAGCAATGGGTGATTGTCAGGATTTCCCCACAGCCCAGCTAACAAAGTATGCTAGCAGATTCTTTTTCTTGAATTTTTGATAGTCTGATAGGTGAAAAATTGTATCTTACATGAAATTAAAAGACGCTTACTCCTTGGGAGGAAAGTTATGACCAACCTAGATAGCATATTTGGAGAAGGCAATGGCAACCCACTCCAGTATTCTTGCCTAGAAAATCTCATGGATGAAGGAGCCTGGTAGGCTGCAGTCCATGGGGTCACTAAGAGTCGGGCACGACTGAGCAACTTCACTTTCACTTTTCACTTTCATGCATTGGAGAAGGAAATGGCAACCCACTCTAGTGTTCTTGCCTGGAGAATCCCAAGGACGGCGGAGCCTGGTGGGCTGCCATCTGTGGAGTCGCACAGAGTTGGACACGACTGAAGCAACTTAGCAGCAGCAGCAGATAGCATATTAAAAAGCAGAGACATTTGCCAACAAAGGTCCATCTAGTCAAGGCTATGGTTTTTCCAGTGGTCATGTATGTATATGAGAGTTGGACTATAAAGAAAGCTGAGCGCCGAAGAATTGATGCTTTTGAATTGTGATGTTGGAGAAGACTCTTGAGAGTCCCTTGGACTGCAAGGAGGTCCAGCCAGTCCATCCTAAAGGGGATCAGTCCTGGGTATTCATTGGAAGGACTGATGCTAAAGCTGAAACTCCAATACTTTGGCCACCTGATGCGAAGACCTGACTCATTGGAAAAGACCCTGATGCTGGGAGAGATTAGGGGCAGGAGGAGAAGGGGACGACAGAGGATGAGATGGTTGGATGGCATCACCAACTTGATGGATATGAGTTTGAGTGAACTCCGGAAGTCGGTGATGGACAGGGAGGCCTGGTGTGCTGCGATTCATGGGGTCGCAAAGAGTCGACTGAGCGGCTGAACTGAACTGAACTGATAGTCCTGACTTGGATTTGCTCTTGTTCATGTTTATTAATAAAAAGTCAGGCTGAGACAGATGCGGTGCTCTGTCCAGAGTGGAGAATTTCCCAGGGCTAAGCTGTCGGGGCAGGACCTGTGCTGTTGATCTTATTTGCTTTAACCTGTGGACAGCTGGCTCCAAGGAGATACTCTAACCACAGCAGGACCCAACCAAGTCATCTTCAAAGCTGAAGGCACCTGGAAAAGCTACACTGGATTACTTGTGGATGGGTGGGATGGGGCCTTGGTGTGTCAATTTAGAGCTCTCCCCTGGGACATGGCCATGTCCTAGGAACCTCACACCAGTGGAGAAGTTTCCCTGAGGTTGAACCTCCTCCACCAAAGACCATGTATGGGAGAATCACAAGATGGGAGGCGCCAATGAATGACTGGGTGTTAAGCCCCCTTTGGTTTCCCTGTAACTACAGTACCCACGGTGTCTCTTGGGACCAGAGACCCTGTAAAAAGAGAGAACAAGATGAATTTCATGATTTGTTCTATGTGACCCCATTCTTGCTCCAGATGATCACTACTCTTTCCTGAGAAAAGAGAGGAGAGGAGAGAAACCAGAGGCAGCCTGACCCTAAATAGGTGAGCCCAGCATTGCTGGGATCTGGTTTGCTCAGAGTAGGTCCAGTGAGGATCCTCTCCCCCTGGAACCTGCCTGAATGTTCAAATGCTGGTCCTCCCTGCTTCCAAACTGTCGTGGCCTTTACTACAGAGCCCTGGCCCTCAGCCTGAAACCCCAGAGCAGCTTAGTTTGAGATGTGCGGGTCAGTCCTCTAGAATGTCTGGGCTGAAGAACCTTGGGCAGAAAGCAGCTCAGACTTAGAACATAAAACCTCAGAGTGGAAGGGACTCTGTATCCAGTTCCTTTATTGTACGACTAGGGATACAGAGTCACAGGTAGGGTGAGGAACTTATCCAAGGTCACTCAACTAGCAGATGGCGGAGTCAGATCAAGAAGTAAGAAGACTCCTCTGCCGGCCCTCTCTGAGCTCCGTTTTAAGGGCTGGGGGCTTAGCCACAGGACAAGCCCACATGCCCTTTTCTGGCTGAGTGTGGCTGTTCAGGATGAATGTCACTGCTGCTCTGTAGCCACCACTGCCTGGGTGACCACCAGCTTATGCTGGACTCCCCAGAGGCCAGGGTGGACAAGGGGGTTTACAGGGCCCACTCTTGGCATGCCCAGATTTGTTTCCTGCCTTCTTTTAACTGCAGAGAAACAGAGACCACCCCTGGCTCCCTCCTTCTGCCTCCCTCTCTTCTCCACACATGAGGAGAGGGGGCAGGTGTAGGCATCGACCTTCCCAGAAGTCAGCCTAATCCCTTTGCCTGTCTTGGGAAAGCTCTTAATGAGGAGTGCTCCAAAGAGTGGGGGCAGGGAGGGGCCTTGCTCCTCTGCCAGTGCGTGGAATTTCTGAAAAGCCCTCCTCTTAAGATGCCAAACCCCAAGCCTATTTGCTAAGACTTGGACTCAAGGAAAGAGGAACCCAGGAACTAGGCATGGGACAAGGGAAACCCCTTCAGGCCAGGGTGAGATGCATACCTCAAGCCCTTCCTCTTTGCCATCTGGGTTGGTTGTCTTCTCTCCAAAATCCCCACCTTTGCTCATGTTCTTCCTTCCCCTGGGAATTCATCTCCTCTGCTGTCTGCCTGCTCCACCCTGCTCATCCTGGAGGGACAGCTTCTTCTACCTCCTCAGAAACTTTCTACTACCTCTCCAGCCCAGTGAGATTTTCCCTTTTGGGACCCTCCATTGCTTGGACATAGATGTGGCTCAGTAGACCCTCATTAACTAGAACTTATTAAGCACCTAATATATGTCAGTGTCTTGGGCTGTTCTCTGCCCTCTTCCTCCACCCCAGGGAAGGATTTGAGTGCTAGTAGCTGATACAGGAGGTGATCCCATGACAGTCAAGGGCTTCCCAGGTGGTGATATTGGTAGAGAACCTGCCTACCAAGGCAGGAAACCCTGGTTTGATCCCTGGGTCGGGAGGATCCCCTGGAGGAGGGCATGGCAACCCACTTCAGTATTCTTGCCTAAAGAATCCCACGGACAGAGGAGCCTGGTGGGCTATAGTCCATAGTGTCGCAAAGAGTCAGCCAGGACTCAAGCAACTTGAGCAACTCACACCCATGCCAGTCAAGGAGTGAATATGAATGGGAATGCCTGTGTCTGTGTATGCTGGTGGCCAGGGATACAAAAAAGAATATAGTACCCCCCCTGTCCTATTGGAGTTCACAATCTAGGGAGAGAGCAGAGGATTAAACACCTCATTCTAGTGCAACGTCATGAATGCCAGAATGGAGGTATCCACAATGGGCTGTGGGGTCGTAGAGGTGGGACACTTGACCAGTCTGAGATTCAGGGAAGACATTCTAGAAAAGAGCAGAGATTTGGAGTTTGGAAAGATGAATGTTTGCCAAGGTGGAAAGGGTGACAGGGCCTTCCACATAGAAGAAGTGGGCAAAATTTATGGTTGGCAGGGGCAGGGGGCGAGATGTGGAGAAGGGGAGTCTCAGCTTGTTGTCAGATGACACCACCAGCTCTGCCACCACCCTGATAAGGGTCTGCTCAAGTTCAAACTCATGTCATGATAGCAACTAAGCTTAACACTCCCTTGGGTGTACTGGCTGACGTCAAACTTGCAAACACAAGAAGATTTGCTCATTTAATGGGCTTAGCAATGTATCACCCACACTCTAAGTAAATCAGTGGTCTCCAAAAATCGGGTGTGACAAGACTGGTCCATCAATGTTTGGGAGAGATTTGGAACCTGACTTCTATTTATTGTTTCTTTCATCTTTTTAAAATGTCTATTTTTTTTTTTGGTGTATTTTTCAATAATGTACATAACTTTGTATGAGAATCCATGTAAATTATAAAGAAGCACACATTTGTTAGAGCACACATCACAGATTTTAGAAAACAATTCTATTTGTTTTTGGCTGCGCTGGGTCTTCCTGGCTGGGAGGGCTTTTCTCTAGTTGTGGTGAGCGGGTTTCACATTGTGGTGGTTTCTTTCGAAGCAGGGCACAGGCTCTAGGGCATGTGGGCTTCAGGAGCTGTGGTTCCCCGGGCTTTAGCGCACAGGCTCAATAGTTGTGGCTCATAGGCTGAGCTGCTCCGTGGTACTGGGATCCTCTCGGGTCAGGGATTGAACCTGTGTCTGCTGCATCGGCCCTCTGCCACTGAGCCACCAAGGGAGCCCCCACAGGTTTTTATTTTTTATTAATAGAGGTAAATTATATAATCAAAAGGAACGGAACCCTACTGAAATGCATGATGGCTGGGGGCCTGCTTGGGATCCGCCACGGGAAAAATTTTCTCACTCCTCATGCCGCCCTTTCCACCTACCGGCAAAAGGTCCAGGTGGGGCTCTGTGGTGGCACCCCCAGGTCCCTGTCAATATCTGTGAACAGGGGTCCTTTGAGGGCCGGGCTTGGGCTGGGTGGCCATCTGTGGCAGGTGTTTCCATGGTAACAAGGCTGAAGACATCCCTTGCTTTCCTCTGTTCCCAGGCCTCCTCCTCTTGGGCCTGAGGTTCCCAGACTGGCTCAGGCCCCGGGGTGCTCACCCTTTCTGGCTGACTCACAGCCTCTCCAGCCACACTCCAGCCCCTGCCGCCCCATCCTGGCCTGGCCCTTCTGTTCCGGCTATAGTCAGTCACTAATTGCCTTAGTCATCTTTCCATCCATGCTTGTCAGGCTAATGGGGAAGGCAAACAGAAATCTCAGCAAATGTGGAAAATTCCTGCTGACGAGGCTGGAGGCTGGGCCTAGGTTTGGGGGGGATTGGCCTTCCCACGTGAGGCTGAGGGATGGACCCCCCGGTGTGGAACAGTTTCTTTTGTTTAATCAGGAGGTGGTCGGCAGCTTTCCTGGTCAGTGCCCTGTCCCTGGATGGAGGTTCATCTTATCAAATGTGAAGCAAGGCTTGGCTCAGAGTAGGGGCTGGGGGTTTACTCAGCCTGAGTCTGTCTCCAGGTGGGATTCTCAACTCTGGGCCCCCCAGGATGCGCAGCTGGCCTGGTTGGCTGGAGGGGAGGGAGGGGCCCAGGCTGCAGGCTCTCTCACACCTGAGGCCTGTTAATAATTACCCCCGGGGAGGGCAAGGCCCCAGAAGACATCACTAATGAGCCTGCTAAATGACAGCTGGGTCCTTTCCTCCTCACCTGCTCGGGGAAAACAAGATCTGGCCAAGGAATTATTTAACCCTCTTTGGGCTGGGAGCTCCCTGAGGACAGGGGCTGTCTCTCCCCCTCAGATGGGGCTCCCTGAGCCCTTGAAGCCTTCTCCATTATCAGTACCAGATTTCTGTTCCTGGTGGTTGATGTTGGAGTTTCTGCCCTGAACGGCTCCATCATCACCTCTGGAAGGCCACTCTGCCTAGTACCAGTTATTGGCAGAGCTGTCCAATAAAATAGATGGCAAGATGGCAAGAAAGTTCTAGATGGTTACATATGGCTTCTGAGCACTTATTTTGTGCACTTAAACTAAATTTTGAGTTACTGAATTTGTAAAATCGAATGTTCATTAATTTAGAATTAAATATCCATGGGGCTTCCCGGATGGTCCAGTGGTTAAGAATTGCAATACATTGCAATACAAGGGACAGGTTTGATCCCTGGTCCAGGAACTAAGATCCCCCATGCCACAGAACAACTAAGCCCATGCACCACAACTACTGAGTCAGCACTCTAGAGCCCTCCAGCTGCAACTGCTGAGCCCACGTGCCACAGTTACTGAAGCCCATGTGCCTAGAATCTGTGCTCCGCAGCAAGAGAAGCCACTGCAATGAGAAGCCTGCACACCACAATGAAGAGTAGCCACAACTCGCCACAGCCAGAGAAAGCCCACATGCAGCAATGAAGACCCGGCACAATCGAAAAATATAAATAAATAATACAATAAATCTCAAAAGAAAATGAAATAGCCGCAAGTGATCGCCATACTCCATAAGGCAGGTCTACAAAGTTTCACAAGGGGGGCCCTGAATGTGCTGGGCGTGCTTAGTTGCTTCAGTCATGTCTGACTCTTTGCGACCCTGTAGAATGTAGCCCGCCAGGCTCCTCTGCCCATGGGACTCACCAGGCAGGGATACCGGAGTGGGTTGCCATGCCCTCCTCTAGAGGATCTTCCTGACCCAGGGATTGAACCCACATCTCTTACGTCTTGCACTGGCAGGCGGATTCTTTACCACTAGCACCACCTGGGAAGCTCTCGGGACCTGAATGGCTGGCTAGCAAATATATGTCAAATGACCCTCCAAACGGCCATGCCATTGGTGCACTGGAGACTGTGTCCTCGCTCCCGCAGGCCCAAAGAGGCCCAAAGTAATTTTTCTTGGAGATGGCTCTGGGGAGGCTGGGTGGCTTTCCTCCCTGACCCCTACACAGCCAAGGGGCCCAGAGGTGCAAGGAGCTGGCCAGAAAACACCTGTTCTTAACGAGGGTCCCCAGGAACCAGGCAGGGCACGGGGCTGTCACCACCTGAATGAGCTAGATTTATGGAAATCCTCTCACACAACAGGCGGATTTTCCAAGCCTCGTTGGCTGTTCTGGGTTGAGCCTTCATTAAGTGGAATGGGGGACAATGGAGGAGGTGGGGGTGAGGCCCTGGGCCATTCAGCTCTCTATCATTTGGCACTGGGAACTCTATCAAGGCCTCCCCCAACCCCCTGGCTCAAGGAGAGATCACGCTCTCCTTTTAATAATAATATAATAATAAATGGCCTAGTAAATTCAGACTCAAACTTTGAAGGCACCTTTCTTGCATTTTAAAATTTCCAGAAGAAACGATATGTGGTTTTTCTTTACCATTCCCTAAGCCTTGTGATGCATGGCCTCCCTTATAGCTGACACTTTTGTCCTGCCTCAGGCCTGACTCAGTAGGATTTCTCTTCCCCTTTAAAGTTATGGCGACATTTCAAAGTGGGAAGGTCAAGTACGTGATTTCCCAATAAAAAGCCTTGATTGGAAAGAGAAACCACTGTCTACTGGAGCTGAGGGATCTGAGAGATTTTCAGGCCCATCCCCCTCACTGTGCATTCACAAGGCCATGATGCCCTCAAGCAGGTAGTGATAGAGTTAGAGCCAGAATGCATGTTCTAGTGTAGTGTCCCCTGGGTAATGATGACCTCTATAGGGCACATCCGCATAAATACCCAAGGACTCTTCCTGAGGGGAGAGTGATGTTCAAGCCAAAGGAATGAATTTCTAATAGTGAAACAGTAGGTCTTAGTGCACAGACTTTTTTTTTCTTTTTTGGTCCTAAAGGCTCTTCCAGAATGAACTCCCTGTATGTGGTGAGATCAGTGGAAGCGTCTTAGAGGAAGTGAGACTTGACATGGGCCTTCCAGGGTGGTGAGTTTGGAAGGAATAAGAGTGGAGTGAGGAACTCCCAGGGGCAGGCACAGCTGGGGCAAGGCTCGGGAGAAGCATGAGCAGGATCCTGGGAGCAAGCCCTCCAGCTGTGCTGGGGACAGGAGGTTAGGTGCTGTTCACGGAGGAGAAAGTAGATGATACAGCCAGTGCCTGCGATGATGACGTGTCCGGGTCCCTGGGGACCCTGCCTCGTTGGGGGGAGCTGGCCGGAGCAGGAGGTGTTTATGGTTTCCCCTCTCCTGGGGGGCAGCCAGAGCGAGCCAAGTTTACAGTTGCTCAGAACTCTATAAACACACTTGGTGAACGTGTGCGTGTGTGAGTGCCTGTGTAAAGACAAGTAACCTCTGCCGTGTGACCTTCGCTCCCAAGGATGCGCTGGCCTTGACCTCCCTCACCTGGTATAGACGGCACCAGGGGGTTGTTCTCTCTCTCGGGCCTGATGATGCCTTCTGGAGGGGATCAGTAGCAGGACCAACATGGGACCCTATGGACCCCATAGACTTCCTGAGGAGGCAAGGGTCGAGTCTTGCGGTGGAAGCGAGGGGATTCCAGCCCAAGAGGCGTGTAAGTGTAACAGTGCGTGTGTGTTTGATCATACAGTGGGGAAGGGCAAGCCTTGGGTACATGGAGGAAAGAAGGTGGGAAGTGACAGGACTGATTGGAGGTTTTCTTTTTTAAAAAAAAAAGCTTAAAAATAATTTTTGGTCTTCACTTCTACTCCGGCTATGTTTTCCTAGCTGCAGTGAGCAGGGGCTACTCTTTAGGAGCTGTGCATGGGCTTCTCACTGCGGCGGCTTCTCTTGCTGTGGAGCACAGGCTTAGTGGAGTGCAGGCTTCGTAGGGTGCAGCTTGCAGCCTCTAGAGCACAGGCTCAGTGGTTATCGCTCATGGGCTTAGTCATTCCCCGGCATGCAGGATCTTCCTGGATCAGGGATCCTGTGTCTCCTGCTGATAGTTAACAGAGCATGGGAGAGCCTTTGAAGAAATCAAGGACATGAAAATACTAACCTCCTGGCTGGCACACGGTCCCACGTGTTTATTTTATTATTGTTAGTACACGTGATATGACACAGAGTTATTTACCAGTGTTGAGACCAGGCTGCCCGAAACCCTCCACACTCTGACGAGCGCTGAATGTGTGTGAGACAGTGACCAGTGTTAGGGACAGCCTGGCCCTCAGGAAGGACTCAGGAAAGAACTTAGACTTCCCCCAGCTCTTTTTCTTCATCTGTAAAATGGGGATCTCAGTTAGGGGTCAGTCATGGTCAGGGTTAGGGGTCAAGCTGTGGTCAGGGTGGAGTGATCTGGTGGTGGAGATAAAGGGTCAGTCATGGTTATGACAACGGGCGTCGGTCATGGACCAGGGTGAGGGGTCAGATACTGACTGGGTTCTGTTTTCTTTGTGTTAAGCTAACAGCTCTGAAGAAGCTGACCTTGTCTCAGAGGCCAGAACATTTATTTGAGAACTTCAAAGACAGGGGTTTTAGTCCTGATTTTGCTAACTTAGGAGCTGGGTGTCTGGGCGAGTTGCCTCGCTTCTCTGTAGAAAAGTTAAGGATACACATGTGCCTAGGTGTGAAGCCTTTGTTTCTAGGTATCCTATCATGAAATATGAGCTACAGAATCAACAGCATGCAGCCTTTAGACCTGTGGGTAAACCCTCAGTGGTTGGTTGGTGGGCCGAGGTGGTGAGAGCAGCGGTCCTCAAACTTGACTGCTTATTGGAACCACCTGGACATCCTGAAAAGCACAGACACCCAGCTCTCACTCCAGCCCTCCCACATTTTGATTTAATTGGTGGGTGGGGAGGGGGCGGTGACCTAGGCAGCAGGAGTTTTAAAAGCTCCCCAGGTGATTCTAATGTGCAACCAAGTTTGGAAACCACTGTACTAATTAATGAGCTCAAAAGAATGAGTCTTTAAGTGGCCACCTGAGCTGCAGATAAAACCAAGCAGCTGGCTCCAGGCTCCCCCTCTGTGGGGACCTGGCTAAGGGAGATGAAGTGAGAGCAGTGAGATACTCAAGGAAATTTCTCATCTGACTCTCTCCACACCTCTGTTTCTTTATCTGTAAAATGGGGTTAAGTTCTACTTACTTCATGGAGGTTGTGGGAGGGCTCAAGTGGAATAAATCTCATTGTAAGCGGTGCTCATTGGCACCAGTCAACCAAGAGATGCTGAGTGAACACTGGGATGTAGGGGAAAGAGTAGAGCCCTGGAAATTCCTTTCACGTCTTCCCTCGCTTGAAGTTCCTGACGATGGTCTGAAGCCGGGGCATGGACTACGTGGGCTCCGTTGAATCCAGAAGCTCTCGACCCTGCGTAGGGTCTCTGGGGGTATGTGTTCCTTGTTCCAAGTATTGTCCCTCTAAATACAATCACATTAATTTGACCACAGGTTTCATTTTTGGCTTTAGAAAATACCATCCCCATAAGAACCTGGAGGGTGGTGGGGGATGGCAAAATGGGAGTTCTGCCCCTTCTGGCTCTTTGCAGGGGTGGAGTGGGCTGTGATGGAGGTCCCGGAAGCTTCAGCTCAGGCTTGGAGGCAGCTCTTGGTCAGCTTTCCAATATCTTGGTCCTCAGGGGAAAGTGGAGTCTTCCTCTGTGGCCTGTGTCTTTAAGACTTGGAGAAGGATGGGGTTGGTTGGGGTGAGGGGGGGGAACCTGACTGGGGAAAATTCCAACCAGTGGGTTCCTTTGAAATGGAAGTGACATCTAGTGGTTTGAAAAAGAACTGCCAAGCCGGCCCCCCAGCTGGGCTGGCCCTTGGGGTCCCTTCACGCCACCAGGCCCCTCTCCCTGCCATCCCCCTGGGTCCACAACCCTGCTTCAGGGGTCTACAGCCCCAACAGCAGGCTGTGCATGGCAAGGGGGCTTTCCTGGCCCAACATCTGGCTGGAACCTCTACCCAGGCCCAGGCATGGATACTCAGGCCCAGGGAGGCCAGGCCTGCGGCCACCAGGAGAGGCCCAGAAAGTGTGTCTTCTTCCCAGTGTGTCTGGGTGACAGTGCAGGGTCCCCAGGTGAGCTGGGCTCTTTGGGCCTCCTGTCTCTTGATTCTGAGGAGCCTTGTCCTCGGTCCAGCCCCACAGAAGTCCTGTTCAGGCCACAGTGCTGAATCATCGGAAACCTGCGGCCAGCCGCTGTTATGCAATGACCCCCATCGCTGGTCACTGGTATCAGCTACAGGCCTTCAGCCTCCCTTCCAGGCAGGACCTCAAGGGGTGCATGCACCCAGCCTTGGGGTATGTGAAACGTGTGACCGCACAGAGCCTTGGCCTTGGAGCCAAAAGAGGCCGTGGGAGGAGGGGCACAGAGCTCAGCTGGTTGTGCTGCCAGGTCCCTGACTTGGGGTGCCCCAGTCTGAGTGGGGAGAGCAGAACTGCCCTCGGGGAGCCCCAGTCTGAGGAGGCACAGCCTTGTTATCACAAAAATCCCAGGTGAAGATACAAGTAGGAAAGAATGACGCACACATGAAACACTGATGACCATTGTAAAGCTCTAGAAAAATTAGGGCAGGTGGTCATAGGACCACAGAACCGCAGGGCTGGGCTCCCAGGGAGCAAGTGACAGACTCTGGGATTCAGTAGCAAGTGCTCAGGGGAGGCAATGCTTTTAAAAGTGGCAGGGAGTCTGCCCTCTGCCTTCTGTCTAGCATTTATCTTGATTTACTTACTTGGCTGCACCAAGTCTTAGTTTTGGAATGCAGAATCTTTACTCGTGGCATGTAGGCTCTAGTACCCGACCAGGGATTGAACCTGGGCCCCCCTGCATTGGGGGCATGGAGTCTTCACTGCTGGACCACCAGGGAAGTCCCCCTCAGTCTGTTTAGACCATGCGTTTGGACATGAGTTCTTCCCCCAGGTGTCTGGCTCACAGGGTAGGAGACCCTCAGCCTGTCTCAGGCACTGAGTCTACTGGCACCAGGGCCTGGGCAAGTAATGAAAGGGACTGGGCAGGACTGGGAGGGTGACTGGCATTGCGTGGACACCTGGAACCCCTCTGCTTTGTCCTGCCTGCTGCAACCCTGTGCAGAGAACCATCCCTGAGGGCAGCAGCTCTGTGGCCTGTGTCAGCCCTGCCCCATCCCTGAGTGAGCTCAACTGCTTCTGACCTCAGCCTGATGGTTCTGGAAGCTACCTTAGCCCCCTTCTCCAAAACTCTAGGCTCATTCTCATCCTTCTGGGTGAGGAAGCATCTGTTCCAGAGGATAGAGTGGTTCAGGATCAACTTCCTAAAAACGCGTATGCAGTCGACTCTCTGCTGAGAGATTTGAATACCCAGAGTTTTAGAGTCTCCAGAATTTCTGCAGGAGAAAATGCTTGTTTAACTTTATCTTGTTAATTTTATTTCAAAGAGGTACTGAAGGGACGTGGTTAAAAAAAAAATCAAGCACAGTAACAGTGAGTGAATCTAGGGTATTGGGAATTCTTCTTGCAACTTTTCCGTAAGTTTGTCGTTCAGTCGATAAGTCATGTCCAACTCTTTGCAACCCCATGGACTGCAGCATGCCAGGCTTCCCTGTCCTTCACTATCTCCCAGAGTTTGCTCACACTCACATCCATTGAGTTGGTGATATCATCCAACCATCTCATCCTCTGTCACCCTCTTTTCCTCCTGCCTCAATCTTTCCCAGTGTCAGGGTCTTTCCCAATGAGTCGACTCTTTGCTTAAGATCGAAATCCCTTCAAAATAAAATTAAAAGCTGAAAACAAATTCAAGCAAATATCTGCCTTCCATCTTTTCCTCCAACCACTTCTTAGCTCCCTTTCTTGGAGGCCCCCGAGTTACTGGTTTCCTATGCATCCTTCTAAAGATAGTCTGAAATATATGTACTTATAAACTTTTTTCTCCCATTGCCCCACACTGCTCAGCATTTTGCCTCTTTCACTTAACAATATTTCTGGAAACCATTTGGTATGAGCACACAGAGAGCTGTCTTGGCCTTTTTTATTGTTCCTGTGCATTCCATCGAACAGGTGATTCAAATTTTCATTTGGAAGGTGTGATGGAGTGGTGAAGACCATTGACTTTGGAAGCAGAATGTTAGAGTATAGATCACTGCGGCTGCTGCTGCTGCTGCTAAGTCGCTTCAGTCACGTCTGATTCTGTGCGACCCCATAGATGGCAGCCCACCAGGCTCCCCCGTCCCGGGGATTCTCCAGGCAAGAACACTGGAGTGGGTTGCCATTTCCTTCTCCAATGCATGAAAGTGAAAAGTGAAAGTGAAGTCGCTTAGTCGTGTCCGACTCCTAGCGACCCCATGGACTGCAGCCCACAAGGCTCCTCCATCCATGGGATTTTCCAGGCAAGAGTACTGGAGCTACTCAACTACAAAAGAGTTGTTTCATGTCAAGCCAGTTACTTAATATCTTAGCTCCTCAGTTTCCTCATTGTGGACCAGGATGAAGAGTGAAGTCTACCCCCGAGTGTTTTGTGAGGATTAAATGAGGCAATACTTGTAAAGGGCTTAGGATCCCTTTTGATGTGCAGCACGTACTCCATAACCATGAACCATCACTCCCAAGATGATTGTGCCAGACCTCCTTTGAGAGAATGAGGCTGTTTCCAGGCTTTTATTATTATAAACAATGCTGCAAAACAAATATCCTTGGCCACACGTCACTTGGTACTTGTGGGAGTGTATCTGTAAGAAAAATGCCAGAGGAGTAGAATTGTTGGGTCAAAGGCCACGTGCAATTTTAATTTCAAAAGATACTGCCAGGTTGCCCTCCATAAGAGTGGTCCTAGTTGCTTCACCACCAGCTGTATTTGAGCCTGTTACCCTACCACATAGCCTTGCCAACACAGTCGTGTTTGCGCCTGAACACAGCATTTCTCAACTTGTTTGAACGCAGAAGCCTGTTATGGGGCTTCTTGGGGATCACCTGGCCTTAGAGCCCCTCCCCCAATACCCAGCAATACTGTCAGGGTATTTTCTGGGAAAAATCAGCCCATGATGTGGGCTATGGTCCTGAGCCAGCAGAGTTTCCAAAAGTTGGCTCTGCCCAGGTTTCTGCACGTTCATTCATTCTCCACATTTTTCTTAAATATTATGGTGCTCATGACGAGTTTTTACATTGTTGATGGCTGTTTTTTTTCTGGGCCTGTTAACACATCAAAACGGTTGGTGAAATCGGATTACACTGCGGATAGTGCATGCTGTCACTGTTTCATTCCTGAGCCAGGGACTTGGGATTTCCAGTTGCATTTTTAGAATTTTATCTCACATCTGGTGGCACACGGACAATGCCTGTTCACAATGAGCTGTGATAATGGGGAAGCCTGACTGTTCTCCCTGGAATTAGGCTTCCTGTTATGGATAACCTATAAACCAACCTCACACCCTTCCCTTCATGGAAAATTGGAGTTGGTTATATAGAAAAAGAAAGTCAGGTCTTGCACTGAGAGACCTGTCACCTGAATATGGAAATCTCACAAATAGAAAATATATCTAAAGGGTGAGTATTCCTTCACAAAAGGAGTTCTGACTGAGAACATTTTGTAGGCATACTCAGTAACCAAGTCATGTCCGACCCTGCAACCTCATGGACTATAGCCTGCCAGGTTCCTCTGTCCATGGGATTATCCAGGCAAGAGTACTGGAGTTGGTTGCCATTTCCTCCTCCAGGGGATGTGAGTACATTTTAGTACTTTTATTAAAGCCCTTTGAGATCATCATGGCAAGACAGAGGATTGTCTGAGATGACGACTTTGGGACGGAAAGAGCAGGCCTACTGTGTCTCTCCCCAGTTCTTCACTTTCTTCTTACCCACAGCTTACATGTTCCCTGATCTCACACAGGCCTGGACTGGAATGCTCCTTTATGATTCACTCTGACTTAGAGTGGCGTGCCAAACTTTCTAGGACTTTTGCGGGCTCCCTGGGCTAGCCTGGCATAAAAACCTCTGACGCCTCTTTCCCCTCCAGTGACCTTGCAGATCTAACAAATGCCAAGGACTGGGCCTCTGTGATCTGGTGTGGGGACTGTCCCAGGCTACTCAAAGAGGCCGGAAGCAAACTGGCTGCATCTTCAGGAGACCCTCAGGGGTTGTTCAAGGTGAAACTGTCCTTGAGTGAAGTCAAATTGGTTCTTTCTTCCCCCATTTAATAAGCTTGATTTTAATCTAATTAAAACATGGATGCAGAAAAGTGCACAAATCCCATTCCTAGCTTGATCATTTTTTTTTTCACATGCAGCTTATGAGTTTTACATGCAACTAATAATCCAGCTCAAGAAACAGAGCGCTGCCAGCTTCCCACAGCCCCTGCCCACAGCCCCTCCAGCTGCTGCCCCACTGAAGGCAGGCACTCTTTCGTCTTCTATTCCTGACAGTTAGTGTTACCTGACTTTGGGATTTATATAAATGGAATCACTTCACATGTACTTGGTTGTGTGTGATCTTGTTTGCTCAACACTGTGAAATTCACAGGCTGTGAATTCATCATGTTGCGAGTTTGTGGTTCATTCATTCCTGTTATTGCATGGTGTCCCATGGTATGAATACACAACTTCTCAGCCACTCCACTGATAATCATTGTGTCGTTTCCAGTTTAGCCCCTACATGCTCTTATCTGTGGCCTGTGGTGTACAAGTGTACACATTTCTGTCATGTGCTTAGGAGAAGAATTACTGTGTCATAGGGTAGACACTGCCCATTGCCCAGAGTGACTGTTCATTTCTGCTCTCAGCATCAGTGAGTGAGAATTTCAGTTTCTCTGCATGCATCGTCACCACCACCACTATCAGAGCTGTTCACGTCGCTGTTCTGGTAGTCGGAAGGACCCTTCTAAACCATAGATCCTTTGATCACCTTCCTGTTTCCAGCTTTTAGAGATGTCCCCAACATTTTATAGTGAAAACTTTCAAACATATACAGAAAAGCTGAAGAAATCATACAGGGAGCACCCATGTGACACGATCAACGTTTTATAACGATTGTTTTTTCCACGTGTCTAACCGTTCATCAACTACCTTCTATTTTACTTGTCCTGTTCCTTTAAGAAGGTAAAACTTATCATCACACTGACCCATTTTAAGCATACATTCCATGATTTAAGTAAATTTACATAGTTGTACAATCATCAGCACAGGCCAGTTTTAGAACGTTTCTGACACCCGGCAAAGTTCCCTGTGCTGTTTGTTTCAATCCCTACTGAAAGCAACTCCCTACGCCTCCTCCCGACCTCAGGCCACTGCTGACCCATCTGTTTTCTCTCTATGTAGTTTTGCCTTTCCTGGAAGTTTCGTATAAAGGGAATTGTCTTCTGAGCATGCAGCCTTTTCTGTCCAGCTTCTCTCATGTGGCATTACGCCTCTGAGATTCACCCAAGTTGTAGCGTGGACGATACTAGCTCCTTTTCCTGGCTGAGTAGTATTCCAGCGTGTGGCTCTACCACAGGTGCTTTACCCAGGCTCCAGTTAGTTGTCCCAATAGAGTTTTGATGACAGGACCACAGCCTGTCATAAAAAGAGCTTGCTCATTTAACGAGGGGTCTGTGCCTGGGAAAAAGAAAAGGTAGAGAGAGGTAGAGAGACAAAAGGAGTTAGAGACAGAGGGACAGGATTTTGTTCCCTCTGTATCCCCTTTCTCCAGATAAGTGCGGGGCCTCCTCCCTTTGGGGAGCTCCCTCGCTGCCCTGTTGGCTAGTCTGCCTTCTGGGTCGCTGCACACCTGGCCAACCACACGTTTCTGGCACTTACAGCTCTCTGTCCTGGGTTCCACAAAGAACTCAGCACAATCTGCCACATGGTTTACAACACAGGGGCTCACTTGATGGGCTCTCTGAGGGCAGAAGTCATGGCTTTTGTGTCCCTTCGTTGTAGCTCCAAGGATGGGTACAGTGCTGGGCACACAGGGAAGGAGAAGGGACAGTGACAGTGCAGTGGGCTGGGGGGCCCTGAGCACCACGAACTCAGGTCCTCTGGTGGAGGTCCCTACTAGGCAAATGGCCCTGGGCTGGGTCCGGGGAATTGCCAGACCTTGGTACCAAACCACACCTGGGAATGCCAGCAGAGTTAATGAGTTCAGGATAAGCCTGGAGAAGGAGGAAGGCTCCTGCCAATGGAGGCAACTGCCGGAAGCTGCCAGGCAGGCTACCCCTTTACCACTTCCCTTTGGGCCCCTTAATTCCCAAGATCTCTGGCATCTCTCCAGACCAAGGCTGCCCTCCCTGCATGCTCCCAGGCCTGTGCAATCCATGATGACTTCCTCAGACCTGGGTGCTTTAATGGCTCCTATCGTCCATGTATGTTGTGCTCGAGGGTCTCTGTTCTCAAGCGTAATGGTTTGAAAACCTGGGTGGTGCACACTGAAGTGTAGAAATCGGAGTCTTTGATTCAGCACATGTGAGGTGGAGCCTGAGAATTTGGCACATCCACCAACTTCCTCAGTGAGGCTCGTGCTGCTGGCCAGGGCTGGGTACCACTGTCTGAGAACCTCCGCAGTCTCAGTCTCAACATGAACCCTCCTCCCGCCGGGTAGGAGGTGGGGGAGGGCAGGGGGAGAGGTGTCTGCTGCCTTCTCTGCGCAAGTCCCAAGAAACATTCAGATCCTAGTGACTGACAGTGGCAGTCGGAAGTTCACACTCCAACTGCCTTTGGCCAAAGGGCATGGCAAGACTTACGCGGGGAAGAGGAGATACAGTATCTTGCCTCCAACGTATCATAAAGGGAGGATAAAAACAGATCAAAGCTGCAGAGCGTGTCTGCGTATAAAAATAAGTAAGTGGTTTCATGAAAGAAATGATCAGAACTCGCTGTCCTGTTTTAACTGCACTTAATTTTGATTTTGGAAGTGACCCACGTAAAAAAGACTCTTAAAATTATATGGGTCAGACAAGATAGTGAGTGTAGTTTTTCTACCAGTGTTCTAGAATGACTCTTCAGATTCAGCTCTTGCTTAATCCTGCAGTGCAGCTGGCCTTGGAAAAAGGTCCTTGAGGGTTCTTCAATACACTTAACCCTCAAACCAATCTTATGAGGCCGATAGGAAGATGTTCTCATTCCCATTTTACAGATGAGGAAACCGAGGCAAAGTAGTTAAATGGTAGATTCCAGATTCCAACACAAATTTTTTTTTTTTACTCCAATTTAGACTTTGCATTCCAAAGTGAGCTTTTTTTCTTTTCTTACACTGCAGCTGAATATTAAGATTCTCCAAAATAGGGACTTTCCTGGTGGTCCAGTGGTTAAGAATCCACTGCCTGCCAATGCAGGGGGCGTGGATTCGATCCTTAGTCCAGGAAGATTCCACATGCCTTGTGGCAACTAAGCCCATGAGCCACAACTACTGAGCCCACCTGCCTAGAGCCTGGGTTCCACAACAAGAGAAACTACCTCAACGAGAAGCTCTCGAACCGCAACTAGAGAGTAGCTTCCACTTTCTGCAACTAGAGAAAGCCCATTTGCCACAACGAAGACCCAATGCAGTCAAAAATAGAATTAATTAATTTAAAAAAATTTCTCGTTGCAGACCCATCAGACTGGATGAAGGCTCAGACAAGCTCTTCTGCTATTGCTCGGAGGTATGAACTCCCTCAATCCCTGCTGGCTCTGCAAGGGGGAATCCAGCATATCTGCTGTCAGAAATGACACATTTGGAACCAGATTCCTCTGTAGGTTTATCTGAGCTTAAGACAGGGAAGATTGATCAGGGAGCCTGATCCACTACCATCACTTTTCATTGTTCTTCAGCACCTGGACTTTGTGTGTTAAAACAAGCCAGGTAGATGGCTTCATGCTGGCTCCCAGCGATTAGAGACGCTCCTGCATCCTGCTGCCCCCCACCCCCCGACCCCGTCCACTCCACCTCAGCCCACTGTAGGACAGTCGGTTATTAAGAAAGGAAGTATCCACATCTCCTGAGGATCTGTGGACAGCCATTTGAACTATGGTGTTAGAGAAGACTCTTGAGAGTCCCTTGGATTGCAAGGAGATCCAACCAGTCAAGCCTAAAGGAAATCGGTCCTAAATATTCATTGGAAGGACTGATGCTGAAGCTGAAACTCCAATACTTTGGCCAACTGACGCAAAGAACTGATTCATTTAAAAAGACCCCAGTGCTGGGAAAGATTGAAGGTGGGAGGAGAAGGGGGTGACAGAGGATGAGATGATTGGATGGCATCACCGACTCGATGGACATGAGTTTGAGCAAGCTCTGGGAGTTGGGATGGACAGGGAAGCCTGGTTTGCTGCTGTCCGTGGGGTCACAAAGAGTCGGACATGACTGAGCAACTGAACTGAACTGAATATAAAGAGATCCTGCTAGAAGGGACAGCAATAGTAGCAGACAGAATGCTGTTGTCTCCTGGAACAGTTGTTGGTCTGGATATCATTCTGGGCATAGTTTATCACTCAGTAAAGAATGTAGACAAGGGGTAAGATTGATTATGGATTAGATAGTGACCTTTGGGTTGAGGTAAGAGAGCGCTGCTGGAGGTAGGCATGAGGATGAAGATGGAAGAGGGACATGGAGGGTGATGGGGTTTTGATGGTTGGAGATGACAGAGGGTGGAAACAGCCCAGGTAGGGGATGATGGTGCAGGAGATGGGATGTCAGAGGAAGAATGGTTGTTGCAATGATGGGCTGAATAGCTCAGGAAACTAGCTGAAAGGTCCAAAGCCAGGGGTGAAAATCTGATCGTGGCTTGGGGTGGCTGGGAAGGGGACAGGTTGCCTAGGGGATGCACTGCTTTGTGGTCACCCATGCCTGATCCCAGAGGCACCAGCTGGAATGATACCCAGACCAACCGTGTTCCAGGAGACAACAGCGTTCTGTCCGCTTCTTGACTGGTGTCCCTTCCAGCAGGGTGCGTTCACAGGGCCATCTACAAAACCCTCAGGGTATTTACTAAACTTGCTTCAACAGCCCAGCCGGGAGGTCCTTCCTGGCTGAGATTTAGTCAACCTGTTTCCCTAGGAAGCCTCTTTTCCCACCACAAACAGATGGGTGCTGATGTCAGCAGCGGGCGAAGCCGTTAGTCAGCACCAGAGGGGCTCGTGCTGAGGGGCCAACGGAAGGAAAGGCGCCGCTGGACATGGCCTCCTCTAACCCTGACCCCAGTGAGGGAGGCAAGGCAAGAGGCCACCCGGGAGGCCCTGCCAGGTTCGTGTACAACCTTGGGTGGCCTGAGGCACAAGCTTAGCCTCGGAGAACCCTGGATGTGGGAAGTGGCTGCTGCTGCTGCTGCTAAGTAGCTTCAGTCGTGTCCGACTCTGTGCAACCCCATAGACGGCAGCCCACCAGGCTCCCCCATCCCTAGGATTCTCCAGGCAAGAACACTGGAGTGGGTTGCCATTTCCTTCTCCAGTGCATGAAAGTGAAAAGTGAAAGTGAAGTCAAGTCGCTCAGTCGTGTCCGACTCTTAGCGACTGCATGGACTGTAGCCTACCAGGCTCCTCCGTTCATGGGGTTTTCCAGGCAAGAGTACTGGAGTGGGGTGCCATTGCCTTCTCCATGTGGGAAGTAGAAGTGTCCTTTAAGACCCATCTGGTTTAAGGCCATGCAGAGAAGAGAGAGGTGTTCTGATTCCCATTTCCCAGATGAGGACACGGAAGCCTTGGGAGGGAGAGAGCTGCGCCCAGGGCCCCGTGGAGGGGCAGCAGTAGAACCCAGCTCAGCACCTCCAGCTCTGGACGGCTGCAACAGCATCTGCATCTGTGCATGTGTGGGATCCTGTTTGGGGCAGTGGTCTCAGAGGGGCTGGTATCGGACTGAGCCGGGCTCCCCGCTGGGTCTGCCATTCCCTTGGGGGAGGGTGTGACTTGGAGCTTCTGTCTCTTCTTTGGTGATGTTGGCAGGCGGGTTCTCCACCACTGAGCCACTGGGGAAGGCCCTCTTCTGTGACATTTGTTGTGTGCTTAGTCCCTCAGACGTGTCTGAATCTTTGTGACCCCATGGACTGTAGCCCGCCAGGCTCCTCTGTCCATGGCATTTCCCAGGCAAGAATACTGGAGTGGGTTTCCATTTCCTTCTCCAGGAGATCTTCCCTACCCAGGGACTGAACCCACAGCTTCTGTGTCTCCAGCATTGGTAGGTGAATTCTTTACCACTGAGCCACCTGGGAAGCCCACAGGAGTGTTCAAAAATTCCTCCTCCGATGGGAGGAGAGTTAACTGGGATGGGCAAAAGTAAAGCTCCCCGTGAATGTTAGCCTTCTTTCCCCTACAAATCATTGGTTCTAGTGGGGGTTCTCTGTGTACTTCAGTGTGGGCTGGTGTGTGAGAGCACATGTGTGTGTGTGTGTGTGTGTGTGTGTGTGTGTGTGTACGTGTGATATCTGCAGATCTTGGCCAGGCAGCCACAGCGAAGGGAAGTCACAGTGTTCAGGGGTCTGGAAGTCTTTAGGGGCTGAAGCTTCTAGGACTGGTATGAGGGGATGCTGCTGACAGGAGGAGGCACTCCAGGACACCCATTCTCCGAGCTGCTGCCAACCCTGAAGGCTCAGGGGACAGGGCAGGTGGTCTCGGGTGGGGGGCAGCCCCTCTTAGGGAGCAGCTCCACTGTCAGGAGTCAGTCATGAGGAGGTCCCTGTGGGCGTTCGTAGCGCAGCCCAGCCCAGAGTGTCTGACTAGGGGTTAGAGAATGAGCTTGAGGGCACCAGAAGGGGAGAGAAGAAGCACGGCTGGCCCTCAGGCCTCCAGCAAATTCCACCTTCCTTGCAGCCCCAGGCGATCTTGCCTCCCAGCCTGAATCATCCTCACTCTAGTCTGAATGAGAGTCCTGTTATTTGTGCTAATTATTGACATTTGCGCAGCACGCAATCCCAGGAGCTTGGGGACCCAGAATGCACAGATACTCTTCCACATGCTGATTTTATGACATCAGCAGAACTGGAGCCTGGGGAGTGGCCGCGGGCAGAGGACAGTGGCCTTCAGCACTGATTCTAAGCTGCCTGTAATGTCCCCATTGCATTCACAGAGGCATGATGTGTTGGAGTCCTGGAAGATCAAAACTGAGGGTCAGACCTCGATGGCCTTCCAATCCAACTGCCTCGCTTTATACAGAAGGAGACTGAGGCTCTGGTTAGTGGCAGAGTAGGGTCACAACCTCACCCCGCCTCTTCCATATTCATCCTTTGACTTTATATGCATAAAGCACCCTTTTGGTGACCATCCTTCAAACACACCCAGCCTCCCCCTCCTGCAGTACCTCTAGCTTTATTTTGCTTCCTGGCGCTACCTGACATTATATATGGATGCTCTTTCTCTTCTGTCCCCTTCCCCCATTAGAATGAAGCTCCAAAGGGGCAAGAATTCTTCCCCCATTTCATTAATTGCCATGTTGTCGCATCTAGAACACATAGTTGCTCAGAAAGGAATTGCGGGATTCATTCACTCACTTGTTCATTTATTCATCTGTTGGCTACCTCTCACGTGGGTCTTCTGCATTGCAGACAGTGATAGCACAGAGAGGTGTCAGACCCACTTCTGTCCCACAGAGCAGGTGGCTTCAGACTCTTTTCTCCAGGCTCCAGATGCCTGAAGATGGGAGGGAGCATGTTGCTAAGGTACCCTGGAAGGAACTCTGGAAGGTCCCTTCAAGCAGGGAGGGGCTGGGGCTTGGGGATAAGAACCCTTCTTAGGAAGTAGATCAGGTCCCAGCGCAGCCTCCATGGCACAGTGGGGACCAGAGGAGCAGACACAGGTAGCCTATGAGCAGAGGGAGAGGGAAAGGAATGTAGTGACCCACAGGGGTTAGGGGGGAGGGAGCAGGGATGGGGATCCTGGGAAGACACAGCAAACGGCGCTGTGGAGGGGCTGGGCCCTGGGTGTGTGTGGGGTGGGGTGGAGGAGAAGGACGCGGACATTTGTTAACATCTGTGTCAGTTGAGAGTGGGCGCCAGGATGGAGAGAGAGACTTGTGGTCAGATGGGGAGACGGGACCCAGAGCCAAATCTTGGTTGAAGGCTCAGTATTCTCATGCATAAAATGGAGATGGTGAGTGACCCTGGGGATGGGGGAAGGGGAGATGAGCCTTGTACTGAAAGATCATCTCTTTGAATACACTGAGCCCCTGCCGGATCCCCGAACAATGCTGGCTTGTCCTCCTCACCACTCCTTCCTTTACCCTATCCCCAGCTCTGGGGCTCTGACCTGTGGAGTGGGCCAGACCCCACCCTCCCTGTTCCCCAGCTCCTATGGATGATGGCCCAAAAGGCTAACCGGTTTCCTCCATCCAACTTGACCAGAACCATCTGGGCTCTGTGGATGCTGCGGGTTTCCTGACGGGGGCCCAGGCCTTGGCCTCGCTGGGGGCTGTGAGCAGGAGAGTAACAGCCCAGATTTTGCAAGCCTGAAATAGTTTATTGCTGGGCTGAGGCAGGGAGGAAGGAGGGCATGGCCCCGGGAATGCAGGAGGAATGCCTGGGAGGCTTGTTTCTGGCCCCCACCCCTCCCCAGTTCCCCAGGGGGAAGCCAGCAAGGCTCTCAGCCAGCTGGGCACCGGGTTGCGCAGAGAGAAATGGTTTGGGCGCTGAACATTCCTGGTGCCGGGGTGTTCTCAGTGCCTAGCGGTGGGTGTATGCGTGAGGGGAGACCTGGTCTTCCTTTTGATGTGGGGACCATTTCCAAGGAGGCTGCCTGGATAAGCCTGCCTCACTCCCCATCGTTCAGGCTCCCCACAGGCCTGACTGGCTGGGAGTGCCATGGACATACATCTTGCCTGGTGCTGGCAGGGGAGGGGGCTGTGCTTTGGCTTGAAGTGTGGCCCCTGTGTCCTCCTTCAGACTGGAGCTCTCTGAAGTCAGGGTGTATGTTTTCTCTTAAGACTGGGGGCTTTCCTTACAGTCTGAGGCTGTGATGCCGTGGGGAGGGCTGTGTCAGCCCGCCTCACCCTAAAGTTTCCCATGGCTGGGATGGGGTGGCCACTGAAACTGCAACTGCAAAAGGGTCTTCACCCCCATTCCTTTAGATCCAAGACTGCATTGTTAAGGACCCACTGAGTCTTCTGTGGACCAGACACCAGCCTCCCAACAGCCTTTGCCCCACCCCCACCCCTGTTCATGGGACATCTGAGGCCCTACTATGTGAGGCGGGGAGGAACCAGGCCCTGGTGGGCCACCTGGACAGTCCACTTGGCCCTCCTGGCAGCACACTCTGGGCTCCCCTCACAACCATTCTGCTTGGGTCCTAGGGTCTCCCCCCGACCCCGGGAGGGGTTGGGAGTAGACAGGTCAAAGCGCGCCAGGCATCTGTCCACTGATGATACCTGTGCATTCCTGGGCCCTGCATCGGGGCCAGTCATCTTCCCTTTCATGTTTGGCTGTCTGATGGAGCCAGTGGATATGGTGAGGGTTGGGCAGGGGCCCTGGGGCAGCCAGGCAGCAACAGTGGAAGACAGAAGGCAGAGGAGTGACGCCCAGCCAAGGTCACAAGGTTCCAGCGCCCTTAGGTCCCGCCAAGCTCTGGCAGGGAGGACACAAGGGGTCAAAACTCTGCCTGGCCAGACTCCATCCCTCTGTTTTGGGCATGGCTTCTGGCTTCCGTCGGCAGCACTTCCTTTTCCAATCTGCCCCCACCCCACGACTCACACACTCCTAGAGTAGCTCCAGGGGCTGAGTCTGTGGTCACAGTGATGGAGGATCTGTGTAGAGTTGGGCCACTCTGTGCTGGGGATTATGGAGGTGGAAATCAGGGTTTAGGATCAGACACTGACCAGGGTTAGGAGTCAGCCTGTGTTCTGGGTTAGGGGGATTTGATTTTGGAGGTGGGATTAAGGGTCAGTCTATACCTAGGGTTAGGAGTCAGTCTGTACCTAGGATCAAAGACACGGGTTCCTCAGGAACAGCGTATTCTACACCCAGAATTAGGCGGTGATGGGCACCAAAGGGTGAGAGTTTGTTTTCCTCCAGAACTGAACCTACAGCGTGGCCACAAAAGGTGACCCCGGCGAGTCATTCATAGACGGCAGAGAATAGAGTTTGCAGGGGCAGGATTCATTGATCCCTTGGCCATCCCCTCTGGGGACCCACCAGCAGGAGGTATGAGGGACAGAGTGAGGAGACTCAAGGCTCTCAGAGAAACCTTCACCAGGAACACTGGTGGGGATGGAGCCCAGTGTCCAGGCTAAGTCCAGTGAGTGGTTCAGAGGCAATACTGTCCAACGCATGGCCAGCCAGGAAGAATACTGAGTAACTCCACGGATAGCGCTTCTGTTTACACTGTACCTCTTGAAACGCAGTCACCAGTAGCTCATTCTGCAAACATTTCCTGAATACCTACCATACTTTAGACCAGAGGTTCTCCAACTTGAGTGCACAGAGGAACAACCAGGAAGCTTGTGAAAAAGGCTGGTTCCTGGGCCCCACCCCAGGGGCTTTGGAGAAGGAAGGTACTGGGAGCTGCCCAGGAATCTGCACTTCCAATAAAGTCCCCGGGCGATTCTGCTGTGATGAGATTTTTTAAATTGATTTATTTTATTTTTGGTTGCACTGGGTCTTCATTGCTGTGCGAAGCTTTTCTCTAATTGTGGCAGGTGGGGGCTACTGTCTAGTTGTGGTTTGAGGGCTTCTCACTGCAGTGGCCCCTCTTGTTTCGGAACACGGGCTCTCAGGCATGTGGGCTTGGTAGGGGTGACCCCACAGGCTCAGTTGCCCTGTGGCATGTGGGATTCTCCCAGACCAGGGATCGAACCTGTGTCCCCTGAATTGGCAGGCGGTTTCTTAACCACTGGACCACCAGGGAAGTTTGTTTTTTTTTTTTAATTGCTGCTGTGGTAGTCTTATTTTTACTTATTTTTTCAGAGTTTTAATAAAACTTTTAATAGAGGGTCAGAATACTAACAAGCATCTTCCAGCATAAGAAGGAAAAGGCAGCAACATGAATTCTTTCAGTTAGAATGGCATAATGTAGTAGTTTTAAGACCATACTTTTGAGACCTGTCCTCAAAAGGCTCACGGGGTTAAAAAAAAAAAAAAAAAAAGGATTGTGGAAAATACCATAACGCCTTCTGGTGAGTTCACTGCACAGAGTGGCTGCCAAGGATTTCTGGGATAAAAGGGTGTGTGACCATTTTCAGAGAAAACCTTGCAAGAAAGTTAGGGAGTTTCTCTCATTTCTGACCACCAGTAAGCTAAAAATGTATGTTCTTATTGCAAGAATTGTGTAAAAACTTAGCTGTGTAACCTTCCCAAAGCATTTTCATGTGCTTGGCAAGGTAGGAGAATTCCGGCAAACACACTGGAGGTTAGCTTTGAGCAAAGAAGTGAAAAGCAAAGTATAATTACTGTATTAAATGAAGCAAAGTAAAAGAATGCACATAAAAATGCCGTCTTGGTACAGTGCTGGGGAAGGAACAATGCATGACAGCCATTATTATTAATAACTTACCAATTTCTATAAACAATCATTCTGAAAAGCACGACTCAGGCAGTGCAGGTCAGCTTTGTTTAAACTGTGGCCCCGTGCTCTGCCCCACTCTCCCCTGCCTTGTTCCACCCGCCAGGAACCTAGTCTGCAGTTGGCATACCGAAACAACAAGGGGTGTGTGTGTTTATTTTCCCAATATTAAATCACAATATTGATTATGCTTTAGCATATGGCGCATTTCTCTCTCCCCCAGCTGCTCCCTGGTCAAGAATCTGGCGTGAAGAGTTCAGTCATTTTGAGGACCTTGCTGAAGGCAGGAAGCCCGGATGGTTTGCCTCCCCGCTCCCCATTCCCCGGCTCACTGCCATTGGCTTGCTTCTAGAAGCTTATATAACCTTTCTTTATTTAAGGCTTCTATTCTTCAATCTGAGGGTGAATGGACTTCCGGGCCTGCCTGTGGGGCAGGAGCTGGAGGTGTTATGCTTCTCCAGCAGGGCGAGAGGGCTGGACTGAGTTCCAGGAGCTTCTGGAGGCCATGCCCTCCCTGGGCTGTCCTGGGATAGCAGACCCTCCTGTGGGGAGGGCAGGAGGTGATGTTCCATTCCCCTGCCTGGGCTGCAGGCCGCCTGGTCTCAGCCTTCTTAGATACCGCCAGGAAGCTTTTTCTTTTATCCCAGTTAAATTTCACCTTGTTGATTTCAGGCCAGTGTTTCCAGGGAGGCATAAGGTTTCAGGCTGGCTGGGGACTTTTCCAGCCCTCTGGACACCCCCATACCTCTGGAGCGCCCCTTCCCACAGGAGCGCTCCATCTCATTCATGCATTCAGCAGGCATTCCTTGCACACCCATTAGGTTTCCGTGGTGGAGGCCTGGTTCACAGGGTAGACAGGTGATAGGCACAGGGGTGAATCATTTCTGTCTAGGGTGGTATAATACTACCTCATGCCAGAGGATTAAGGAGGCATAGGAGGGGTACCTGACTCACTCTTGGGGGGCATGTGGAAGGCAAGGAAGTCTCCATGAAGGAGGTAATGGTTTATCTGAATCTAAAATTATGAGAAGGGAAAGAGGGGATATATGTAAACATACAGGTGATTCACTCTGCTGTTCAGCAGAAACTGACACAATATTGTAAAAGCAACTACACTCTTGTTGTTGCTGTTCAGCCGCTAAGTCGTGTCCAACTCTTTGCAACCCCAGGAACTGCAGCCCACCAGGCTTCTCTATCACCATTTCCCTAAGTTTGCTCAAATTTATGTTCATTGAATCAGTGATGAGAAAGGAGGAGTGGACTGGGGGATACTTAGACAGAGAGAGTACTCTGAATGTGAGTCTGGAGGCTGGAAGCAGCACGGCCAGAACTGGTTTAGAAGTCACTTTCTAGACTCCAGAACATGAGGTTTGAAGCAGAGAGGAGATGGGGCTGAGTCTGGAGAGGCCTGCAGGGGTGAGCTCACAGGCGAGTGTGGGGAGCTAGAGCCTTACCCTGTGGATGCTGGGGAACCATGGATGGTTTCAGCTAGAAGGGAGTGAACTGGTTAGGTCTGCTGACTTGACATGGTCCTTTAACAGCAGCACCTAATGTATCCCAGGGGACCAAGGAGCCTGGAGGGCTACAGTCCATGGGGTCACAAAAGAGTCGGGCTTGACTTAGCAACTAAACAACAATGTATCTTTCCTGTGCTTGTGGGGCCCCTGCTTCTTAGCAGAGAGCTCTGGGAAGGCAGGCTGTCATGAGAACTGGTGTCATGAGCCACTCAACTGCAAAAGGTGGGGAAAAGAGCAGACCCTCAAGCCAGAAGGACCTGAGGTTGAATCCTTCACTGAGTTCTGGCAAGATATCGAAACTGCCTGAGCCTCAGTGGCTGCGTCTATAGAGTGAAAAGAAGTGAAAGTGTTAGTCACTCAGTTGTGTCTGACTCTTTGCAACCCCTTGGACTGTAGCCCGCCAGGCTCCTGTGTCCTTGGGATTCTCCAGGCAAAAATACTGGAGTGGGGAGCCATTTCCTCCTTCAGGGGATCTTCTCAACTCAGGGATTGGACCTGAGCCTCCCGCATTGCAGGCAGATGCTTTACCCTCTGAGCCACCAGGGAAGCCGTCTAATGCTATAGAACAGGAGCCATCTAATATTGATGGCCGTGTGGTAGACAGAGTTGGGGAGAGCCTACGCAGGAAACAGTCTGGAAGTGCAGCCCAGGGGAAGGGTGGCTGAAGCTCATTCCACAATCAACTTGGCAGGGGGGAGCCTGGTCTCCCAGCCTGGGGTCCTGGCCTCCGTCCCCATAGCTGTCTGACCAGCAGTCTGCAACGTGCCTCCCCGAGTGAGGTCTGACAATAGCCCTGGGGAGGTATCCCCACTGTAAACAGTGGGTCCCTGCACTTCTCCTGATCTGGCCCCTCAGCCCTGGGTGCCCTGTGGCCCCTGGGCCTCTGGCTCCAGAGCAGTGGTGGAAAAGAAAGATCTGCCCAGCTTCCTGCAGGCCTCGTGATTGTGCAAGGCTGTCTGATTCCAAACAAACTGCAAAACCTACTGCCTCTCAGGCATTCTGGCCAGCAGGTGGCCAGGCGGCCACTGCTAGGGACAGCCAGGGCCTGGGTCACAGGCCACGCCAGCCTGACCAGGGGTGAACCTAGACTCCTGGTGTCTGGGCCTGGCATGGTTGGGTTGCTGGCGAAATGGAGAGATCTCTGGACAGGGAGTCAGGCAGGGGTCCTAGTTCCTAGTCCTAGTCCTAGTTCCCCCCACCAATTCGCTGTGTGACGTAGGGCAAGTTCCTTGCCTTCTCTGGGCCTTAGTTGCCTCGGCTGAGCCCAAGGAGTTTGGTGGCGATGATCCCACAGGGTGCCTTCCATCCTGGTGTTCTGGGAGTCTGAGTTCTTGTGCCCTAGAGATTGGACAGCGTCTCCCCAGATTCTGGATGAGGGCCACGCCCACCCCTCTCGATTCATTCAATATCAGCTCCAACTCCAACCACAGGTAAGAGAAGAACTCTGTTTGACTGTAGCCCATGTAAGAGCAAGGCCATTTTCTTGGAAGTTTCCTGGTGCTGCTTCATTCATTATTTAATTCACTCTTGTATTCAATGAAATGGAAACATTTTTAAAAATCATTCATTCATTTGGTTAACAATTATTAAGGGATACCTACTAGGTGGCAGGAGCCATGCTCGGATCTGGGAGTCACTGGTGAGCCAGATGAGCAGGGTCCTAGTTTACTGGAGCTCACAGGCCCGCCCAGCCTGAGTTTCCTGAGATGCGGCAACAGCAGGCCTACAAGTCATGTGTGGAGAGTAAGCCACGAGAACCCCAGTCCCTGGTAGGACCTCATCCACCCCCACCGTGCAGAGCCCTGTCCTCAACACTGAAGGGAAGTGAATGCCAAGTCACTTCCGTTGTGTCTGATTCTTTGTGACCCTATGGACTGTAGCCCATCAGGGTCCTCTGTCCATGGGATTCTCCAGGCAAGAATACTGGAGTGGGTTGCCATTGCCCTCCTCCGGGGGATCTTCCAGACCCAGGGATTGAACCCACATTTCTTATGTCTCCTGCATTGGCAGGCAGGTTCTTTACCACTAGTGCCACCTGGGAAGCCCCTGAGGGTAAGCAGAGGAAAATAAATCCTGCCCCCAGGAAGCCCTCATGTGGACAGGTGCCCAGTCCCTACCTCTGGAGCTGGTGGGGGAACCAGCCACCACCTCAGGGACTCACAGAAGCCTTGCGTCAGCAGGCGCAAAGCTGGGCCCTGCCCTGAGCATCCTGAGGAACAGCCTGCAAGGAGTGGGACCGTTTCCTCTTGGGCCTCTTGCCTGGCATACGGGCTAACATAATGTTTGGTGAGAAGGGGCCTTCCCCAAAATCGGAGGTGACAGATTCAGAGGTGTGTCTTTATTAGCAGTTACCTGCTTTAACTCCCCTGCTAGATAGTTCTTGGGGATGCGGGGAGGGACTGGAGGTGCAGCCAGGAGGGATTCAGGGCTGAGTGATGAAGGAGGTGAGGCTGCACAGCGGCTCCTACCACCTTATGCAAGAGAGGGAATAAAAGGGCTTTCTGGGAGGCATTAGAAGATGAAGTTGCTGGGTCCAGGGCAAACTCAGCAAGCCCCTGGGGCCCTAAGTTAGCAGTAGCAACTGAAAGGGGGGGATTACAGGGCCTGGCCCCCCTCACAGAGGCACCACCCCCTGGTCCCCACCTGGGCCTCCTCACACAGCTAATCTGCTGCCTTGCCTGAGCTCCTGCAAGGGGCCTGGTGAGGGGCTGGTCCCTTCCACTTAGAGGGGAACAGAGCCTTCCTAGGGAAGGAGCTGCCTGACCCCTGACCCCTGACCCTGGGGGCACAGGCCCTGAGCAGGCTGGGTGGCCCAATTTGGGGCCAGTCAGACACTTGACTGAGCTCTGGGTTTAAGGGGAAATCACTGCTCCTCTCTAGGCCTCTCCTTCCTGGTGATCAGTGAGAATTAGGGACGTGGACCACTGGCAATCCCAGGGGTCCTTGGGCTGGTTCCAGCAGGCATGAGGGAAGCCTCCTCTTAGTCATGTGGTTTCTGGTGAGCAGGTGTGTCCCCAACACAGATGGGTCTTTGAATTTTTGGACTGATGGGAGTCTAATTGTTAAATAAAAGTGAGAAGATATTTGAAGTCCCACAGTCTGGTCCCCACTGGCCTTCCCAGGTTTACTTCTTAAAAAAAAAAAAAATATATATATATATATATATATATATACACACACACATATGTATATATACATTTATTTATTTAGGCTATGCTGCTTCTTAGTTTTGGCATGTGGGGTCTTTTTTTTTTTTTTGGCCCAGCTGTAGCATGTGGGCTCTAGTTCCCTGACCAGGGATCAAACCTGAGCCCCCTGCATTGGGAGCATGAAGTCTTAAACACTGGACCACCAGGAAAATCCCCCAGTTTTACTTCTTAATACCTCCTGTGTTGTAACTGATGTTGCAATAACAGCAAGCTGCAGACACCATGCTGTCTGTGTGTGATGTTCAAAATTCGCTGCAATTCCCTGTCCTGGCTCACTCTCCATTTCTTAAGGCCCAGTGCTGTCAGCACCCCTCCTGCCCCTCCTCACAGCTCTCAGTACACCAACTCAGTTAACCATCTTCTCTGTGTCTTTCTCCCCAGAGACTCTTGGCTTCATCTTCTTCTTTTTTTTTTTTGATGTGGGCCTTTTTTAAAGTCTTTATTGAGTTTATTACAATATTGTTTCAGTTTTATGTTTGGGTTTTTTTGGTCACAAGGCATGTGGGACCTTGGCTCCCTGACCAGGACTGAACCCTGACCCTCTGCACTGGAAGGCAGAATCTTAACCACTGAGCCACAGGAAAGTCCCACTGCTGGCTCCTTGAGAGCTGGGGTAGAGCTGGCACCTGGGCCACACGGGACCTGAGCCTGCCGGCAACACCTGGTGACCAGGACAGCTCACAGGGTGCAGGGGAGACGAGAATGGCACAGGAGCACAGTTGCACAACTGCCTGGGTATGGAGGGCAGTAGAGAGACTTACAGGGAGGCAGGAAAGTGCGAAAACGGGGTTGGGTTGGGGGGGGATCTGTACGTAGAAGCTTCCAGAAGCGAGACCTGCCAGGGTAGAAGAAGCCCGGCAGAAACAGAGCATTCCAGGGGGAGGGAATGCTGGGAGAGGGAGATAGATGGCTGTGGGCAGGAGCTGGGGCCTGGAGAGAGGGTGGGAGACGTGGCCAGGGTGGTCAAGCTGGGCCTCAGAGGCTGTGCAGAGGATTTTAGGCCTTATCCAAGGAGTAACATGAAGCTATTAAGGGGTTTTAAGCAGTTGAGGGAGTGAGGTGATGAGATTTGCATTTCTAAAAGATCACTTTCATCAGTGTGGAGAGTGGATTAGGAGGGACAAGAGGCTATTGCTGTTGAGAAAGGGGATGGAGAGGGGAGCGGACAAATTGAGAGGTTTAGGATGGAAGCTGACAGAACTCAGAGACTGGATGATTTGGAGGGAGAGGGTGCAGCCTCCAGGCTTCCCACTCACCCCTCGGGCCGGTCAGTGGCCCTGGGCAGCCTGTGAGCCCCTGCGTGCTTGTGGACCCCCGTCGGCCATGGTGCAGGGCTGGGGATGCTGGAGCCAGCCCCTCTCCTCTGAGCAGCCCCGTGGAACAGGAATGTGGGGCCGGAGTGTGGGGCCAGGCTGCAGCTGCTCAGCTCTTCCCCGCGATCAGTGTGCCAGTAAACCTGCCCTCATGGACGAGGGCCACAGATTCACATGGACTCAGACCGTCCATATATGCATGTGTACCTTAGACTCATAGATATATTCATAGCATAGCATAGCTTAGATGTAGACATTAGAACACTTACCCCAAGACTCAGATTTACAGAGTGGGCCCCCCAACGTGTACTTGTTGACATGTATAATTAGGTCTATTGATGATAAAATAAAAAACAACCAACATTTATTGGGTGCTTGATATGGGCCAGATTTCAAACACTTCATATCCCTGGTGGCTCAGACGGTAAAGAACTTGCCTGCAATGCAGGAGACCAGGTTCGATCCCTGGGTCAGGAAGATACTTTGGAGATGGGAATGGCTACCCACTCCAGTATTCTTGCCTGGAGAATTCCAGGGACACAGGAGCCTGGTGGGCTCACAAAGTGGACTCCATGGGGTCACAAAGAGTTGGACACAACTGAGCGGCTAATACTCACATGATAAATCCCATAAAGATGCACAAATATTGACAGAGCATACTCACAGTACCTGTGTGTTGTTGATCATACATGTACTCACACGTATGCATGACCTATGCACATTCAAGCACCTAAATATTATTCAGTGCATACTTTGATATAAAGGTACACACATTTATTATACAGGCATAAGTTTCTGCAGAGATATTTTCAAGTGCACACGCACAGGCACACTCATATATGCAGTATACACGTTCAGTTCACGTGTGTATATTTTCTCTTTTGTGCCAGGTACACAGGTTGTACACACACATCCTCATAGGCAACACAAGTGATACACACTTGCACATACATCATAGGCTTGTGCATGCATGCACACATGTGCAGGACACACAGATACACACTCTTTTACCTTTTCTCACGCAGGGCAATTTATGACTGGCCAGGCTCATGTCCGGACTTCCCATTAACATTAACGAGGTGATGTCGCTGGGCTGTTCCTAAACGCTTGTCCTGCAGAGGCAAGGGTGGGGGTGGTGGCCAGGAGGAGGGGACCGGGAGGCCATGGTCACAGAGGAACAGCTAATTATCCGGCTGACCAGGGTTTGATTGTTTTTCCCACGGTTCCCCCAACTGTCCCTAATGCAAGGCCAGGTCTGGCTGCACCAGAGGGTGTTGGGGGCAGGAAGCTAGATGAGGGAAGGGGGGAGGGAAGGGGGAAGGGAGGAAGGGAGCAGGAGAAAATGGTGGGGGGTGGGGGGTGGGCGGTGACTGACCCCAATTTCAGTATCCTCCTCCCCCTTCTTCAGACATCCCCTTTGCCTGGAGCTGGAATTGTTTCCTGAAGGGGTTCAGAATTTCTGAAGTTTGGGTTCCTGGGGGCTTGTCCTCCTCCCCATGAACTTTGTATGAGTCACATTCAACTTTTTATTTCAGGAACTTTCATTCGCTGACTTAGGGGGCAGAAAAGGAGACCCGCCCGTATGCTCCTCCCTTAATGAGGAATGCGGGAGTAACCAAGCGCGGTCATCACTGCCTCCTTCCTCCATCCAGTCTTCCCACCGTCACCTCAGTGAAACACCCTTCCCAAGCACAAGTAAGGGTGGGCTTCCCGTGAGTCCCTCAGAGGAATGGCCCCCAGGCCTTAAGGGCTAATGCTCAAATCATGATAGTAATGGGAAACTGCAATAATTTAAATGCAATAAGCGCAAATAGCCTCTGCACAGCTCTTCCCTGCTTGCAAAGGTGTCTTTCATGTCTTGATTCACACGAGGCTCAGAAGAGTCCTGTGAGGGCTGCAGGGCAGGTGAGTGTGTGCACACTCGGTCGCTTCAGTCGTGTCCGACTCTGCGAACTTACGGACTGTGGCCCTCCAGGCTTCTCTGTCCATGGGATTCTCCAGGCAAGAATACTGGAGTGGGTTGCCATGCCCTCCTCAAGGGGGATCTTCCCGACCCAGGGATCGAAGCCTAGTGTCCTGCGTCTCCTGCATTGCAGGCTGGGGGAAACCCTGGGGGGCAGGCACGGTTATCCCCATTTCACTGATGTGGAACCTGAGGCCGAGAGAGGAGAGGGTCTCCCACGGTCACGTGACTGGGGAGGGGCAGACTGAGGCTTGAATCTTTTAAGCCTCTTCTCTGTGAATCACTACATGCTCTTTTTCATGTATTTGTGTGGCTCCCCCCGCCCACCCACCCCACCATAAAATGAATTAGTCTTCATGTGCTTCCAGGGCACTTTGTGTTAAATCTCCCAGGAAGCCTGCAACAGTCCTGGGGTGGAAGGTAGAGGCCGAGGGTCATATACCCTGACACTGGGAGAACCTGGGTGGCCAGCTTGTCTCCTCAGGACATTTCAAGGCCTTCTTGAGCTCAAATGGCACCGAGATGATGTCTGGAGGCTTAAAGATCAGAGAGCTGGAAGGAGACCTCGAAGAGCCCTGATCTAAACACTGCCTCCAGGCATGTCCACCTCAAGAATTATTAGCTCAATTTACAAACAAGGAAACTGGCTGAAGTCATTAGGGCAGCCATATTTATTGAACACCTATTATATTATTAAGCCCTGAACTCAGTACTAGATGTGGTGGGAGGAGTCAGTGGTCATCGCTCTCTAAAGAGCTTAGCGTCTGGTGGGGAAGAAAACATTTAGGACATGGGAATCACAGACTCTGGGTCTGAGTTCCAGCTTAGAAAGTCATTTGTTTTCGAATGGCTTTGAAGGAAAGTCACTTTAACCTCCCTGAGCCTCCGTATTCTCATCTCTAGAACGGGGATGCTCCTGCCCTCCTTCAAGGCCATGGTTACAACTAGATGTGCGCAATGCCTGTCCCAGTGCCCCTCACAAACACAAAGCTCAGTTGATGTGTTCTCTCAATTTCCTGCCAGACTCTTCCTGGCCTCACTGTTCAATCTTCCCTCTCTCCCTCCCGCTGGCCACTCCCTCATGACTGACCACCTCTTTTAGAATTATCTGAACTCTTGGCCCAACTTTGTCAAATCGCCCACCATCCTCGCCCTGTCCTAGCTTGGGTGGGTGCAGGGACCCTCTTATGAGGGATGTTGAACAGCACGGGGATCACAGGGAGTCAACAGCTCTCGCTGCAGCCTCTACTTTATCCCCCTCCCACCTGGAGGAGACAGGGAGACCCAAAGACATCCCCTCCCAGCTTCTCTGACTTCCTCAGTCCAGGGCACTGCTTTTCCCAGGAAGACCCCCTTCACCCAGCCCGGGACTCTTGAAAGCTGGTGGGGAAACTGAAGCCCTTTCAATCAGTGTCTTTGAGGGACTGAATCCAGAAAGGCAGTTAGATGCACGGATCAACTAACCTCGCCTGGGATATTCCAGGAGGGGTGGCTTAAAATCCCGCCAGGGGATGTTTGCTCCCCTCCCAACTGCGGAGGTCAGCCCTGTTAGGTGAGAGTAAGGGTGAGCTTCTGTGACAGGAGTCTCCTTCGAGCTGAACAGAAAACTGCTGCTGATAAGTTTGGGAGGGTCAAGGTCTGTCTGCCAGGGCTCTGCAGAACCTGAGCCTCTTCCCTGTCTCTGTCCAGATGGGGATGAGGACTTCTGAGTACCTGTCCCCACTGTGCCATCACCTCCCACCTTGGCCTTGGGTCTCCTCTCTTGGCCTCAGTCCTCTTTCCTGTAAAATGGGTGAATAACCACCCCACCACAGCCAAGCCTACCCACACTGGTATGTTATGAGCCTCTCATAAGACTACAAATGAGAAACACTTTTATGGTATTTATTTTTTTAAAGACGTTTGATGTAAACCAATTTTAAAGGACAGGGAAGCCTGGCTTGCTGCAGTCCATGAGGTTGCAAAGAGTCAGACGCAACTGAGCAACTAGACAATGACAAAATTTTTAAAGTCTTTAATGGATTTGTTGCAGTATTGCTTCTGTTTTATGCTTTTTTTTTTTTCCTGGCCATGAGGCAGGTGGAATCGTAACCCCCAGCCAGGGATGGAACCCACACCCCTTGCAGGGGAAGGAAGTCTTAACCACTGGACCACCAGAGAAGTCCTGAGAAACACTTTTAAATGCCTGCTCTGCATTCAGTTAGGGACTTGGACAGAGTTTTGGGGTTCCAGCTGACCACTGTTCATTTTTGGTGGACAACAGGGCTGCCCATGTTGGGAGGGTGTGCTTCACTGTACCTGGCCCTCCTCCAGCCTTAAGTAGTAGAAACACCAGCTAACCAGAGCCAAAGATGCCTCAGAATTCTCTGGGGGCAGCACAATACTGTGGGTCCTGCCAACACCAATAGGAAAGCTTGCTGGCTGCCTGGGACTCTGTTCACATTCTCTGGGCTCAGCAGGTCCCTGGGGGCCTGTTCCCTTGGGAAGATAGCCTGGCAGCAATCTGCTAGTGTCCCAGGTTCAGGGCCTATGTGAGGGCATCTGGGGCAAGGGGTGAGTGGGAGGTGCTTGGAGACAGTGGGTTAGCAGGGGACTTGCCAGGAATGCAAGCAGAGGGGGCGGAGTGTGTCAGTAAACAGTGGAGGGGGCAGAAGGCCATGGGGAGAACAAAATGGGAATGTGGATGTGGATATGGGGGGCAGGGCACTGGCTGGAAGTGACTGGTGGTGAGGACCAGGGCTGGGTGATTGGTGCCCGGGTTAGAATTTCACACTGGACTGTGTGAGCTTGTCCCCCGGTACTCAGGCTGTGATTCACCAGCATGAGGAGTGGATGGAGTTGGGATGGGGTACTGGATTCTAAGGTTCCTTCCCTGACCCCTCAACCAGGACAGGCCTCTGTGTTTTCTCAAAAGTTTCACCTTAACAGCCTGAGATCTTACAGGGCGAGCCGGGCTCTGTGCCTGCTGTGGGCCTTGTGCCGTTTCTACCTAAGGTTAAGGATCTTTTAGGATCAAACCAGTCCATCCTAAAGAAAATCAATCGTGAATATTCACTGGAAGAACTGAAGCTGAAAGCGCCAATACTTTGGCCACCTGATGCAAAGAACCAACTCATTGGAAAAGCCCCTGATCCTGGGAAAGTTTGAAGGCAGGAGGAGAAGGGGGCAGCAGAGGATGAGATGGTTAGATAGCATCACCAACTCCATGGACATGCATTTGACCAAACTCCAGGTGACAGTGAAGGACAGGGGAGCGTGGCGTGCTACAGTCCATGGGGTTGCAGAGTCAGACACGACTTAGCAACTGAACAACAACAAAGGACCTCTTCCCAAAAAAGGGCCCTGAGAGCTCACACGTGCTTGTAAAATCAGGGGCTCAGGGTCACCGGGTTCAGAAGCCTGTTTGTTCCATTTTGCCTCTTTGCACAACAGCCCAAGGCAGATGGCCTCCCCTCTTTCAGACCTCAGGTCTTTTTATCTGTACAATGGGGATTAAATGATCCCTGCCCACCGCTGCAAGACCTGTGGGGTCGGGGGACTGGTGTGGGCTCTGGAAGACTCTGACAGGACCCCAGAGGCGGTCTTTGTAGGTCAGAGGGTGGGTACTTTAGCGGGACTTGGGGAGGAGGAGGAGGAGGGAGCACCTCCTTGGCCTGTTCACTTCACAATAAGCACATGATTTAATGCAGCCAGTAAATCCTTTTCCGCCTCAGCTTCTCAGCTACCGCAAAACAGGCTCATAATTCAGTTGTTAACAAGTCTAGGATTAAGGCTGCAGCTGCAAGATGCAGGGGGTGCCTGTGTATGTGTGTTTGTGTGTCTCTGTGTTTGTGTCGGGGGCTGTGCGTCTGACCATGGAGACGGTGTCCATGTGTGTGTCCATTTGTGTGTGCTAGTGTGCATCTGGCCATATAGGAGTAGGGGTGGAGGTGGGGCACGGTGTCCGTGGAAGAAGTCCTGGCAGCTGGCTTAAGGGGAGACCTCATGGCCTCAGGGAGTGGTAAGGCCTTGTCGAGCTGTTCCTGGAACTATAGACTCTCAGGGTTGGGAGGAACCCCAGGCTTCATCATGCCCCAGAACTTGAGCAGCAACAGGCAACTGTGGGAGAAAGGAAAAGAAGGGGGTGTCATTGTAAGTCAGTGACCATTGGCCTTGGTTTTCACATATTGAATTTATTTGAAGCAGAGCCTGCTTCTAAATCCCCTTCATGGATCACAGCCTTGTGTGGCGAAGGGGCTTGCGTAACTCAATGAAGTTTTGAGCTATTCAAACCAGTCAGTCCTAAAGGAAACCAACCCTGAATATTCATTGGAAGGACTGTTGCTGAAGCTCCAATACTTTGGCCCAGACTTGATGCAAAGAGCCGACTCCTTGGAAAAGACCCTGAAACTGGGAAATATTGAAGGCAGGAGGAGAAGGGGGCGACAGAGAATCAGATGTTTGGATGGTATCACCAATTCAATGGACATGAATTTGAGCAAACTCCAGGAGATAGTGGAGGACAGAGGAGCCTGGCTTGCTGCAGTCCATGAGGTCACAGAGAGTCAGATACAACTTAGTGACTGAAGAACGGTAACAACTACTAAATTCCTGTGACTCTTTTTCAGGTTTTCAGGACCTGAGAATTGGAAAATAGGGGTGGAGAAACCCCCACTCAGAGATGATGAGATGTGGGTGCTGTGGGAGCAGTCTACACACCCAGGAGCTCAGTCCTCCTGGGTGCAGGCTGGGCTTCTTCGGACACGCGCTCACCAGCAGGATTAATGATCATGCGGTGGGGAGGCAACGGAGACAAGACTCCTCAGAGCCCCCAGCTGCAGCAGTGAGAGGAAGGAATTGAGCTCCCCATGAGCAT
Source organism: Capra hircus (assembly GCF_001704415.2). Classification (NCBI taxonomy): domain Eukaryota; kingdom Metazoa; phylum Chordata; class Mammalia; order Artiodactyla; family Bovidae; genus Capra; species Capra hircus. The sequence goes on along the minus strand of NC_030830.1, from coordinate 31,457,922 downwards.
CTGGGGTTAACCCCATGAGGCAGGTTACTCAGGCATACGGAGTGGGCAGCCAGAGAGCCCTGGTTCGAATCCCAGCTTCCCTGATTGTCAGCTATGAGAGGGCAAGTTACTTCATCTGTCTGAGACAGTTAAAGAAGATAGTAATTTAAGAAATGTTTGTCCCATTCCCCCTAAAGGGTCTCAGAGATTTGTAGCACACAGAAATGGAGCCTTTCCCAATGGGCTGGCCAGCTTTAAGGCATAGTAGGGCATTTGCCCCAGGGCATATGGGGTGTTTGCACCTGGCATGGGGGGTGTTTGCATGTGGCATGGAGGTGTTTGCACCCGGGCGTGGCGGGATGTCTGTCCTACAGACATGTATGTCTGTCCTTTGTACACCGGCTGGATGTTCTTCCCTTGGCTCCAGAACACCCCATGCTTTCTGATTCTTTTGGCCATTGCAGTGCCATTCCCTGGGCCTTGAAAGCCCTTTCTCAAATACCTGTTTTGGCTGAGGCCCTGAACCCTCAGCTAGGGTATTGCCTCAGGACTACCTTTCAAAAGTGCCCGTTTCCCACCCACCTTGTGGTAGGCGCTCATTTAAATACTTACGGCATTGAGTTCTAGCACTTCTTTCACTGTCGAAGGGTAAGCTGCTCATGTCACTCTCCCCACAATCACCACCTCCTGAGAGCAGGACATTCCCCCTAAGCACCTGATGCAGTGGCTGTTTAAGTAACGAGTGTCGATTACTTGCAAGAATGAGTGAATCCATGGGAGGCAAAGCGGACAGAAAGAACGTGCTCTGAGAGTTCAGAAGGTGACATTGTTTCCTGTTAGGGAGAATCAGGGGGGATTTTATAGAGGGGCTAGCTTGGGAGCTGGCCTTGAAAAGTGGAGTTGTGAGGAAGGGTTGGGAAGACACTTCCAGTAGGGGGATTGGCACGTGCAAAGGCCTGGGGGCAGGAGGGAACTGACCTCTTGGGGAAGCCCAATGGAGTTGGAGAGGGTCAGGAGTGCAGAGGCTGACTTTGGTTGGTCACCCAGCTTTCTGTCCTTTCTTCTGGGCAGAGTTTTTCTCTCCCATTTCTGCTCTGCCTCCCCCAGGAGCCCAGGGGATTGATCTGCCCCTCTCAGTATTCCCCCTCCTCTGGCTCAGCACCCTCCCCGCTCTGTTCTGGGACCGTGAGCCACACCCAGGAGCTCAGCATCGGCTCCTCTGTTCTCTCCCCATCCCTTCTCCTTGAGCCCTGGCTCTGAGCCTTGGGGAGCTCAAGCTGTGAGTTCGAGTTTGGGCAGGAGCCCGCTCACCCTGCAGTGACGTGTTGGGGCTGTCTGGGCCACAGGGAGCCAGACAGGAAAACCGCCAGTCCACGGAGCAGTGCGCCAGCCTGGGGCCCGCCCTGCCCCTCCCGCCCCTCCCTTCCCTAAGGGATGTCCCCAGTGGACTGGCCAGTGGCCCGTGGCTCTGGGGGGAACATGCTTTCTGCAGGCTGCGGCTGAAGAGGACATGAACCGGCTGTCCTGCCAGCTCTGTGTGGGGAAGGGGAGGTGCCCCTTGCCAGCCTGCACCCCGCAGGACGCCAGCCACAGGCAGAGTGGAAAAGCTCTGGCTTCTGTCCCCTACCCCACTGGTCATTTCCCCCTTGGGACCCTTGGATGGGAAAGCCAGAGCTGCCAGTACCGGGGGCAGTGACCCCCCAGGGGGGTGTTTATGGGCATGGGCTTGGGGAGCCTGAGAGAAGCCCGCACTGACCGGGACCACTGGTTCTTCAGCTGGCAGACTGTGGGGGGATGCGGGGAGGGAGCGCCTCCCCTGAGAGCTGGGCTCCCCGCCATTCCCACCACCTACCAATCGGCTGCTGGGTGCCAGGCTCCCCTGGCTCTCAGAGGGCTCCCGGGGAGAAGAGGCCAGAAAGGTGCCAACAGAGGCCCTTCCCAGCCCTTGTCCCAGGCCTCCTGGGTCTGAGGCAGGCTCCTGAGGAAAAGGGGGCTTTTACCGCTCCAGTGATGCAGAGAGCGGCCTCCTCTGAGAGGGGCCGGGCGTGGAGGAGTGGTCCCTGGGGGTGGGGAGGCACTAGAGGGGTCGAGGAGTGTGGACATGGCTGGCCCCCTGGTGTGGAAGGCAAACAAGGACCAGCTGGCTCATGCCCTGCACCGCAGTCCCCCGCAGTGAGGGTCTCTGACCCAGGCTGTTGGTTTTCTTCCAGAGCAACAAAGACAATCAAGACAAGGATCCTGTTTCCTTCAGATTTACTTACGGACTCAATCCGCCCTTCCTCAGTGCTTGCCTGGTTTACTTGTTCCCTCCTCCTTCAGTCTATTCACTTCTTTGTTCATTCATTCAAGAAATATATCCGAGCACTTGACGAGTACTCAGTCTTTTGCTGGGCTCTGAGGTCTAAAAAAAGACCCTGATGCTGGGAAAGATTGAAGGCAGAAAGAGAAGGGGATGACAGAGGATGAGATGGTTGGGTGGTATCACCGACTTGATTTTGAGCAAGCTCCGGGAGCTGGTGATAGACAGGGAAGCCTGGAGTGCTGCAGTCCATGGGGTTGCAAAGAGTCGGACACGACTGAGCAGCTGAACTGAACTGAGGGTCTAAAGAAGTAGGGAATGAGAGTTCTTAACCTTTTGGGGAGCGAAAATCTTCTTGATGAGTGATAAGCAGTATATATCCCCTCTCCCAGAAAGCTGCCAACGTCACCAACCTGGGTTAAAAATTCCTTAATGCTATCAGCCTTGCAGGGAGGCAGACATAAAACCGGAAACACAGTGTGATAAATGCTAAGAGGGTCTGATTTCCAGCTTACTAAGTAAGTCTCTTACTTCTTTGAATCCTGGTTTCCTCACTTTTAAAAAGGGGATAATTATATCCTCTCTAAGTGTCACTGTGGAGAATAAATGAAATGACTCTAGAAGGGGCCTATGTATAATAGGGGCTCATGTATGTGAATTCTCTTTCCCTTCCCTACTTTTTCTTGAGGGATGCAAACTCCTTTGACAGCTCTAAGCATGGAGAGCAAACATGCTAACAGAGTTCTGGAGGAAAGGTCACGTTTGAATGGGTTTTGAAGGGTGACTAAGGGTTTATGATAATGTCTCCCTCTCTTTCCCTCTCTCTTTCTTTGTTCTTTTAATGCAAAAGTTTTGGGTCCTTATTACCAGGGGCCAGAGATGGTGCTAGAAATGCTGCTTCTCAATAATGTTAAGTCTTGACTGCTACCCTCTTTGTGCCTTGCACTGTTCTAGGCATCTTGCATTTATCAGTTCACTCAAGGGTTATCTCATAACACTAGGAGATGGGTACTATTATCATTCCATTTTACAGAAGAGAAAACTGAGGCACAGGTAAAGCAGTGTCGCCCAGCTAATAAGTAGCAGAACTTGGATCTAAACCTACTTGGTCTGGCTCCAGAGTCCTTACTCTAAACCACTACTCTACACTGCTTTACGAGGGTGGCTGTGTTCTCTCTCCCAGATTTGAACTTCTAACTCCCTCTCATCTTCTTGCAGATGACTTCTGTTGGAACAAAGAATCCAGGAGGAAAAATGAAAGTCCTAAAGGAAATCTACTGTCTTTCCCAAAAATACAAGTTTCAAATTTAACTGGGAGGGAGAAGGAGGCCTCTGGCAGAATAACTTTAAGGAGTGGTAGGAACATCAGCCTGGAGCCAGAAGAGACAGTTTGGGTTTTGTTTTTGCCGGCGATTCATGGGGTCGCAGAGAGTCGGACACGACTGAGCGACTGAACTGAACTGAACTGAATCAGTCTCCACAGGCCTCCATTTCCTCATCTGTGAAATGGGCATGTCAAGTCTACAGACTGGAGCAGAGTCTGTAAAAGCCCTTTGAGGCAGCTGCCCTGTGTGCCTCCCATGGCCTCACCAAGGGCCAGTCCCGTTCCAGGGCTTGATGTCTGCCTGCTCCACAGACTGTAAGTCCCTCCCGGGAAGGGCTGGGTCTGTGCTCCCCACCAGCTCTCTGCACCACCTCTGGCACACTGGCACGCTATAAACGCTTGCTCGGTGAGGAAGCGAAGAGGCACATCAAAAGTGCCAGACCTTACTTACACCGAGAGACCTCCTTCCTTTTCACAGACTGGAGGCCTGATCTGTCGTGGTTCAGGGAGTTCCAGGAGAGAAGCCAGGGTTACTGGAGGCGCACCTTTCCCAGGGTCCAGGAAGAGACCCTCCCGCTAAACCATGCTGTCCTCAGCCGAGCACCGTCAACCTCCAATCCCCTAGTCTTTAGATGCCCAGCAATGCCCAAGCACACCCAAACCAAACAGTACTCTGCAGCCCCCAGGGCACAGACAGGTGGCCTGAGAAGGGCCAGGTCACCTTAATTCCACACAAAGAACCTGCCACAGTTCTCCTGTGAATGCACTGGCCTTCTCCACATGGTCCCCCAGAGACCTGCCGGGGGGGCAAAAACAGGTGGGGCAAGCACCAAGGTCTGGAAACCAACCCCTGTCAGAATTTAATTTTGTAACTTGCATGCTATATATCAAGCCATAAGGTCATTGGTTATTTAAGAAATCTGTGGGACTTTCCTGGTGGTCCGGTAGTTAAGAATCCACCTTGCAATGCTGGGAACATGGGTTCGATCCCTGCTCTGGGAGGATTCCACATGCTGCAGGGCAACTAAGTCCATGAGCTGCAACTACGAAGTCCATGTACCCTAGAGCCTGTGTTCTGCAACAAGAGAAGCCACTGCGATGGGAAGCCTGCACACGGCGACTGGAGAGTAGCCCCTGCTCGCCACAGCTAGGGAAAGCCTGTGCACAGCAACAAAGACCAGTGCAGTCTACATAAATAAATGAATAGTTTAAAAATATTCTCAAAAAAGAGAGAGAGATCTGTGGTGAATCCCTTTGTAAAAGTAGAGAGAGAATTCCTCAAGGGAATTATTTGTATAAATCTAGGTTTGCTGAAAGGGGAGCCGAAGCTTGTACTCGGCTCCCCACTGTCAGACCAGGAGACCGAGGTCCAAGTGCTTTGCCCAGGAACTAGGAGTAGAATCTGGGCAGAGAGCAGGCCTGTCCTGCTAGGGAGGACTTGGGGAGGAGATGGACTCTAGGCCGTAGCAGGCAAGAGCAGGGGCCTGTCCTGCCACGTGGGGTGCCGTCAGGGGTGAACAGGGCGGCCCAAACCGGTGAACTTCACGCACGTGGACAAGCCAACACAGCCCTGTGCGTCCGGGTCTGAGTCCAGAGCAGTGCTTCCTGAGTGGGGTCCAGCCGGTCATTGCTGGATGAACACTCAGAGCAACCAGAACGGATTCCATTCCTCTCCTCAGCAGCTGGCCAGCTCTCAGCGGGGGAATAAGTCAGGTATGCAAAACCCCACGGTTCCACAGACTTTTCTTGGTCACCCTCTGTGTGCTTAGGGCTCTAGGCTGCTGAGGAAGGGGTGCGATGTGTGGATGGAAATAGAGAGTGGAATAAACAGGAACTACAGTCAGTCCTCAGCCTGAGGGCCCCTCATCTGCAGGAAGAGGCTGCCACAGCCCGAGCCCACAAGGAGAATTTGAGAAGAGCAAGCACAGAGGTGGGGACAACACAGAAAACCTGCAGCTCTAGATTGTATCTTTTTTTTTTTTTTTTTACTTATCTGTTTGGCTGTGCTATGTCTTAGTTGCAGCATGTAGGATCTTTCGCTGTGGCATGCAAACTCTTAACTGTGACATGCAGGATCTAATTCCCTGACTAGGGATTGAACCTGGGCCCAAGTATTGGGAGTGCAGAGTCTTAGCTACTGGACCACCAGGGACGTCGTAACTTGTTCATTTTTTAATTCATTTGTTCAACAACTATTAAGCACCTACTATGTGCCAGACATCATTCTAGGTTCTGGGGATACGGCAATGAACAAAACAGATTAAAAACCCCTCCTTCCTGGAGCTTATTCTGGTTGGTGAAGATAGCAAAAGAAAAAAAGAGATAAAAGTGGGTATACACATCGTAGGGGGCTTCCCAGGTGGCCCTAGTGGTAAAGAACCTGCCTGCCAATGCAGGTAGATTCAAGACAAGGGGTCAGTCCCTGGGTTGGGAAGAGCCCCTGGAGGAAGGCATGGCAACCCACTCCAGTATTCTTGCCTGGAGAATCCCATGGAACGAGGAGTGTGGCCAGTGGGCTGCAGTCCATGGGGTCGAACAGAGTCAGACACGACTGAAACAACTTTGCACGTGTGCTCGCATACACATCAATAGCCACAATTGCTCCAAAGAAACATAAAGCAAGGCAAAGGGGGTGGAGAGTGGATAGGGGATGGGAGCCTATTTCATGTAGGAAGGGCAGGTTAAGTTTTCTTTGAAAAGGGGACATTTGAGCAGAGACCTGAGGGAGAGAATCGTGTGGATATATGGGGAAGAGCATTTTAGGCAGCAGAAGCAGTAAGTGCAAAGGCCCTGAGGCAGGCGGATGCTTATTCTAATGGAATAATGCTGAGGGCAGGGAGGCCGGAGTAGAGGGAGAGGGCAAATGGAGGGACTGAGGTCAGGGAGGTAGCAGGGAGGCAGTTCACGTGGGGCCTTGTTGGTCATAGTACAGTCGTGAGTGAGGTGAGCAGAGGAAGGACATGATCTGACCTAAGTGTAACAGGCTCACTCTGGCTGGCGTGCAGAGAACTGACTATAAGGGACAAGTGAGTGTAGAAGCAGACCAGGTGGGAGGTGATGGTGGCTCGAACAGGGTGTGGCAGAGACCAGGTGAGCAGTAGACGGAAAGTGGTTAGACTCCCTGCTCGGCTACCTTCTAGCTTGTGCGCTGCTGCTGCTGCTGAGTCGCTTCAGTTGTGTCCGACTCTGTGCGACCCCATAGACGGCAGCCCACCAGGCTCTCCCATCCCCGGGATTCTCCAGGCAAGAACACTGGAGTGGGGTGCCATTGCCTTCTCCAATGCATCTAGCTTGTGTACCTGGACAGATTATTAACCTCTCTGAGCCTCTATTTTCTATCTGGAAAACAAGTGTGATAATAATACTCAGCTATTCACTTGTTACTCACCTACACGAGACATAGTATAGTGCCTGGCACTTATTTGGTACTCACTCAATGCCAGCTCTTCAGTTCAGTTCAGTTTCTCAGTCATGTCCGACTCCTTGTGACCCCATGGACTGCAGCAGGCCAGGCTTCCCTGTCCATCACCAACTCCCAGAGCTTGCTCAGACTCACGTCCATTGAGTCGGTGATGCCATCCAACCATCTCATCCTCTGTCTTCCCCTTCTCCTCCCACCTTCAATCTTTCCCAGCATCAGGGTCTTTTCCAATGAGTCAGTTCTTTGCATCAGGTGGCCAGAGTATTGAAGTTTCAGCTTCAGCATCAGCCCTTCCAACGAATATTCAGAACTGATTTCCTTTAGGATTGACTGGTTTGATCTCCTTGCAGTCCAAGGGACTCTAGTCTTTTCCGACACCACAGTTCCAAAGCATCAATTCTTTGGCCAACTCTTAGTCATTTTTAAATATTTTGTTTGTTTATCTTTAGCTGCACTGGATCTCTGCTGCTGAACATGGGCTTTCTCTAGTTGCAGCGAGCGAGGGCTACTCTGTTTTGGTGCGAGGGCTTCTCATTGAAGCGGCTTCTCTTCTTGTGGAGCACGGACTAGGGGCGTGGGCTTCAGTAGTTGCGGTACACAGGCTTAGTTGCACCCTGGCGTGTCTTCCCAGACCAGTGATGGAACCCATGACCTCTGCATTGGCAGGAGGATTCTTAAACGCTGGACCACCAGGGAAGTCCCTCTTAGTCATAATTAACCCCTGGGAAGCACTACTCTGGGAGCCACATATTCAAGGCAGAACTAACTGAGCCCAGAAAACTCGAGGAGATCCGAGAGGCCAGCTGGATCTGGGGGAGACAGTCTCAGGGCTCAGCTGGGCACCGTCCTCCATTGCCTACCTTGGTTCCCATGGCCCTGGAAGGAAGTGTCCTTCGGTCTCCTGTTTATTTGTTTGCTTTTTACTTACGTTGACGTTTCAGCTGAGAAATCAGCCCTGCCAGTCAATGGGTCAAACATCCCGCCACCACGGGCGGGCAGCCACTCCTGCAAAGTCAACATCACCCAAGACAATGAAGGGGGAGGGGGCAGTGGGGAGCCCACAACCCACAGTGCTCCCTGGCAAGCCCGTGACCGTTGGGGATGACTGTCAGAGGTAATGATGGGGAAAAGAATCTAAAGAGGAAACTCAGGTCTGGGGTGGGTGTTGGTGGCTGCAGCGCCTTCAGGACTGACCCTCCGGCTCTGGACAGGCAATAGCTATCCTAGACAAGGGATGGCTCTGGGGAGCAACTGGGAACATTTGCCCTCCCTGGGGGACATCAGCCTGGAAGCCTGAAGCCTTGGTCTACCCCTGCTGCACCCTCGCATTGACTCACCCTCCTATCTGTTTATTTAAAATACTGAAGTCTGCTGTGTACCAGGGCCTGGGCTTAAAAATTGTTCCTTCCACAAAGAGCATTTCTTCAGGAAAGTGCGAGTCAGATGGTGAAAACAACTTCCGCCTATGGGGAGTCTCCAGGCTCTTACGCCCAAGGGCTGACATTACAAAGAGTTCCTCCCTGGCTCTGCAGGCCCCACAGCCCCACAGCCCTCAGCTCCAGAAGTGGTGTGCAATCTGGGGGCCTGCCTCATCTCTAGCTTAAAGGGGAGGAGGCCTCTGCCCCTGGCTATGGAGGCTGACCTGCGTGAGGTCTTCAAGCCCCTTCCTGGGGCTAATGGCTAATGGCCATTGCCCCCTTCCCTGAAGCCTCCCCTAATGTAAGCAGCCCCTGCTGGGTCTTCATACCACCCCAGGCCTCAGATATCCTTCCAGAAGGTTCTTCTTCCTGCCATAAACTCTGGCACTGCTAATCCAGTCCAGTGCCCAGTGGGATGCCCAGAGCCTGCTTCCGGTCCAGCCCTGGCTCCCTGAGTTGGGGACGGTGGTGGGAACAGGGCTGAAGGTCGGGGCTGGGGCCAACAGGGCCTGTGAAACCGCAAAGTCTGTGGTGGGTCAGGAGGGTCCAGCTTCTGTTTGTTGACCCTGAGTGTGGACAGAGGAGAAAGCATCTCATCTCTTCCCGCGTCTCCTCCCTGGGCTGACTGAGCTCTGCCTGCACCTCCCCCGCTTCCCTGGTCCTCCACCCAGGCTTCTCCCCTTCTCATCCATTCCTCCCCAGCCCCCGCAACGCTCCCTGGCCACTCTACTTCAGGCCCACTCCAAGTGGGGCTTACATATAAAAATATCCCAGCTTTTTTTGAGCTTGTTATCTACTATTTTTATCAGATGGTCCAAGCAAAGCGTGGCTGAAAAAAGGGAAAATCATACAGCTCTGTTTGCCAAGCTCCGTAGAAATAGCAACGGGGTGGGCTATTTTTAACAAGATGAATACCCCTGTCCTCTGAGGTCTCCCCTGGGCCCATACCAGCCTCCTTTGTCTCTTTGCCTGGACAGCAGATTTTAAAACACACCCAGAGTTGCCAAACCACTAAATGCACCCAAGACGGTGACTGAAGTTCTCGGAGCCCACGAGGACCGTGGGGGGTATTTTTTTCCCCTTCCCTTCCCTCCCTTGAAGGAAATCACACTCTTTTGTTTGAAAAGCCTTCCAGGTTGGTTTTCGAGGCCTTTTCCTGGTTGTCCCACTCCCACGGGAACAGCAGAGGTTGCTCCGAAACATGTGGTGGTTTGGGTAGAATGACCCCAGAGGTCTGGCATGGCCCGTGGTGGCTCGTGTGCCAGGCTGTGGCAGGGCAGGGACACAGAAGGAGGCTGCAGAAGCCAGGGCCTCCAGCAGGGGCGGGAGGAGACCATGGGGGAGGCTGTGAGCTGGGAGGCACCGGGGCTGCACCAGGCCACTGTCCTTACAGTGGGCTGAGGCACCACTGCCCCTGGGGCTTGGCCATGACAAAGCCAGGCTGTGAAGGGTTTGAGGGTCTTCTGAGCTCCTGTGTGCCCAGGAAAGAGTCACACTCACCCATCATTATGGGAAAGCCACCTCCTGCCCCAGAGCTGAGCAGAGGGGATGAGAATGGTGTTCAGGAGTGGGGAGATTTTAGGGAGGGAGGAAGTCACAGCCTCTCTCCAGGCCCCAGCATCCCCTGGTGGACCACGAGGGACCTGACTAGTCTGGCAGTCTGGGGTGTGTGGCTGGCAAGGCAAAAGAAAATAGAAATAAAAGGTAACATTCACCAATTCACCAAGCACTTTGGGAGTCATTGAATGAAACACTGTATATCACGTGTATTATTATCTCCCTTAATTTCCACCACTACCCTATTACTGAGGCATACAGAGCCTCTCTCTGTCCTAGTGGTTGTGTGTGAAATCCGGAGGAGATCTTGGATTATATGATTATCCCAGGACCCGTCATTCTGGCCAAGGGGATGGGATTCTGTGAGCGGCTCTCTCTGGTCCCAGACCTTCCCTATAGCCAGGAGCATGGGGACAACGGTGGGCCATGCTGCCAGAACAAGCAGCAAGGGTACTAAGCTGCTCCCACCAGATGCAGATGCAGCTAGAGAGAGGGTTGGGAGTCTGGGAAGAGAGACTGGCAGCGCCCGCTATAGTTAGTGGAGCCAGACACTGACTCCAGACAGCCCAGTCCCATGCCTTCCTACTGACCTTGACCGGAGAGCTGTTCTGCTTGAAGTCAGGGCAAAAGGAAAGAGGGGTGGATGCCGGGGGGGGGGGTGGGGAGGAGGTAAACGAGTGACTGGTGTTATGCCCTGTCTAGTGTCCAGTCCTTTGCAGAGCTGTTGTTTCTAGTAGCAACACCCTCCCCCACCCCTGCCTTCTCCATCTCATAAGCCCCAACGTGGTTTTCAAGACTCATCTCAACGGCCTTCCTCTGAGAAGACCTCTCCACTTTGCGAGCAGGACGGGGTCTCTGGAGCCTCCAAGAGACGCCTCTACCCAGCCCTTCAGCCCCAGCGTATGGTGACTGCTGCCACTTGCTTTCCTGGGGAAGGGACCAAGCCTATTGGTCCTGTCCCCCCAGGCCAGCACAGCATGGGAGTGCGGAAGATGTCTGCTGAGTGGATAGAAGGGAGACAGAGGAACGGGGAGTGAGAAGGGAAAATGAGGAGCAAAGAACAGTGAGGATGGAGGGACAGTGGATCAGGAGCAATCACAGGCCAGGGCCTGGTGGCTGGTGGGGCACGACAGGAGGGGAGGAGAGGGCTTTGTGATGGGCCCAGACAGGTGGCTTCCCCTGCCCTGGAGGCTCTGACAGAATTGCTCTCCTGAGGGGCTGGTGTCATAAGTAGGAAGAGGCCACCTGCCTGTTTATGCAGACACATCTGTTGCTAGCCCGCTGTCTGACTGGCACTGCACTGGGCACAGGGCCCTCGTCTCTGCTGGCCGCCCCGGAAAGGGCGATCAGAGTGACAGGGAGCAGGGCCCTTGAAATCATCTGGAGCCCTGAGGAGATGCAGCTGCCCCTCTCTGGACAGTGGGCACCTCCAGCCTCTCTGCCTGACGCCGTGGCTGGCACGCTGCTTAGAGGACACTATGGCTGGGACATGGCTAGAAACCACGAGGCCTGTCAGTCTTGCCGTGCTTCAGTCTTGCCCCTGAGGGAAACTCTGAAAGAAGGAGCGGGGGCTCCCACCCAGGCTAGCGCCCCACCCCAGGGAAGGATGCAGACCAGAGGGGAGGGAGTCAGCCGGCAGCAGCTGCCCAGCCTGGCAATGAATCGTCCCAAAGTTTGCTGCCTCGTCTCAATAGCTTTGCTTCTGTAACGAGCTTGTGACAAAGGGTACATTGACGTCCTCCATGGGGTGAGGAGGGCCGCTCACATGTGCAGGGGAAGCCCCTTTGGGGAGGCAGCAGGAGGCGGCAGCACGGACCCAGCCATGGAGCAACATTCTCCCCGAATCGGCCTGGTGGGTGTGGCTGGGCTGAAAGGGCTCAGACCTGGGTGTATGAGTTGATGGAAGACTTTGGTTGGCTGAGCTGGGGTGGGGGCCCCGAGGGGGTGGGGCTGAGCTGGTGCAGGCAGAGCGCTCGGCTGTTTGGTTGAGGTTGTGAGATGCAGCTGTCCTTTGCTGGACCCTCCCTTCTGCTGGGGTCCTCACGGTTAACAGGCTCTCCAGACCTCCTCAAGACCATCCTAGGTCGTCTGCACTTTTAGAGGTTGGGGTCTCCATGCTGCCTGTCGGGGGCCCCTGTGGCTTCTGGCAAGCTGAGCGGCCTAGGGTGGAGGCCCCTAGAGCTCATGGTTCTGGATTTGATTAGGATTTTGTTTGTTCAAAAGTTACTAGGAACAGTCTTTTTTTGTTGATTCAATTTAATATGCATACGTATGTGAGTATTTGGTTTTCTCCACCAGAAATCTGGCTCTGCAGAGCTGGAGCTGCGTTGGTTTGCGGCCCCACCTTTAGGCCTGAGGTAATCCGTGTATTTAATCAGGGACTTTTTACGAGTGTGGGCTGAGCCAGGCAGTGGTCACACATCTGTAGGCCCACGGGCTGCCCTTGCTAGATGGCCTGGCTGTGCCCAGCCCTCTGAATGTGAGAGAAGGATTGGACAAGAAATAGCCCCAAGGCAGCCCTTGTTGAGCCCAATAGGGACAAACAAATCATGGCTTGATGGGGTGCCTGCCCTGGGTCTTCAGCCACACCATATTACGGGACGCCCTCCAAACGTGTGCTCACTGCCAGGCACAGGGTCCACATCGGTTTGGCCCATGAGCCCTACAGGCTGAATTATCAAAATATGTGTGCGTACATGTGTGTATGTATAATCGTCTGTGTGTGTGTGCATGCCTTAGCTAAATGGGTATTAAGAACCCTGACTCTGCCACTTACCTGTATGAAGTCAACAATAGTAACTCTATGGCAATTGACTTATCCTCTGCATACAGTACCTTTGTTCCCTCATCTGTGAAATGGGGACAGTGGGAATAACTACTTCATTGGGTTGTTGTGAGGTTAACACGGCAAAACACTTAAGACAATATTTTGCACACAGTAGGCACTCAGTAAATGTGAACTGCTACAAGGACAATCACTGTTGTCATCTTAGAAGATGTCTCAGATCCAGCTCCCCAGAAGCAAATGTTAAGATGGGGACTTCCCTGGTGGTCCGTTGGTTAAGAATCCTCCTTCCAATGCAGGGCATATGGGTTCGATCCCTGGTCAGGAGAACTAAGATCCCACATGCTCTGGGGAAACTGAGCCTGTGGGCAACAACAAAGACCCAATGCAGTCAAAGAGAGAGAAAAAAAAAAAAAGCTTTCTTTTTCATGGCTGAGTAGTATTCCATTGTGTATATGTTGATGTATGGCAGCAAAAATCAAACCAATATTGTAAAGCAATTATCCTTCAATTAAAAATAAATTAATAAAAAATAGGGGATCACAGCTAAGTGATTTCCTAAAGCAATACTCCCTGGGGACCCAGGTGAGAGACTAAAGGTCACTGGACAGGAGGGGAAGAGGCCAGCAGAGGTGAAGAGGGTACTCCTAGCCTGGCCCACAAAGGGACTCTCGAGGTTGTCCCCTCAGAGGTAAGGGAGCTGGGACCTCAAGTCCTGCACCCTAGCCACTGGCAAAGGGCCACGTTGGGGGTAGAAACTTCCAGGTACTTCTGGCTCTGCAGGTGAAGCAGCTCCTGTAGCCTGGGGCTGTCACCCAGGGAAGAGTGCCCAGAGAGAAAGGTCACAGAAGGTGAGGGAAGTGCCCAGACCCTGCACAGAGCCCTGGGGGAGCCTGGGGGCCCTGAAGATGGCACCAATGGTGCCCTCCAGAGAGGGCCCTTGTGAGGAGCAAGTGCAGAGCACGTGCTCAGGGCCTGACCCCTGTCGGCTCTTGCCCCCGCCTTTCTACCTCACCAGCCACAGGCTGCCTCTGGTCCAAGGCCAGGGCTACCTCCGGGGTCTGCGAGGCCCCGGCCAGGTTCAGAGCGTCATATATTTGTGTAAGACAGCGGCTCCGCCCGTGATCAAGGAACCAGTGAGAAGAGCCTGCCTGCTTGGCTGCCCAGAGCACCGTGGGAGAGAGGCAGCCCTGCCAGCCAGCGCGGGACGCCCTGGATCTGGCCCAGGACGCTGGTGTCAGGAAGGCGGGAGAAGCTGTGACAGTGTGACAGCCACACGCATCCCCCCAGCCCCTCGTAGGCACATCTGCCACCTCTCTCCTGCCTCCTGCTCCACTCTGCCCCGCCCTGGGCAGCCCTGAACCTCTCTGACGGGCCGGCGGCAGCTGCCAAAGCCAAAACCTATTAGCGTTGCCCTGGGGGAACCACCTGCCTGGGTATCAGAGGGAATGTTGGAGAACACGGCAGGCCCTGCACACCTGGCTCCTGTGAAAAGCCTAGACCCTCCCAGAAAGCTCCCATGGCCCAGGGAGGCAGGAAGGAGAGGCAGGAAGACCACCTGTTGTGGGTGACGCTAGGGGGCCCCACACTAAGGATGACAAGAATAACCTATTATCACCCACAATGTGTTGAGTCATCACCGTGTTTCAGGTGGAACCCTTTCCAGGAACCATTTTATTCAAAACTCACCATGACTCCGTGAAGTCCCTACTCCCAGGGCAGAGAGGTGAAGTTTCAGACCCAGACTCACGTAGGTTCCTATCCGTCCTCCCTGTGCCTCGCTCGCCCCGTCAGACCATCGCCAGCACAGCAGCAGAGCAGGTCTGGTGGACAGTTCGCCCAGCGGACAGTTAGCCCACGGCTGTCCCCACTCTGGGCCCTGCAGCGGCGTATTGAGAGCAGAAGCCCAGAGCCTCACGTAGGCCTCCACACCTTGAGCTGATCTGGCTTCCCACCACCCCCAACCTTCTCTCCTACCCCTCATGATCCCCGTCTAGCCCCACCAGCTGCCTCTGCTGTTCTTCAAATGGCCATGCAACCTCCAGCCTCAGAGCCCTCCGCGGACTGCTCCCTTTGCCCAGCAGGCTCTTGCCCAGCCCCCGTATGGCTCCCTCTCACTTACTTCATGTCTCTGCTCCCGAGACTCCCAACTTTCTCCATTCCCTTTGTTGTCGTTCAGTCGCTAAGTTGTGTTGACTCTTTGTGATCCCATGGGCTGTATAGCATGCCAGGCTCCTCTGTCCTCCACTATCTCCTGGAGTTTGCTCAAATTCATGTCCATTGAATCCCTTTACTCTGCTTTATCCTCATTATTTTTGGTAGCTTTTCTGTACTGATTCTGTGCCTGTCTCTCTTCACTAAAATGTAAGCTCCACAGTGGCAGTGATTTTGCCCTCAGTTCACTGCTGGATCAGGTCCTCCATCAATGTCATTGATACTTGATAAATGCGTGCAGAATAATTGAATGGCACCAAGACCTGAACTGAAAAGCCCTAAATGGCAGGCACCCTGGGGTTGGAGAGGGTGGCTGCCAAGGTCTGCCGAGCCCTGTCTGCGGCTTTTCTTGCAGCCAGAGGGAACATAGCATCTTCTGGAGAGTTTGACCCCAGGCACATGCTTCATGGCCCTGCGAAGCCTGCCTTGGGTTCTGCACAGCCTTCTTCTCTGGGCTGCTGTCCTTAATCAGTACTGCCCACTTCTTTTCTTTTATTTATTTTTTTTTAATTAACTTTTTGGCTGCACTATGAGGCATTCCGGATCTTAGTTCCAGGACTAGGAATTGAACCCATGCTCCCCTGCAGTGGAAGAGAAGAATCTTAACTGCAGAACCACTGGGAAAGTCCCCCCACTTCCTTCCTCTTAACTCTGAGGCCTAAGGGAAACACTGCCCTTTCTCTTTCAGCTGTGGATTCAAGTCCAAGTTCAGAGGAGCTCAGCAGACACCAAATTCCACACCTACCGTTTCTTTCAAAAGACCTTCTGAATCCTCTGAAGCCTTTGTTCTGCAAAATAATATCTACCAAGCATCGTCTATGGGGCGTGCATGCTAAGTCGATTCAGTCTTGTCCGACTCTGCAACCCGTGAACTAAATATAGCCTGCCAGGCTCCTCTGTCCATGGAATTTTCCAGGCAAGAATACTGGAGTGGTTTTCCATGCCCTCCTCCAAGGGATCTTCCCAACCCAGGCATAGAACCCATGTCTCTTATGTCTCCTGCAGTGGCAAATGGGTTCTTTACC
The DNA here is from genome assembly GCF_001704415.2 of Capra hircus. Classification (NCBI taxonomy): domain Eukaryota; kingdom Metazoa; phylum Chordata; class Mammalia; order Artiodactyla; family Bovidae; genus Capra; species Capra hircus. Next base: position 31,441,900 of record NC_030830.1, on the reverse strand, counting down.
ACTAGTACCACCTGGGAAGCCGAGAGGGACCCATCTCCAGCTCTCTCTGCCTCTTTCGGTCCAACCTGATCCAGGAGGCCATACAATGCGTAGGTGAAGCATGAAGGGCTGAATTGCTGGGACAGGGCCCAGAGAAATGCGGGAACAGGAGAGGAAGCCTTGAGAGGTGGCCCCATCCCACCCTACTCCCTTGGATGGGAGGGATGATGTCTTGGAGCAGCCGGGTGGAGAGCCAGCCTTGCAGAGGATGGAGAGCAAGCCAGGCACTTGGTTGGAGGGACACCTGCCAGCCTGTGTCTTCTTCCTCGAGCCCAATTCTAAGAAAGCCTTTTTCCCTCTCCAGCCCTGTCCCCAATTCCCAGCTGCTGACCGCCTGCTGCCCAAACACCCAGTGCCTGCCCAGGGCCTCTCCTCTGGGAGCTCCCTGGAGCTATGGCAGGGGTTTGCTTCCCCCAGCCCACCAGCGTCCCCCCAGGGGAAAGGTGGGCTGCCTTCTCCTGTGCTTCAGAATCCAGGCCACAAGCTGCCACCTGCTCTTGCCCTGTGTGAGCACAGGCTTCCTCATTCCAAGGACTCCGAGATGTTAGGCTTCCGCCCAGGTTTCTCCCTGTCTTTACTGACTGCTGGTGATGAATCCCGGAAGGAGAAGAGAAATGAAGGCCTCCACCAGGCGAACAAACCGGTGTCATGAGTGTTTTGAGGAGGGACCCTAGGAAGGGCAGCTACTGGGAACAGGCGGACACATAGAGCCCCAGGGCGGGTGGGGTCCATGTGGCAGGAGGCGGTATCCAAGCCTCATCAAACCTCAAAGGGGCATCGACAGCTGACCATGAGCTTCCTCTCTGGGCTTTAGACTATTAGAAGGGCTCCTGAGTGGGTGGCAATGGGGTGGGACCCTTAGGACCTATTTCCTTAAGATTCCACGTACCCTGAGATTCACTGGCCTTGGGATCCCCCCACACGTCCTCTATTCCTCCCTGCAGAATGCAGTGGGCCCAGGAACAGGGGTCTCACCTTCAAAGCTGGGCTAGCACTCAGCCAGTTAGTTCCGTTGGAGTCCCCCCAGCCCCCTTGCCCCTCAGGATCTGCTATGCAGGGAGGGTGTGTTCAAGTTCCACAGGGAAGACCAACCAGCCCAGGAACTTCCAAAGCCCCAGCCCTGACTGGTGCACATGCCTTGAGGTGTTACTGTCTTCTCCTTGACTATTGGGCCCCCAGACCAAGATGACCTCAGGGGTAGGACACATCGTGCCTGGTCTGTGTCTCCAGGCCCAGGAATGAGAGGCACAGTGTACCTCCACCACTTGCTAATTGTGTGACTTCAGTCATGTGACTCTGCCTCTCTGCGCCTCAGTATCCTCCTCTGTAAAATCGGTAGACTCATAGGCCTGAGTTAACTGGGCTAACCCACATAAGCCCTTCAAACAGCGCCAGGCACCTGGCAGTGCTCAGTAAACATTACCTGCGTGTCCCTGACACCTCTTAGTGTTCCTTCCTGAGCTGTGAAGGAGTCTGGGGTTGGGGCCAGCTAGGCTTTCTCCCCAAGATGACCTGATCCCGTAGGAAACATGAGAGGAGAAGGGGGCCCGCAGAGCTGCCTCCAGGCCCCTGGAGGTTGTGGCCACTCTGGAAAGCCCCGACTCACCACACTGTTTGGATTGGGTTTCTATTCCCAACCCCAGTGAGAGGCCTGCTATTTATGGGCCCCCCATCCCACCCCCCGGGCAGCCAGACAGTGCGTGGGCTGGGGACCACATGGCTGGCAGCCCGCACCCCCACCCGGCCCGGGCACTCTGACCGGGGCACGTTTCGCACGCCGGTCACCCTGCCGGCTGGGCGGTGGATTTCCCAGCTCCGTCTGGTCCCCCAGGAGGGGAGCGGAGATGGAGGGGGCGTGAGGGGTCTCCCACTCTTCATCCCGCCCTCTGGCTTCCAGACATCTCCGAGAGGAGGTGGCTTCTCTGGGACACGTCCCTTTCCATTTCCACCCTGACAACGACACCTGCCTCACGTGGTGTCTGCCGTGGTGAAAATGAAGGCTCTGGGGCCAGACTGCCTGGATTCAACCCCCACTTTGGGTCCTCATTAGATGTGATCCTGGGCTAGTGGATGAACTTCTTTGGGCCTCAGTCTCCTCGCCTGTAAAATGGAGCTAGTGCTAGTACCTGCCTCCTCGGGTCCTCATGAGGGTTAAAGGAATTGACACAGGTCAAGTGTTTAGCACTGGTCTGGGCACACAGAAAGCTCTCAGTGAGAGAGTGGCATTGACTCATACATGGGCCTCCCTGGTGGCTCAACGGTAAGGAATCCCCCTGCCGATGAAGGAGATGCACCTTCCATAGCTGGGTCAGGGAGATCCCCTGGAGAAGGGTACAGCAACCTACTCCCGTGTTCTGGCCTGGAGAATCCCATGGACAGAGGAGCCTACCAGGCTACAGTCCATAGGGACGCAGAGAGTCAGATATGGCTGAAGCTACTGAGCACACACACACATTGACACATATACACTACCATGTGTAAAACAGCTAGCTCCCGGAAAGCAGCTGTATAGCACGCGGAGCTCAATTCTGCTCTGTGATGACCTGGAGGTGTGGGATGAGGGGAGTGGTAGGAAAGAGGCTCAAGACGGAGGATATATATGTATACCTATAGCTGATTCGTGTTGTCATACAGCAGATACCAACATGACATTGTAAAGCAAGTATCCTGCAATTCAAAATAAATAAAAATAAAGGCCAGCTCTCGATTAAAGTCAGTATTCTTATTCTTGCAGGGTCTGGTGCAGGATACCAACCCTGCCTTCATCACCTGGCTCCTGTTCTCTGCCTAGGCAGGATGGCTGTCCCCTCTGCACAGATGGAGAGACTGAGCCCTGAAGAGGAAAAGTGACCTCTTCAAGATTGCACAGCTGGGGGTGGCAGAACCCAGGTCCTCTTGGGGCCCTTCTCAGCCCATCTGGGGATGGCAGAACCCAGGTCCTCTCGGGGCCCTTCCCAGCCCATCGGCTGTCTCTTGATCTGTAACCACTAGAGCCCTCCCCGCCCCCACCCCTCACCAAAGCGATAGTGAGTCCTGCTGGTCAACCCCAGCAGGGGAAGGCGAGGGTCCTGACAGGTGTGCGTGCAGCAGGAGCCTGGCTGAGCCTGTCCCCAGGGCCTGCCTGCCCCTTGGCCAGTGCCTCCAGCCAGCCCACTCAGGACAGTGGCTATTTTTAGCAGGTGCTGTTTGCCCGGCAGCGGGAATATTTGCGAAGGGTCAGTCCAGTGGTGTCCCTTGGCTTTCAACTAGAAACAGCTCTCGGATGTACAGTCGATTGGCTGAGAGCATGAGGCTTTGGTGAACCTTTTCCCTTTACAAAATGTGGCTGTTTCTCCTTCCTGTCCACCCTGTTGCCAAGCCCACAGCTTCTGTTCCTGGCTCCCTGCCGCCAAGATGGTGACAGCCTTCCCAGGTCTGATGGGATGAGCAAATTGGGCAAAGTGTGGTTTCCTGGCCCTGGCCGGGCATCTCCCCTCTGCTAATAAACCTGTGGCTAACCATCCATGGCCTCATGCTCCGTGGGTTAGAGCACCATGCCAGCGAGTCCAAGGTCAGGCTCTACACGGGCCGACTGGCTTCGCGGGGAGGTGCGTTCTGCCCCACACCTCAGCCTGTAGCCCTCGCCAGTGCAGCTGGGATGAGGGGGTCAGGCCTGGGGGCAGCTGTGAGCCAGCTAGAGTGTGGGCATCTCTGAGTCCCCAGCCCCTGAGAGGGCCTCACTGAGCTGGTCCACCTGTTGCCACTGGGCAAGGTATGGAGTAGGGCACTTTCCTCCGTGAAGGCTGGCACGTATGTTTTGTGGGACTAGAGACTGAGAACGTGCCAGGCAGACGGGCACACGGCTGCTGAGTCAGTTTTCTGCGTCAGCTGGAGAGGCCCTGGAGAGGTGGCAGAGCGTGGGAATTAAGAGAACAGACCGTGGGGGTCAAACCCCTGACAGGACCCTTGGCCGTGGTGCACCACTCTATGCCTCAGTGTCCCCGTCTGTAAAAGGGGAATGAACAGAGGGATGTCGTGAGGATGAAGTGAGCCAAGGCTTGGCAGCACTTAGAGCCACAGCTGCTACAGGAGTGTTAGCTCATGTTACCGTGGTAGTGCCTCGACTGGGTTTCCCTGGTGGCTCAGCTGGTGAAGAATCTGCCTGCAATGCAGGAGACCTGGGTTCAGTCCCTGGGTTGGGAAGATCCCCTGGAGAAGGGAATGGCTACCCACTCCAGTATTCTGGCCTGGGAAATTCCGTGGACGGAGGAGCTGGGTGGGCTACAGTCTATGGGGTTGCAAAGAGTCAGACCCCACTGAGTAGCTAACACTTTCACTCACTGTTCACCTCAACTCTCAATGCCAGTTCCGTGGACCCTGTGCCCCTCACCTGGCCCTCAGTACCCCCTCTCCCATGCCTTCCCTTCTACAAGTGAGCTTTCACCGGCCCCATGGCCCTCAAGCTGTTGAAGCACAGGCACGTGGACGGCCCCTCCTCAGTCCTCTGGGAGGGCTCAGGTGGATCCTGCCCCGACCCATGCCAGAGAGAAGCTCAGAGTCTAGGGAGCAGGTTGGCACCGGGCAGGTGCCCTGCTCTTGTCCCGTGGCTCCTGCCCAGGAGGGCGCGGCCCCTGAGCTCAGGTCTATAAATAAGGTATCTGGGAGGAACGGCTTTAATTTGCACTTTACCTATTGGTGTTTACTTTGCTATTTCCAATATGGCAATTTAATTCTGTAGGGCGCCTGGCTGGGGGTGGGAGGGGGGCACCCGGGCCGTGCGGTTCCCTGACCGCACCAGGAGTGACTCCGGGTCCCTGTGCAGCTCCAGACACAGGTGCCGCCGGGACAGCCACGGTCGGTGGAGGCCCCAGGTGTGAGCATGGAGTGGAGGGGCTTGTCGGGACATCGAGACCCCTCTGTACCTAGACCCGCCGTCCTCCGGGCTCTGTCTGGCTCCTCCTCGGGATGGCAGTGTCAGCATTTCTCTTCCCTCCTGCCCACCTTCCACATCTCTTCCCGCCTGAGGTCAAGGCCTCCCTCTCTGCTGAGATGACCACCCTCTTACCACCCATCGGGGAGCTTTCTCCGGAGTTCTCTCATAGACATGTGGCTAATTATGGGACAGTCTTTGAGATTTTTCTCCGCCTCGATAGTTTGATGTTTTCAATTTTCGTATTTTGTCTCTGCGATGAGACTGTGGGCTCCCTGAGGGCAGGGCTGTGTCTCCCCCAGACTTGGGCTCCTTGAAGGCAGGGACTGTGTTTTCCCCTCAGATTAGGGGTCTTAAAGGCCTTGGTCCTGCTGTACTCCCTCTGGTCAGGGTTGTCCACCAGGGCCACCCAGAGCACATTTGCCCTTCCCTTCACTGGCCAGAAGGACCCCACTAATCCTTTTGTGGCCCATGGGGCCCTTTCTGTGGGCCCTTTCCTTCATAAACTTCACTGGCACAAAGACAACTTCATTGGAATAAAGACAAACCTGTTTGTATTATGTATGAAAACATTTTCTTTGGCTTAAAAGATCATCTTTTTCCTTTTGACCTTAAAATAAAAGTAAACATATTCATGGGCCCTAAGCAATTATAGTCCAAGTTCTTAAAAAAAAAAAAGAAAAGAAACAAGAACCAAAACTATAACCAAAAAAATAATTTCTTAAATAATTTTTTAAAGCCTGAATATGCAGATAAAAAGGGTTCATAATATTTCAGAAAGAATTGATTAAAATACAAGATCTATGGAGATCTTAGAATAATTTTTTTTTTAAACACAGGAAAAAAGAAAAATTCCTATAAGGTTTTCAGACAGAGAAAATTATTTTAAAGGAAGCAATCAATTTGGTCTCTGGGGAAAAAAAAAATCTTAGGGACCAGTCCTGTCCCAGCTGTGCCTGGTAGATACACTTGGCCTGGGCGGAGGGACCAGCACAGAGCTCGCCATATCTGGGAGGGATACCTTTCCCAGCCCTTAGCTTCTATAAACCTTGGGGAGTCCCCACGAGTCAGGGAGGGCCAGAATTCCTATCCCACACCATCAGCAGGGCCACGGCTACTGCCACTGGCCAGAGCGCCACAGGGACCCCCCTCGGTGGCGTGGTCCTCCGTGCCAGGCGCTGGGCTGAGCTCACGTCACCCTTGTCTTATCTAATCCTCACAGCCATCCCATGAGGCAGGCACTGTGATTATCTCCCATTTTACAGATAAGGAAAATGAGGCTCAGAGGGGAGAAGTGACGGGTTCAAGGTCACCCAGCCTGTCAGTGACAGGGAGGGAATGGAGGAAGCAGAAGTCTGCCTTCAGAAGTTCTAGGTCTTTCCGCTCCAGAGACGGTGAAGGGTCAGGCCAGGCGTAGGTCAGGGTCGCCACAGAGATTCCGTCTGACATCTCCAGGCCCGTTAGAAAGGAGGCAAGTATCTGCCCTGGAATTACCAGCCTTCTGCACCCCACCTCTCCCTGGCTTCCAGCCCAGGGCTCTTGGCACTGGACTGGAGCTGCTAGACTTAATTTCGTGGTACAAGAGGGCAGTATTCCTTAGGAGGTGCCCTCAGCCTTCCCAGCTCCAGGTCTGCTAGCTTGCTGGCCTCATCCCTGCCCTTCCAGTCACCTGGTAGAAGGGGCTGCCTGGAAGTCCCCTCTGGGTGGGCAGCTGTGGGGCCCAGAGGGCAGAGGTACCCTCTTGGTGTGGAGGGTGAGGAGCTCAGACTGGGGGTCGGGTCTGGAGGAACCCTGGTCAGTGATGGCATGGGGGTTCTTAGGGCTCTGCCCCGAGCTGGGGACCCCTTCTCCTGCTTTACTGGCCCATCTCTCCATCACTAAAGTTGTTTTCTTTTTTTCTTATCTTCCCATTTTGCTCTTCATTTCTTGGCCTGTCTTTTCAAAACTCCATCTCTGCTTTATTTTTGACTCATCAATCTCTTCGCCTTCTGTCTCTGCCCTGTTCCTCTCTCCCTGCTCCCTTCCCCTCCTCCTGCCACCTCGGCATCTTCTCCCCCCACTTCTCACCTCTGTGTGTGTCTGGTAGGTTTCCGATGTCCCTGGCTGCTCTCCTGCCCTAATCCCTTGCTTCCCTTCCTCCTCTCTGTCTCTGAGTTCTTCTCCACCTCCTCCACCATCCGTCCCCTTGTCAATCTGTGTCTCTCTTTGTCTTTCTCCCTCTCCCATTATTTTGAGACAAGACAGTGCCTGACCCAGCGGGGACACAGCAAAGGCGAGAAAATGTGCTTCGAGGGAGCGTCAGGCGCTGGCTCCCCGCTGCATGTGGTGGGGCCTTCTCCCGGCTCCAGCTGATCAGGTGTGGGTGAGTGGGAGGGGCTTCGTGCCTGAGCTGGGGAAGGAAGGGAAGCAGGAAAGGCCTTTTGTGCAGCCTGGGCCGGTTGGTTTTCAAGCGGCAAGTCTCTCTCCCAAAGCCATCGCTTTGATCCCTGGAAACATAAAAGGGGCCATCTGCATTTGTGTTTCATGCAGGTAGAGGAGGGGAAGCAGGGACAGGGAGACAAGTGAGGAGTGCCACAGACATCTTGGGGCCACATTTGGTCCATCTCTGGGCCTCCTAGGCTGGGGTCCTCTCCATCTGCAGGCATAGATGATAGCTGACTAACAGGACTCTGTTTAAGATCAAATGAGATGATGTGTTCTAACTAAAAAGCCCAGTGAAAGGGCTTTGAGGGGTTTGGTGTGAGCCAGCAGCAAAGCATGCTCTCTAAGTGACTCCCAGGGCTTACTTTAAAAGCTTTCATTTCTTCATGGTGACTCACCTCCTCCAAGAAGCCTCCTAGATTAGCCTCAGTCCCCTGGGGGTCCCTCCAATCACTGAACCCCTTCAGCTCTTAGGTACCTGGCTCACCCTCCGTGTCAGAAGGGTCACTGGTCATTTCTATGTCCTCCAAAAGTCAGAGGGTGGCTAAGGACAGGGCCACATCTCTGCTTTCCCTTGTGGCTCCAGGTGGGGTACACTGCATGGCCTGGATCGTAATAACACTGCCTCGTGTTCCTGAGGAGCCTCTGACTTTCAAAGCGCTTTGGCAGATGCTATAGCATTTGATCCTCACCCAGCCTCGTGAGGAAGGTGGGGTGTGCCTGTAAGATGTGCCCCATTTTACAGGTAAAGAAACTAAGGTTCAAAGAGACTGAGTAACTTGCCCACCCCAAGGTCAGTTAGCAGCAAGTGGGACTGGAAAGAAACCTAGAACCTGTGTGCAATCCCCATTTTATGGATAGGGAGACTGAGGCAGAGGACAATGGAAACAGGGCTTAATTAAGATAAGGTCCAGATTAAAACCGAAGTTTCCAGTCTCTTTTTACACACCATAATGACCAGACTGTCCCCTGACCTCCATGTGGTAGACACATATTTGGGGGACATCTGGCTTTCAGAGAGGGCTGAGAAGTCCCAGGGCTGTGTCCAAGGGGGCCTGCCGGGTGATCAGTGTCATGGGGGTCCCCAGACATGCCCTTGTAGCCCTGCCAAGGGGATAGGTCACTGGTCCTGCCCACAGGTGACATGAGCAGAGGATAGGTTGAACAAGGACTCTCATCTGTCTCTCTTCTTCCCTTCTTGCCAGGCTGAGTGTGCGGCTCAGCCTTTGGCAGCCAGGATGTCGGGGAGCACAAGAGACAAGGAAAGGCTGGTCCCATAGGCGCTTCCTACAGGCCGCATACACCTCTAGCCTCTTTTCAGATGATTTAAGAGGGTCTCACGGTTGGTCTTAAATCATCTGAAAAGAGTCGGACACGACTGAAGCGACTTAGCAGCAGCAGCAGCAGCAGCACAGTTGGTCTGGGAACTCACCGCAATAGGTCAACCCCTCTCCAGCCATTTCGGCTCTCAGGATCTCCGAGTTCTGACTCAGAATCCTTGATCTCTGGCTTCTCAGCCCCAGGACTTCAGGATTAGCGTCCCTGCCTGGGTTCTGTGTTTTGTCTACAAAACACACCCTAATCCATTTCCCCATTTTATTAATGAGAGAGGCCTGTTCCTGAGATAATCAGAGTTTCCAGTGTTACCTTACCAATGATGTGCCGGCTAAGGGCAGAGATTTGACATTTGAGTTAGAGACTGCAACTGTATAAGAGAAGCAGGTAGAATTTCCAGGTCAGTGTTTGAAATATTGAAAAGAGCTCAAAGGGGCTGTCCTAACCATCATTCACAGTTTCCTGAGGGTTCGGGCTCTCAGGCTGGAGAAACTCAGAGGAGTCATGGGACCTTTCTGTGGCGCACAAGGGCTCTAGACACACACACAGAGGTACGCAGGCATGTTGTGTTGAGTGTTGTTAGTCTCTCAGTCATGTCTGACTCTGCGATCCCATGGACTGTAGCCCACCAGGCTCCTCTGTGCATGGAATTCTCCAGGCAAGAATACTGGAGTGGGTAGTCTTTCCCTTCTCCAGGGGATCTTCCCCACCCAGGGATCGAACCCGGTTCTCCCGCATTGCAGGCAGACGCTTTACCGACTGATCCACCAGTGAGTGCAGGCATGCACATGCTGCTGCTACTAAGTTGTGTCAGTCGTGCCCAACTCTGTGTGACCCCATAGATGGAAGCCCACCAGGCTCCCCTGTCCCTGCGATTCTCCAGGCAAGAACACTGGAGTGGGTTGCCATTTCCTTCCCCAATGCATGAAAGTGAAAAATGAATGTGAAGTCGCTCAGTCAGGTCCGACCCTTAGCGACCCCATGGACTGCAGCCCACCAGGCTCCTCTGTCCCTGGGAGTCTCCAGGCAAGAGTACTGGAGTGGGGTGCCATTGCCTTCTCCCCATGCACGTGTACATACACACAAATAACACACATGCCCCAAAAGAGCCAGCAGGCTGGGCCTAAGGTGATGAGACTCGCTGGCCAGCCAGCCCGTTAGGCTCAGCTTGTCTCCTGGCCGCAAGCATTGTGATTTCTCACTTGGGCCATTCATTTTAAGCCCTTCCCATATGAGCTGTGAGCCGCCTGTAGTGTGGGAACTCCTAAGCTAGGCAGGTGATAAGATCTATGGACTGAAATCACAGGTCCAAGTGGGACAGGACATGCGCTTCAAACGGGAGATCAGAACCAGGGGCCACGTGGAAAGCACATCACAGTGGAATAGTCTGTGCTGTGGTGGGTACCTTTGGATACTTTCTTGCCAGGATCACTCTTTATGCTCTGGGGGAGTGGTGAGGAGTTCTGGGCTTCTAGCAGCTGACTATCTTCAAGTCTCACCTATTTTGCCTCAAAGAGCCCTTGTACGATTTACCTCCCTAATTAGCTTTGGCTTTCGCTGTTACAGGGCTTCCCTGGTGGCTCAGATGTTAAAGAGTCTGCCTGTGTTGAGAAAGACCTGGATTCGATCCCTGGCTTGGGAAGATCCTCTGGAGAAGGGAATGGCTACCCAAGTATTCTTGCCTGGAGAATTCCATGGAGAGAGGAGCCTGGTGGGCTACAGTCTATGGGGTCACAAAGACTTGGACACGACTGAGTGACTTTAACTAACTGGGCTGTTGCAATGAGTGTTCATTCCTTAAGGAGGTGCCCCAACAGGTGGAGGGGCTTCAATGTATGCCTGGAGCTGGGGGAAGCTCACTTGAGAGGCAGTGACAGCCAAAGATAGTCCTTGAGGTGTGCCGAGGAGAACTCAGTTTCTGGGAAGACAGTAGGTAGAGGTGGAAATAGCTGGCAGGTCCAGCCTCTAGCCTGGGATGGAAGACGCAACTCACTAATCCAAAATCTGTCGGGAGCTGGTCTTATCCAACTTGTTCATTTTAGAGACCCAGAAATCGCAGTCTGGGGTGGAAAGTGACCTACCTTGCACCCCATAGCTGACCACCAGTAGAGGCAGGAGTCGAATGCACAGTCAAATGCATATCTCATGATGTGCAGTCCAGCACCCTCTTCCCTTGACTGAAGCCCTGTGGCTGCCAAGTGGCTTTTCTTCCCTCCTGTGAGTGAGAGCAGTAGGGGCAGTCTTGGGGGCAGAAAAGAGTGGGTATAGGTGAGGGCAGGCCTGCTTTGGCCAATACCTCCTGGCATGTCCCTTCTATCTCGGTCTCAGTTTCCTTATCCATAAAATGGAACACTTAGCCTCTGTGACCGCCAAGGCTCCAAGATGATCCAGACCAAAACATTCCTCCCTGGCCACTGAGGCCACAAGAGATGGGCTGGAGCCAGAGTGAAGCAGTGGAAAGCCGTGGTTCCAAGACCAGGAGGCGCCTGCTCCGGGGTTGGCGGGGTGGGGTGGGGGACAGAAAGCAGGGAAGTTAACGCTGTGCCCTTCACCCCAGCTATTTTTACCCGAGAACACTGGACGACAAGAGGCCTGGCTAAAAATACCAGTGGCCCAAGCCCTGAGCATCATCTCCCCAGAGGGGCAGGGTGGGGTCTGGCAAGGAGTGGGGTGTGGGGACCGGAAGTTTAAAGGGTGTTTATCCTTCTTCCCAGGCTGGGGTGCCTCCGGGGTGACTGGGAAGGAGTCTCTTCCCACCAGGGAGCCATTCCCCTCTGATAGCCCAAGAATAAGCTTATTTTTGTCATTTTCAGCAATTCCAGCCAGCCCCGTCCATACGCATATGCATTCTTTTTTTTTAACCCAATGTAATGAGTCTCCTACAGTTGTGTTCCGCTCTTTTTTACTTACTCTTTCACAAACGTTTAATGTTGCCACATGGTCTTCGTCTTAGTCCTTCTTAATGGCTACATAATATTCCATCCAAGAGACTTTTCTATTCCCTGATCTCCAGGCATTTGATGTCTTCCAGCTTTCCATTATTATAAATAAAGGTGTCTGGGACATCTTTGTGCATGTGGCTATTTCTTTCTCGTTAATTATTTCTGTAAGATAAATGCCCAGGTCTGCAAGCAAGACTGTTTTGTGCTGTTTGATGTGGCTTGCCAAACTGCTTTCCAAAAGTAAATGGAGGAGGTTTAATGTAAGGATACATCCGCAATAGGAGCCAAGTACAGTCAAGCTTCAGGGAAACCAGAGCTGGAAGTCAACAGGAGCTAAAACAGCCGCCTCCAGCTCCAGGGGGCCTCCCTTGTTCCAGCTTCTCTGTTCTCTCAACACTGTCTCTCTCTTTCCTGAGTTTTTAAAAATTTTGTTCTAGCAGAGCTATCAGCTCTGAGCACGTATCACTTTGTAACTCACTGCTCACATGTTCTGAGCACTTACTTTGTCCCAGGTACTGTACCAACTGCCTGTAACAATTATCTTAATTTTCACAACCACCTTCTGGGGTAGGAATTATAATTAATCCTGTTTTACAGGTAAAGAAACCAAGGCATCGAAAGACTAAGTAACTTGTTCAAAGATGTAGTCAGTAACTAGTGGGGCCAGATCCCACCTCTCTGGACTGCCTCACTGCAAACGTACTCAGAACCACATCTGGGTTTCCCTGGGGACACAGAGGCCCCACATCCATCACCAATGGCCTATGGCTTCTGTGTCTCTGAGTTCAAATTCTGAAGAGGGAGGATCTGATTGGCTCACGTCAGCCTTTGGGTTGGAACCCTAGAATCAAGGTCCGATTTCCTATGATGGGAGCGGGGTTAGACAGGAGGAGTCTGGCCCTTGAGGGCAGATGGACAGACCACCCTGATGTCCCAGTATTGGAATTTGCTAAAAAATATTTAAAAGTAGGACAGGGGACTTCCCTGGTAGTCCAGAAGCTAAGACTCCATGCTCCCAAAGCAGGGGGCGCCAGTTAGATCGATCTCCGGTCAGAAAACTAGTTCCCACATTCTGCAACTAAGACCTGTTGCCGACAAATAAATGTGTGTGTGTGTGTGTGTGTGTGAAGTCACTTCAGTTATATTCAACTCTTTGCAACTCCATGAACTGTAGCCCGCCAGGCTCCTCTGTCCATGGGATTCTCCAGGCAAGAATACTGGAGGGGGTTGCTGGGCCCTCCTCCAGGATATCTTTCTGACCCAGGGATCAAACCTGCATCTCTAAATGTGCCCTGCATTGGCAGGTGGGTTCTTTACCACTGGTCCACCTGGGAAGCCCAAATAATAAGTAAATATTACTTTTAAAAAACTAGTACAGTTGATCCTTGAACAATATGGGAGTGAGGGGCACCCACCCTCCATGCAGTGAAAAATTTGTGTATGACATTACAGTCGGCCCTCGATAGCCACGGCTCCAAGTTTGCAGATTCAGTCAAGCATGGATTGTGTAGTACTGCATTTTTTACTTGAAAATTTATTGAATTTTTAGTGAAAAAAATTCCACGTATAAGTGGGCCTGCAAAGTTCAAACCCATGTTGTTCAAGAGTTAACGCTTACACACTGTCACTCTGAACAACAGTCATACACTGTATAATTGGTGTCAATGCTAACTGGCTTGTGTTTGCCTTTCTTGAATTATTTGTAATGCTGAACTTGTTTCCTATGTTCCTTTTGTGTGTGTTGTCCATGTCCACCCATCTAGGACGTGTTTTTTATCTTACAGTTATGAATGTCACAGAGAAAGACACTGTGTTGAGAGCGGTTGTGGGTGGAGTAAGGCTCATTTCTCCCTAAATGGTTTCTCCTTTGTCCTGTAGCCTGCGGGGGGCGGGGTGTGGGGGGGAGTGGCGGGGGCTTTGGCTGGCCTTCTAGTCAATGTCCTGAGAATCTGCCTTTTCCTTTCGAGTCTGCTGTGCTATTTAGACAACCTTGAGCAGGGACTTCTGAGCTCGGAGGATCTCTGCATTTGCCCTCTGCTGTTTGGCCCCTTCTTCGGAGTGAATCAGCTTCTAGGAGTTCCAGTGCCTCAATGTTCTGCTCGCGTGCTGGAACACATCCTTTAGCTGCACCCTCTTTTGCCCACTCTTCCTTGGCTTTTGTCTTGTCCTGATTCTGGCCTGACTGTGTGCACAATTTTGCTCCCAAGCCCCTGGGGAGAGAGCCCCTGTATCTGAGCCACTCTTTGTAGAAATGTGTCATCATTCTTATAAGAAGCTGAGGGTCCCCTCCAGCCCTCTGTCGTAGGCCCTTTGGGGGACAAATTACCCACAGGTTAGCTCCAAAGCGCAGAACCTTTCACTGAAGGGGGTAAGGCCAGAGAGGGGGCAGGTACAAAGAAAACTAAGTAGCTGACACCAACAAGGAGCAACCAGACCCCGTGAGAGACCTGTCCAGGGCGCCAGGGGTGTGGAGGCAGGGGAGCCCTGCGGGCAGGGAGAGCAGACAGCTATCAGGTCAGGTAGCTTTGCACTGAGCTGTTCACTCCTGCAGATGCTCTGAGCTGTGGAATATCTTGGGGTGCTGGTGGTACAAGAGGTGCTCTCTGAAGCCAAGGGTTCAGGTTTGCCCGTGAGATCCCACCAGTGACCTTGACCTCTGTAGTCCAGAGCTCCATTGCAGGCACTGAGAGTCTGCACACGCTCAGTGCTTTGGGCTGTAGCGGATGGTTCATAGCCTCCTCTAGGGAACTACAGGTGTTTCCAGTGGACCCTCCTCTGCCACGCCTTGGAGATGCTCAGGGGCTGCCCACAGGCAGTGAAGCAGTAGGAATTAGTGCTCCTCTCTGCTGGCTCCCTAGGAAGATGGGTGGCTACTGATTGTGCAAAGCCCAGTCTGCCTGCCACCCATCCTTCTTCTATATCATGAACCAGAGTTCAAGGGTGCTTTAAAATCTTTGCTCCTGATGTCGGGAATATTATCCCTCCTAACTCAGAAGATCAGCAGATGGAATGTCCTGGGGCTGGTCAATTGTTTCCTGTAGCTAAGACCACAAAGTTCCTCTATATTTGCTCTCTTCTTTTGTGGTGATAAAAGTTTTACTTGAGTACAACACCCTCCACCAAGGACTACATTCTCCCGCTTCCTTTACTGGTAGATGTGGCTTGTGACTAAGTCCTAGCCAATGGAATGGCAAGGAAGGAGTGCTCCCTTTCCTTTTTCCCTTTCCCCCTGGCTGGAATGCAGATGCAATAGCAGGAGCTGGAGCAGTCATTTTGGGCCATATAATGGAAAGCTGCCCATTGAGGAAGACAGAGCAACAAGATTGAAGGAAACTGGATACCTATCGCAATTAAGTCACCACATCCTCTGTGGACTATATACTTGGATGTACCTATGTGGGAGAGATCAAATTCAACCCTGTTAAGTCTCCATATTTCGGAGTTTCTTTGTTCCAACAGCTAAACCTATATATACTCATTATGGTTGTCTCTCAATGAAATGGCCACATCTGGGGCTACATGGTTATGTCTGGTCACTGGAGCGGCTGAGGCTCCATTCTTTGGCAGACTACTACTTTTGTGGTCTCCAACAGATCATCCCTCCCACTATTCATACCCTTGTGTGGTCTCTGCTCACAGTGACTCTGGATCTAGCCATGTGACTTGTTTTGGCCAATGGGACATTAGCAAGAGTGATGCAAAGAGAGGCTGGGTAGCACCTACATAACAGGACTTGTACTGTTAGAATTCTGGCTCTTGGGACACTCCTTCTCCAATCCCATCTGCCAATCTTGAGAAATCCAACACAACTGAAAGGAGAGGCCACTTGGTGAAGAATTGAGGCCCCATTCTCAGCCTCAGCTGACCCTGCACTAATTCCCCAGCCCAAGTGTATCTATCCTGGAAGTGAGTCCTATAGTCTGAGGCATGGAGCCATGGAGAAGAAATAAGCTGTTCCCACCATGCACCATCCAAACTGCAGAATCAACACCAAATAAATCACTGCTGTCTTAATCCACTGACTTTGGGTGTAGCTTGTTATGCAGCTCTAGGTAACTGAAACATACGTAGATGGCCCTGGGCCCTTTGCACTGTCTGGAAAACTCAATGGCCACTGTGCTTTTCTCTATACCAAAACACCAAGTGTGTCTTTCTCAAAGCTTGAAACTAAAATACTACACCAGAAGTTGTTGATGCTCTGGAAATACATGATGGGGGGTTACCCTTACCTCTAGAACACTATGCCCCTCCCTCAGCTCTGCAGGTGGTTATCACTTGGATTCATGCTTAGATTAGTAGTTCCAGGAATGAGGTGGGTTCCGCAGACCATGCCCGCTTTCTCTTAAAGCTGCTGAAGTGCCATGTCTCTTGGATGAGGGTTTGGGGGCAGCATTTGGCAGGCAAGACACTCTCTGTGTCAACAATGGACTCTCCAGTACCCGCATGAGTCTGTATTAGAGGAACCATTCAATGAATGAACAAAAAAATAAATTGTGAACAAAAAGTAACCCATCAGGATCAGAGAAGGAGGTCAAGGTGAGAGAAGCATAGAGGGGTCTCCCAGGAGGGCAGGGTGAGTAGAGAGTCCAGGTGTGATGAAAGAGTGCTTTGGAAGTATCTTTAACTCTTTCATAATATAATTATAGTAGCTAACATTGAGTTCTTACTGTGTGCCAGGCACTGTGCGAAATGTTTTAGGTAAGTTATTATATTAATCATCTCAACAAGCCTGGGAGGTAAGTATCATAACTTTCATCCCATTTTATAGATGAGGAAATTGAGGCCCAGAGAGGTTAGGTAACTTGCCTGAGTGGGCATGGAAGGATTTGAACTCAGACAGTCTGGCGCCAGCACCCAAGGGCATAGCTACCACACTCTGGAAAAAAAAAAAAAAAGGCAGCAGGAGTCCCTTATTCCACCCTTGGAGAAAAGGCCAGGACTTGGCATGCTTTATGGGCATGAGTGCCAAGCCTGAGTCCACCACGTGCTCTGGGGAACTTGGAAAGCCCAGGTCGGAAGAGAAGAAGGGGAAGAGAGGTGGGTGTGGGGCCCCTGTGCCAGGCAGCTGGGGCACTACCACTGAGGCCCAGAGCTGGTGCTGCCTGCTCTGCCTGGGCACCCTCACCAGCTGCTCCCACTCACTCCTCAGAAACGAGCCTGGCCCATTCACACGTGTCCCTAATGCCAGGTTCCAAGAAAGCCACCTAAATACCTGGTATTTGAGATGTAAAGAGACCGGCTCCCTGTACTTAGCGCTTCGCTAACTTTTCCAATTATAGCGCCCTATTTTCCAAAGTCTAAAATGGACATATGTTATAACTGTCTTGGGCCCCAAGGTTTCAGAAACACCCTTAAGACTCCTGAAATATAATAGTATATTTTAGACTAATTCCTAAAGGGCCAAGCGGGGTTATCTTTAACATCTGCCAGCGCTCACACAGATCTGGTCTTTGTTTGCAAATGAGCCTGGGGCCTGGGCACAGGGCAGGTGAAACCAGCTCTGCTGAGCTGGGTGGGAATTTGTGAGGAGGGAGATCCCTGGCTGCCTGGGGCTAGGAGTAAAGGGGAAGACACAGCCCTGCCTCAGGGAGCCCCAGGCTGAGGGGAGACACAGCCCTGCCTCAGGGAGCCCCAGTCTGAGGGGAGACACAACCCTGCCCTTGGGGAGACACAGCCCTGCCCTCAGGGAGCCCCAGCTTGAGGGGAGACACAGCCCCGCCTCAGGGAGCCCCAGCCTGAGGGGAGACACAGCCCTGCCCTCGGGGAGATACAGCCCTGCCCTCAGGGAGCCCCAGCTTGAGGGGAGACACAGCCCCACCTCAGGGAGCCCCAGCTTGAGGGGAGACACAGCCCCGCCTCAGGGAGCCCCAGTCTGAGGGGAGACACAACCCTGCCCTCGGGGAGACACAGCCCTGCCCTCAGGGAGCCCCAGCCTGAGGGGAGACACAGCCCTGCCCTCAGGGAGCCCCAGCCTGAGGGGAGACACAGCCCTGCCCTCAGGGAGCCCCAGCCTGAGGGGAGACACAGCCCCACCTCAGGAAGCCCCAGTCTGGGAGGACACATGGTCCTGCCTCAGGGAGCCCCAGTCTGAGGGGAGACACAGCCCGCCCTCAGGGAGCCCCAGCCTGAGGGGAGACACAGCTCTGTCCTCAGGCAGCCCAGTCTGAGAAGAGCACCCCTACCCAAGGAAGCCCCCAGACTGAAGGAGGAGGCAAGACCCGTCATACTAACACCCAGCAGAGGACCTTGGAGGACCGTGTTGGGAGTCGCCCCTGTGGTTCTGCTGTCACAGGGTGGGCAGGTGGCTGAGGGAGGCAGGTGAGAAGGCTGCAGTGAGCTCTCAGAGCCTGGAGGCAGGCAGAGTAGGTAGGTGGGGACAATGGAGCTGAACTTTCATTGCTCCCTGGAGCCGGCGTGACTGCAGGCCTGCCAGCCGGGGCATTTTCTGGTCAGTCCCAACTGTCGTTACTAAACGTTTATTATGCAACGGGTATGTGCTTTTCTGGTCCCAGCGTTTGACCAGCGGTCTTGGTGAGTAAATGCACTAGAACTAATCCTGTAGCTAAACAGTGAGAGCTGCAGAAAAGCCAACACCTCGCTTGCCTAATGGCATCCAGGGAGGGGTGAGATAGAAAGTCCCAGGACTCAGGGTGCCCTTTCCCTGGAGATGGAAAAGCAGCTGGCCTGGCAGCCAGGCCTCCTGACAGCTTTGTGAACAGACAGGGCAGAGATGACTCGGGAGCTTGCGAGAAGTTGAAGGGCAAAGTGGGAGATTGCGCCTGATCTATGTAGGGGGCAGAGCCCTGGCCTGACAACAGGAGAACTAACTTCAGTCAACTCAGTCTTTCACCTGGGAGCCATCAAGTCAGGGGGCTTCCCTGGGAGCTCAGCAGTAAAGAACTCTTCTGCCCATGCAGGAGACCTAAGAGACACAGGTTTGATCCCTGGGTCGGGAAAATCCTCTGGAGAAGGGCGTGGCGACCCACTCCAGGATTCTTGCCTGGAGAATTTCACAGACAGAGGAGCCTGGCAGCTGGCAGTTTATAGGGTCGCACAGAGCTGGACATGACTGAAGCTATATAGCCTGCAAACACACCGTCACCCCAGAAATAAGGAAGAGGATCCATTCTCCGCAGTGGCCAGGCCTGGAGAAGAGAGGGGAAATGTCCCCAGTCTACGGGAAGACACAACCCTGCCCTCTGGGAGCCCCAGTCTGAGAAGAAAACTAAACACAGTCCAGGGACTCAAAAGACTGAGCCATCGTTTGCTGGGCCCTTGGGAAGCAGGGTCCATCCTTTCCCACTCACCTTGTGGTTGGGTGAAGGCTAAGGGCTCCTGGGGTAGCCATCTGGAGGGAGCCAGTCTAGACCCGGATAGAAACCAGAATGGGTCAGGTTCTCTGCCACTGTTGGGAGTCTATTCCAGGCAGTGCCAGCCCAACACTCCAGGTGAGGTTTTCAGTCAAGTCCAGAGAGGATTTCTCCGGCGTCAGTAAATTGTCCTTATGGTACTAGCCAGGCCATTTGTCCTGAGTGGGAGGCAGTTTGACCCTCTCCGTGGAGAAAGGGGCTTTTTGGTCTGGAAAAGTCCCTCCCTCTGACCCCACACTGGGTGCTTTGGTCCTAGAATAATTCACTAGAATGTACTCTCCACAAGGGTGGGGATGTGTATCTGCCTTGTATGTTGTTTTAACCCCAGGGCCTGAGACCTTGCCTGGTGCATGATTGGTGCCGAATAAAAATTGTTAAATTAATTAGAGGCCATCTTCCTTTTTCTGTTAAAAAGCAGAAACATCACTTTGCTGACAAAAGTCCATATAGTCAAAGCTATGGTTTTTTTTCAGTAGTCATGTATGGATGTGAAAGTTGAACCATAAAGCAAGATAAGCACTGAAGAGCTGATGCTTTTGAACTGTGGTGCTGGAGAAGACTCTTGAGAATCCCTTGTACAGCAAGGGGATCAAACCAGTCAATCCTAAAGGAAATCAACCCTGAATATTCACTGGAAGGACTGATGCTGAAGTTGAAACTCCAATACTTTGGCCACCTGATGTGAAGAGCTGACTCATTGGAAAAGATACTGATGCTAGGAAAGATTGAGGGCAGGAGGAGAAGGGGGAGACAGAGGATGAAATGATTGGATAGCATCATGGACTCAATGGACATGAGTTTGAGGAAACCCTGGGAGATAGTGAAGGACAGGGAAGCCTGGTTTGCTGCAGTCCATGGGTTGCAGAGTCAGATACGACTTAGTAACTAAACAGCAACAATGACATCTTCCTTTTCAACACTATTTCTGAACTCACCTCTTACTGAAAAAAATCTCCTTGCTCAAATTTTCCCTCCTTCAGGGCCAACTACTCCATTGCAGTGTATATAAAATTCATTTGCCAATATGATCAATTGAATTGCAATAACTAGCTGTTTTGAAAAGGAAAGACAATAAATTGAGACTATAATTATTGTTGCACACAAGCCCTGTGCCTGTTGCCTTATAGACATTTTATGGCTTAATCCTTGAAGGAAGGCCCTGTTTACTAACAAGGAAACTGAGGCTTGGAAAAATTAGAGTGCACCTGAATTGACACCTCTTGGAAATTATAGAGCTGGAACTTGGACCCGTTCCTGACTCAACCCCCACCTTGACTCTTTTTCTGAATGCCTTGGAATTATTTTTTTCCAGTTAGGTTTGGGATCCAAAAGGTAATTCTGTAAGGATTGGTTTAGGTCCTGCCTGTGCCCTACGCTGGACAGGGCACCCAAGAAGTCCCAGGCCCTAGAGTCGCCAGGCCAAGCAACAGCTGAGCAATGGGCCTGACGGAACCTCCAAGGCCAGGTGACCCAGTCTCCCCATGGGTTCGGTTCCCAGCAAATGCTGATCCTACCAGCCCCAACTTAGTGACACGTCATCCAGACCAACAGTGAATTATCTTCCAAGGCAGGGGGCCGGAGCTGGCAAGGCTTCTCATCTGGGCCTTCACCCTGCCTGATCCCCTGGTGCCACTCATGGACTGCAGGCATGCAGCTCACCCTTTCACCTTGTTGGTTCCTGGACTTTTCCTCTGGCCAAGCTGAAAGGATTCATCCTGCCAGCAGCCTGTCTTTTGAACCCTTCGCTGAAATCCTCTTTGGGATTGCTCTCATGTTTCTGCATATACGTGTCAGTGTCTCATCCCCTTTATTATAATTATTATCTCCTAGTAGGCACCAGGCATTGGCCTTAGAATTATTTCTAATCTTCATTAAAACTCCACTGGGATTACCCTCTCCTATGCCTAGGGAAGTGAAGGCTTGTAATTTGGAGAGGTCGTGTATCCTGCCCAAAGTCACTTAAACTCATAAATGTCAGAAGTAAGATTTGAATCTAGAGCTGTATGCTCGCAAGAAGTTTTCTAAGCCCAACTAGCTGTTTATCAAAATTTGCTGAAGAGCTTTTTAAAAATGCATCTTCTTTACGACAAAGCCTTGAGAAAGAAGGAAGTAGCTTGCTATGCTTTCATGGGTGCTGTGCGTGCCTGGAACATCTCCAGAAAGAAGGCAAGAAGGTGGTCACTGCTGGCCCCTGGGGGACGGTTCCCAGGAAGGAGCATCGAGGGAGATTTGCTTGTCACTGTGTTCTCTCCAGTACTGGTCCATCCTTCCTCTCGCCTTCCCTCCCTTCCTTCCTTTTCTCCTTCTTTCCTTTCTTCCTCCCTCCCTCCTTCTGTTCTTTTCACCTTTTCAAAACGATATGAAAATGAAAATCATTTTTACTATAGATTCTAGACCCCATTGCTAGATCTCCTATAAGTCATGGTCTCTAGGATTGGGTGTTAAGAAGATTTATTTTAACAAGCCTCCTAGGTGGGTGCTGTAGCTTCCTAGAGGCCCGAAGGAATCTCATCTCACCTGGTATGCCCCTCTTCCCCTAATATTGAGTCCAGACCATATGGACTCAAAGCTGCCTCTCAATACCTGGGGGTCCTCTCCTCGGTGTCTCCCCAGGGACCTTTTCCAGCCAGATATCAGGAACTCCAGACCTACCTGTGAGCCAGCACCACCCAGGGATGGTGTCCTGTGGCCTCACTGAAGCTCAGCGGTTACCCCCTCTCTCAGACTTTGCCAACACACACGCCTGGGGCCTGCCACCCTCCGGCCCCAGAGCCTTCCACCTGCAGTATCAACAGGCTTGTTATTAGGGTTCTTTCCTATAGACAGCAGTTTCCTGGCCAACGCTTCTGCCAGCTGGCTTTTTCCCATCATCATCTATCTGGGAGACCTGCTAGGATTCCAGAGTCCTGCAGAGCAGCATTGCATCTCTCTGGGTCCAGCTGTTGGCATCTGTCCAGGAGTGGTGTGAGCGTGAGGGACTCTGGAACCAGACACATCCTGGGCTCTTCCACACTTAGCTCCCTGACACCAGGAGACAAGCTCGTGTTGTGCGTGTGTGTGAGGCATGCGGCCTCTAGTTCCCTGACCAGAGATCGAGCCCAGGCCCCCTGCATTGGGAGTGTGGAGTCTTAGCCACAGGGCTCAGGGAAGTCCCTGGAGCAAGCTTTTGATCTCTGAGAAGTAAGGATGGGACGAGCTGAGACGTGTCAAGCTCTCTGAGCAAAGCCTGGCACGTACGAAGAATGCCCCGATGCTCTCTACATTGTTACCATCATCCCAGTCTCAGAGGGAAGACTAACGAGGGATGGCAACTGATGTCTAGGCTCTGTGGTTAGACAAGTTGGCATCTAATCCCACTCTGCAGCTTCCAAGCTGTCTCTCTCTCTCTCGCCTCTTAAAGCCTCATTTTCATCACCTGTGAGATGATGCTGATGCTGGCCTCCCGGGAAGGTCAAGGATGGGTCTGGTATCAAGCAGATGCTCAGCCAAACATTTATTGAATGAAAAGCAAATGAAAGTGGGGCAGAAGGAAGCCTGGTGGCCAGAGGTGTACTGCCTCACACTGCCTTGGGAGGCTGGGGAGGGTCTATCAGCACATCTGACTGGAGCACAGGAGGACTGACGGTCTGGGACCCCTCTCCCACAGTGCCCAAGGAGATCACAGCCAGTTGATCCAAGTGATCACAGCCAATTCCTCTCAAGGAGGAAGACCCTGGACTACCTAGGCATTCACTGCAGTGAGAAACGGGCCTGCCACCCAGCCTACCCTTCCTGCCAGCAAAAACCCACCACACTCGCAAGCCACATCACTCCCATCCAAGAGGAAACATCGCCTCAAGGGCCGGGAAGTCTCCCTGGGAATGTGGTGGGCAAGAGCCCTCTTGGCATTCAGATCAGAGTGGTCTGGACTTAGTCCAAAGGAGAACAGACGAACAAAAGTCGGGCCTGCGTGGTGAAACCTGTGGTGCTGCTCACTGGCCTGGGAGACCGCCACCCTACTGCCATGCCTCCAGGCTGCCTCCTGCCAGGGCCCATCGAGCCCCCTTCTGATGCACCAGCCCGTCTTTAGGGGCATCATTTAGCCCATCCGCTTTGCAGCTTGAAGCTGGAGGAGAAAGGCCACCCCCAGCCCTGCTGAGTCCAGGGCTCATGTGCTAGTTTCCCAGAACCAGAGACTGTGAGGTGCCCACCTTCAGGCACAATGAGCTCGCTTATGCCTTCGTTTTGCAGTTATTTATCTGTTACTGTCAGCCAACCTCCCCTTAATAGGCTGAAAAGCTTGCTGAGAGGCAAGCTGTTATTCATCTTATTACCATTCCTAGGGATTAAGTAGATGAAGCTCGGGCGTTATTATTAATATTCCCAAAGGTCAAGGGATAGAGAGTGGCTAGAGTAATTGAGCACGGAGGATGGGCTGGGCTCTGTGCTAAACTCTTGCTATTAACTATTAACTTGCTTTGTCTTCATGACAACTGGGAGATCAGTGCTGTGATGATCTTTGTATACAGAGGGGAAACTGAGGCACAGAGCAGTCGAGTAACTTATGCAAGGTCATACAGCTAAGAGGTGACAGGATACCAACCCCAGCGTTCTGGATCCTGAACTTAATTCCAGCCACCCGATGAGCACTCGGTGGGCACCTGGGCTGTGATTGAGTGACTACTGTGTGGACAGGCAGACACACCATGCTAGAAGGTTGAGGATTGTTTGCATTTTTGGACTGACTTGGAGCTGACATTAGCATCTTTTTTTTTTTTTGAGATGACATTAGCATCTTGACATCCAAAGGCCTCTAGGCTCTGGCTCCTTCTCGCCCTACCACCCGCCTGGCCCCACATGAGCAGACCAAACAGGGTTCCCTTTCGAGGGCCCCAGCAGGGATGTCATACCTGATAGTCCTTGGCCCCTGTGGGAGCACGGCCTCTCCCTGTCAAGTCCATAGAGTTCACCCAGTGTGGCCTGGCTGCTGGCTGTTCTCAAGACAACGGGCTGGGTGAACCCGTCTTTTCCCCGACCCTGCTTCTTTGGGCCTTCTTGAATAATCAGTGCTTGCGAGTGCAGAGCCCAGGGTCAGACTGCCTGAGTCCCAGTCCTGGCTCTACTCTGTGGCCTTGGGCCAGTTACTTAACCTCTCTGTGCCTCATTTCCTCATCTTTACAATGGAAATCAAAAAAGATTGTTGTCAGGATGGGTGGGAGGATGAAAGGAGTTAAAATAGGCAAAAGGCTTAGAACGGTGGTACCTCTCAAACAACATATACGTTTTCATGTATTTCATTATGCTTCTTCTTACCCATGCATTTAGATGGATGACTAGCCAGTACAGAGGGAGGGGAGGACTCCGCAGGCAGTCAAAGTAATAATGGTCAGCCAGGACACATCTTTGTTCTTACTTAAGGTCATTTCTGGTTGGGGCGGGGAGAGAGAAGCCCCCCTCCCAGGCACCCCTGGTCCTTGGAGACCCTTGCTGGCACGTCTCACACTTTGCTGAGACGGATAGCCAACGTCACCTGTTCAAGACTTAGCACTCAAGTACACTTGACCACAGATATCTCAGATGGCACAGGGGTAAAGGATCTGCCTGCCAGCGCAGATTGGCAGAGGTTCGATCTGCCAGGTTTGATCAACCAATAAGAGACCCAGGTTCGATCCCTGGGTTGAAAAGATTCCCTGCAGTAGGAAATGGCAGCCTGGTCCAGTATTCTTGCCTAGGAAAATTTCATGGACAGAGTAGCCTGGCGGGCTACAGTCCATGGGCACAAAGAGTCAGACGTAACTGAAAGTGAGCACGGAATGAAAATGATGGACACCTGACCGCAGGCATAGCTATCTACTTGATGTATTTTCATCAGTCATTATCAAAGTTGTTTATACCCATGAATCTCATGACTCTATAACGTCCCTTACGTAGCAGAGGTGTCCACGTTCACTGACCAGAACAGATTCTTCTGCTGCCTCTGGCCACAGCTCTGTGCAGCCTCCCAGCCACCCTCGACTCTAATCCCCACGTCATTCTGCTTAGATGGAAATGGAACGTGATCTTATAAAAGCATCAACACCCAGAGTTGAGCCATGACTTTTTTTCCATTTCCACAACATTTTACTCTTCCTGAAATTGAGGATGGTCATTTTTGTTGCTGTTAACTTGATTTTCTATGTCCTTAGAACAAATTCAGTGGCTTCTCATGTTGTAGAGACAGTAACAGCTAACACCCTTGAGCACTTCCTCTGTGCCAGGCACTCTTCTAAGCACCTTCCATGTGTTGACTCATTTAGCCCTTACGATAGCTCTCTGAGGTGTGCCCTACTGTATCTCGTTTTACAGATGAGAAAACAGAGGGACAGAGCAGTTAAATGACTTGCCGCGATCCCAGAGTGATTGTTCCCCCACACCCAGGCTCTTACCCTGGAGGGTGAGCCCCACCTAGTCCCTCGTGGCCCCATGAGCATGTCTGCCAACCCCTTTCAGCCCCTTCCCTCTCCTGTCTCTGTCTTCTGTCTCTACAACCAGACTGTAAGCTGGGTGAAGGCAGGCTCTTTTCTACAATCCTTGGAGCAGGGCTGGACCCAACAGAACTCCCTGTGTTTGCCAGGACAGTCCTGCTCTGGGCTTCCTGCTTGTCCACAAGTTCCTCCATCTCGGACCTTTCAGGTGGGAGGCAGGGAGGGCAAGTCGTACAGCTGTGGGAGTGAGAGCCAGGCCCACAGAGGCTCAAAAGGCCAAGGCATTGGAGCCTGAACTGCCTCCTCTGGCTGCAAGTCTAGGGCGGTTCCTCACATGCTAGGCTGCCTCCTGCAGGCCCAGGCATGCACGCATCACACTCGTTACACATCCAGATGTGTAAACACATATACACGTGATTCACTTATGCTAATTATGGACATGTATTTCCACATGGACAAATTATATTCATATATGGCATGCGTGCTTAGTCACTTAGTCGTGTCCAACTCTTTTGCAACCCCATGGATTTTAGCCTGCCAGGCTCTTCTGTCCATGGGATTTTCCAGGCAAGAATACTGGAGTGGGTAGCCATTTCCTTCTCCAGGGGTATACATATACATACAGACTCAACTGCATTTCATGTACATGTCCACACACACAAGCATACACCCACACATGATACACAGGCGTGCCAGTTACACACAGATGCAGTATATCTACAAACATATATGAACACAGAAACACATTATACAAACATGTATATACCTTGTCTACAGACTCAAACCCGCGCAGATCCTATGTTCACAAATACAGACACACAGCATACATACATATTGTACAGACCAAAACACAGAAAGATGTAAATATATACCCACAATTATACAACCCACATTTGTGTAACATATGCTCACACAGTCATACAAACACGGGCACAGAATGTTCACATATTAAAACCCACAAATATTTGCACACAGAACATGTCCAAATAAACACCATGCACAGAACATATCTGTGCAAACATGTACAGTAGAAGCACATGTGCACGTCCACAGATGCAAAAACTTGCACAAACTCACTGACACGTGCACGCACACGTGTGCAGGCACACAGACATGCCTGTGGGCACACATACTCCTTTTGGGGGGAAGAGAGGAGAAGGCCCATGTGTCCAGGTCCTGTGGACAGGCTGGCTTGGGGGTGAGCGTGTTTCCTGACCTCCCTGGACAAGGCTAGGACAGCACCTGCCTTGTTACACCACTGAAGGGGGCAAGGAGGATACACAGTCCTCAGCCCCTGGAGAGTTGAGGGACAGCCCCTCCAGACCTCCTGTCTTGCTCTGGAGCCCTTCCCAGGGTTAGCACCTGCTGCCTGCCTAGGATGGCCCAAGAAGCTGCACGATTATGCTCTTTCACAAAGGAAAATATGGAGATTTTTAACAGCAACTTGCATTTTATGAGCCAGTTTAAGGAGAAAGGGGATTTGAATTTGAGTCTGTCAGAACCAAGAACCACACTGAGCCATACTTCTGAGCATCTAGGCTTCCTTTCCCTGTGGCTATGCACACAGTAGGTGCTACATGTATGCTTGTGGAGTGAGGTCATTGAAGGACAGCAGCCCTCAGGGTCAGGGGTCTGATAGATGGCTGGGGGGATATAGGGAGTGAGACCCAGAATTCTGAGGCAAAGCGGACGTTTTGTATGTCTGGGGACCTCATTTCATCACCCCCAGCCTGGAGGTCCAGCCGCAGTGACGGTTGGGGCCCACCAGCCCAGGGAGGCCCCCACCAGAGGCTCCCAGGAGTGGTCCCTTCCTCTCCCCTTTGCCCTCCTTCCCCAACCTGCTCTTCTCACTACCCCCAACTTCCCCAGCGGCACGCCTCTCCCTCAGACATTCATTTCAAGGGCTCCGCGGTTTCTCTGCAGGATTTGATTTGCTGCTCAGGCATTTCCTTGAGTGGCCCCTCGATGTTTGCCCTTGTCCAGATGGCATCCAGATGCAAACATCCCCTCTCCCCCCCTCCCCACCCCCCGCCCCCAGCTCCCGCTCCTTAGCTCCTCGGCTGGGGGAAATTAATTCTGACTCCCACCTCACAGCCGCTGCCCCGCATCCCTGGCTTTGTTCCTCAGGCCTGAGGTCAGGCTCAGGCTGACACCACTGCCTGCTTCTCTCTCCAAAGCCAGGACTTCGGCTGTCCTATTACCTGCCTCTCTCCCGGGCCTTTGTTCAATGCACAGGTAATTGCACTGCGAGCCAAAGCAAATGTCAGCATGATAATGAGCGTGATAGGGCGCTGGGCCCTGGCAAGGAGTGCGGAGAGCAGGCGGTGCGACTGAGTTCAGGGAGCAGGTGACGAGCACCCTGGACCTCCAGCCGAGGTCCTCAGAGATGACCAAATCCGGATAAAGAAACCAGGGTGCAGAGAGGGAAAGAGATAGTAATCATGCTGACAGTTACAGACCAATGTCCACGTACAACAACAATATAAAGATCAGCTCATTTGGTCCTGTGAGCTGGGCGTGAGTTTCCTCATTTACAGAGGAGGAAACTGAGGCCCCAGATGAAGAGAAAAATCCACTGGAGCAACCATCGACAGCATAATTTCTGTGTGCTAGGCACAACAGGGAGCTCGGCGCTCTTAATCCTTGGAACCCCTTGAGAGCTGGACTTCATTGTCCCCATCTTATGGATGAGATAACTGAGACTCACTGAGGCTTAGTAACTCATACATGACCATGTAACTTCGGAAACAGCAGAACTGGGCTGTAAACCAAAAAGACTTCCAAAGTCCGTGGGGCCTCCCGTGGGGCCTGGCTGGGTCAGTAGCAAGACCAGGCCTTCGGGCACTGTCTTGGCACAGGGATGGCTGCCCTGGTGCAAAACACCTCCGGGGGACAGTCCTGGGTAGGAATTCCTGTGTCTGGTGGTGCCTCGCTGTCCTCAGAGGCCAGGCCCCAGGTCCCCAAGCTCTCCGTCCAGCACTGGACTCTTGACCTGGAGGCAAGACCGGCTCTCAGTCACCCCGTAAAAAGCAGGCGAGGCCTTTACTGATCTCACTCAAGCCCTCTGCTTCCCCTCAGAAGTTAATCGTTACACACTCGCCACTCTCCTGTACATGGCAGTGGCTGGGGCGGGTTGGGGCATGGAGCTTCTCTGGTCCCAAACCCCCCAACACCCCTCTTGAGCTCCAAGGTGGGGGCCTCCCTGGACTCCAGCTGGCCTCCTGCTGTGCTCAGATGGACTTTACTCTCCTGCCCTCGTGCAGTCAAGTTTCCCTGACAGAAAATGGGCCATCTGGCTCAGGCTCAAGGCTGCTGTGTGGCATTTGCTAGAACCCCTGGGCATCAGACACCAGCTATGTGAGGGGCGAGGGCCGGGGGGCAGACTGTCGCCCCACCGAGCCTCCGGCAGCTGTGGGAATGCCGATGAGCAGGATCTGTCTAGTGAGAGGCCGGGGTGGGCCTGAGGTGTGCTGGCAGGGTCATCTGGGCCCGCGGCGGGGGAGGGGGGCTCACCCGTCCCTCTGGTCATGGAGCCCGACAACTCCAGAGCCGGACACACACAGGGTGCCTTAGGGAAAGGGTGGAAGGCCTCACCTGCCTGCCTCTCCCAACACCTCCTCCAGGTGGCCTCCGAGCATGCGGAGGGGTGTAGGCCAGCACTGTCTGGACTCCGTGTCCCCTCCCCTTCCTTCTGGAATCTAAGTGAGCTTGGCATGGCGGCAGACGAACAAAACACCTGAGGAAACCCCGGAGGGTTGGAGGGCTTGTTTTCACCTAGGAACTGGGCTGACCTGCGTCTGCAGAGGCTTCAGGGAAGACCCCAGACTGAGCGGAGTGAGGAGCCTCCCCGAAGTCATCACTCTGGGTGGGCTGGCCACACCTGTGCCCTCGGGCCCTCGGGTGGGTGGGCACTTCCTGCTGGAGCTTGTGGGTGAGTGTCTGTCCAAGAATGGGAGGGGTGGTCATGGGGAGAGGAAGCCATCGGCAGCTGCATGTTGGTGGGCAGGGAGCCTGGGAAGGGACACCACGGCCGGCACGCCGGGTCCCACAGGTTAATGTTTGACCTGGAGCCACGTGTTTTTCCACTGGTTATTTTTATCCTCTGTACCTGGCAGTGGGCAGCGGGCGACCTCCTCTGTGGGCAGAGGAGGGGGGCAGGGTGTGCAGCTGGGACTGCTCTGGGCAAGCAAGGGCTGCAGGCACGGCTTGGGGGTGAGGGGCAGGGGAGAGACAGAAGGGACCAGCCAGAAGCCGGGCAGCTCACTACTGCTCAGCCACAGACCAGGCCCTGCCCTGGGCCCACTCCAGGCCCCAGGTCTCCTCTCCCGAGAAGGAATGGCACACATGAGGGAAGGACCAGCACACATGAGCTGTAAGGGGGAGACCGAGAGAGCCTTCTGGGAGTCCACAGCTTTTTAGGAAAGTTGAAAATGCCCTTCCCCACCTCCCTGACCTCCTTGCGTTACTCTCATTGCTAACGACTTACTCTCAGACCCTGGACATCACAAGTGAGAGGTTTCTCTCTTCCGAGACCCCATGGTCTTATCCAGATGGTAGGAGAAAGTCAAAGTTGATTGGCCCCATCCCCTAGGCCACTCCGATGGGGGAACACAGCCCTGCTCTCAGGCAACCCCCAGTCTAAGGGGGTGGGGGCTGAGTCTTCACTTATGACAAGAGCTTAGCTCCTTGGCATCTAAGAACCCCAAAACTGAACTGAAGACTCCTGCTTTGGCATACAGCTCTGGGTTTCTCAAGCCCTTACTATCTCTCTGTTTTCCTCCTTGGCAGTGGGCATCCGGCCTGCGCTGGCTTTAGGACGGTTTACGGCCCAGTGGCCACTGAGCCTTTCTCACCCTTGCCAGGGCCCGGGGAAGGGAGGCACTCAGAGGCCACTCAGCCTGGGGCCACAGTTCCACAGTGCCACAGTGCCAGCTGGGCAAAACCAGCCTCCCTCCTGCCCCTCTGTGAGGTCCAGAGGGCTTTCAATTTACACGAGTCTGGTAGGAAGTAGGCTTCCCTGGAGGCTTAGACGGTAAAGAATCTGCCTGCAATGCAGAAGACCCAGGTTTGATCCCTGGGTCGGGAAGATCCCCTGGAGAAGGAAATGGCCACCCACTCTGGTATCCTTGCCTGGAGAATCCCATGGACAGAGGAGCCTGGTGGGCTACAGTCCATGGGGGTCACAAAGAGCTGGACACGACTGGGGGACTGAGCACACTCTGGTGGGAAGTGGGTCTCCAGTAAACCTGCTCACCAGCTGCCCGCCCCTACCCAAGCACCAAAGACCTCCTCGCCCCAATGCGCGCCATCACTGGTCTGAAGCAAGTGGGCAGGCTGACCCCCAGCCCAGGGTCTTCTCAGGATCTTTCAGGAGAAGCACTAGGGCCATCTGGGTTCTCTGAGACCCCATGCAGGGCTTCCTTTGGTAAGCAAATGAGGAATGAAGAGCCTGCAGAAAGAGCAGTTCACCAGGGAGGGGTCTGAGCTCTCTTACTGTCCTAGCACAACTGCCTTAAAGTGGGGTGTAGGAGTAGGGCTGGGGAACAGGAGACTCTCAGCCAGGGCACAGGGAGGGGGATCAGCTTGTTGATCAGCAGCCCTGCCCCAAGGCCACCTCCAGCTAGGATAACAGGTCTTTCTCTTTGGGGACTGAGCTCCCCACCCTCGCCTACCTTCCTGCATGTCTTCCCTTCTCAATGCTCCCTAAACTCCCAGTCCACTCTGTCCCCCAGTATGTGCCAGGTACTAGGCTGGAATCGTTCATCTATAGGCCTTCCTCATTCCTCAGAACAATCTGGGGGGATGGTCGGGGGAGAAGTCTCTTTCTCCCCATTGTACAGATGAGGAAACTGAATGGACATCGTTAAACAGTTAACCCAAGGTCACCCTGCCAGCCAGTGGCATGGCTGGGATTTAAACCTATGTCTGTCTGACTCTCGTTGTAGGTAGCTGAGAGATCATATTGGCTATACATCCTGTGTGTTTTATTTTTTACTTTCTTTAATTATATTTATTTATTCCTTTTTGGCTGTGCTCGGTCTTTGTCATCACGTGAGCTTTGCTCTAGTTGGCAGCGAGCTGCAGCTACTCTTCGTGGCGGTGCATGGACTTCTCGCTGCGGCGGCTTCTCTTGTTGAGGTGTATGGGCTCTAGAGTGCATGGGCTTCCGTAGTTGCAGCCCGTGGGCTCAGCCGTTGCAGCTCCCGGGCTCTAGAGCACAGGCTCAACAGTTGTGGCACAAGGGCTCAGATGCTACTGAGCCACCAGGGAAGCCCCTATCCTGTGTATTTGAAATCCCAGTTTTCTCTTCATCCCACTCTACCGGAGCCCTCCCCCATTAACCTGATCAGAAGATTGAATACAACTGGCTCCTACAACCGTCTCGTATTTCTCATCACAAGGAAGTCCTTCCTGGAGTCTAACCTTGGTGTCTCCTGCTGTCTCTTACTCTGAAGTCAGGGAAAGTGCAGCAAAGATGATCCCTGTCCCATGCCCTGTTCCATGAGACTGGGGCTTTCCTCTGTTGCTCCGGAGGGTGGGTTGCTCCTGGTCATAGAAGCAGGAGTCCCAGACCCAGGGGAGAGGAGTGAATTCTGGCTGGGAGAAGGGGGAGTTCTCCTGCGCCTCCTCACAGGGGACTTGGGCCTTGCCTGGGGACCCTTCCATTTCCTGCTGAGTCCAGGACAGGTGAGGAAATAATCAGGATGAAGGCAGGGGCTGCGAGACCCTTGGAGGGCCCTTGGCCTCTGATGCTGGTTAGTTCATTGGGGAAATTTGAGGCTGTGCTCTGGAACACCAAGATGTCCCAGAATCCAGAAACCCCCATGTGGCCCTCGCACCCCTGTGGAGGATGGGGCTGAGATGAAAGGACCAAGGCTCGCACCCACGTTCCCTGAAATGGAGGAATTCCATTCCTCATCAGGGTGGGGAGGGAGGGGGAATTCCGAAGCTTTGGCTCCAGGGCCCTGGCGTAGGACCCAGGTCTTGCATTTCTTAGAAACCCGCTCACAGCTTTCCGGGAGAGTCCTCCTGACTTCTGGCCTCCCCTGGCTTCCTGGCTGTTCTGGCAGGTGGATCAGATCATCCATCTCCACTCTTGGAGACAGGGTGGAGTGGACACGGTTTGGCTCCTGTGGTTCCCTGTGGCCTGGGAGGTTGGAGTGAAAAAAGCCTCTTACCCCTGAGCTGATCTGAACCTCCTCTTTCAGGCTGCCATGCCCCAAATGCCCCAGCTGTCACCTGCAGCCCACCTCTTCTCGAGAAGGGTGACAGGTCCATGCCACGAAGGGGAGGGGTAGCCAGGTCTGTCACCCAAGGCATCCTTGTCCATCATCCTTATCCTCCTCAGGGCACCCTGAGTCTTCTTCACTCCCTGGTCCATGGACACAGTTTTCTCCACCTCAGGTTGGGGCCGTGAAGAGTTTAGAGCTGGAGCAGACAGAAGTCCTCGAGGCGGGAGACGTAGTCATGCCCACGGATTACAGGCTAGACACCAGTGCTATACAGAGAGCAATAATAACAGACTTTCTAAAATGGGGCACTTTATGTAGATTGACTCATTTAATCCTCACAACCACCCTGGGAAGTCAGTACTATAATATCCCCATTTCCAGATGAGGACGCTGAGGTCCAGAGTGGTTGCGTAACTGGCCCAGGGGCTGGCGGCTAGGAATCAGGATGGGAACCCTGGTGGTCTCCCCCAGAGCCCTCACTCTGACCCTCCATACCTGTCCCACCCGATACAGTCCACTAAATTTATGGGACTATTTCACTGTGAAATAATGAAAATGAAATGCAGTTTAAAAATTCATTTCCTCAGGTATACCAGCCACCTTTCATGTGCTCAGCAGCCACATGTGGCCCATGGCTACCATATTGGATAGTGCAGATACTGAACATTTTCGTCATCCCAGAAAGTTATATTGAGCAACACTGGCCTACACTCTAGTATCTCTTAAGAATCAAGAAGATGGAGACTTCCCTGGTGGTCCAGCGGTTAAGAACCCACCTGCCAATGCAGGGAAGCTGGGTTTGATTTCTGGTCTGGGAAGGTTCCACATGTTGTGGGGCAACTGAGACCGTGTGCCACGACTACTGAGCCCACAAGCTGCATCTACTGAGCCCGTGCGCCCCGTTAGCCTGTGCTCTGCAACAAGAGAAGCCACGGTAATGAGAAACCCATGTGCTGAAGCTAGAGAGTGGCAGCCTCTGCTTGCCGCAGCTAGAGAAAAGTCCAGGCACAGCAGTGAAGACACAGTGAAACCAAAAATAAATAAATTAAAAAAAATCAAGATGGAACAATGGAAAATCATCCTTCAGTGGATAGAATAAAATAATAATTAACAGTCTGGTAATAATAGCTCTATTTTACCAAGCTTTCTACGTGCCAGGCACAGTGCCAAACCCATAATCCTTACTCAATCCCAGGCTCAGGAAGGCTACCCAAGGTCACCGTAGCCAGGAAGTGAATCCAGGTCTGAATGACCCTGGTCTCGTCCTCCCCCCACATCCCCCTCTCCGGCCTGCTCACCCCTTGCCTAGCCCCCAGGAGTTTATAGTCCCTGGGGAAAGGAGGGGAAGGCAAATACATGCATTTCACAAGAACAGGGATTAAATAAATCAGCACATAATTAACATCATCACATTTCTTCAAGCCTGTTGACCAGAACATTGCGCTAATGAGGTCAAGGTCTTGATTTTGAGCCCTGTGAGCATCACTTCATTTCACACGAAAAAAAAACCCTCACTCCCTGCCCTGAGGATTGCATCAGGCCTCTAGATAATGTGATTAGGAGGCTGGGAGGCTGTGGACGAGTTTCACCAAAGCCTGTGACCCGCTATCAGAGGTCAGCTCGGGGCAAATTGTTTTAGGCCAGACCAAGTTGGAGAAAAAAGCCTGGTAAATGCTGGCAGGTGCTCGTCTTTTGGATAATGAGGAAAGCAGTGTCTTCCTCCTCTGGGAAGGGTGGAGTTAGCAGAAAGCAAGATAGAAGAGAAGGCTTTCCGTGTGGCACAGTGGTAAAGAACACACCTGCCAATGTAGGAGATTCAAGAGACACAGGTTCGATCCCTGGGTCGGGAAATTCTCCTGGAAAAGAAAATGGCAACCCGCTTTAGTATTCTTGCCTGGAGAATCCAAAGGACAGAGGAGTCTAGCGGGCTATAGCCCATGGGGTCACAAAGAGTTGGACATGACTGAGTGCAGACACACACACATACACACACAAGATAGGAGAGAGCATCTGAGACACACTACCTGCCAGGTAAAACTCTGGAGGGACGTGGGGTTTATACAGACTTGGAGGCCTTGGGTTGATCTGGTGGCTCAGCTGATAAAGAATCCATCTGCAGTTCGGGAGACCAGGGTTTGATCCCTGGGTTGGGAGGATCCTCTGGAGAAGGGAAAGACTACCCACTCCAGTATTCTAGTCTGGAGAATTCCATGGCCTGTATAAGTCCATGGGGTTGCAAAGAGTTGGGCATGACTGAGAGACTTCCACTTTTACTTTGGAGGCCTTGGCTTGGGTGAGGAAACCTGCCTTTAATATCCCATAAGGATTGTTCTGTTGTGGGAAAGTCAGCTTCAACCAGCGTATGTCATCTGGGGAGATAAGGACTAGTGAGTAAGAAGAGCAGACAGTTGAACAGAGAGTTGCACCTTCTCCCCTACAAACCCGGGGTCATAAAGACACAGTGCCTATACAGGGCCAGGCATGTAGTAGGTCTCAGTAGATTCTTAGTTGATTCATGTAAAGATCTCTTTCCTTAAGGACCTTTTCTTCTGGGCCAGCACAGCACCAGGTTTGGGGACTCTGATGAGGTGCCAAAGCACCAGCCAATGACTGGCTGTGCATGTCAGCACAGGCTATGCTGTGCTGCAGTTACAACTGAGCCCTGACATCTCAGTTGATTTACACCAGGAAGATTTGTTTCTTGCTCACATAATTTAGCCAAGGTAGATGAGCAGCGGTTCTTCTCCACAAAGTCAATCAGGGACCCTGATATTAGATCTATCAAATTTCAACAAGTGGCTTCCATGATTGTACCTGCAGAGGCAGAAAAGAGCAGGAGGGTTACACACAGGCTCTCAAATACTCTGGCTCTGAGGTGACAGACAGCATCCGGGTTCACACCCTATCAGTGAGATCTAGTTTTGTGGTCTCACCTAATGGTGAAGCGCTGGGAAGTAAAGGGTGGAGAAGGGCATGCAGGTGTGTGGGGCAGAGAAAACGTCGTTTCATCACCTCTTCACTCTTTCTCACCTCTTCACTCAAAACGCATTTTCTTCTCATGTAGAAGGACTCCAGGTACCTTTTAGCTCTGGGATTCCAGGTCTCCGTGGAATGTTATTCCACAAATATTTCTTAGGTATCTCATCTAAATGCTGAACGTTCTCAGTGGTGTTTGATCCTCCTCTATCAGAGGTGGAATTCACTGTTTTTAAAACAATCAAAATGTATCTGGCAACCCGATTTAAAAATGAGTAGAGGGACGTCACTGGTGGTCCAGTGGCTAAGACGCTGCCCTCCCAATGCAGGAGACCTGGGTTCGATTCCTGGTCAGGGAACTAGATCCCACATACTGCAAGTAAGAGTTTGCCTGCCATAACTAAAAGATCCTGCATGCCGCAACTATCTGGTGCAACCAAATAAATATTTTTTAAATGGATAAGACATCCAAACAGACAGCTCATCAGAGAAGATGTATAGACGGCAAGTAAGCCTGTGAAAAGATGCTCAGAGTCATTGATCAAGAGGAAAATGAAAACAATGAGAAACCGCTATATACTTTTTTGAGTGGCTACATTTTTTTTCATTGACAATATCAATTGCTGGTGAGGATGTGGGGCAAGAACTCTCACTCATCACTGATGGAAATGCAAAATGGTACAGCCACTTTGGCTGTTTCTTATAAAACTAAACATAGTCTTACAATATGCTCTAACAATTGTACTCCTAGTTATTTACTCAATTGATTTTAAAACTTAAGTCCACGCAAAAACCAGTAAGGGAATATTTATAGCAGCAATTTATTTAGAATTGCGAAAAATATAATTGCCAAAGAACCAAGATGTCCTTCAATAGGTGAATAGATAAACAGACTGGTACATCCACACACCTTAATGCTACTTAGCAATAAAAACAAAAGAGCAATCAAGCCACACAAAGACGTGGATGAATCTCAAGTGCATACTACCGAGTGAAAGAAGCTGGTCTGGAGAAGCTCCATACTGTGCAATTTCATTTATATGACGTTGTGGAAAAGGCAAAAGTGTAGAGACTGGTACACAGATCAGTGGTTTTCATGGGTTTGGGATGGGAGGAGGCTTGACTAGGTAAACCCAGAGAATTTTGTAGGGTGGTACTCCAAAATCACTGCAGATGGTGATTGCAGCCATGAAATTAAAAGACGCTTACTCCTTGGAAGGAAAGTTATGATCAGCCTAGAGAGCACATTAAAAAGCAGAGACATTACTTTGCCAACAAAGGTCCATCTAGTCAAGGCTATGGTTTTTCCAGTGGTCATGTATAACTGTGAAGAAAGCTGAGTGTCAAAGAATTGATGCTTTTGAACTGTGGTGTTGGAGAAGACTCTTGAGAGTCCCTTGGACTGCAAGGAGGTCCAACCAGTCCATTCTAAAGGAGATCAGTCCTGGGTGTTCATTGGTAGGACTGATGTTAAAGCTGAAACTCCAGTACTTTGGCCACCTCATGCGAAGAGTTGACTCACTGGAAAAGACTCTGAGGCTGGGAGGGATTGGGGGCAGAAGGAGAAGGGGACGACAGAGGATGAGATGGCTGGATGGCATCACTGACTCGATGCATACGAGTTTGAGTAGACTCCAGGAATTGGTGATGGACAGGGAGGCCTGGCGTGCTGTGATTCATGGGCTCGCCAAGAGTCGGACACGACTGAGCGACTGGACTGAACTGAACTGAGGACTAGTCTATGTGATACATCCATTCTGTGTGAAATAGTGGATATTTATTGCAACTGTCAAAATCCATAGAACTTTAAGCCCAAGAAATGAGCCTTAATGTGTGCAAATTACAAAAAAATCGTTTAGGAGTCTGGGAGATTGCAGGATAGAACACAGAATGTGGCAAAAGAATCTAACTGTATTACAAAAGTGTAACACCACCTCCTTGCAGGGGATGGGAGGAAAAGTCCTGAGAAAGTAACTCCGGGAATGACTGGAATCTGTAAGACTAAAGACACAGGGAACTGCACATAGCATTGTACTCTAGTTGATAAAGTTGTGTCCCGTGGAAATGTGGGTTAACAATCTGAATTGTTACACACTTAAGGAAATGGCAATCCACTCCAGTACTACTGCCTGGAAAATCCCATGGACGGAAGAGCCTGGTAGGCTACAGTCTATGGGGTCGCAAAGAGTCGGACATGACTGAGCGACTTCACTTTCACTTTCTTTACACTGGAACTGAACATTTAAGTAAACGGATAGCAGATGAGAGCCAGTTTCTCACTGTTGGAGTGAAAGGTTACAATAAGAGGGGGAGGCTGGAATGATCCTTGTGGTAATAGACTAGAGTTGGGGACATAAATACAAACTCAAGTCTAGCTTAATACAGATACAGATAGTTACAAAAGAAATACAGAAATGTGTAGACACATGAGTTAGTAAAGACATATATTTCCTTCATCTGTCAGCTGGGAGTGTCTGTAAGAAACTACACCCCAGGAGTGATAAGCACACCTAGCCCTCAGATCTTGGTTTCTAACCTCATTCTTCACTCAAGGAAACCACGGCTCCCTGAAAAAAAAGGCTGAGTTCAATTCTAGAACTGGGGCAGGAAATATACAAGGTGAGGCCAGAGTATCTTATAATTAGCCAGGAAGTTAAAAAGTACAACACACATACACACAAGAACCAACTGAAAGCATTCCACTGGCCAAAGATAGAATAGCTTGAGAAATGGAATAAAGTAATTTTGAACTATAACCCAGGTATAAAATAAGTTTCCATGAGCCATAACTTATGTAAATAAATGATTCCATGACCAGTGAGGGAGAAGAGACAAAATTTTCCATGCAGAAGAATTCCAAATAACAATATAGATGCTTCACTCTTGAGGAGGTAGAACATAGCTCCTTCCCCCTAAAGTATAAGCTCTGGACAGTGACTTCCTTTCAAAGAAGCCAGTATAGAAAAGGTGGGGTGAAGGAAAGGAGTAACTTTACAGTGGAAAAAGCTAACAAACGCCACTTCAGCCATGTGATCGAGGTCAACATCAATAGAGATAAGTCGTGTAGATAGTATGTACCCTTGATAGGATGCGATGAAAACGACACTTTATCTGTGTTCTTCCATCATAAACTCCTAACTTGAGCCTAATCATGAGAAAAACATCAGACAAATCCCAGTTAAGAGATGGACATTCTACAGAATACCAGACCAGCAGGGCTCAAACCTGTCAAGGTCATTAAGAACAAGGAAATGAGGGAGCTGTTACAGCCAAGAGGAGCCTAAGGGGCATGCAGGCTAATGTAATGAGGTGTCCTGGGTAGGATCCTGGAACTGGAAAAGGACATTAGTAAAAACTAAGGAAATCTGAATTTCCTTAGGAAATTAGGAAGTATGAATTTCAGTTAATAATAATAATATGTTAATGTTTGTTCATGAATTTTAACAAACATACCAAACTAATTAAGGTATTTATTATAGAGATATTTATTCTATTGCTGCTGGTGGTGAAGAATCCGCCTGCCAATGCAGGTACACAAGAGACATGGGTTCAGTCCGTGGGATGGGAAGATCGCCTGGAGAAGGAAATGGCAACCCACTCCAGTATTCTTGCCTGGAGAATCCCACGGACAGAAGAGCCTGGTGGAGTACAGTCCACGGGGTCACAAAGAGTCAGTCACAACTGGAGCGACTTAGCACACACATAAAGGAACATGGGTATGGAGTGTATGGGAACTCTGTATCATCTTTGCAATTTTTCTGGAAATCTAAAGCTATTCTAGAGCAAAGAATTTATTTTTAAAACGTTATTTGAAATCGAGTTGAAAGAATCATGTGATGGATTAAATTTGGGGGAAAAAGTTTGTTTCTGATACGATGGGTTTAATTGACGTTAAAGGGGCTGTAAATAAAACTACAGAAAGCCACCGTTTTCTTCGCCACAACCGAAGCCGCAGGAAGGAAGGGACTAGTGACACCGAGACAGCTCAGGGACGACCTGCTTTTTGATGCTTTTTATGGTGCCCTTGTTGATAGAAAGAAATAAAATGGAAAGCAAAAGCAAACCCAGAAAGCACTGACCAGCAGCATGATCAGAGTAACTGTTCTCTTCAGAGGTAAGTGTGTGAAAGTTCCCGTGTTCTTTTTTTTTTTAATTAAAACAAAAAGCCCACCCACCCCCACCCGCACCCCATGAACTCTTCGGACTCCACCTCATCAAGGCATGTTGCTCTGGGTTCCCTGAGGTGTGGGGGAGCACGGGAAAGGGGGTACCCTGAACAGAACACAGGGGCCAGAGCCCAGTCCGCTCACCAGCTATGACCCTAGAGATCACCCAGCCTCCCTCCACCTCTGCTCTCTCATCACCGTAATGAGGCCCGAAATTGCCATTTTCCGGCTGGTGGAAAATTGGAGAGGATGTGTGTGAGCCAATAAGCCCAGCATGGAGCGTGGCAAAGGCCTTCTGTGAATGATGGTGACTATCAGCAGAGGAGATGGGGGACAAGCAGATGAATCCAGACAGCCTGGATCGGCCTGTGTAGACAAAAGGAGGGAGAAGTTCTTGTGGACAGAGCTTCCCCGGGAAGGCCAGTCCTGCGGGTGCTCAGCATGCAGATGGGCAGGAAGGGGCAACAAGTACACTCTGGGCATGAGAATCACAGGAGAAAACCTGGGATGGATAGAGAGGCAGCCATGGAGCAAGGGAGGAGAGGGAGGCCTGGAGTCACTGGGGAGAGGCCCAGGGGTGGGCAGGGCCTCCATACCCTGGGAGGAAATCCCTCAAGGGTTTACCAGCTTAAGCAGCCTCTTGGGTAACCCCAGTTCATTTTGGAAAAAATAGATGGTATTTATTTATTATAGAAGTGAGGGCACTCCTGGAGAAAGAGAATCGGCCGAGCCTAGGGCATGCTCCAGGGCAGAGATTTTCAGCAAAACTTCTCTTGGGGAAGTCTCAGTGGTTACGGCCACGATTAAGGCTTTGGCCCTCCAGAGCAGCCTGTTCCCTGAGTCTACTTGAGGCCTTGAGCCCCAGCTGGCCCAGTCCAGCCACCGAGCGCAGAGGGACACAGAGACTGTGCCTCCACCCTCAGCCTGGGCAGGAGGAGGGGGGTGGGCTGAGGACAGGAGCTGTGTCTCCACCTTTGGGCTGGAGGCTCCAGCTGGCAAGGGTTGGTCCCTTCCCATACACTGGGGGTTTCCTGGGGGCTGGCTTGAGTCTTTTCTTCAGTGTCTCCCCCAGGATCCTGCGTGGAGATCCATCCCAGTGTATTCCTGGGATTTGGGGCAAAACTCCTGCTTACTTAGAAAAGTATCCTCCCCGAACTGGGCAAAGGACAAGGGCTAAAACTAAACCAAGAGGCAATTTGGATGTTCTCTTACTTTCCATAATCTCAGAACACATTTTTCTGGCCTGCGAGGGGGTACCTCTCCTGGCCCCCAGTGCCGGGCCTTGGGGTTGGTTGGCACCAGGAAGTGCCAAGGATCTGGGTCTTGACAAGATAAATCCCTCTCCCCACCGTCTTGGCCGGCAGAGCAGAGCCAAGGCGGCCCGCCCATCCCCTACAAGGCAGGATCCTCCAGGGGCCGCCAGGCCGAGGCCGTCGTAAATAGCTTAACTGTGTTTACGTAGCAGCAACATGCGTGTTACCATTCACAGCGACCGCATTCCAGAGGGCAATCACGGGTGATTTACCCCACCGAGCACGGCCGCCAGCCCCTGTGGTGGGTGGGTGGGTGGCCTCTGGGGCCCAGCTTTGCTGTCTCCTTCTGCTGCTGCTGCTGCTAAGTCGCTTCAGTCGTGTCCGACTCTGTGCGACCCCATAAACGGCAACCCACCAGGCTCCGCCATCCCTGGGATGTCTCCAGGGGACTGTTTTTAAAAAGCTGCTCCTACCTTGCTGTGCCCTGCCATGTGTGTGTTCTGGAACTGGGGACCTCTCTGCAGACTCCTCAGGGCCTTCTGAGGAGTCTGAAGGAGTCGTCGGGGGCGAGACTACAGCAGCCCTCGGCCCTCCCCACCCCTCTTCTCATCTCTCCGGCCGGTGTTTGGAACTTGCCCATCACGTTCATAGAGATGGATGGACAAGGCTACAGCCCTGTTCTCAGAACTGGCCCTGCTACCCGCAGCAGCCCCCAGCCAAGATATTATCAACAACTAACCTTTGTGGAGCCTCACTAGGCACCATTTTTCTAGGCTTATAGTTCAAAGAAAGTGCTGTCATGAACAAAACTGAGCAAGGAGAGTTTACAAAACTTGCTTGAGGATGCACAGTGGGTGAGGGGCAGAGTCGGACCCATCTGGGCAGGCTGCACTCCCAGCCACCACACTTCTCCAGCTCTCTCGTGCCGTGAGCTCTGCCTGCACAGGTCTGACTGCTAGATGGGGCAGGGTGACCGAGTGGGAGATAGAGGCCAGGAAGCAGAAGATTGCCAGCTATCTACGCACACTCCCATGCCCTGTGCATGGAGGTGCTTGCCAAGGAGGTGTGTGTGTCTCCCACAAAACGTGCACATATGCATGTGTCCCCACCCACACAAGGGACTTCCCTGGTAGCTCAGGAGGTAAAGAATCTGCCTGCACTGCAGGAGACCTAGATTCGATCCCTGGGTCAGGAAGATCCCCTAGAGAAAGGAAAGGTGGCCCACTCGAGTATTCTTGCCTGGAGAATTCCAGGGATGGAGGAAACTGGCAGACTACAGTTCATGGGGTCAGAAAGAGTTGGACATGGACTGAGCGACTGACACCACCCACCCACACGCATATCCTATAAGTGCTTTTTATAAGCACCCTCTCACATGCATCAGGGCGTGCACACATATCTATACCTGCACCCTCTGTAAATGAGTCCATCCTCTATGTAGACGTACACTACATGTGCAGTCTCACAGACCCACATAAATGCAGACACGCACACCAACATACATGTGTGGCTGGGGAATGTCCCACCACTTTGCTAACCAAAAGCATCCTTCCTTTCCCTCGCTTCCAACCCAAGTGTCAGCCCTAACACAAATGAGGCAGAATTGCATCATCGTTCAACGTCTCCTGTGTTCACTCAACCAGTATTTCCTGAGTACCCACTACATGCAGGGTCTCATGCCAGGGACTGGTGGAAGGCACAAATGGGGGCTCAGCCCAGCCTCTCAGGGGCACCATACACAGGGCAGAGGAGGGCCATGAGCCATGGGACACAGTCGTCACTGTTGCCAAGAGCCAGGCTGTGTGTGTGTGTGTGTGTGTGTGTGCACATATGCGCACATGAGCTCAGTCACATTCAACTCTTTGTGACCTCATGAACTGTAGCCTGCCAGGCTCCTCTGTTCATGGAATTCTCCAGGCAAGAATACTGGAATGAGTTGCCACTTCCTCCTCTAGAGGATCTTCCCAACCCAAGGATCGAACCCACATCTCCTGTGTCGAGAGCCAGCCTGGGGGATGCTAACTCAAAGAGGGCTCCAAGATCCACTATGGTGATTGTGTACGTGCTTCTGGAGGCCAAACTGCCTGCCCAGTTGTAGGCACCCTTAGGGCCTTAAGTGTTCCTGCAGGCTTAAGGTCTGCAGGTGGCCCATCCAGGGACTCTGGATGGCTTTGGCAGGGCCTGGGACCTCTCCCCAACATGCTCACAGTTGAAGCAGAGCATGGCCAAGCCGAGTGAGTCACCAGGCAGGCCACACCCTGAATGCCTGCCTGCTGGCCGTCCCTCCAGTGTGCTGGCTCGGCTTTATCCACACAGCCCGCAAAGATGTTCATGGCACGAGTCTTCCTGATGCCCCGCTCCTCCGCCTGCCCTGCCATGCCCTGCGCTGTGGGTTACTTAGGCTCTGCCCCAGCAATGAGGGGCCAGGCCTTTTACACAATGCCTATTACCCAAGTGCCATGCCAAGAAGAACCCTGAGCTTGGAGCCAGGCAAACAACCTGCTGCCCAGGACTGGCTGGATGGGTGACCCGAAGGGGCCACACTTAGGAGGTCCCTGAGCCTGGTTTAAGCTCTGCTTTTGCCATCTTGAGAATTCTTAGTAGTTTTGAATAAGTTCCCTGAAGATGGTGTATCCAGCCCCACCACCGAGACTTTCTGTGGATGGGTTAGCAGCCCTTCCCTGCCTGCTCCCACCTACCCGCCAGCCCCACCGCCCACCCCCAGCCTTCCTGCTGCTCCTGCCTGCCCCCAGCTGCCCTGCTGCTGCCAGGTCGGCCTCCTGCCCCGGGCTGGCCCCGACTGCCGAGATGTGGGCGGCTGTGGTTTCCCGGTGCCCACAGCGCGGCCGCAGCATGTTTGAAGATGAACTTCAGCGGTGTCTTCAGACTATGTTCCCTCTGTAGCCCAGTCTGTGGTCGCCCTTGCCGGCTCCCGCCCCACGGTCACTTGCCTGCCTGCTGCCACCCAGGCCATGAGAAGCTGAGAAGGAGGGGTCCCCAGATGGTACCCAGCTTCTGGCTCTCGGGTCATGCATGGATCGCTCAGCTCCAGCCCCACCACCCCTCAGGGACACCGCTGGCTGGACGCTGTCTCCCCCTCAGTTCCCTCAGCTGTGAAGTGGAGGTTAAGCAGTCCTCCCGGCAGCCCTAGTGGGAAGACTGCTAGCAGCACACGGGAAGCATCTGGCGGGAGTCTGGCACAGAGTGGGTGCTGAGAGCATGTGGCTTCAGCCGCTCATTAGCTCAACATTTACAGAGCGCTGGGCAGGTGGAGGATGGAAGGGGAGGCCCGGCCAAGGGAGCTCGCAGGTGGAGTGGGGAGGGGCTGGGCTGGCCTTAGGCAGAAGGGTAAGTAGCTTAAGCAGAATGCAGTCAGAATACTGCAGCATAAACTTGAATGGTGGGGAGACCAAGGCCCTGGAAGAGGTGGTGACTTGCCTACACTAGATCTTAGGGGCCTTGTTCCTCTGCCCACCAGACACTCCCCATGACAGGCTTTTCTGTCTCCCTGGTCGTGCAGAAGTCACACCAGGCTTGGTACCCAGCTGCTGTGGCCATGTGGATGGGTTGTGTTCCAGCTTCATCTTCAGAGCATGAGCCCAGGTCTTCTTGATGGGATGTGGACATTACCCATGCCCCTTCCCACCCT
The DNA here is from genome assembly GCF_001704415.2 of Capra hircus. Lineage (NCBI taxonomy): Eukaryota > Metazoa > Chordata > Mammalia > Artiodactyla > Bovidae > Capra > Capra hircus. Next base: position 31,397,165 of record NC_030830.1, on the reverse strand, counting down.
TTCAGGTAACTGAGTATTTATTAAGCACCCCCCTGTATACCCATCACCTGCAAAGGCTCCATGATCATTCCGGGGCACAACACAGCAGCCCTAGCTATTTAGCTTGATAGAATCTAAAAATTAAACATCTATAAAATAATCCATACCTCATCCCTCATACTAAATGTTAGTTGTACATGGAGAAACTCTTCTGTAATATGCAATTTAAATTAGGGAAGAAAAATGCTTACAATATAACTGAGAATATAGCATAGAACTTTGTTTATTTTGACCAGACAATGTAAGCTCTTATCCCAACACTTGTTATCAATGTAAAATTTCTCTTTAGAGGGAAACATATCAAATGCTTCTGCACGAGAAATAAATTATCATTTTCACTTTTGTATCCTCAGTGTAAATTCCTGCCCTTTGGCTTTTGGGATTAGGGGTGAGGAGGCCAGTATCCCTCCATTTCCACATCCCATAGCCCTAGGTACCACCGGGTGAGTGGTAGCCAGCTGCAGGTCCTCTTGCCTATCACCCCTTCCAATTCCCAGACTCTCCTCCTGCCCAGTTCTTGGGTTCACTTGCCTTCCGGGGGCTCAGTCCACTCCCGGGTTTAGAGAAGACAGAAGAGCCTTGGGAATGGCTTACTGAAAGCAGAGAGTTGCAAAGGGAAGCCTTCGTGACCGCTAAAGGCAGCTGGAGAGAGGAAGGGGTGGGGCCAGCAGCATCTTGAGAGGCTCACTGTGCTGGGATGTGGAGAAAGGGCTGTGGGGCCACAGTGGACACAGGCGGAGCTGATCAAAGGGAAATTCAGTAGTCCAGACACCAAGGAGCTAAGGAAGCTTGTGGACGAGCAGGGAGGGCTCAGAAGAGGTTTGGAGACAGAGCCCCTGCGCCTCCACTGGTCGCAACCCCACAATGTGACAGAGGCACCCATTCTTTGCCTTGCTGAGCCCTTGTCCAGCCTGTGGTCCCCAGGACTTGGGATTATGCAGCCCGGGAACCAGGCAATGAGTCTCATGTCTGCCCCAGGCTGCAAAATGGATTATATGTTGTTGTTTTTTTATTAGCCGTCCCTTATTAACTCATAATTACAATCGTGTAACATTTAATAGAGACACAAAGCGATCCCCATCGCTGCCCCACAGTCATTCATTAGCTAACAAGATGGAGCGGCTCATAAAAAAGGGCCGTTAAAAAAAATTCCGCAGAAATGGAAAGCAGGAGGTGATGCAAGCTGTGGTTAACAAAGGCCGGGGAGGCGTGAGCGGGTGTGAGAGGAATAACCCAACCCTGATAAGCCACAAAGCAGAGCCGGCAGCTCCCGCCTCCTTCTGCTGCCTGAGTCAGAGAAGCTGGGATGTGTTCAAAATCAAGCAATGTAATTAGCAGGTTGCATCATGCCCCTCGATTATAAATTACAATGGGCACAAAGAGGGTGGATGGAAGAGCAGGGATTATATGGGTAACTCAACCCTGATGCCCGGGAGGGGCCTGGGAGCTGCCACCGGCCACTCACAGACCCTAGTAGCCTCTGCCTGTTGTATCACGGGACAGTGAGAGGCTTAATCAATGCCTGCTTTGTGGAACCTGGGATAATGATTTACAAACCAGAGGAATCGGGAGGTGCGAAAAGAAGATGACCCTCTTAACCCAGCCATTGTCTGCCCCCGCAGCTGGAATGCCCAGCCCCCACACACTCCATGCACCTGTGCACACGGATGCCGTTTGGGGATGGTCCAGGTGAGGAGCCCTCATAGGGGCTGAGCCGATAAGATCTAAAGGGGCTGAGCAGGGATTTGAAGACACCGTCAGGGATGACTGACACTCAGCAAACAGAGATAGACTGCCGCGATGCTGAGGTTTGCAGAGCAGTGGGGGTGGGCGACGGGATGGGAGCTCAGGTTGGATACAGGAAAAGCTCTGTCCTGAGTCCAGCCCTAGGCTTTTCCACCAGCAGGTTGTGGGAGCCTGGGCATAGCCTCCTCTCTGACCCTCAGTTTGCCTGTTTCAATCCATCAGTGGGCTGTACGACCAGGGCAAGCCATTTCCCATCTACATGCCTCAGTTTCCCTAGCAAGCCTGACCTGAGCTGGCTGTGTGACCTGAAATGAGCTCACTTTTGTGTTAGTGGGGACCTCGGTGTCCTGGTTTACCATGAGGGCAGTGACAATCATTCAAGTCCAGCTTGGACCTTCTCTGGGTCTAGAAGAAACACTCCCCAAAGCTCACCAAGTAGCCAGGTAACCCACCCCTTGGAGGCCTGGCAGCTGTGCCATCTGGCCACCTGCGTGAATCACAATCTGGTGAGGCAGAGGAGAGTCAGCACAGGCACGCGGCAGGCTCAGGCAAAGCGAGGCGCTGGTGGCACGGTTCCCCGCAGCCAGGGAGACACACCCTTCACTTCCTCCCGGTGGCAAAGGTTTGCCCTTTCCGTCTGACCTTTGAAAACAGCCTTCACTCCACAGTGTTTTCTTAGCAGCTCTATTCTTCCACAAGGAAAATAGTCCCATGAACTTCATTATCTCTGCAGAGGGAGGACAAGGAGATAGCTTTGCCCTTAAAGGTCAATGAACTCTACTCTCTGCAAAACCAGACTCGGGGCAACTGACCAATAGGAAATTTTTTGAGCAAGATCTGGCCCCCGCAGAGTTTCATTCTGAATCAGGGAGAGAGGTTGTGGCTGCCCCCTGAAGTGTGAACTTAGCCACTCTGGGGCCTCCGTTTCCTCAGTTCCATACTGATGGGAGAGGAGGAGGCACCATCAACAGCAGGTGAAGGCTGAGCTGGAGTTCTGACCAAGGCTGTCTTCACTTGGACCAAGCCCCGAGTCCCTGGACTATTGTCCAGGCCATGGGGCTCATCGTTCGGGTCCCTTTGCTTATGCAGCCACGTAGTTGGAACTTGTGACTCTGATCACACTCTGCCCTGCTTAAAGCCCATCGAAGTCCCCCCTCCCCAAAGTCCCAGGCCAGGGCCCCACCTTCCTCCCTGAGTTACCCTGAATGGCCCATGCCCCCTCAGCCCATGCCCAGCCATTTCACTCCTTCACTCCTTGGCACAGGCTGATCCCGCTGCCCAGATTACTCTTCCCTCCTCTTGTTCAGATTCAGCCTTTGGACCTCATTCCTGTGTCACCTGCTCCCAGAAGCCCTCCCCTAGGTGCCTCTTCTGTGCTTCCCCCAGGCGCCGGCCCTGAGCAAAGCTCCATCTCAGCAAGAGCTGTGTCAAACTGCAATGCAGCCTGTGTCCTGGGTCTCCACTAGACAGTGAGCTCCCATACCCAGGGCAGTCCCTGCATACTGCAGTCAGTCCCCAGAAGCGCCTTCCTTATTGAACTGCTGCCTTTTCCCACAACAAAGAAGAGGCAGATTTAGTCTGAGACCTTGGCCTGGGGGAGAATTATGGAAATTACTCATTCATTCATTCACTTACTCATCTGTGTAGTGAAGGGAGGCGGGGGAGTACAAGACTCACCCACTTTGAGCATTTTCCGGAAGATACTTCCAGAAGCCCCTGAACCTGGGGAGGAAAGTGTCTCTGAAGCCACCCCCCAACACTTCAGGCCAGGCCCCAGGTGGGCAGACTCTCAGGTGGACAGTGGCAGTGGGGTCACTGCCCAGTCTGCTTAGCCCAGCAGGTCCTGCCTCTTATCAGCTGCCATCTCCCTGCTCCCTCCGTCAACAGAAGCTGGGTGTGAGGAGGTGACCAGCGGGGGGTGGGGGGAGGTGGGGGGTGGGGGTGGGGGTGGGAGGCCTCTTCCCCACCTGTCAGGAGCTCCCGGTGCGCCCTCCTGGTTGGTGCGGCAACCATCCTTGCTTCCACATCGCCCAGGCAGGTGGCCACTCTTCTCCCGTGTCAGGATGACAGGAGATCCCTAAGTCGTGACCTCCCTCAGGCGTCTGTCCTTGGTACCCGTCTGCTCCTGAGCAGAGAGCCAAAATATGAGCAGAGATGCAGCGCCTGGATACCCTGCCCAGCAACGACAAGACCGAGAACAGGCGTGCTCCCATTAGGTCAGACAGGAGACTTGGACTCAACGTACGGACACGCCCACCCGGGTTCCCACAGCTCCTGGGGGCCCACTTCACCCTGCAAAACACCTCTTTTCCTTCTTTCCCCACCCTTGGAAGTTGAGGTATGCCCCATAGTTGGCCTGTACCACATCCAATGTAGGTAGAGATCTGAGTGACAATACATTAGTCATATGCTATGGGCTTCCCGTGGGGCCGCCAAGAGTCAGACACAGCTGAACAACTAACCACAGGGCAGGACATGGGCTTCCAACATGGGCTCAGTGGCAAAGAGTCCGCCTGCAATGCAGGGGACACCAGAGATGCAGGTTTGATCCCTGGGTTGAGGAGATCCCCCTGACTAGGAAATGGCAACCCATTCCACTCTTTGCCTGGAGAATCCCACGGACAGAGGAGCCTGGCAGGCTACAGTCCACGGGGTCACAAAGAGTCAGACATGACTGAGCGACTAACACTTTAACTTTTTTAACTTTCATATACCTGGCACTGTTTGAAGTACCTTATTTTCATTCATTCAATCAATAATATTTATTGAGTGTCAGGCTCTGTTCCAGGCACTGAGGGTGTGGCATTAAGCAAGGCAAACATAGTTTCTGCTCTCAGGAACTTTCTAGTGGGAGAAACAGAATAAGCCAAGAGGGACTTCCCTGGTGGTCCAGTGGCTAAGACTCAGCCACTCGCAGAGCAGGGGATCCAGGTTTCATCCTTGGTCAGGGAACGAGATCACAAGTACCACAGCTAAGAGTTCACATCCTACAACTAAGACCCAGCACAACCAAATAAATAAATATAAATATTTTTAAAAAGAATAATCCAAGGACTTCCCTAGTGGTCCAGTGGTTAAAAATCTACCTACCAGCTCAGGGGTCTCTGGTCCGATCCCTGGTCTGGGAAGATCCCACATGTGGTGGGGCAACTAAGCTGGTGTGCCACAGTAGCTTACTGAGCCTGGGCTCTAAAGCCCACACACCACAGCTACTGAAGCCCACGTGCCCTGGAGCCCACGCTCCACAACAAGAGGAGCCACCCCAAAGGGAAGCCCAGGCACCGCAACTAGAGAGTGGCCCCCACTTGCCAAAACTAGAGAAAGCCCATGTGCAGCCACCAAGACCTAGTGCAGCCAAGAATCAATTAATTTAGAAATGAATCATACAAGAAGTGAGTAGATAGAAAATAGATTAGGCATGAAAAGTCAATCAGGAGAAGGGGTGATCAGCGATGGTGTTTGATTTGGTGACATTAAAGCTCGCCCTTGAAGACGCTGAGGGTGGGAGCATGGGACTATCTGCAGGACAAAAATGCTAGGCAGAGAGAAGCGTGAGTACAAAGGCTCTGGGGCAGGAAATGCTTGGTGAGTTCAAAGAGCAGCTAGGAGGCTGCTGTGGTTGGAGCAGAGTAAGAGAGGATCAGAGCACAGAGAATGAGATATTGTATGATATTAGCTGTGTGTTAACTCATTCAGTATCACAACAACACTGAGTACCAGGTACTACGGTTATTCCCTTTAGCTGATGAGAAAACTGAGCTATGGAGAAGGAAAGTAAACTGTCCACCCAGGGAAGGACTTCCCTGGTGGTCCCGCAGCTAAGACTTCTCGTTCCCAGTGCAGGGGGTCCAGGTTTGATCTCTGATCAGAGAACTACATCCTACATGCTACATGCCTCAACTAAGACTTGGTGCAGCCCAATGAGGAAAGTATATTTTAAAAGAAACTCACATTTAAAAAAGAAAATCACCCGGGGAGCTTGTAAAGAACCTGGTTATCAGATTTCTAATTTTAACAAGCTGCCCAGGAGATTATGTCAGAATCTTCGTGATCCCAGCTTTGGTGAGCCACGGGGAGGTGGCTGTGGGCAGACTGGAGGGGAGGACAGCACACTGGACAGGGGCCCGAACCTGGTCGCTCTGTGATCTCTGGGGCAACTAAGTGACTGCAGTCTCTGAACCTCAGTCTCTTCATCTGTGAAATGAGAGGGTTGAACTCCATCGGTGAATTCCCCACTTTCTAGATAGCAGTGGAATTCTCCATTTAATCAGGTCTTCAGTGGGGCTCACAATATGAAACAAGGCAATGAGTCTCTTTCTAGGGGGTGGAGGCCCTCATACCCTTGGCAGTCTCTGAAGTATAACTGACTGATTCCCTGAGCTCCAGTCTCTAGAGAGCATGGACACCTGCTCAGCTGCTTTGGGTTCTAGATGGATACCCTCTTCAAGCAGTGGCCCCTGGAAAGACCCTCAGCCCCTGGTCCTATAAATACTGCTTTAGGGACTTCCCTTGTGGTCCAGTGGTTAAGAATCCACCTGCCAATGCAGGGGACACGGGTTCAGTCCCTAGTCCGGGAAGATCTTACATGCCGAGGAGCAACAAAACCAATGTGCCACAATTCCTGAAGCCCGTGCTCCGCAACAAGAGAAGCCACTGCCCTGGGAAGGCCACAAACAGCAATGAAGAGTTGGCCCCCACTCACCACAGTTGGAGAAAGCTCACGGGCAGCAATGGGACCCAATGCAGTCAAAAGTCATCAGATAAATACATAATTTTAAAAAGATATTGCTTCGGGAGCCCTCCGAGGAGCTTGCTCCAAACCCAGCTGTAGACTCTGAGGAGGCCTGGGTGCTGATAACAGGGTAAGTTTGGGAGGTAAGGGACCTGGTTCTGGCACGCAGTCAGTCCCCTTCAACTTGCCAGGTCCTTGCACCTGCTTGCTGTCCTTGTTGGGGAGGGGAAGTGGCATATCCTTCCTGCTGATACTTGGAATGATCTTTGGACCAGTTGTTGAGGACCTGAGTAGTGAGTGGCAGCTGGGGGCGGGGGGCGGGGGCGGGGGCAGCAATTTGCTTCCACGAGCATGGGCCCTCTGACATCTTGAACTGACCTTCCTTCTTTGCCTTGGGATGGGAAGGACACCTCTGTCTGACCAGGCCCCTGGAATTGGCCAGGCCCTTCCTGGCTGAGATCCCCGCCTATGGCCATATCATAGATGAGGAAAATGAGGGCTGGAGAGGTCAAGAGACCGGTTTGGAGTCACGTGGCTTCAAAAGTGGTGAGAAAGTATGAAAGTGAAAATGTTAGTCACTCAGTCAGGTCCGACTCTGTGACTCCATGGACTGTAGCCCTCCAGGCTCCTCTGTCCATGGGATTCTTCAGGCAAGAATACTGCAGTGAGGTGCCATTTCCTTCTCCAGGGGATCTTCCCAACCCAGGGATCGAACCCAGGTCTCCTGTGTTGCAGGCAGATTCTTTACCATCCGAGCTATCTCCTCAAACCTCAAGTCTGGGGCTTCACTTGCTGTTGTTAGGGTCCTCTTGGACTCGGGGGAAAATGCCCTGCAGAAGACAGACAGATCCCTATCCTGACAAAGCTTGCATCCAGGGGAGGGTAACCTCAGGTTGAAGTCCTTCCATACATTCCCTCAACATCTAGCACAGTCCCCTGCCTACAGCAGGTGCTAAATAGCTGTGATAATCATGCTCCGGAGTTAGGGGTAAAATGATTTTCCTATCTGAGCTGCCTTGGAGTCCCTCTGGAGGGCTGGCTTCCTCACCCAGAGAATGAGGACAATACTGTTCTCTCTCCAGCCTGGTAGAGAACAGGAAGAGGGTGTGGTGGACAGAGAAATTGGCACAGGCACCTACTATGTGCCATGCTAGGCCTCCCACTGCATGATGGAAATGACTTACTCCATTTTATGGAGAAGGAAACTGAAGTTGCAAAGCCAGACCCACATCGATCACCAAAGCTCTTGTTCTTTCCACTGCATCCTGCAACCTCCCTATCCTTGTCCCTGTGCCCAGCATGGCATTTGGTTTGCTCTGGTTTTTATCCCAAGATCCCAAGTAAGACAGGACAAGATTGAAATAAAGCCCATAGAATCCCTCCCTTCTGGTTGCAAACACTCAGGGGAGGAAAGAGCTGGGTTTGTGCTCAGAGTTCAGAGCCCCTTCTCTGCCCAGCATGCGGAGATGACACAGATTCCTCAGCACTTCCTTGAGGCTGGGGGGAGGTGCGGGGATCAAGAGGTCCATGGGGTCCCCTTCCCCCCAGGGTGGATGCTGGCTGCTTTTGAAGGCCTCCTCGGGGTCTAGGGCCTGGCTGCTGGCTCTGAAGTGTGAAAACCTCTCTCCCCAACACAGCCATGTGGGTGCTTGGCCACCCACACAGGGCTATGGCCTTGGACAGACAGAAGTCCTGGAGTCAAGAGGCTGGGCTTGACCGGGGCACAGCTGGCTCCTGCGGGGAGACCTTCCCGGGCCCCCAGAGTGAGTCTATGTTCAGGCTCAGTCCGGGAAGTGGCCCAAGGGGAGGCCCAAGCCTTGAGTCCCCTGAAGTCTGCAGCTGCTCCTGGGACCACCCCATGAGATGGGGGCTACTGGGTCCCGGAGAGACCTGTGGGGCCGAGGAGGGGCGGTATTTTCTCAGCAGGATTTATGTGTGTGTGCGTGTGTATGTGAGTGAGTGTTTAACAAGGAGTGGGGCCTGCCTGACTTCTGAGCCTGGAATTTATACAGCCCCTCGTTGGCGGCTGCAGTTTATCTTGAGCGAAAGAATAATAAACTAAGTTGACAAGATGATGTATTCAAAGCATCTTCCCGTCACCGCACAGAGGCCTGCCCGCTGTTAGGATGTCTGGTGTGGCGGGGACCGTGTTATCGAGTGTTTAGCCCCCACAGATTGTCAACAATGCATTGTTTGCGGGTTTGGGGCAAGGCGGAGATGGGCCGGGCTGGGGTGGGAATAGGGGGTCTGGCTGTAAGGGCTGGCGAGAGGAGAGCCTCCGCAAAGGGATCAGAGAGGTGTCTGCCTTTGATGGAAGCTCAGAGATCAATCCTTCCTCCTTGCCCTGATGTTCCCTTGTCTGCCTCCCAGAGTCCTCCCCACTGCCCTTTACACTGTCCCAGCCCAGTCACGATTAGAGGGACAAACTCAGGCCCCCACTGCTCTCTGCAAGAGAGCACCCCTACCCTCCACTTCTCGTTTTTAACTTAAGCAGAGAAATCAACATTAAACCTCAGCTGCAAGACTTCCCTGGTGGTCTGGCGGTTAAAAATCTGCCTTCCAATGCAGGGGACTCAGGTTCCATCCCTGGTCAGGGAACTGAGATATCACAGGCCGCAGGGCAACTGAGCACACGCGCCGCGACTACTGAGCCGGAGCTCTTGAGCCTGGGCCACAATAACAGATCCCGCGTGCCGCAACGAGGATCCGGCATGCTACAACCAGGGCCCGAAGCAGTCAAATAAGCAAATAAATACCTTTTTAAAAAAAGAAAAAGCCTCAGCTTCAGAAAACAATGCCAGATTTACTAAGCCCTGGAAAGGATGAGAGAAAGCCAGTAACCTGGGCTCACTCATGTGAGAGCTCTCACCCCAGTCTCCTGACCCTCTGCCAGACGACCTTGGGCCATCCCGAGGCCTCGGGGACCTCCCCTCCCTGCGTGGGAGGGAGCCACAGTGCCTGCCCCACCTATGTTATAAATGACACTGTTGCCACATATTAAGAGCTTATTATGGGCATGAAGTAAGATGAGGATTAGGCAAACACTTTTAAAACTTGGAAGCTGAAGATAAATTCAAATTATTCTTTTCTCAAAGCCCTCTAAGCTTTAGGCAGGAGAGCCTTGGCTCCTGCCTCGGCCAACGGGCTCTTTCCCTCAACCTCCACTATTGGGAAGTCCTCTCTTACACCTTACCGCTCTTGTTTCAGTTTTAGCTGTTCCTCTAGGATGTCTCACATACAGATTCCAGTTCCAAATCTCTCTAAGGGCACCTCTTCTTTTCTGGCTCTAATTGTCCTGATTTCATCTCTGCCCTGAGGCTTAGAACTCCACCTAAACCTTCCTATAGGAGTGTGTTCTTACCTCCTAAAAGGCTGCCCACTCCAGCATTCTGGTCTGGAAAATTCCATGGACCGTATAGTCCAAGGGCAAGGAGTCGGACACCACTGAGCGACTTTCCCTTTCCACTCCTAGACAGTAGGGGACTCTCCTTGGCCCCACAGACCACGGCCCCGCTGGGGGTGGCAGTAGCAAGGACGGGGTGGCGGGGGGAGCGGGGAAGAGAGGCTCCACATATGGAGTACTTGACTGAGCAAATGGGTCCATTCCAGGAGTCAAGCTGGAACCTCATTTGGTCTCTTAACAGCCAGTAGTAGCCCCATTTTGCAGATAAGAAAACTGAGACCGGGGAAGACTCCAGCTTTTGCCCTCTGGCAGATAACAGAAGGAAGACTCAAGACCGGGATATCTGACTGACTGCAGAGCTGCACTTGACCTGGCAACCTCAAAGCAAGGAGGTGGTCGGCGGGGGGGGGACACCCAAAGGCTGTAGAGCTCTAAGTCAAACAGCTGAACAGGTGGGGTCAAGGCCACAGGAAGAGCCATGGGGGCTGGGGGCAGGGGCTCAAGGCTGTGGGAGTAGGGCTGGAGTGAGGATCCGGGTAGGAACAAAGGCCCTACCTGGAGGGGCCCCTGGGGAGAAGTTGATGAGGAGCTCAGACCTGAGCACAGGACAGGTGTGTGTTCTGGGCCACCCGGGCTGGGAACAGAGACATTGAACAGCAGACAACAGCCTTCTCAGACCCCCCCTCCCTGCCCACCCCGTCAGTAGGACTCAGCTATTTATTCACTCATTCGTTTACTTCTTCATCCCTTCACTTCATCCTTTATTTTACCCTGGAGTCCAGTCCCTCGCGGTCTAACAGGAAAGAAAGACTGATCAGGGCCCCAGAGGTCCCCCTTCACCTGTCCATTTCTTCCCTGTGTAATGAGCGCCTGCTCTGGGCCCTGAGTTCTGTCTGTGCCCTCATGTGCCGGCGAGGGGTTGCAAGAAACAGAAACAGACTTGCATGTTTATGTGCTCATCAAGTCAACTAAGATTTGAGCACCCTTCATGGAAGGCGACAGGGCCAAACAGAGGACCAGGACATATCCTGCCTGCAGTGAACTCAGGCCAGTTGAGGACATGAGAAAAGAGCCCAAATGTTTCAGCTCCGACAGCATGCAGCTGCAAACTATACTGAGCAAGACACAGCAGGAGAGCATGATGGTCCCCAAAGGGAAGTGAATGTGCACTCGAATTTTGGTTCATTCACCTGCTAGTGAGCATCCTTTGTGTGCTGGGCGTTGCTACCAATGACAGGAGGGCCTCTGGAGGAGGTCATCTCTTTGATGGGCAGGCTGCTGTTTTGGGCCCCCTTTTAGGGACAGGCCAATCTTGGGCTAGAGAACTGTGGTCATGAGGAGTGGGAAGCCACAGACCCTTCCCAGCCACTGGGAATGAGACGGTGGTTAGGAGCTGGAGGGCACTTGGCAATCCAGGCAGGGGAGACTGCACCTGGGCAGTTGTATGTTCTGGCCCCAGCCCCGAGTGACCCAGGGCCAGACCACAAGATGCAAGCCGAGAACAGGGGGTGAAGTGGGAGACTCTGGACTCTGGTAGAGCCGGAGGACCCTAGCTCCATGCAAGGACATATGTGGGGATCCTTGGGGCCAGTTCATTAGAACAGATAGCCTCATCCAGGACTTTCTGGAGTCCTGACTTGCACATATCCTCCCCATCTGGAGGTAGATTTGCCTGCCTACTTGCGAATATTTGCGTAAAGCCTGCTCCTAACCATATTCATTTCAGGCATTTTGATTAGTGTCATTGCTGTCCTTTCCCAGCTGGCTGTCCCCATGCCTTTTGCTCCCCCTTCTGGAAGGGAAGATGGGGCAGGGACCATACCCAGCTGCAGACATCTCAGTGATCTCAGTGCTCCTTGGCAGCCTCGCTGGGGGAAGTCTGACGTGATTTTCCTGAGAGCCAATCAGCCTGCCTGGCCATACCGTGCTCTGCCTGAAGTTGCTGTGAATGAGGTGGTCCCTGAGGACCCGTAAGCTGAGCCATGTGCTCCACGTTCTTGCTGGGCCTCGGGGAGCGCCAGGCCAGAGTGAGAACCGCCCGCGGACTTCAGAGCGCTAATGGAGTGATGAGTGAGCGTCGCCTGGAAGTCTGGGGGCCATCCCATGTGGCTTGCCTCCTCTGACCAGAGGGTCAGGGGCCTGCACAGGGCTGGGCTCAGGACCTCGTCCAGGACCTGACTGCAGCCACTGGGTCTGCAGAGCACCTCTGCACAGCATGCGTGCTCGTACACAGGTATACACGTACACATAGCAGAGTGGAAATTTGACTCTGCCGTTCTCCTACAGCCCAGAGCAGGGAGAGAGCCAGCAGCTCTCAAGTACTGTGTGACTCTAAGCAGGGCCCTTGGTTTTCTTGAGTGATGGTTTCCCCTTCTGTACCTCAAGAGTCTTCCCAGTGTTGGCTTTTTGCAAATGCATGCTGGCAGTCTCAGCTCATCATCCGGGCCCAGAGGGGATCCTCCTGTGGAGAAAAGGCCCCAGCCAACTCTGCCACCCAGAGGCTCATAGTCTTCCTCCCCTGGAAGCCTCCCTCTGGCCTCAGATCTTGGGCTTCAGTGAGCACCCAATGGACATGCCTGCAGCCAGTCAGCTTGCACTCAATGTGATGTGAGGGGGTGGGGAGTCAGGGTGGCGGAGCCATGAAACTGCTGAAAAAATGCAGGCGCCCCACCTTCAGTTCCACCCCCACCAGCAGCAGGAGCTGAGGGGTCATCTCCGAAGGTCTCTCGCCCCCCAGCCCTGACCTCATGCCCACTCCTCCACCTCCCTACCACACACATCCTGGGCCGTGCAGGGCTCAGCTTGTCACCGACAGGCTCTCCACTAAATGAGGTGGCTTGATTGCCCCTTATCTCAAGGGCTTATCTCTGTGGTCACTCGCCTGCCAGACTCCAGAGAGCCACTCAGCAGTCTTCTCGAGCCCCAATTCTCCCTGGCCCCGAAGAGACACTGGATTCCAGTGACCCTCAGGGCTGGTCAGTCAGGTTGGGGACAGAAAGGGGATGGATGTAGCTAAGAGGATGGCTTTTCCCCCTTGCCCGTCATCCTGACAGCTTCAGACATGTTCTCACTCACTGCCTTGTGATCCAGATTTGAGAGGGCTCATGCCTCCCAATATTCAGCCATCCTGCTCCCAAAGCAAAACACAGGTGGTCATCGGCAGTACAGTTATCTACCTACTTCCTCAGGTCCCTGAGGTGGAGCTGTGTCTCCTCTCAGCCTGGGGCTCCCTGAGGCTGGGCTGTGTCTCCCCTCAGACTGGGGCTCCCTGAGGGTGAGGCTATTCTCCCCTTTGGTGACATTCTCAGTATCATCCAGCCTGAAACGGCCCAGCTTCAGCTTCACCTATTCCATGCATAAGTGGTCAGAACTTAGGGCCTATAGGAGGCCTTCTGTGGCTCAAGGATCATTCCTTAGAGCTGGGCCTGATGACTGGACAGCAGGGGCCAGAGGAAGGGTCATAGGGCACCTCTGACGGAAACAGGGAATCACCTGTGGGGATGTATATGCAGTTGCAACGGGAGGCAGCAGAATGGACAGGATGACCCTTTTATTGACTCTTTGGGTCAATAAACCGTTTTTAAGTGCTCAGTGTTCAGCACAGGATGACACTGGGAGGGGAAGGGGGAGCTTTTGTTCGGTTTTGTTTTGAATTGAGAGGGGGTGGTTGTTAATAAAGACAGAATGAAAAAAGGAAGGAAAGAAAGAGGACGGAAGGGTGGGAGAGGAGGAAGGAAAGAAGAAGGGAGAGAAAGAGGGAGGGAACTCACAACCTTTCCTCTTCTAAGTCTCCCGTCCGGGAGTTGATTTGTTTAAAATCCTCTTATCTCCACCACTTGCTTCTCCACTGGTTGAGAGGTCTGTGGAGCGAGGCTGGTTTTTCTCTCAGTGACAACAGAATTCCAGGCTCCACAAACGGCCCGTGGGTGTCTGTCTGGGCAGAAGAGGAAGATGGGTTTGAGCTGAAGGCCCCGGGCTGCCTTTCCCCACTCTTTCCCCACCCAGCTTCACCCCAGAAGCAGCTTTGTCCAGCCCCAGAGCTCCAAGACCCAGGATGGGGAACAGGCTGGCCAGCCTCTGGGGGAGGCTTGGGTCGGCTGGGTCTCTCTCCAGCCCCGTCTCCTCCCTGTCCCCTCAGGCCTGGGTGGCAGTCAGGGGATGTCCTCTCCTCACAGCTTCCCCCAGTGCCAGCCCCGCAGAGGCCTCCAGCCTTCAAGGCTCTCCTCCCCATTCTGTGGGCTCCTCTCCCCAAGTGCTGCCTCTTCCAGGAAGGAGCCCTTGATGCCCTCCTCTCCCTTAGCCACTCGTTCACGTGTTCATCCTTTCAACACATAGTTCTGAGCCCCTGAGATGTGCCAGGCATAGGAGATAAAGGGCCTGGGGAGCTCAGAGTCCAGTGGAGGAAACCAAATGTCAACAGTCAATTAAAGCCCTTTAGGGTGGGTTACAGCTCGCTGCAATCTGTAACAATCGTATCTAACATTGACTGAGGGCTTACTATGTGCCAGGCACTAAGTGTTTTACATGAGAAACTCATTTAATTCTGGAAACAACTCTGTCAGGTAGAGCTATCACCCTTGATATTTCACAAAGGTCCCATGTGTCCAAGGTCTCATTGTGTGACGGTCAGGCCTGAATGGAAACCCAGGTAGTCAGGGAGAGAGATTGAGCTCTCAGACCCACTCCTGATGGTTTCTACACACCCTCAGGGCCACTCCGGGCCCCTTGACCCCCACAAGAGTCCTGGGCCAATCCTGCTGCGTGCCCTGCTCCTTAGCAGGGCCGAGAGGCCCATCTTGAGTGATGTGGCTTGCATTTGGCCTTGGCTGCCCCAGCTGCCCCCTGCCTATGGCCCACCTCTCTGTGGAGATGGGGGCATCACTTCTAAGTCAGGCTGTCCACCCCTGGCAGGCACAGCCCCCAGTCTCCTCAGCACTGGACCCAGAATGAACCCAGGGCAGGACTCTCTGAGCTAACCAGGAGGAGGGTGGTTCAGAGGGGGAAGAAAGTGGTGCTGACTGTGAAGAAAGTGCCATTCCCCTCGGAGGAAAATTGTCTCTGAAAATATCTTGTTGGCTACTCTCAAGGCTCAGCTGCCACAAGGCTCAGAGAGACTGGTGAAGGACAGCTGTCATCTCAGGGGTTGATGGGAGATTGGGCCCCTGACAGGGGGCCTCTGGAAACTCAGGTTGTGAATGTCTCTCCCTGGGCTCTTTTAGCAGGCTCAGCAGTGCTGGGGGATGTCCCAGGCCTGAGATGTAGGAAGGGAAAGAAAGGGAGAAAGTAGGAAAGGAACTGATGGCAGGGAGTGTGCACAGGCACACCTGCGTGCTGAACACCTACTGTGCGCCCCCCACCACCTGGTACTGGGTGCCCACACAGGGGCGGAGGCCCCAGCCTCCAAGAAGCGCTCGAAGTTGGCTGTAGCTGGTGGTGGCCCATGGGCCCCCAAATCCCAGTACGGAATGAGGGCTGGGGTGGAATGACCCATCCCCAAGTCAGCCAGGCTCACCGCTCCCACCCCACAGAGGCAGGACCAGATGATCAGCTCTCTGTTCAAGGCCTTAGGCCCCAGTGCCCTTGCCTCCTGGCCCAGGAAAGGGAGACTCCAGCCCCCACCCCAGAGAGGAGGGCGTCAGCTCCTGTCTCTGAAGTTAACCATGGAGGAGGCTTTGCTCGAGGGTCTGTTCAGGTCTAAGGTTAGGGTCTGACCCCACCTGTCTGGCCCATGCCCAACAAGACCAGTGCAGGTGAGCTGAATGATCCTCGGCACTGCCTTGTTCTTCGCTGTGGGGGGACAGAGCACAAAGAAGGCTCCTCACACCTTATAAGCCTCTCCCATTGGCCTGGAAGCCTCTCTAGGTCAGGTAGGAAAGCGAGAACCTACCAGAGCTGATGCCAGAGCTGATGGCCTGCCTTGTCCTGGGGCCAAGGAGCCTGAGGAGGAAGGTGGGACCAGCCAGGGTGAGGCCTCCTCTTCAGACCAGGCCCTCCTAGCTCCTGGTTGCCAAAGCTGAGCCCTGAGCAAGTAAGTGTGACGTGGGTATTTGCGTGATCATATGTGTCTGCCAGCCTACACGTATGTGTGTGTGTGTGTATGTGCCTGTGTAGGCCTATGAATACGGAGGTCTGGGAACTCGAGGACTTGGCCTCTCCTTACTTCCAAAACCGCAAGGCCATTGGCTGGCCTCAAGTCTCGAGTTTCCCAAGGCCCAGACAGGCTGATGAGAAGCAAACCCAACTGAGCTGCCCATGGGCACAGGTGGCCCAGTAACCCACTGGCTTGCCTGCTCCTGGGAGCCAGGTGGCCTCACACCACTGAGGGACCTCCCTGGGCCTTCCCCATCACGAGGCAGAGGAGCGGTTCATGAGGCCAGGGCAGCCAGGCTGGCCCAAGATGAGGCTGGGGAGCCCCTCTGCTAGGGAAGCCGCCTGCTCACCTGCCCTCCAAGCAGGCCTGGGGTGGGTTAGGAGATCTGCACTTGTGTCACGTGCCCCAGGTGGGCCAGGGTGGCACAAACACAGCAAAGTGTAATAGTTAAGATATCAGGTTTATCTCTACCTGAGTTTGGATCTCCACTTGATTTCTCCCCATCCTTAAAGTAGGATTAATAATGTGACTTCGTAGAGATAACGTCAAGTCACAGGTGCTCAGGAGATAGTAGAAACAACAACAGGCGGAGTAACAGTGACAGCAGGTGGCCTCAGCCCAGCTCTGGTTGTGTGCCGAGTGCTCTCTGCCATCACATGACTCATATCCAGGAGGCTGGGGTACTGAGTGCAGGACCCCTGTCCTGTCCCCTCCCTTGTAAATGGCAAGCAGAAGCCTCCTTGCTGTGGGTACCATGTGGGCTGCGGGCGCAGTCCCACAGCTGACCTTGTTCACCTAATCAAGGCTCCCAGAAGCCCCTGCTCTCCTGGGAGATGCAACCCAGAGCCCCTAGGAGCCAGACCTCTTTCCTCCAGGCTAATTGGCTAATCATTTGCTGCCTTGATAGCGGAAGGTCTAGACATGACTGCTCCCGGGCTGAGCACTCCTTCTGCCCACCTCCCTGGCCCCTCAGAGCAGCGAAGGATTAATATGCAGGCTGCGTTTGCTCACCTAATTCCTTATCGAGCCCCTGTCCTCTGACAAGAGAGGCAGACAGTGTCTTTTTCAGGCAAAGGACCCTGGGAGGCCTCTGGACAAGGGGAGGAAGGGACAGCAGGAGATGCGGGGAGAAGAGGAAGCCAGGGCAGCTCTCCCCTCATCCTTGCTGCCCAGCCTCACCCATTCCCTCTCGGTGGACAGAGAGGACAGCTGCGGACCAGAGCCATCTCAGCTCCCACTTAAACCCCCACTGAGAGAGGGACCCCAAACAACCGTTTTGAGAGAAGAAACCCCAGTGAGGGCTGGCAGCTGAGCCACCGTTCCATGATGTGGCACCTGCCTTGAACCCAGGTCTCCAGACACTCAACTGGGCACTTACGCCATATCTCCTGCCAGTGGGGCAGAGACAGAGAAAGCACTGCGTGGGTCCCCAGATTGGGGTTCCACTGGCAGAGGAGTCAGGGGGTACAGGCTACAAAGGGTGGGCCCCACCAGGGAGAGAAGGTGGAGGGCAACAAAGTAGGAAGGAGGAGTCCACTCCAATGGGGAAGGACGGTTTGGGGCACGGGAGACGTCAGAGACTCCAGCAAGTTGAGAGACATGAGGCCTCAGTCCAGAGAAGAGCAGGTGTGGGTGCTCAGCCTCTGCTTGAATCACTCCGTTTCACTCCATCCCAGTCTGTTTACAACCTCTTGAGGTCCATATTAGAATTCCTCTTTCCCAGATGAGAAAACGGAAGTCTAGAAAATCTCTAGAACATAACCAGGTTGGCACAGCTGTAGCGAGCAGAATAGTGAACCGCTTGTCCTGGCATCCAGCTTTGGAGGAGGTCCCAGGTCACCCCCCACAACCAGTGCCAAAGAAAGGCAGAAGTCTCAGTCCTCATCCTTCAACCCCACCTCTCAATGTGCTTGATGCAGGAGTCAGCTAAGAATCCAAATGTCAGCTCCCAGCTGCCCACCAGCCCTCAGCTCCCATGCTGCCCAGCCCCATGCTAGGAGTTGCTCAATCTCCCCTGCCTCCAGGAAGCTTCCTGACTATCCCACCCCAACTGCCTCTGCCAGACCTCCAGAGCAGACCCTGTATTGGCCGAGATGCGGAAGGTGGGATCCTGATCTATTTGGATGGCTGCATGATGCAGGGCTTTGTGTGGGTCCAGACTCACACAGCTCTGGCTTTAAAACCTAGCTCTCAGAGACTGCCCTGGTGGTCCAGTGGCTGAGACTCCACACTCTCAGTGCAGGGGCCTCGGGTTCCATCCCTGGCCAGGGAACTAGATCCGAGTTTCCATGCCATAACTAAGGACTCCACATGCCACACAAAGATCAAAGACCCTGTGTGTCACAACTAAGACCCAGGACAGCCAAATAAATAAATAAATAGTTTAAAAAGAAGAAGAAAGAAAGAAACTTTAGCTCTTAGTTGTGTATTGTTTGGCAATCTGTGCCTCAGTTTCCTCATCTGTAAAATAGGGCTAATAATGGCACCAACTTCAAAGTAGGTAAAGATTTAGAGATGCCACTGGGGAAGGAATCCCCCAGAAAGGGTTAAAATAAGATTTGAAAAGTGCATGTGCTCTCTCTGACATCCTAGAACATATTAACGGCAGTTGGAATCTGAACTTCGAAGCTAGGAGAAGAGGATGAGGCCCACGTTAGAGGCTGCCCAGGTCTACGGATTCCTGGACCAGTGCTCCTCCGCCTTGGCCGTGAAACCACAGGGTCACTGTAGCTGCGAGTGCTCAGCACCGGGCCCTCCCAGCCCCCACGCTCCCTCCTGCGGGGGCTGTCTCCACCTGCCCCCAGTGGTCTGAGGTCTGTCTTGGGCGTGGGGCTCTCTGCAACAGGCGCCTATTGTCTGCTGGCCTGAGTGCACCTGTAGTGTTCTTCCCAGCCCGGTGAGTCAGCTCTTGGCAAGCCGTGGGACAGCCACTCCACATCTTCTTAAGCTTGAAAGAAGACCTTTCTTTTCGCTCTTCTCCCCCTTCCTCCCTCTGCTCTCCATGAAGTGGTCATCTCCGCAGGGCAGCAGAGAACAGCATTCTCTGCCAGGATTTCTTGAGTCTTCTTGGTCAGAAGGCAGGGTGAGGCCTGGGAAACAAAGACGAGGCAGCCGAGTGCTGGCCAAAGCCCCTGAGCTGCTTGAGGGCACTGCTCATGCCTCCAGACTCCCTGCTTCCAGTGGGGGCACCTAAGTCAGGGCAAGTGCAGCCACACTTCAGTTATCCAGAGCCCCCACAGTGTTCTGGGATCAGAAGACTTTCTTTTCTAGCTCAGTTCAGTCCAGTTGCTCGTCATGGCCAACTCTTTGCGACCCCATGAGCTGCAGCACACCAGGCTTCCCTGTTCATTACCAACTCCTGGAGCTTGTTCAAACCCATGTCCATTGAGTCGCACTTTATTTTTTTACTTATTTGGTTGCACCGGCTCTCAGTTACATGTGGGATCTTAGCTGAGGCATGCAGAATCTTTTAGTTGTGGCATGTGCTTCCACATGACCTGACCAGGGATGGAACCAGGGCCCTCTATATTGGGAGCGTGGAGTCTTAGCCAGTGGACCACCAGGGAAGTCCCCAAAAGGCTTCTGAAGAGACTAAGGATGCTCCCAAGAGTTGTCTGACAAGAGTCTGACAATTAAACTTTACTGATCTACTTTTCCCCTACCTGAATCAGAACCTATCTGCCCTTACCTTACACACTAGTCTTGCATGGCTGGTTATCTAGCTTACACACGTATTAAAGGTTTAAAGTCAGAATGGGGGGAAAGGCCATTAAGAATATTTTCTTCAACAGTAAAAGGTATCAAGTGAAGATACAAACAATGAAAAGGAGACCCAAGAACTCAGAATTCAGGGCAGAGGCAAAGAAAATGACATCGCCCACTTTCTAGGGGCATCACTATAGTTCAGTTACAATAGAGGATGTTTTCAGCGGAAACCCTGTGGATTATGGTCAATCTCTGCTTAAGAAGATTTGAGAAAGTGTGATATATATGTTTTTGTAAGAACTTTCAAAGAACATAATTTCATATTTCTTTGTGTTTTTGACATTTAAAGAATTAAGTGAATGAGAGTTAATAAAGACAGACAAAGTGGTTTAGACCAACGCTCCCACTGAGAACAACCAGAACAGCTGGACAAAACAGTTTTAAAATCTCCCTAAAGGCATCAGGAAGCTAACAAGACAGAAATGAATTTCCAGACCACACCTGAGACCTAGAAAAGTACCTGTGGCATTTAGGGCCATTTTTCCCCTAAGAGTGTCTGCCCATCTGGGAGGAGGTCAGCTGAAAGTCGAAGAAGCCAAACAACTCTTTTGACAGCCTTATGGGACTAATACAAGGATTGGAGCTCCAGGCTTATCAAGAGGTGAGACTTAGGGAACCCTATCTCTCTGGGCAAGCACCACGAGAAAGCTTTACCCTAGGAGTTAGGGGTAAGCCAGAAGAAGACAGCTCAGTTTCCAACCATTCGGCCCCTAAAATTGAAGTAGGTATTCTGTGCTATCAGCGCCCCAGGCACCTGACAGACACAAATGTGAATCGTTTCTGAAGGATGGTAACGTCATTCTGAACCTCAGATTATTTTTACAAACAAGACTGTAAATGTAATGTCTAACGCATAATCGAAAATATCCATATACGCGCGGGGTCAGATAACAAAATTTTTAAAATTTTTAAAGTCAGAAATGATAAGTAGAAGCAGATCCAGAAAGGCTACATGTATTAGAGTTATCAGTAAAGATTTAAAGTAACTATGCCTGCTATGTTCCAAGAGATTGTTGCGGTTATACTTGCTGTTTAACAAATTATCCCCAGAACTTAGTGGTATAAACAATGATTTTTTTGTCTGGTGATTTTGTGAGTCAGGAGTTCAGGAGGGGCTCAGCCGGGCAGTTCTCACTCAGGGTCTCTCTTACAGTTGCTGTCAGATGTCAGCTAGGGCTGGACAGCCAAAGCGGCTCCCTCACATGGGTGGCAGTTGGCGCCGGTCATTGGCTGTGAGCCTGGCTAGTGTTGTTGACCAGAGTCCTATGCGTGGCCTCTCCAGCATGGCAGTTTCAGGGTAGTTGGATGTCTTACATGACAGTTGAATTCCTCCAGAGTGAGTGTCCCAAAAAGAGCTAGGCAGAAGATGCAGAGCTTTCTCTGATATTAGCCTCACAAATCACACAAGCGTCGCTTCTGGTAAATTCTACTGGGCACAAAGAAGTGACTTAGAACCGTCCAGATTCAGTCAAACAAAGAGAAAACACAGACCTCCCCCCACGACTCAATGGGAGGAATGTTGAAAATTTTGCAGTCAAGTTTTTTTTAGCTCATCTTTTTTGTTTGTTTAACTTTATTTATTTTTAATTGGAGGAGAACTGCTTTACAACATTCTGTTGATTTCTGCAGTCGGATTTGAAAACTTCCACAGAGGCAAAAAAGGTAAGTTGCTCTAGTTGAGAAAATTCCAGCAGATTGATGATCTTTTGTGAGCAATGAGATAGTCTAGGCTTTATCCAAATGAACTGTGCATCACCCCCAGGAGAATCTGAACATCTTCACAGCCCAAGGCACTGCTAGAGATGGTCAAGATATAATGGGTGTCCCAGCTTCACATCCACATTGACAATGATATCTCCTTCCCCTCACATCTCCTGAGGCCTCTGCTTTTCCCCCAAGTGGCAAGGAAACTTCTCAGAAAGCCTGAGAATCTTAAAAGCATGCAGTGGCAGAATTAGAAATTATCTCGGGTGTGGTATCTATCTACCCAGGGGCTCCCCAAACCCAGCTGATCATTTAGGGCACCTTCTAAGATATAAGATTCTCAGACTAGGGCAAGAGACTCACAACTTCGAGATCTGCCAGGGATTAGAATCTAAAATAGTCAAGGAACTTCTTTTATCCACAAGAATAAAGACAGGAAATCCAATACAAAAAAAAATGAGTGAAAAAATAAGAACAGGCAAGCCACAAAAGAGGAAACACAATAGCCAAGGATATGAAAAGATGGGAAAATTCATTAGTCATCAGAGAGATGCTTCAAACAATAGTATGCCTATCCATACCCAACTGAAGCACAAAGTAGAAAGGTGGATTATACCTGCTATGGGGAGAGAAGACTCCTGTGCCCTGGGGGTTGGAGGATAAGCTTATATATCCATCCTGAGAGCAGCTATCTGGCTGTATTTAGTGAAACTAATTATGCAAACACCCCATATCCCAGAATTCCACAAATGAGTATAGAGCCTGGAATAATGATTATATAGGGTGAAAAGAGGATATATACAGGGTGCTTGTGAAAGCAAAATCTAGGGTAGTGGGGAGTTGGAGGTAGCTTAAGGGTCCATCCCAGGGTGGGTGGATAAGTAAGCTGTGTCTCCCTTCCACATGGTGGGCAGAAACAAGCCAGATGTACATGCCAGGCTGCATGGATCTCTCTTTAAATCTTTGTTTATTTACCTGGCTGTGCCAGGTCTTAGTCGCCGATGCAAGGTCTTCAATCTTTGTTGCAGCATGCAGGATCTTTTCAGCCGCAGCCTGCAAGATATTATAGCTGCAGCACGCAAACTCTCAGTTGTGGCATGTGGGATCTAGTTCCCTGACCGGGAACTGAGCCTGGGCCCCAGCATTGGGAGTGCAGAGTGTTAGCCACTGGACCACCAGGGAAGTCCCACGGATCTTAATAGAAGTGTTCAGTGAAAAAAAGAAATAGAGGAGCTTATAGCATAACACTATTTATGTAAATGATAGAACATACAGAAAACAACATGACCCAGTATACAAAGATGCATATTTCAAGACCACTATCAGGCACACAGAATGAGGGTCTGGAGGCAGGGGTTGGGACTGGTGGGAAATGGGAGTGGAGATTGGATGAAGGAGAAAAACAAAATGAAAAATAACATTAAAGGAGGCTTTGAACCGAACAACGATGGTAGTGTAATTAGTTCACTTGTCTTCATCTGGGATAAAAATAAATAAGTAAAGTCGATTTCTAGACTGAGCTTCAGATGACTTGCTGTGAGTCCAAAATTATGGGTCCTAGTGATTCTGCTAATGCCCTCCGCAACATCCAAGATAGGTGTCATCAGTGGCTACCTGAATACACCCAGTGATGCAGAGCTCATTCCTGTACTAAGTATTAGAAAGTACTTCTTATTACATTATACTGTTAAATTATATAGCATGACATTTATATATCATAATTATACTATTACAATACAATTCAGTTCTAACAATTAGAAAGGTTTTCCTGAGGCCAAAATTCATTTCCTTGTACCTCCCAAATCATTGATCCAAGTTTTATTCTTTGAAGTAAATACAGTAATCAAGTCTATCCTGCTTCCACACGCCAGCCCTTCAGTGACCCTCTCTCTTTAGCACCCACCCTACCTCCACTCTAGCCAAGCTGTCCCCTCAAGTCTGATCTGGCTCTGGGTGCTTTTCCTCAAACAAGGCTCCCTCAGAGAGGTGCCACATTCTGGGTACAGCCTGACCAACTCAGAGTATAAGAGGACACACACCTCCTTCAGCCTGGGTCCTATGCTCCTATTAATATAACCTCAGATTACAGTTGCTTTTTTCTAAGCATTTCTCAATGAATTTATGGTCAACCAAGGCTGCAGTACATGGGGTCACTAACAGTTGGACCCATCTGAGCGACTTCACTTTCACTTTTCACTTTCATGCATTGGAGAAGGAAATGGCAACCCACTCCAGTATTCTTGCCTGGAGAATCCCAGGGACGGGGGAGCCTGGTGGGCTACCATCTATGGGGTCGCACAGAGTCGGACACGACTGAAGTGACTTAGCAGCAGCAGCAGCAGCAAACTTCTAGACCTTTTTCAGCAGAACTGCTATGAGGCCTGCTCCATCCATTTTCCTCTACACACCAGAGACTCACACACATACACTCATATACACATCTGGCCAATGAACCATGCACTAGTATTCAGCCAAGAGTTCATTTTACCAGACTTTCAAAACAGAGTTTGTTTCAGCACCCTCTCCACCTCCAGTGCCACCTGAGATGCATCTTCCTCCCTTCACATAAACCTGGCCAAGATGGTTTGGGAGGGGCCCCACTTCCCAGCGTAGCATCCTCCCTGGCGCTCAGTGCCTCCCAGAGTGTAAAGTCGCAGGGTCCTTCCTCTCCTGGAGTCCAGGATGCCTACCGTCCTTGGGTTCACTGCTGAGCAAGCATTCACGGTGAGAAGCCAGTGGCATTTCTGCTGTTGGCCGCATGAGCAGGGATCCCACTCAGCTCAGACAAATTTATTCAACAATCATGTTTTATGAGCATGTTTGGGGCCAGACCTTGTGCTAGACGCTGGAAACACAAAGGAATACAACCCAGCTCCTGCCCTGGAGGAAATGCACAAAGACTTGGCCACCGCTGGCTGCCATGATGGCTTGTGATCAGGCGGTTACACGAGTCGAGGCCGTGGGGCTGGCCACTTCTGCAGATTTTCTCTCTGCCAGTGTCACAGTCTCTATCAGGAGCATGCCCTCCCATGCAACCAGCTCTGGGTTGTGAGACCTGTAGAGCCTTTATCTGATGGGATAGCCTGAGCATGTGTCCCCAAAGGCATCACGTCTAGTCTCAAACATCTCGAGTGTGCTCAATCGAACATTTCCCAGGCAAGAATACTGGAGTGGGTTGCCATTTCCTCCTCTACGGGATCTTCCCGACCCAAGGATTGAACCAGCATCTCCTGTGCCTGCGGCATTGCAGGTGGGTTCTTTACCACCGAGCAGCCTCAAAGGGAAGTAAGCAGCAGCTGGGAATGGTTGAGCAGAACCAAGATACCAGCCCAGGCTCTTCCTATGTTACCCTGCGCACGCCCTCTCCCTGCCTCCTCCCCACCCCTCCCCTGCTTCTGTCCACTGTTCTCCGAAAGGGAAAGAAGTAGGAGGGGACCTTCCTCTGTACCAAGCCCTGCCTGAGAGGACTCCCACCTGAGTCCTGACCTTCCCTCAGGGCTTGTCTCCACTTGGGAGTCAGAAATAAGCACAGTGAGCTGTCCCCTGGTGAGAGATAAGGTTCCTGGGCATTAAGATCAGAAGAGAGGCCACCCAGCAGTGGACAATGGTGAAACTGCGTGAAATGGTGAATTTACAGAGCACTTTGCAGCTTTCCAGCCCCTTCTCCTCTCACCTCCAGTGAACTGGCAGGCAGGGAGGCGGCAGCGCTGGCCAGAGAGGGCAGCGGAGGCCTGGGTGAGCAGGTCCCCATGCCCAGCTGCCTCCATCAGGGCGGGAAGCAAGAGCTCTGGAAGACTCTGCGGGTCCCCCAGATCTGTTTTCTTTTTTAAAATTCATTATTCATTTATTTATTTCACTGCACCAGGTCCTAGTGCTAGCATGCAGGGTCTTCAATTGCAGCACATGAGATCAGTTCTCTGACCAGGGATTGAACCCAGGACCCCTGCATTGGGAATGCAATCTTGGCCACTGGACCACCAGGAAAGTCTCTCTTTTTTCTTTTTAATTGATTTTTGTTGGAGTATTTAGTTGCTTTACAACGTTGTGTTAGTTTCTGCTGTACAGCAAAGTGATTCAGTTATATGTATACATATATCCCTCCTTTGGATTTCTGTCTCACATAGGTGGCCACAGGGCATTGGCTAGAGTTCCCTGGGCCATGCAGTAGGTTCTTATTACTTTTCTATCTTATACATTGCATCAATAGTGTGTGGATGTCAGCCTCACTCTCCAAATTCATTCCGCTCCTCCTTTCCCCCTTGGTATCCTTGTGTTTGTTCTCTACATCTGTGTCTGTATTTCTTTGCAAATAAGATCATCTATACCATTTTTCTAGATTCCGCATGTATGCATTAATATATGATACCTGTTCTTCTCTTTCTGATTTACTTCACTCTGTAGGATACTCTCTAGGTTCATCCATCTCTGCAAATGACCCAATTTCATGTCTTTCTATGGCTGAGTAATACTCCATGGTGTATATATATCACACCTTCCTTATCCATCCCTCTGTTGACAGACATTTAGGGTGTTCCCTTGTCTTGGCTACTGTACACAGTGCTTCAGTGAACACTAGGGTGCATGTGTCTTTTTGCACTATGATTTTCTCTGGGTATATGCCCAGTGGTGGGATTGCTGGGTCATATGGTATTTCTATTTTTAGTTTTTTAAGGACCCTCCATACTGATTTCCATAGTGGCTTTATCAGGTTACATTCCCACCAACAGTGTAGGAAGGTTCCCTTTTCTCCACATCCTCTAGAGTGTTTGTTGTTTGTAGATCTTGGGATGACAGCTGTCCTGACCCACGTGAGATGGTACCTCATTGTAATTTTGATTTGCATTTCTCTAATAATTAGTGATGCTGAGCCTCTTTTCACGTGTATGTTGGTACCCATCACCCAGATCTGTTTTCTGCAGGTGGGGGACCCGTGCTTAGCCAGGGTGGGGAGGTTGGGCGTGGCCTTGCTGGTAGCACCTCTCTGCACTGGGGCCCAGGGGCCCAGAAGTGAAGTGTGAGCAGCAGGTAACCCTGCAGACCTGAGAAGCAGCATTCAAACTGGCTGCACTCAAGCCCTGAGCCCCAAGAGCCACCTCCACTCACCCCACAGCTCAACCAAGGACCAGGGATGGCAGGGGGCCCCTCAGTCTCACAAGCCCAGCTCTCCCAGTTCACATCCCCTCACCCCAGGATCCCAGCCTCTTCTCTGAAGTGTGGGCAGCAGTTTGACATACTCCACTGGGGTCTGCTGGGAGATGGTGGGTTGTGGGCCGAACCCCTCTGCATGGATGCTCCAGGGTGATGGAAGGCAGGGCTGTTCTGGGCCAGGGCCCTGCAGGCCTGCCACCCCCACCCAGGAAGTGCCTCCAGTCAAATTCGCTGACGTCTTAGAGCCCCAGCCCCCTTGAGTGGCTTATGGAGGCCTCTGAGCTAAATGAGGTGATGCGGGTGGCACATTTTGGAAGCAGTCAGCACACGGCCAGAGTGTGCTGAATGTGAGGAGCTGTTACTGTCGTCATCGTCAGTGTTACTGCTCAGTTCTAGGCTGCTCCCCACCATTGCCTGAGGTCGGGGGCATTCTGTTAAGGTCTGAAAGACCAACGCCCCATGTGAGAGTCCCGGAGAGCTCCCCACAGGGAGTGGCGCTTTCTAATGTGGCTCAGAGATAAAAGAGACAGTCCTGAGATTTGGGGGTGGGGGCGAGGGGTGGGGGGGGGGACACACAATCTTGAGATGTGGGGGTGGGGAGGGGGAGGGGGAGGGTGTGTGTGTGATGTGGTTCAGCCACAGAAACACCACCCTGGAGCCAGCAGAGAGACGCCACAGGAGACTCAACACAGAAAAGGAGAAGAGGAGGCCTTGGCTACTCCATCTCAGAGGCCTGGTTCTCTGGGCATATTCCCTGCAGCATTTAAACCTTCCAGCCTCATCTCTGCCACAGTATGGAATCAGGGGCCAGGGCCTGTGTCCCTCCATCACTCAGCCACTCCCTCCTTCCGTCATTCACCTGGGCTGCACTGAGCATCTCTCATGAGTCCAGGTACCAAGTTAAGGATTCAGGATTGACAGGACACTCCTGCCCTTGGATTGCTGTTGACACTTCCTTGAGCAGCCTCACCCTTCTCTCCAAGATCGATGTGGAATGGACCAGAATCTGGTGAGAGAACCCCCCAAAAGTCAGGGTCTTATGCGCCAAGCTGCCCCTCTCTGTCAGGAGGATATTTTCTGTGCCAGTCTTGGATCCAGGGCTCACTTTCATTAAAACAGGTGGCATTTCCTTACTGTCTCATTGCCCATCAGGGAAAAGAAGTGCCCCTTTCTCTTCCCTGGTCCTGGCAGTGGCCTCTCAGCCGCTCAAGATCTGGTCCCTCCTACCCCTCTGACCTCTTCTGCCACTACTCCCCTTCTTACTCATTCCACTCTAGCCCCTTTGCTCTTCTTCCAATCAACCGGCTCGGCTACGACCCCAGGGCCTTTGCATATGCTGTTCCCTCTTATGCAGCACTTTCCCCTCATTTTGCACATGGCTCCCTCTTTCAGGTCGTTACTCAAATGTTATCTTCTCCATGTAGGCTTCCCTACCTCTCTGCTACGATCGCATCACCTGCTGACACCCATACCCCTATCCCTTATCCCTTCTCACTGCCCCCTAATACACTTATTTTGCTGTTTTCACCTTCCACTAGAATGCCAGCTCCATGAGGTCAAGAACCTCGGTCAGTTTTGCCCAAGGGCCTGGCACATAGTGTGTCCTCAGTAAAAATGCTGACCAGGAAAGGAGGGGAATGCCTAGAGAGTTACGTACCCCAAGGAGACCTTAGCCCTGATGGGGGATGTTAAGAGTCCAGTAAATCCTACTGGGTGCTGACCTGCAGCCAGGAGCACAAGAGTGGGAGAGGTGCTATGCAGAGTACTAAGTGAAGAATCAATGGGGCTGTGCCCGTTGCCCCCTCAGTGCCCCCGCATTCTGGCTGCAGTTTGATGTGTCTGAGATGAAGCAATTCCCCAAACCCAATTCAAATCTCATCCCAAAAGAAGCCTGTTCTATTAATGCCCCCTGATTTTAGCTGGCTTTCTGCCCAGTTTTTCAGCCTCAGCTCAGGGAGATACCCCCTGCAAGAAGCAGTGAAGAATGCAATGAGGAGACATTGGCTAACTGACACCTCCTGTGTGCCAGGCACATCCCATGCTCTCTCCCTCCACAGCAGCCCATTTTACAGATAAAGAAACTGAGGTCCAGAGAAATTATATACCTTGCCCAGTGTCACAGAACTAATAAGTGAGGGAGCAGAACGCTCACCCAGGGTTCTGACCTCTTGCACTTCCTCCAATCCCAGAGGCCATGGGAGGGACTTCATTAGGTTCAGCTGGAAGTGTGGATTGGAGACTCTGCAGAGGGGTCTCCATGGGGCATTCCTGAGAAGGCCTGAGTCCCCACGGATGCTGCCAACACTTCCGCTCCAGCCGCAGGGTGAAGGCCCCACGCTGGGTGGGCAGCGGGAGTGCCTCAAGGCCATCTCCGGGGTCAGGGCCGGCTTGCTCGGCTCCCGCTGGCTGCCAGCTCCCTCTGCTGGACCCAGACCCAAGGACGCACTCAGACACGGGGACGCCACTGTCTGTCTGCACTCAGGCTCTGGCAGCCCCTCCCTGTCGCCTGTGGGCAGTCACACGTGGGGCACCTGCTGGGTTCCTCCAGTATCTGGAGAGGGATCCTCCAAAGGATCATCTCTGGATCACCTGGGAGCCTCACTCTGAGGGAGAGAACAGGGGAGGGGTTCCAATCCCAGCCACCACCGTGCTCTGTTCAGACACAGCCGTGGTCTCTAAGACGGGGCTGCATCTCCTCCATCAGGCGGGGGCTCCCTGAGAGTAGGGACCATTCTGTCATCAGACTGGAAACTCTCTAAGGGCAAGGCCCTGCTGTCCTCCTCAGACTGGGAGCTACCTGTGGGCAGGGGCTGCCTTCCCTACTCAGACTGAACACTCCTGTGTCATGGGACTACACCACTGTGATATAAACCCACCTAACGCCCCCCTCACCCCGGTACCCTGGATCACCTTCTCAGCAGCCGGGCCCCTCCCGGCTCCGGGCACCTGCTCCTGCCACGCTCCCCACTCCCCAGGCTCCCCTTCCCCACCTCCAGAGCTGAGCTGAGTCTAGGCAGTGCTGGCAAGTGCCACCCTGACCTCAGCAGTCCCAGAGGCGACTCGGTGAGTGGCCTAAGAGCTGTGCCAGGAATGGGACGTGACTGCCCCCCCGAACTCAGCTGCAGGCTCGGCCATGGGGAAAGCGATACCTCGGAGAGGTGGAGTGACCAATGACATCAGCCTACGTGACTGTCGGCCCAGCTTTCCCCTCTGCCCTCCACCCCCCACCCACACTGCCTGCCTGCCATACTGACCTTCAGCTCAGGGGCACAGGCCTTTCTACGTGCCTACCCCAAGGACAGGGGCAGTACCCAGGGGGAGGGGCTGCTCTCGGACTCCTTGTCTTCGAGTAAGGGGACCGAGGAGGCCACAGGTCCCAGCCCTCTCCAGCCCGGGCTTCTGGGGCAGGAGACAGCCACTTCCCAGGTGACCCCTTCCCGCTCAACTGGCAGCCCTGCCCCGAGGGAATTGAGCGATCTCTTGGCTCCACTGTGGATCTTCCTCTTGAGTGCCTGGCAGGCCTCCGGGCGCTGGAGGCCAATGTAGAGGGCACCTGGTTCCCCGCCCAGGCCTGCTGACAGAGGAGGCAGGCCTGCATCTCTATGGGGGCAAAACCTCAGCCAGACTGGGCAGGGCCGGCTGTCTTAAGCAGTCAAGTTCACCCACCTTAGATGATCACCACTTGCCCCTGAGATGCTTTCCAGAGAATCCTGTTGCTGCAACAGCTCTTCTCAAATGCCCCCAAACCTTCACCCCAAGGATGCCGGTTCCAGAGCTTGGGCAGACCAGCAAGAGATGCCCCAAATTAGACCAGCAGTTGCCAGGCTTGTTTCATTGTGCACCCTTATTGGGAAATATGATATGAATACATACTCAGTATATGTGTATTTCTTTAAAATTATATGCATTGAGGCCAACATGACAGCTAGCCTGAGGTATAATACTAGTCAGGGCAAGTAACAAATCAGCAGAACAGTGCAACACTTAACAGGGATATCCAGGAACAAGAAAGCCAGTGTGAGCCTAGATAAGCTCCCGTATATCTCTGAGGGTATGGAAGGCTGTGTGCACACTAAGAGGACACTGGAGAGGGCCTCAGCTATCAACCCATCCCTGGCTAAGCACAATGAGAGTAACAGTTGGGGCAGACTCATAAATTGCCTAAACCTTGAATGTGTTCCCCAACCCACACACAAAAGCATTGGCAGAGGATGCAAGCCTAACTGGATCAAGGCATTTAAGCACAATTTCTGACCAGTCATTGGCAGAACTCTAAGCTTTGCTGACCTGGGGCAATTCCTAGGAAGCCAGACTTAAAAATAAAAAGAAGAATTTTAAAAATAAACTGAGCAGAGGCACCAGAAGCTTCACACTGTGAGGAAGACAGATTCCATAGAATTAGTCTTGGCAAGTCACTGCACAAACAACAAACACAAAACTCAATAACAATAATCCTGGTCACGATCGTGAGGAGTCAGAGTTCAGAGTTGCTATAAGACATTGTCTAAAATGTCCAGTTTTCCAATACAATTCTTTAAAATGTCCAGTTTGCAACAAAAAATTACAAGGCATGCAAGGAAACAGGAAAACGTGATCTATTCAGAGGGAAATAAGTGGTTGATAGGAACTGTCTCTGTGGTGGTCCACATGCTGCACTTATCAGCCAAAGACTTTAAAGCAATTATTATAGAGAACTGAAAGAGACCATGTGTAAAGAATTAAAGGAAAAACAACAATTGACTCATCAAATAGAGGATATCAGTAGAGAGACAGAAATTGTGTGTGTACGTGTGTGTGTGTGTGTGTGTGTGTGTGTGTGTGTATGAAAGCTAATGGAAATTCTGGAATTGAAAAGTAAAGTAACTGAAATTAAAAATTCACTAGAGGAACTTCCCTGGTGGCCCAGTGGTAAAGAATCTACCTGCCAGCGCAGGGGACACAGGTTCGATGCCTGGTCCATGAAGATTCCACGTGCTATAGAGCGGTTAAGCCCATGAACCACAAACTGCTGAGCCCGCTGTTCTCTAGAGCCTGTGCTCTACAGCAAGAGAAGGCACTGCAATGAGAGGCCTGAGCACGGCAACAAAAAATAACCCCCTCTCCCTGCAACTGGAGAAAGCCCGCACGCACGCAGCAACAAAGACACATCACAGCCAAAAATAAAATAAAGAGTATCTTTTTTAAAAATTCGCTAGAGAGGTTCAGTAGCATCTTTGAGCTGGAATAATAAAGAACCAGCAAACTTAAAGATAGATCAATTGAGATTATTTGATTTAAAGAACAAAAAGAAAAGAGGAATGAAAAAAGTGAACAGAGCCTCGAGTACTTGTGTAACATTGAACACACTATACACTCAATGGGAGTTCAAGAAGAGGAGAGAATTAGAAAAAAATTTTTTGAAGAAATAATGGTCCAAAACTCCCCAATGTTTTGATGAAAAACGTTAATTTACACTTCTAAACAAAGCCCAAGTAGATATCGTAAAACTGCTGAAAGAGACAGAGAAAATCTTGAAAGCAGCGAGAGGAAAATGATACATCATGCGAAGGAACCACAGTAAAGCGAAAGTGAAAGTCGCTCAGTCGTCTCCAACTCTTTGAGACCCCCATGGACTGAATTCTCCAGGCCAGAATACTGGAGTGGGTAGCCATTCCCTTCTCCAGGGGATCTTCCCAACCCAGGGATCGAACCCAGGTCTCCTGCATTGCAGGTGGATTCTTTACTAGCTGAGCCACAAGGGAAGCCCAACCAGAGTAAAGTTAACAGGTAATTTTGTATCAGAAACAAGAGAAGCCAGGAGTGAAGTGGCATAATCAAGAGGTCTCTGTCCAAGAAAATATCTTTCAAAAATGAAGATGAAGACAATCCCAGAAAACAAAGCATGAGAATTTGTCGCTTATAGGCAAGCCTTAAAAAAAAAACCTAGATGTGGACTCCCTGGTGATCCAGTGGTTAAGAAACTACCTTGCAACGCAAGGAACACAGGTTGGATCCCTGATCTGGGAAGATCCCACATGACATGGAGTAATTATCCCCGCCTGCCCTAGAGCCTGTGCTCTGCAATAAGAGAAGCCACTGCAGGGAGACGCTCGCATACCACCGTGAAAATTAACCCCCCACTTGCCACAACTAGAGAAAGGCCACATGCAGCAACGCAGACCCAGTGCAGCCAAAAATACTACTACTAAAGGACGCCCTTGGGGTGAAAGGAAAGGACACGACAGTAACTCGAACCCACATGAGGAAATAGCACTAAGAAAGGCAACTGTAGAAGTAAATTAAACACAAGGACACTGCAGACATATGTTTCTCTTTTATTCTCTTAATCAAGTTCAAAAACAATTGTCAGGTGAATAACAGAAAGAGACTAGAGGGACTTCCCTGGTGGTCCAGCGGTTAAGAATCACCCTGCAACGAAGGGAATGCAGGTTCGATCCCTGGTCTGGGAACTAAGATCTCTCACGCCAAGGGGTAACTAAGGCCGAATAACACAAGGAAAGATCCTGAAGGACAAACAAAGATTCCGTGTGCCACAACTAAGACTCAACACAGCCAGATAAATTAAAAAAAAATTTTTTTCAGGGGGAGAAAAGAGTTATACCGAAGACAGGAAAGGACACCAGACGGTAACTTGAATTCATAGAAGAAAATGAAAAAAACACCAGAAATGATAAAGATGTGGCTGAATACAAAAAATTCTGTAAATATATTTTTCCTTTCTTGTCTTAAATTTTTAACAAGACATGAGATGATATAAAGCAATCATTAGAACACTATTCTTGGGTTTATAACATATATGGATATAATATGTGTCAACAATAGCACAAAGGGTAAGTGAGGGAAGTGAGCTATATTAGAGCAAAATTTTGATAATTTAGTAGAACTGAGTTGGTATTGATCTGAAGCATATTGTGATGAATTACATATTGTAGTGGAACTGAGATTAATAACTCGGTTATTATCTCCAGAACTGAGATGAATAACTCAAAACTGTAATAAAGAAACAACAGCAAAGGTATTAAAAAGCACATTAGAAAAGTATTTAGCGGGAAAGAAGACATTAAAGGAAAAAGCACAACAAAAACAGAAAAAGACATGAAAGACACAGAAACCTTTGTGAGAAAGCCAGCTATATCAATAATTATGCCAAATATGAGTAACTTAAGCAGATTAAATGTGGATGACTTCATCACTATTGGACTAGATTTTTTTAAAAAGATTCAATTTTACACTCTTTACAACAGATGTGTTAAATCCATAGACATTAACAGGTTGAAAGCAAAAGAATGAAAAAATATACACCGTTTAAACCAAAACCATAAGAGAAACAGAGTGTCTACACCAACATTAGATAAAATGGACTTTAAGACCAGAACATATACTAAAGGCAGAGATGTTTTGTAATGATGAAAGGGTCAGTTCATCAAGATGATATAATAATGAGCATCTAACAATGGAGTCCCAATATACATGAACAAAGCCTGACAGAACTGAAGGGAGAAACAGAGAATTCCATGATAGTAGCTAGAAGGACGCACTACTGAACAGGAGAAAGCATTTGCAAATGAGGATTGATAAGGGGGTAATATCCACAATATATAAATAGCTCATGTAACTCAACATCAAAAAAAAGAAAGGAAGAAAGAAAGAAACCTAGTTTAAAAATGGGTAAAAGACCTGAATAGACATTTTTCTAAAGAGGAAATTCAGATGGCCAGCAGGCACATGAAAAGATGCTCAATATCATGAATCATCAGAGAAATGCAAATTAAAACCACAATGAGATATCACCTCAGGCCCGTCAGAATGGCGACATCAAAAAGAAGGTAAATAAGCAATACTGGCGAGAATATGGAGAACAGGGCATCCTGGAAACCGCGGGTGGGAATGTAAATTGGCGCAGCCCCTGTGAAAAATAGTGTGAGGTTTTCTCAAAAAAACTAAAACTAGAACTACCATGTGACCCAGTAACTCCACTCCTGGATATATATCCGAAAAAAAAATGGAAACACCAATTCAAAAAGATAAATGCACCTCAGTGTTCACAGCAGCATCATTTACAATTGCCAAGATATGGAACCAACCTTAGTGTTCCTCAATAGCTGAATGGATGAAGAAGATACATTGTATATATATACACACACATTTATGTCTTATGTATATACAAATAGTAGTCAGCCATAAAAAGGAATAAAATTTTGCCTTTTGCAGCAACATGGATGGACTTGGAGGGTATTATTCTAAAAGTGAAATAAGTAAAACAAAGAAAGACAAAATACTAAATGGTATCACTTATATGTGAAATCTAGGAAAATAAAACAAATTAGTGAATATAACAAAAAAGAAACAGACTCACAGGTATAGAGAACAAACTAGTGATTACCAATGGGGAGAGGCAAGAGGGACGGGACAAAATAGGTTTGGGGATTAAGAGATACAAACTTAATGTATAAAGTAAGCTACAAGGATATGTGTTGCAACATGGGGAATATAACCAATATTTTATAATAACTATAAATGGGGTGTAAACTTTAAAAATTGTGAATCACTACATCATACATCATAACTTATATTGTACATCAACTATTCTTCAACAAGAAAATTTTAAAATTAAAAAATTTAAGTGGTTAAATGGATAAATAAAAACCAAAAGAAAAAAATTTTTTTAAAATTTAATATATGCCTTTCAAAGTACTAGGGGAAAAACTCAAGAACATGCAACCCATACAGGAAAATAAAAAGGAAAAACTAGAGTAGTTGAAGATTTCAGAACTTCACTTTCAATAATGTGTGGAACAACTAGCCAGAAAATCAGCAAGAATATATAAGACTTGAACAATACTATCAAACAAATTAATCTGCCATGTATTAGAACACTACCCAACAATGGGTAAAGAATCTGCCTGCAATGCGGGAGACCTGGGTTCAATCCCTGGGTTGGGAAGATCCTCTGAAGAAGGGAAAGGCTACCCACTCCAGTATTCTGGCCTGGAGAATTCCAGGGACTGTATAGCCCATGGGGTCGCAAACAGTCACACATGACTGAGTGACTCACACTTTCATCCAACAACAGCAGGATTATACATTATTTTCAAGTGCACAAAGAATATTCACCAAGATAGACAATATGCTAGGCTATAAAAACAAGTCTCAATAAATTGAAAAAGATTAAAATCACACAAAATATGTTCTCTAACCAAATAGAAATCAATGAGAAACCAGCAACAGGAGGAAATTTGGGAAATCCCCAACTCTTTGACATGAAACAACATATTTCTAAACAACTCATGGGTTAAAAAGGAAATCCCAAGGCAAATTTTTAAATATTTTGAACCAAATGACCACACATAATACCAAAATTTATACAGTGCAGTTAAAGCAGTGCTTAGCAGTGAATTCATAGCTTTAAAAATTTGTACTAGAAAAAGGTGTCAAATCAAGAACCTGAACTTCTACAGTAAGAAATTAGAAAAAAGAAAAGCAAACTAACCCCAAAGCAATCACAAGTAATGAAATAGCAGAGATTGGAAATCAATGAAATAGAAAGCAGAAAAACAAACAGAAAAAAAAAAAACCCAGTGAAATTAAAATTTAAGATTAATAAAACTGACAAACTTTCAATTGGCCACGACAAAGGAGGGGGAAGGAAAAAAAAATACAAGTTACCCAAATAAAAACCAAAGAGGGAATATCACTAACAACCCCACAGAAATTAACAGTGATAAAGGAATACTATGAACAACTTTATGCCAACAAATTAGACAACTTAGATACTTAACATCATTAGTCTTTGTGTGTTAGTCGCTCAGTAGTGTCTGACTCTTTGTGACCCCATGGACTGTAGCCCACCAGGCTCCTGTGTCCATGGAATTCTCCAGGCAAGAATACTGGAGTGGGTAGTCATTCCCTTTTCCAGGGAATCTTCCCAAGACTAAACCCAGGTCTCCTGCATTGCAGGTGGTTTCTTTATTCCCTAAGTCACCAAAGAAACCATTAGTCATTAAAGAAATACAAACTAAAACCGCAATGACAGACTCGCCTGGCTGTCCAGTGGTCAAGACTGCACTCCAATGCAGGGAGCAAGGGTTTGATCCCTCGCCAGGGAATTAAGATCCCATATGCCACATGGCATAGCCAAAAAGAAAACAAAAACAAGGAGATATCACCTCAGATCCACTAGAATGGCTATAATCAAAAGATAATAACAAGTGTTGCTGAGGACATGGAGAAATGGGAACCTCTCTCTAAAAAGCTTAACATGAATTTACTCTATGATGCAAGAATTTCACTCCTAGGTATATACCCAAGAGAAATGAAAACTTATGTTCACATAAAACCCAAAAATGTTCATAGCAGCATTATTCATAACAGTCAAAAAGTGGAGACAACTCAAATAACCATCAACTGGCAGATGGATCAATAGAAAAATAAAAATAAAACAATCTAATCACACAACGGGATACTATTCAGCTGTAAAAAGGAGTGAAATACTGAGGCATGTAAAAACATGAATGATTCGCGAAAACATTATGCAAAGTTAAAAAAAAAAGGTATAAAGTACCATACATCGTATGATTCCATTTAAAAAAAAATTAATTTATTTGGCTGTGCTGGGTCTTAGTTGTGGCATGTAGGATCTTCGATGCAGCATGTGGGATCTTTAGCTGTGACTCGTGGAATCTAGTTCCCTAACCAGGGATTGAATCTCAGCACCCCTGCATTGGGAATGCAGAGTCTCAGCCACTGGACCACCAGGGAAGCCCCTGTATGATTCCAGTTATATGAAATGTCCAGGAAAGGTAAATCCACAAAGACAAGGAAGTAGATCAGCAGTGGCCTGGGGGCTGACTACAAATCAGCAGGAGGAATCTCTGGGTGGGTGATGGAAATGTTCTAAAATTGGATTGTGGTGATGGTTGTACAATAAATCGCACATTTAAAATGGGTGAATTTATGGTATTTAAGTCATACTCGACAAAGCTCTCTCAAAATGATGTATGAAAGTGTTAGTCACTCAGTTGTGTCCAACTCTTTTCGACTGCATGGACTGTAGCCCACCAGGCTCCTCTGTCCACGGGATTTCCCAGGCAAGAATACTGGTTCAGTTCAGTTCAGTCGCTCAGTTATGCCCAACTCTGAGACCCCATGAACTGCAGCACGGCAGGCCTCCCTGTCCATCAACAACTCCCAGAGTTCACTCAAACTCACTACCATCAAGTCGGTGATGCCATCCAGCCATCTCATCCTCTGTCATCCCCTTCTCCTCCTGCCCTCAATCTTTCCCAACATCAGGGTCTTTTCCAACGAGTCAGTTCTTCACATCGGGTGGCCAAAGTATTGGAGTTTCAGCTTCAGCATCAACCCTTCCAATGAACACCCAAGACTGATCTCCTTTAGGATGGACTGGTTGGATCTCCTTGCAGTCCAAGGGACTCTCAAGAGTCTTCTCCAACACCACAGTTCAAAAGCAACAATTCTTCGGCGCTCAGCCTTCTTCACAGTCCAACTCTCACATCCATACATGACCACTGGAAAAACCATAGCCTTAACTAAATGGACCTTTGTTGGCAAAGTAATGTCTCTGCTTTTTAATATGCTATCTAGACTGGTCATAACTTTCCTTCCAAGGAGCAAATGTCTTTTAATTTCATGGCTGTAGTCACCATTTGCAGTGATTTTGGAGCCCCAAAAAACAGTCAGCCACTGTTTCCACACCTATTTGCCATGAAGTGATGGGACCAGATGCCATGATCTTAGTCTCCTGAATGTTGAGCTTTAAACCAACTTTCCCACTCTCCTCTTTCACTTTCATCAAGAGGCTGTTTAGTTCTTCTTCACTTTCTGCCATAAGGTGGTGTCATCTGTATATCTGAGGTTATTGATATTTCTACCAGCAATCTTGATTCCAGCTTATCCTTTTCCAGTATGAAAAGGCAAAAATATACGACACTGAATGATGAACTCCCCAGCTCGGTAGGTGCCCAATATGCTACTGGAGATCAGTGGAGAAATAACTCCAGAAAGAATGAAGGGATGCAGCCAAAGCAAAAACAATACCCAGTTGTGGATGTGACTGGTGATAGAAGCAAGGTCCGATGCTGTAAAGAGCAATATTGCATAGGAACCTGGAATGTTAGGTCCATGAATCAAGGCAAATTGGAAGTGGTCAAGCAGGAGATGGCAAGGGTGAACATCAACATTCTAGGAATCAGCAAACTAAAATGGACTGGAATGAGTGAATTTAACTCAGATGACCATTATATCTACTACTGTGGGCGGGAATCCCTTAGAAGAAATGGAGTAGCCATCATAGTCAACAAAAGAGTCTGAAATGCAATACTTGGATGCAATCTCAAAAACGACAGAATGATCTCTGTTCGTTTCCAAGGCAAACCATTCAATATCACGGTGATCCAAGTCTATGCTCTGACCAGTAACGCTGAAGAAGCTGAAGTTGAATGGTTCTATGAAGACCTACAAGACCTTTTAGAACTAACACCCAAAAAATGATGTCTTTTTCATTATAGGGGACTGGAATGCAAAAGTAGGAAGTCAAGAAATACCTGGAGTAGCAGAAAAATTTGGCCTTGGAGTACAGAATGAAGCAGGGCAAAGGCTAATAGAGTTTTGACAGGGGAACAGACTGGTCATAGCAAACACTCTCTTCCAACAACACAAGAGAAGACTGTACACATGGCCATCACCAGATGGTCAACACTGAAATCAGATTGATTATATTCTTTGCAGCCAAAGATGGAAAAGCTCTGTACAGTCAACAAAAACAAGATCAGGAGCTGACTGTGGCTCAGATCATGAACTCATTATTGCAAAATTCAGACTTAAATTGAAGAAAGTAGGGAAAACCACTAGACCATTCAGGTATGACCTACATCAAATCCCTTATGATTATACAGCAGAAGTGAGAAATAAATTTAAGGGACTAGATCTGATAGACAGAGTGCCTGATGAACTATAGATGGAGGTTCGTGACATTGTACAGGAGAAAGAAAACAAGAGAAATGCAAAAAAGCAAAATGGTTGTCTGTGAAGGCCTTACAAATATCTGTGAAAAGAAGAGAAGCCAAAAGCAAAGGAGAAAAGGAAAGATATACCCATTTGAATGCAGAGTTGCAAAGAACAGCAAGGAGAGATAAGAAAGCCTTCCTCAGTGATAAGTGCAAAGAAAGAGGAAAACGATAGAATGGCAAAGAGTAGAGATCTCTTCAAGAGAATTAGAGTTACCAAGGGAACATTTCATGCAAAGATGGGCTCGATAAAGGGCAGAAATGGTATGGACCTAACAGAAGCAGAAGATATTAAGAACAGGTGGCAAGAATACAGAGAAATGTACAACAAAGATCTTCGTGACCCAGATAATCATGATGGTGTGATCATTCATCTACAGCCAGACATCTTGGAATGAGAAGTCAAGTGGACCTTCAGTTCAGTTCAGTTCAGTCGCTCAGTTGTGTCCGACTCTTTGCGACCCCATGAACTGCAGCACGCCAGGCCTCCCTGTCCATCACCAATTCCCGGAGTTCACTCAGACCTTAGGAAGCATCATTAGGAACAAAGCTAGTGAAGGTGATGTAATTCCAGTGGAGCTATTTCAAATCCTAAAAGATGATGCTGTGAAAGTGCTGCACTCAATATGCCA
Source organism: Capra hircus (assembly GCF_001704415.2). Taxonomy (NCBI): domain Eukaryota; kingdom Metazoa; phylum Chordata; class Mammalia; order Artiodactyla; family Bovidae; genus Capra; species Capra hircus. The sequence goes on along the minus strand of NC_030830.1, from coordinate 31,356,880 downwards.
GCAAATTTGGAAAACTCAGCCTTTGCCACAGGACTAAAGGTCAGTTTTCATTCCAATCCCAAAGAAAGGCAATGCCAAAGAGTGCTCAAACTACCACACAATTGCACTCATCTCACATGCTAGTAAAGTAATGCTCAAAATTCTGCAAGCCAGGCTTCAGCAATACGTGAACCGTGAACTTCCAGATGTTCAAGTTGGTTTTAGAAAAGGCAGAGGAACCAGAGATCAAATTGCCAACATCTGTTGAATCATCGAAAAAACAAGAGAGTTTCGGAAAAACATCTATTTCTGCTTTATTGACTATGCCAAAGCCTTTGACTGTGTGGATCACAACAAACTGTGGAAAATTCTGAGAGAGATGGGAATACCAGACCACCTGACCTGCCTCTTGAGAAACCTGTATGCAGGTCAGGAAGCAACAGTTAGAACTGGACATGGAACAACAGACTGTTTCCAAATAGGAAAAGGAGTACAAGAATACTGGAGTGGGTAGCCATTCCCTTCTCCAGGGGATCTTCCAGACCCAGGGATCGAACCCCAGTCTCCAGCAATGCAGCCACGTTCTTTACTGTCTGAACCACAAGGGAAGCCCCTGTATATAGCCCCTGTATATTTTATACACATTCACACACAAAAAAGAAATTTTAAAGGATGAGATAAAATGAATATAAAAATTTCTAGTTAATTCCTTCCTGACCTCTTCCCACTTTGGAGACAACTAAACTAACTACAAGAAAGGATGTGTTCTCCGGTGGTTAGAGACGTGGGCCCTGGAGCCAGGCTGCCTGAGTTCAGATCTCAGCTCTGCCACCTAACAGCTGAATGACTCTGAGGGAGCAATGAAAGCTCTTGGGGGTTCTGTCTCCCTGTCTATAAAATGGGCATGATTGATGTAATGAAGATCCTGCATGCTGCAGCTAAGACCCAACGCAGCCAAATAAAGAAATACATAAAAATTGTAAATACATTTTTCAATGGGGATGATAAGAAGAATTGATAATTAAGCAGGATTTCAGGGGCTCCTGGCAAGAGACAAGGGGGAGGGGCCGCTCCCAACCCACCCCTGGGGGGTGGGGTGACCATAGGACGCAGGCCCATTGCCCCTTTGGAATCATCCTCATTCCCAACTCCTGGGCAAGGCAGGTTCACCAAGCCAACACATAAAAGACCTACTGTGTGCTCAGCACCAAGCCAGTCAGTCTGAAGGATGATGTTCCCCAGGCGCACACGGTATGCAGGCTGCCTCGTAGATTCACAGAGTCTGATCACTATTGTGAGCATGGAGAAATGCAGACCCTGAGAGGACACTAACTCCTCAGAACACCAGTAGAGCTGGCGCTTCTCATGGCTGGAAAGAACTCTGAAAAGGAAATGTTAACAATGCCACGGCAATTCTGAGCAGCACAAGGAAGAGGGAGTGGGGAGGGAACCTTCCAGGTGGTGCCCACAGGAGCAGGGTATGCCTGTGAGGAGGGGAACCTAGACCTGCCAGCCTGTCACCAGCCTCTGCAGAGCGGAGAATGCAGACAACCTATGGGCAGGGCCCCAAACTCCCGCAGATCAGGTCGGTGCCCCTCAGCCCCTGCTCAGACCCTGGACCCGAGCTCTATTCTGGATCCACAGGCCCTATCCAATCCTCACTGGCCCGAGAGGATGTCCAAGCTCGTGGACCCCAGACTGCAGCTGTTCCCGGGTTACTGGCACTGACCTGACAGCTCCCAGGTCCTTGCTGAGTCATCAGCCTCCACCAAGTCACCCTCCTTGCAAACCTGCAGGGGGCTGCAGCTGTGTGGGCTCTGGCCCCCCACCCTTCAGAGGCTGCAGAGGGAGGGGAGCAGGTGGGTTTCCAGGAGCCTGCCCTCTGCCCACCCCAACTTCCTGCCCTCTCCATTGAGCATTCACAGACTCATAAGTGAAGTTGCTCAGTCGTGTCTGACTCTTTGCAACCCCGTGGACTGTAGCCTACCAGGCTCCTCTGTCCATGGGATTTTCCAGGCAATAGTCCTAGAAGGGATTGCCATTTCCTTTTCCAGGAGATCTTCCCAATCCAGGGATCGAACCCGGGTCTCCCGCATTGTAGACAGACGCTTAACTGTCACCCTCTAAAAATCACTTTCACCCCAAATTGACTTCTAGAGATCACTCTTCAGAATAGGGCTCCAGCTAGAGAATTGCAGACGACCCTCTCCCACCCCAACTGTCTCTGCTGACAGCTTTCTGCTGTATCTCCGCTAGTCCATCCTCCGGCCACTGTCCCCTCCCAGCTCTCCCTCTTCTCCCTCCCTTTTGGGTAGCTCACACGTGGCACAGAGCAAAGGTTCAGGAGGACGCCAGTGATACTCCAGGGCTGAGTCCCCGGTTCTGCCCTTTATTGCTGTGAGATCTTGGACAAGCTGTTTGACCTCCCTGTACCTCCGTTTCTTCACCTAAGAAGTGGAGATAATAATAGCACCTATCTCTTAGTTATTGTGAAGACTGGGATTAGAGACTGGCATTACTACTGACTCCTTACCCACCCTCCTTCCCCCACCTCCCAGCCTTCACTCTCTCCCCCTACACATACCCAGGGATTACACAGAGAGGTGAGACACATATAAGCATTTCATTAGAACCACTGCCTTTCTGAGACATGAGGGCAGTAGTGTGTTGGAGCCAATTTGCTTGGGTTTAGACAATGAGAAACATCTCTTCCCCACTTCTTCCTCATTAGCTTCATTTGGTAGGCTGAAATCAACCATGGTGGAAATATTTACACCACAGACATTGGCAAATGCTACAAATAAAGACTTTTCCCCAGAAAGGTGGTTGTTAAACAATTACCAGCACAACACTGCCTGGAGATCAGGGTACCCTGGGCATAATCACTATAGTTAACCCCTGGGAAAGGGCTGGAGGAGCCCTGAAGGGGCTGTGAGTAGAGATAGCCTGCCCCCTTTTTCCCCATCCCACCTCCCAGCTCCACTGCAACCCTGTTCCTAAACCACTGAGATTGCCTCCTGACTGGGGTCCCCACCGTAACTCAACCTCCTCCAATCTCCTCCCTAACCTGGAGAGCAAACCCATTCTAGGCCTTCTTCTTAGAATGAAGATAGGCCCACCAGGCTCTTCCTCTGAGTACTTCCCAGCCTTATTTGTATTGCTTATTGCTGCCTTGGGCTTCCCTGGTGGCTCAGAGGTTAAAGCATCTGCCTGGAATGTGGGAGACCAAGGTTTGATCCTTGGGTTTGGAAGATTCCCCTGGAGAAGGAAAGGGCAACCCACTCCAGTACTCTTGCCTGGAGAATCCCCTGGAGGGAGGAGCCTGGTAGGCTACGGTCCATGGGGTCCCAAAGAGTTGGACATGACTGAGTGACTTCACTTTCTTTCCCTTTCTTTTTCTTTCATTCCTGCCTCAGGGCCTTTGCCCCTGTTATTCCCCTCTGCCTGGGTTGCAATTCCCAGCCTCCATGCCCATTTCCCAGAGCAAACTGCCAATCTTCAGATCTCAGCGGTTTCCAGGAAGACCTTCCCTAATTGTTCACCCTACCTCCAGGGAACCGTGCTTATCACTGTTTTTATCATTTTTATAGGGGTGATTATCTTATGTCTCACTCACAAAGATGGTAAGCTTCAGGAAGAAATGTGATAAATATCTGCCCTATGGATGAATGAGTGAATAAATGAAAGATCTAGTTGGAATCCTGGCTTTAGGGAGTAAGCAACCCCTTTTAAATCATGTGGGGAAGGCTATGCCTGTAGTCAGGGCCTGGGCCCCGGGTCAGAGTCTAGGTTCTCTGTCCCATCTTTGACCCACCGTGGGACCTGGCAAGCCTCTGTTTCCTCTTCTGTAAAATAGGATAATACTAAGGGCAATTACGTGTTTGGCATAACCCCAAAGTTGCTATGAGATCTGATACAATATCAGCGCGAGAAATTTCTATGAACTGTCCAAACAAGTCTGTAGAGAGCTTGGGTTTAGGTCCCAGCCCCACTGCACGATAGCTGGGTTAGGTTGGAGAAGTTACTCAATCTCCTTGAGTTTTCATCTCCTCAGCTGTGCAGTGCAATCCCAACCTCACAGGGCAGTGGGCAGGTCAATCGCTCAGCCCCGAGTCTAACGCGGAGTAAGCACGGAGCTCCGTGGGTGGCCAGGGCAACTGTTACCTTTGGCTCCAAACCTCTCTTACACAGGATCTGTGTGGAACTGCTTACTGAGAAACCAGAGGACGATGGGTACACCTGGGCCAGGAGGGTGGATCAGGCCTCCTGGGGAGAGGCCTCCCCGAGCATCTCTTCTGGGCCAGGCACCGTGCTGCACACACAGCAGCGGGCAGCAGGCCCTCTGGGTCGGCCCCAGGCGGTTCCTTCCACAGCAGTAGCCCAGGAAGAAGGTGAGGCCAGCCACCGGGGGAGCGTCTGGGGAGGCTCCGGCCGTAGGCAGGAGTCTGGGGGAAGCAGGCCACAGGACATTATGCAGTGAGGTTGGCCTGCTCAGAGTGCGGGAATAGGGCCTCCCACTTGGACAGGCCATGCTGAGCACTTGAATGGAGCGTGGAAAGGCAGGTACCGCATCTGAGCACCTGCTGCAGGTCAGGCTCTAGCCTGGGCACTTCACACCGCATCGGAACAATCCTGCCAGAAGGCGCTCCTAGCTCACTTGTTTCTGTCATTTGCTGTTGGTGTGCTGGGTCTTCATTGCCATGCGGGCTTTTCTCTAGTTGCGGCGAGCAGGGGCTACTCTCTAGTTGCGGTGAACGGGCTTCTCATTGCAGTGGCTTCTCTTGTTGCAGAGAGCTCGGGCTCCAGGGCGCACAGGCTTCCGTAGCTGTGGCTGCCGGGCTCTAGAGCACAGGCTCAATAGTTGTGGCGCACAGGCTTAGTTGTTCCGCGCCATGTGGGTTCTTCCTAGATCAGGGATTGAGCCCGGGTCTCCAGCACTGGCAAGTGGATTCTTTACCACTGAGCCACCAGGAAGCCCTCCTAGCTCACTTTTAAAGGGAGGAAACAGAGGCTCAGAGCAGGGGTGGGTGACTTGCCCAAGGTCACTTAGCCAAAATGTGCTCAGCCACGAATCCTAATCCTAAACCAGCCGCTTTCCCTGCCCCATCCTGGTTCTCTGGGGAAGGAGGCCAGGCCCTAGGAAGACCTGCTCTGGGCTGCCTCAGGGGAAGAAAACGGAGTACCAGGGCTCAGGGGCCTGGTCACTCTCTCCCAAGTCACTTCCACTTCCAGGTAGAGGTGGGGACTCTGTGTTCCTCTAGAAGAGTAATATCATTAAGAGTATTATTAGATATAATTTAATGAGCGGTTATTATGTGCTGGTGAGCTTTCATTAACTCGTTAATCCTCAAAACAGCCCTGTGGCTGGGTCCCATGATTATCCCCATATACAGATGAGAAATTGAAGTCCCCCAAAGCCAGCATTGATTCCTCTGGCACCTCTTCTGCTTCCTTGGAAAAATAAGGTGTGTGGTCAGGGCGCTGTGGAACACTGAACCAGAGGCACGTTGTGACTGAGGAAAGGATGAGTGGGTTGGGAAGTCCCCCCTCACGTCTGCCCCAAGTCCCCCAGGCTGCAGTGAGAGCCTCACATTCCATAGCTTCTCTGGGCCAGTTGGCAGCCACCCCCCACCTCGTGGCCTTGGCCCATCCTCTCCTGGGGGGTCGATTCTTCTTTGTTCCCCCGGCCCCAGGGAAGCGTCCTTACCCCAGAGGGGCTGGCTGAGGTCATGGGTCTGTGCCCCCTCCCCAGGCCAGCATGGCCATGCCGGCAGCCCCGTCAATCAGGTGCAGCCAGCTCAGCAGCTGGCCTTTTATTTCCTAAATTAAAAGGGCTTGTGATTCCTGATTGAATTAAAGGCGGGAAGGTCAGTTCTAAGACCAGCAGGGAGGTTTCAATCACAGGAGACTGGAGGCAGCCAGGGTGGGCAGGAGGGCGGGACGTGGAGCAGACGAGGTTGGGGCTGTCACTTCTCTCCCAGACTAGCCCGAGGTGGAGCACGGTGGAGGATGGTTATACCCCCCAACACACACACAAGCCTTTGGAGCATGTTGGTTTGAATCAGAGAAGTTTCATTTCCCTTTTGCCTCTTGCACAGTAGGCAGCCTTCACCACTGTACTAGGAAGCCTCACTTGCTTATCTATCGGTTAAATACCCTCAGAAAACTGCCTTCCACAGTACGCCTCACTTGCTTATCTATCGGTTAAATACCCTCAGAAAACTGCCTTCCACAGTACGCCTCACTTCCTATTGACAGCAAGTTCTTTTTGGCTTCTCTTCCAAATTCCATGTTGGGGACTTCCCTGGTGGTCCAGTGGTTAAGAATCCACCTGCCAATGCAGGGGACGCGAGTTTGATCTCTGATCCAGGGATCCTGAGCTCTGCAACAAGAGAAGCCACCACGCAAGCCTGGATGGGAGGGGAGTTTGCAGGAGAAAGGATACACGCATATGCTGAGTCCCTTCACAGTTCACCTGAAACTATCATGACATTGTTGATCAGTTATACCCCAATACAAAATAACAAGTTTAAAAAAAAAGAAAAATTAAAAAAAAGAGAAGCTACTGCACACAGCAACTAGAGAGTAGCCCCCACTCACCGCAGCTAGAGACAGCCAGTGCAGCCATAATTAAACAAATAAAAACAAAACAAACTCCACCTTGGACCTTCAGGAGATGCGGAGGATGGAGCTTCTTGCTCTGGAGTCATAAAGGACATTTAGCCTGCTTTTCCTCCACATGTGACTCAGGCTCTGGGTGCCACAAACCTCTAGAGCCTTCCCAGAAAGTGAAGTCGCTCAGTCGTGTCCGACTCTTTGCGACCCCATGGATGGTAGCCTACTAGGCTCCACAGTCCATGGGATTTTCCAGGCAAGAATATTGGAGTGGGCTGCCACTTCCTTCTCCAGGGGATCTTCCCAACCCAGGGATCAAACCTGGGTCTCCTGCATTGCAGACAGATGCTTTACCATCTGAGCCACTAGGGAAGCCCCTTCCCAGAGACCTGGGCATAAGAGAAGATTGCAGTGAGCCTCAGGAGACCTCGGTCCTGGCTGTGTGCCCTGGGGAAAACCCCCTTTTTTTGTCATGGGACTCAGTTTCCCCTTTTATGCAATGGGCAGCACAGCCCTTACAAGGTTGGCCCCCGGCCTTCCTTTCTGGATAGCCAGGGTTAGGATGTGGCTTCTCACGTGGTCTGGCAGTGAGGCCCTCTTGTGTAACCATGGGGACCCCTGCCAAAGGACTAGTCAGGAGTGGCCAGGCCTTGATCCCTGCCCCTGCCAGGTGCATAGGGAAACCCTGGAGAAAAGGCCCCAATGTCTTCCAAGAAGAAACAGGCTTTCCCATGGTAGGTGTGAATGGGGTTAGACGTCAGGAGGAACTGACTTCCAAATGAGGGTGGTTTCTGAAACAGATCATACGAAAGCCCTCTCTCCTTCCTACCTCCCCACCTCAGCCCCAGTGGCATCTCCATGGGGGAAGCCTAAGATATAAGGGTCATTCTGCAGCCTGTGAGACTGAGGTCAGACATGGAAAAGAACTTCCAAATAGTGGGCTAGATAAGGAGTGTCCTACATCATCAAAGAAGGGGTTGCCCTGGGGCCTATTAAGGAACTGGGGAGTCACAGGCCACACCGGAGGCAGTGGAGGTGAGATCTGGGCTGGGGTCCAGCGAGCAGCGTCCTCCTCGCTGGCCTTGAGCGGATCCTTCTCCTCTACTGCAGATGGGAGGTGATGATGCCAGCTTACCAAACAAGGTAGGGTCAGGCTGCCAATGGCAGGGTGATGTGGCGGCTGAGAGACAGTGTTGCGGGTGGCTTTGCCCTGTGTATTTGGATGTTGTACATCCTTCCAGAAGTAAACCATATCATATTTTTAATGCCTTGGCATAGGTTGTGCCCTTCTCTACAGGCAGATCCATGGCCCTTTCCAGCTGCTCTTGCAAGTACTTTGAGCTCATTGAACTCACTGAATCTTCTAAGTGACTGTTGTTAGCCCCATTCAGAGCACACCAAGACTCAGAGAGGACTAGCGACTGGTCCAAGCTTAGCACTAGCCCTTAGCGGGCTCCAGGGCAGTGCTCCTATGGTGGATATATTCCAGTCTCTGCACTGTCCAACATGGTAGTCACCAGTCCCATGTGGCTTTCATCTTTTACTTCTTAAAATACATATTTATATGATTTATTTGGCTGCACTGGGTCTTAGTTGTGGTGCATGGAGTCTTCAATCTTCCTTCCGGCTTGCAAATTCTTAGCTGCAGCATGTGGGATCTAGTTCCCTGACCAAGGATCAAACCTGGGCCCCTTGCATTGGCAGCACAGAGTCTTACTCACTGAACCACCAGGGAAGTTCCCCATGTGGCTTTTAAGCATTTGCCATGTGACTCATGCAACTGGGGAACTTTGGATTCTAATTTTACTTAATTTTAGTAACAGCCACATAGGGCTAATGGCTACTGTACTTCAGACTCTGCTGAGCCATGAGCAGGGACCATCTAGATGTATCCCCGTCATGTTCCAACCACCCTCCTCCTGGCTGCTCCCAGCCCAGACTTCCAGGAAAGCTCTCTCTTTTTTTCCCACATTCCTCTGTGAGGGCTCCTTTGTCCCACCCACAGCTACCTGCGGATTCCCTACCTGCCCTGAAGGTGTCCTGGAAGGCAGGGGCTGCCAGGGGCCGTCTGTGTGAGCTCCCGGTAGGGTCTGACCCTGTGAGGTCTAAAAGCCTCACATGACACCAGGCAGAGAACACTGCTCCCCACTCCAGAGGGGACCCAGCCCTCCTTGGTGGATGCTTAGTGACCCACGACAACTGCGGAGGCGTGTGTCGACAGCCCTCCCACACCAGGGCCTCAAGCTGGAGGATTCCCTCTGGGTCACACCCTCTCCTGGGTCTGACAGGCCTCCAGATCTGTCCGCAGGGCCCTAATACAGCCCTGGACTCTGGAGCTGCAGGAAGGGGTCAGGCACAGGCGCCAGAGTCATGGGAGCTGGAAGGTTCCATTCCCCCAGAGAACTCCCTGGGGGAGCTCTGGAGGACTGCAGGGGAAGAGATGGACTTCCCAGAGGGCCATGACGTAGAAATGTTTTCAGCGAGGTGGGCAGGTGGGAGGAAGCATCTGCTGCAGGAAGTAGAGCGAAGTCAAGGGCACAGAGGCTTTCTGGTTTGGCTTCATGGTCACATGGGAAAGAAGGGTCAAATCTACAGAGAGCCAGGTCAGAGCACGCAGCTGGCTGATAACATCGATAGCCACGTGCGGCAGCGCGCCTTGCAGGCCAGCGCCTTCCGGACCCGTCACACCCATCGTCTCACTTGGTCCTCACAATCGCCCGAGGGGTGGATATGCCAGACAAACGAGGAAATGCAGGCTCCAAAAGAAAGCCACCTGCCCGGGTCCCAGAGCTGGCAGGTTGTGCCCCCGACCGCCTGGCCTCGCCCGACGCTGCACACGCCCGCCTCCTTCCTGAGACTCTGCCACTTCACTCTGCAAACAGCAGATTTCAAGGAAGGTCTGGCCGGGTGTGTGCTGATTGCTGAGTGGGAATGGTGAGTGGGAATGGGAAAGGCTGGAGGCCGCGAGCCAGAGCAGGAATGGCTGCTTAATTGGGAAATAGGAAGCCTGTCCTGAGGTTCTTAGGAAACTGGATCAGGAGGGTGAGGGAAGGCCAGGTGGTGGGGGTGGGGCAGAAGAGGACTGGGTTAGAGAAGGAGTTTTGAGTTTAGAGCATGTTAAATTTGAGGGGCCCTGAGAACTTCAGGGCTCTGCAGCTCAGAGAAAAAGCCCTGAGGTAGGGACTTCCCTGGCCATCTAGTGGTTAAGACTTCACCTTCTAAATGCAGGGGTTGTGGGTTCAATCCCTGGTCAGGAAGCTAAGATCCCACATGCCTGAGGGCCAAAAAGCAAAATAGAAGCAATATTGTAATGAATTCAATAAGGACTTAAAAAAAAATGGTGCAGTTCAGTTCAATCGCTCAGTGTCCGACTCTTTGCGACCCCATGAATTGCAGCACGCCAGGCCTCCCTGTCCATCACCAACTCCCAGAGTTCACTCAGACTCATGTCCATCGAGTCCGTGATGCCATCCAGCCGTCTCATCCTCTGTCGTCTCCTTCTCCTCCTGCCCCCAATCCCTCCCAGCATCAGAGTCTTTTCCAATGAATCAGCTCTTCGCATGAGGTGGCCAAAGTACCAGAGTTTCAGCTTTAGCATCATTCCTTCCAAAGAAATCCCAGGGCTGATCTCCTTCAGAATGGACTGGTTGCATCTCCTTGCAGTCCAAGGGACTCTCTAGAGTCTTCTCCAACACCGCAGTTCAGAAGCATCAATTCTTCGGCACTCAGCCTTCTTCACAGTCCAACTCTCACATCCATACATGACCACAGGAAAAACCATAGCCTTGACTAGACGGACCTTAGTCAGCAGAGTAATGTCTCTGTTTTTGAATATGTTATCTAGGTTAACATTAAAAAAAATAAATCTTAAAAACACTCGAGGTAGAAGAAAGGATTTGGAAGTCAGTGAAGATCATGGCATCCGGTCCCATCACTTCATGGGAAATAGATGGGGAAACAGTGGAAACAGTGTCAGACTTTATTTGGGGGGGCTCCAAAATCACTGCAGATGGTGACTGCAGCCATGAAATTAAAAGACGCTTACTCCTTGGAAGAAAAGTTATGACCAACCTAGACAGCATATTCAAAAGCAGAGACATTACTTTGCCAACAAAGGTCCATCTAGTCAAGGCTATGGTTTTCCCAGTGGTCATGTATGGATGTGAGAGTTGGACTGTGAAGAAGGCCGAGCGCCGAAGAATTGATGCTTCTGAACTGTGGTGTTGGAGAAGACTCTTGAGAGTCCCTTGGACTGCAAGGAGATGCAACCAGTCCATTCTGAAGGAGATCAGCCCTGGGATTTCTTTGGAAGGAATGATGCTAAAGCTGAAACTCCAGTACTTTGGCCACCTCATGCGAAGAGTTGACTCACTGGAAAAGACTCTGATGCTGGGAGGGATTGGGGGCAGGAGGAGAAGGAGACGACAGAGGATGAGATGGCTGAATGGCATCATGGACTCGATGGACATGAGTCTGAGTGAACTCTGGGAGTTGGTGATGAACAGGGAGGCCTGGCGTGCTGCGATTCATGGGGTCGCAAAGAGTGGGACACGACTGAGCGACTGAACTGAACTGAACTGAACTGTGGACAGTTGAGGCCTCAGGTGGACTGATAAGGAAGGGAGACCCCAGTCTCACCCTAAGGCCTTCTGGTCTCTCTGGGACCAGAAGTGGTAGGCCTTCAAGGACATGGAGGAGGAGACCCCGGGGAACATAGGAGATCAGAGGCTCGGCTCAGGAAGATGGGAACGCAGAGGCCCCAGCTGATTTGGTGCCCAGGAGGTCCTGGCGGGGCCTGCAAAGCAAGGACCAGGGGTGAGCAGGAGCAGAAGACAGGCTGTGTGGTGGGAAGTGGGGGTGGGGGGCATTCTCGGGGAAGAAGAGGAAGATGGGGCAGTGTTTGGAGGGGCAGTGCGGTGCACTTCTGGGGGGCTCCAGGCACGCCCCATTGTCCACCTGCCTGGCTCCATCTCGTGAGAGCGGCTCCTCTGAGCTCCTCCCCAACACCCTCCCCAGAGTACTTTAAAAAGTGCTGAGCCCACTGCAGGCCCTGGGAAGGGTTTGCTGATTCACAGAGGTGGAAGGCATAGCAGCCAGAAGATGGAAGAGCCCTCACCCTGCCCTGGGGAGGGCGGGCATCCTGAGGCCTGGGCACACGGTGGCCTGGAGGATGCAGGCGGGGCAGCAGCACCCCCGCCATCCTGCACACACACTCTGTGCCCAGGTGGAGGTCAGCAAGGGCCAGCCCCAAGAGCCAGGAAAAGAGAGACAGACCCATGGATGGACGGATAGCCCCTGAGGCAGAGGAGAAGAGTGCCATATGAGCAGTCCTAGCACAATGGTTCTCCAGGACAGGGCACAATTCCCGCCAGCGGGGAATCAAGGAGGGCTCCATGGAGGAAGTGGCGCAAGTGCTGGGCCCTGTAGAGGTAGAGGGAAAGCGCACAGGCAGGAGGTGGAGAGGCCTTGCCAGCATCGGGCCGGGGGCCTGGTTGGTTAGCTCCTGTGGGGGCTGGCTGTGAGGGATGAGTGACATGAGACCAAAAGGAAGCTGGGTTCCAGTAGAGAGAGCTTTGAATGTCCCACTGAAGAGTCTGAACTTTATCCTGCGGGCAGAAGCGAGCACTTGCAGGATTGACAGCAGGAGGGACCCCTGTGGTAGGGGGGGTTGTGGGAGGGCAGCAGGGTCCTCAGTGGGAGAGCAGAGGAAGGGAACTCTCCCACAGCCAGGCTGGTAAAAATAGCTAGGAATTCCGCCAGGATAAAAATAGACGTGGGCGGGGGTGTTCACCTGTACCGACAGGTAGGAAAAGTATGTCATGGCTGAGGGCCACCTGACAGGTCACGAGAGGGAGCCGGATCCCCATAGAGCGGCTGCTTCCTCCTCCACCCTTGGAGACCCAGACCCTCTGGGCAGCTCTGAGCAAGGTCTGACCACGAGGTGCGGTCTGGAGTTGGCTCTCCTGGGCCTGCAGGCCACCCTCTCTCTCCCGCTCCGGTTCAGGGCAGGCCTGGCTTTGGACATCTTCTGAGAGTCCTCTGGACATCTGCCTTGCTTTCATCTTGTTTCTGAAAAGAGTCTCTTCCCCGAGGGCAAAGCATCTCTCTCCTAGATGTCTGCACTGGGTTTTTTTTCTTGCTGCTGTTATTTTTAGCTGTGCTCAGTTGCTCAAATGTGTCCAACTCTTCGGGACCCCATGTGCTGTGGCCCGCCAGGATCCTCTGTCTGTGGGATTTCCCAGGCAAGAATACTGGAGTGGATTGCCATTTCCTTCTCCAGGGGATCTTCCTGACCCAGGGATTGAACCTGAGTCTCCTGCGTTGGCAGGCAGGTTCTTTACCACTGAGCCATCAGAGAAGCCTATTTTTAGTTACTATTCAGTAAAATGTACTTTCTCTTCCTTCTAGTATACAGTTCCATGAGTTTTAACATATGTCTAGATTCGTGCAAGCACCACCACAATTCAGGATATAGAACTATTCCTCATCCCCTAAAAATCCCTCATGCTATCCCTTTATAATAAGTTACACCCTCACCACACCCATAACCCTGGCAACCACTAATCTGTTTTCCATCACTATAATTTTGTCTCTTTGAGACTGTCAACTAAATGGAATTGTTCAGCACGTAACCTTTAGACTAGTTTCTCTCACGGAGCACAAATGTCTGAGATCCATCCAAGTTGTTGCATGTCTCGATATTGTGCCTTTTAATTGTTGAGTAGTATTCCATTGTCTGGATGTACCATACTTTATTTAACCATTCACTCACTGAAGGACATTTAAATCGTTTCCAGCTTTCGACTAGTATAAATAGAACTGCTGTGTACATTCACGTACAAACTTTCATGTGAAGAAAAGTTTTCATTTCTCTGGGATTGCTGGGTCATTTGGGAAGCATGTGTTTAACTTTACAAGAAACTAACATACCGTTTTTCCAAGTGCATGTACCAATGTACATTGAGGGTCCCACTTCCTCTGCATTCTTATCAGCATTTGGTTCTGTCAAATAGTTTTTTTTTTTAAATTCTTTCATTACATATAATTGTATGTTTTGGGGTTTTGTGTGTGTGTGTGTGTGTGTGTGTGTGTGTGTGTTTTTCCCTTTTTTGGCTGCACTGAGTCTTCATTGTGTTGCAAGGGTTCTCTAAAGCAGAACGGCTTTAGTTTCCCTGCAGCACGTGGGATCTTAGTTCCCCAACCAGGGATCAAACCTGTGTCCCCTCCTTTGGAAAGCAAATTCTTAACCACTGGACCACCAAGGAAGTCGCGAGAGCTTTTATTAGAGCTATCCTTATAGGTGTGTTTTTTCTGGAGTTTGTGTGGTGTATCTCATCAAGATTTCCACTCGCATTTCCCTCATGGCTAATGATGTTGAATATCTGCTCATGCATTCGGCTGTCATCTTTACATCCTTATGGTGAAGTGTCTGCACAAGCCCTTTGTCCAGTCTTTAATTGGGTGGCTTGTTTTCTTGCTGTTGAGCTTTGAGAGTTCTTTACAGAATCTGGATAGAAGTCCTTTTCTGGGTGTGCGGTTTGCAGATATTTTTTCCCACTCTGAAGTTAGTCTCTTCATTCTTTTGGCAGTGTCTTTGGCATAGCAAAAGTTTTGAATTTTAATGAAGTTTGATTTATCGGTTTTTCCTTTCATGAATCATGTGTCGGTATCATTTTTAAAGCCCTTCACATCACCCTGAGTCATGAAGATTTTCACTTATGTGATCTTCTGAAAGTTTTACTGTTTTATGTTTTACATTTAGATCTCTGATCCATTTTGATTTGCTCTTTGTATTTAGGTCAGAGCTAATATTTTTGCTCAGGGTGACCAGTTGCTCTAACGCCATCTGTTGAAAAGACTACCTTTCCTCCACCAACATGTCTATACCACTGTACCTGCTCATCACATTTGTGTGTGTCAATTTCTGGACATTCTATTCTATTTCATTGATCTATTCCATCACTTTGCCTTGGTTACTGTCTTGATGACTGTAGTTTTATGCTAAGTCTTAAAATTGAATGGATTCCTCCTACTTTATTCTTTTGTTTTCTAAATTGTTTTTTGTTATTCTAGTTCTTGCAGATGGTGACTGCAGCCATGAAATTAAAAGACGCTTACTCCTTGGAAGAAAAGTCATGACCAACCTAGATAGCATATTCAAAAGCAGAGACGTTACTTTGCCGACTAAGGTCCGTCTAGTCAAGGCTATGGTTTTTCCTGTGGTCATGTATGGATGTGAGAGTTGGACTGTGAAGAAGGCTGAGCGCCGAAGAATTGATGCTTTTGAACTGTGGTGTTGGAGAAGACTCTTGAGAGTCCCTTGGACTGCAAAGAGATCCAACCAGTCCATTCTGAAGGAGATCAGCCCTGGGATTTCTTTGGAAGGAATAATGCTAAAGCTGAAACTCTAGTACTTTGGCCACCTCATGTGAAGAGTTGACTCATTGGAAAAGACTCTGATGCTGGGAGGGATTGGGGGCAGGAGGAGAAGGGAACGACAGAGGATGAGATGGCTGGATGGCATCACGGACTCGATGGACGTGAGTCTGAGTGAACTCCGGGAGATGGTGATGGACAGGGAGGCCTGGCGTGCTGCGATTCATGGGGTCACAAAGAGTCAGACATGACTGAGCACCTGAACTGAACTGAACTGAACCCATCTGTAAATTTTAGAATCTACTTGTTAATATCTAACCCATGTTAATTTCTAGCCCTTGTTGATATCTAATTCCTGCTGAAATACTGTTCATCATTGTGTCCAATCCATAATTCACTTTGGGAAAATTGACATCTTTAGTACATTGAACCTTCCAACCCATGGATACAGTATACTGTTGATTTGTATCAGTCCTCATTGATTTCTCTTTTTTTTGGCCACACCTGTAAGGCATGTGGGATCTTAGTTCCCTGACCAGGGATTGAATCCAGGCCCCCTGCAGTGGAAACATGAAGTCTTAGCCACTGGGCCACCAGGGAATTCCCTTCATTGATTTCTTGCAAAAACATTCTGTAGTTTTCAGCATATAGATCCTGCATAGCACATTATGGTCTTTATTTGTTCAGCTCATACTTGGCTCTTCCATTAGACTATCAGCCCCGCAAGGGCAGGGATCATATCCATGTTGCACCTGCTATGTTCAGTGAGCTCCCTGGGGTCTTCCCTTGTGTGAAGGGCAGGGTGTGAAGCAGGCTCTCACTAAGTATTTCTGAGTGAATGACAGTACTTCTGCATTCATTTTATGTAATCTTCTCTAAATCCCTTCAGGATAGAGATTATGCTCCTTACTTCATGAAGGAGAAAACCCAGGCTTGGAAAGGAGCTGTAGTAGCATCATTCTAAGACTGGAGCTAAAGATTCACATCCCTTGGCATACATACCCTATAAAATCCCCTCCCTTTGAGTGTGGAAAATACCCCTGAATATGATGAGATATCATTTCTGTGATTAGATCACACTCTATGGCAAAGATGAAAGGATTTTGCAGATGTAATTAAAGTCCCTAAGCAGTTGACTTTGAGTTAATCACAAAGGAGATTTTCTTGGGTGGATCTGACCTAATCAGGTGTGCCTTTAAAAAAAGGAAAGAATTTTTTAAGAAAATGTGGACCATTTTTAAAGTCTTTATTGAATCAGTTTCCCAGGGGGCACTAGTGGTAAAGAACCCCCCCTGCCAATGCAGGAGATGCGAGGGATTTGGGTTCCATCTCTGGGTCAGGAAGATCCCCTGGAGTAGGAAATGGCACCCCTCTTCAGTATTTTTGCCTGGAAAATTCCATGGGCAGAGGAGCCTGGTGGGCTACAGTCCATGGGGTCACAAAGAGTCGGACACAACTGAGCAACTTTCCTTCCCTTTCCCTTTTTGGCCATGAAGCCTATGGGATCTTATCTCCCCAACAAAGATCGAACCCACACCCCCTGCATTGGAAGGTGAAGTCTTAATCACTAAGCTGCCAGGGAAGCCCCTGCCCCTAGGTGTGCCTTTTAAATGAGAGTCTAGGGGACACAGATGGAACAAGTCACAGAGATCTGAAATAGCCCAGGTGCCTTCCTGTTGGCCTTGAGGAAGCAAACTGCCATGTTATGGAGCGGGTCACATGGCCGGGAAGAACATGGGCCTCTATATTGGGGCCCCCAGTCCCCCAGCTGCAAGGAACTTGGCAGAGATAATCTCAGATGACATCATAGTCCCAGCCAACACCTTGATTTCAGCCTGCTGCAACCCAGGACAGAGAACCCAGTGATGCTGTGCCCAGACTTCTGAGCTACAGAAACTGTGCAATAAGAGATGGGTGTGGTTTTAAGCTAAGTTTATGGCGATTTGTTATGCAGCAATAGGAAATGAATACAAGGCCCTATGCTGGGGTCCCCACGTGGGTCTCTAGGCTGCCAAGATCTTTCTCCACGCTATTCAAGCAGCTCCTGATGGCTTCTCCTCTTAGGGAGCAAGAGGAGCCTTCCAAGTTCATGCCTTTTGTTCTGCTGTATTTTGTTCTTCCGTTTAGACCTCAGGCTTACAGAGCTCTGTGATACTCATTAATGGTCCATAGGCAGCCCATTTCAATTTATGTTGGTTAGTTAGTTGGTTTTAATAGCACAATAAACTTACTTACCACCACCCAGAACAATAGCTAGTTCTTGTTCTAACATCCATAAAGTCACCACCCAGAACAATGGCTAGTTCTTGAGAATAGCCACATCTCACCAAGGCCCTCACTCTGCTCAGCCCTTCCACCTAAATTTAACATTCATCATTCCCTTGCTTAATACTTTATAGAGTTTAATCACATCCATGTGGATTCCATAAAATTCATTTTAACATTTTAATGGTTTTTAGCTTTATAAAAAGAATCATGGGGTACATAATTTCTAGGGATTTTTTCATCTCAATTTTTTGTTGCCAAGATTCATGCATAATGTGGCAAACTAAAGGAGGCCATTCATTTTAACTGCTGTATAGCATTTCATCCTGTGACCACACAGTCACAGCCTGTCCATCCACTCTGCTGCTGATGGGTATCTGGGTGGTTTCCAGCCCTGCTATCATCAACCACACTACTCTGAACATTCTCATGCAAGTCTCCTGGTTAATTAATCCATTTCTGTGTCTATTCTGCTTGAATAAAGGCAAGGAAAGGACTTTGTTTCTTTGTCACAGGGGAAACAGGAGCCTAACAGAACTTCCCGCTAGGGCCCCACCCTTGACTGATTGCTCCCACTGCACTCACCCCAAACTGCTGCTCCCAAAAGATACATCCAAATGCTGTCAGCCCAGACACCCAGATATGGGGCCCTGAGCCCCGCTGCCACCCACCCAGGGAGTGTCAAGAGCACACAGCTGCTCCCCCCCCACCACCTGAGTTTCAAACTCAAGAATCAGCTCCAAGGAAGCTCCCTGACCACAGCGGCAGCTCCCTCATGGCTTTGGCCTCAAGGACGTCACTCTGTGCACTTGGAACTCAATATTCCAGAGTGTCCCCTGGCCTAGACCACCACAGAACAAGTGATGATGGCAAGTGCAGCAGCAAGTTGGCCAAGCGGGAAGTGAAATGTAGCCCCAGGCCAGCCCCTGCCCTTGCCGGACCTCGATGGAGACCCTGGTTGAGTCACTGACCCCTCTGGAGCTAGAGTGTCCTCACACAGCCCAGAGGCGATGCCCACCCAATGAGATAAGAGGTTTGACATCTGGCTGGAGGGAAAGTACGAGAGGGTGGAAAGGCCTGAGAGCAGTTCAGGGTCCTTCCTGTGCAAAGCACTCTAGCCAGGGCTGAACAGAAGTGATGCTCATGCCCAGAGTCCCTCACTGTATTGTCACATGAAGCAGGAGGGGACGATACCCTCTCCAGGCTGTGATCCTGTCTCCCTGCCCCCTGACTGCCGTCTCAGCACGAGCTGACCTCACCTCCATGGGTGGCATGGGGAATGAGAGTCCTGGGTATGGGACAAGGGAGCCCAGCAACTAGGGACTCAGCCCTCTGCAAACAGAACTGAATCAAAACCCCAGCTCCACCCCTTTCCAGCTGTGTGACCAGGCAGCTTGCCTAAGATTTTCAATCCTCAGTTTCCTCACCTAGACAATGCACTATGTTGTCGTGATTAGCAGTCCCCTCCTCGTGCTCCTGCCTTGACTCTGCCACTGACTAGATATGTGACCCTGGACAAGTCACTGAATCTTCCAGTGCTTTCGTTTCCTCAATTGTAAACTAGGGTTGCAAATGCTAGCCACCTCACAAATGAAAATTAAATGAGCTGATGTTTGTAAAGAGATTGAGTGCCTGGCACACAGTAAGATCTCAGTAGCGACGATCAGAGTGATAGCCAGCATCATTCATTCATTTGCTTAAGTAGTTTCAGTGGTGGGGGGAAGTCAACTATGAACCAGGCACTTTGTCTGAAACTGTGGGGGAGGGACCTCCCTGGTGGGGTCCCGTGGCTAAGACACTTTGCTCCCAGGTTTGCAGGGGGCCCAGGTGTGATTCCTGGTCAGGGAACTAGATCCCACAGGCTGCAACGAAGATCCTGCACACTGCAATGAAGATTGAAGATTCTGCATGCTGCAACTAAGACCTGGTGCAGCCAAATAAATACACATATATATAAGCTACAGGGGAAACACAGCAGAGAAAGACTGCCTTCAAAACTCAAACTCTCACCACCTAATGACTCTGAGACAGACCCAGGCACCCGAGAGGGGCGGAGGAGGGGCTGTGCTGCCTGTTAACTGGGTGCTTGGCTAGAGAGAAATCAGGGAGCTTCATGAGGGAGGTGGTACTTAGGGATGGGACCTTTAGGAGGACTGGGAGTTTGTACGGAGGGGGAAGAGGGCAGAGAGAAGTGCTTTATCCAAACATTACTGTCCAGCAATGTGGGGAACACACCCCCAGGTGCAGCTAAGTCTTAGCCCTTCCCTGTTCAGAGAAGAAATTGAGGACCAGAAAGAAGGGGTCCTGCAAAGCCCAGTTGGTGACAGAGACCCTAGGACTCCAGGCCACACTCTGACACCAGTGAAGCTCCATCGCCCTGCCTGATCAGCTACTGCTGTGGAGCGGAGCACCCCAGAACTGAGTGGCTGAACCACGTCACTTGATAACATCTCATGTGCCTGTGGGTTGGGGTCCTGGGATGGGCCTGGGAAGGGCTCTGGCTCAAGTCGTGTCCTGTGGTTTTAGTCCAATGGTGGCTGGAGCTGGAGCTGCAGGAGGCAGTCTGGACGTCTCTGCTCTTCACATAGTCAGGGCCTGGCCCTATGGTCTCTCAGCATGAGTACTTTGGGCTTCCTCCCAGTACATGCAGCCTCTGGGCTCCAGCAGCAAGCTTCCAGCCAGCAGTTTGGACATCTTCTCTGTCTCAGCCCTAGAGTCATGCAGAGTCTCTTCTGCCACCTCCTATTGGGCACAAATCCACCCAGATTCAAGGGAAGTGGGGCCAGACTCCACCTCTTGACGAGAGTGTGCAAGGTTCTAGAAGAAACTGTAGGATCGGAGACTTGGGGAAAGTAACACCTGCCACCTGTACCTCCTGACCCCTGGCCTTGCTGCCCCTCCAGGGGGACATACCCCACCTGCAAGCAGGGGTTCCCCTAATAACGCACCCTGAGAAGGGCAGTGGATGGAGGTGGGGAGTTAGGGAGTGCAGGGCCAGTTACACAGTAGAGTGAAAGGATCTCAGGTGGGAGATCCCCAGGCTGAGAAGGAAGCATTCCCTCCGCTCCAGCCAGAAGCCAAGCATGGGGGGAATGGAGGCCCCTGGAAAAAGAGGCAGCCAGCTGACGCTGCCGGCCCAGTTCTGGATGGGGGAGGAAACTGGGCTTCCCCACATCCCAAAGGTCAGAAGGAGACATGAGTTATCCCCGAAGTGGGGTCAGGGTCCAGGCCCCAGGTCCAGCCAGCCTCCCACTCAATACTCCTGTGTTACCATGTCACGTTAGTGGTAAAGAACCCTCCTGCCAATTCAGGAGATGCAAGAGACTCGGATTTGATTGCTGGGTCAGGAAGATCCCTGGAGAAGGAAATGGCATCCCACTCCAGTATTCTTGCCTGGAGAATTCCATGGACAGAGGAGCCTGGAAGGCCACAGTCCATGGGGCCGCAAAGAGTCAGATGCAATTGAGCACACACATCAAAACATCCCAGGTCCTGGCTGCAGGCTAACCCGGTCCAGTCCCCCAACACCAGAACTGCCTTCTCACAGGCCTCAGAAGAGGGAAGCAGGGCTGTCAAAGCCCCCGCCTGGGATGGGGTCCATGGGCAGAGTCCTCATGGGCTTCACACCTGTAGGAGTTCCCCAAAAATCAGCTGAAGCCTCTGCTAACAGAGGCCTGCAGGCAGGAGGACCCAGATGGAGGAGAACAAGCCTCACCTCCAGGGGTCAGGAATCAGAGGCCGAGCCAGGCCCACCCACCACCCACAAATCCCCAAAGCCGGGCCTTGGGAGAGGGGACCTGCTCACACCTGCCACCACCACGAAATATAGTTGACCCTTGAATGATGTGGGGGGTGAGAGGTGTTAAGGTACACGTGATTCATAGTCCTCTGCATACAACCAACCGCAGACCATGTCTGACTGTAGTATTTATTATTGAAAATTATTTGCATAGAGGTGGACCTGAGCAGCTGAAACTCACGTTGTTCAAGAGTCAACTGTGTGCTTGATTATTCAAAGCACCTGTCCCGAGGTTCTCCCGCAGGCTGCCAGGATCCAGGGAGATGCCCACACCTTGTGCAGTCCATGGGGCAGCTAGGCAAACATCAGTTGTCATTTCTGTGGGCTCTACACAGGGAGGGGCCAGCCTAGAGCTGTGGGTTTTGGGGTGGGTTTTTTTTTTTTTTTTTTTTGGCCACTCTGCACAGCTTATGTGATCTCTGTTCCCTGACAAGGGATTGAAACCAAGCCCTCAGCAGTGAAAACACCAAGTTCTAACCACTGGACCACCAGGGAGTTCCCAAGCTGTGCTTTAGAAGATTACTCTTGGGAGAAGGTTAGCGGGGGCAGTCTTCCACTTGCCTCCCACCCCGGCCCCCAGGAATTAGATTCTTCAGAGAGAAAGCCTCTGTCTTAGCCTGGTTTCCTCCAAGAGTGGGGTTTGAGAGGGCTTTGGGCTGGAGTACAGATAATTTATTTTTGAAGTCACCCCAGGGAGCAGGAGTGACAAAGGACAGGGGACAGAGTGAGACAGGGAAGTGGAATCAGCCAGTACCAGGAGGTTTTAGCACATTACCTACCCTATGGGTGACTGGTGACCCAGCAGGAACCGATTTAAAAGTCTTAGGACATGTGTCTCAGAATTGTCTGCCCAGGGCTTCCCTGGTGACTCAGGGGTAAAGACCCTGCCTGCCAATGCTATTGACTTGGGTTTGATTCTTGATCCGTGACGATCCCACATGCAGTGGGGCAACTAAGCCCGTGTGCCACAACTATTGAGCCCGTGCTCTAGAGCCCAGGAGCCGCAACTACTGAGCCCACGCACTGCAGCTGCCGAAGCCCGTGGGCCCTAGATCCCACTCTCTGCAACAAGAGCAGCCGCTGCAACAAGCCTTGCACTGTGACGAAGGGTAGCTCCTGCTCGCTGCAACTAGAGAAAACCCACACAGCAGTGAAGACCCAGCACAGCCAAAATTAAATCGTTTGGGGGTCTTTTTTGGTCTGTCTGCTCAGGAGGGCAAATAGGGAAACATTTATCTGTTGGCTTCTGTCCTTCTATTGAGCAAAAGTGTCCCCCAGGGACCTTCTTTCGAAGGTGTGCACACGGGGGAGACCTCAGGGGGTCTCAGGCTCCAAGGAGGAGATCCCTGTGTAGGACCTCGGAGAAACCCCAGGGAAGGAGGTGGGAGGCTCTGGGCTCAACTAGGCTCTGTCTGATGGCACCTGCATGGAGGGATTTGAAGAAGCGTGGGGCCTAGAGGAGCTTGGACCCTGGTGTCCCTCATGGGCCTTCGCCTTCCTGCCTTCGTCAAGCCATCAGCCGCATCAGTAGCTGCCTGCAGGGCCAGCTTTTGAGGATGTGAAAAATACTTTCCTATAGCCAGGGAAAGCTCAAAGCTTGCCCCCTCCCCAGCCCCTGCTCCCTGGTGTGGAAGCAGGCGAGTTCTAAGTACTCGGTTGCAGAGCCCTGCTCTGTCCAGCTCAAGGACCAGTCTGGTTTAGCTTCTGAACAGCTTCCCTCGCCAGGGAGCCTAGGCCTGGAAGGAAGCTTAGTCTGTTCTGCCTGGAACTGCGGCCAGAATCTCCCCCTAAGCGCCTGGCTGCTCGTGGCCCCCCGCCCAGCCTCTCCGCAAGCGCTTGTTTCCTGCCCAGCCAGCCGACCTCACTTCATTTCTCTGGCAGCAGCTCGGTCGGGCTTCTCCACCTTCCCCCTGCTCAGCGTCTTGCTCTTTTCCAGGCCGCACCCCCAGCGCCTTCCCACCTACCCCGCCAGCTCCAGACATTGGCAAGGGCTGTCCCGGCCCCCTGTGGCTTGGCCCTTTCTGAGCCTCTTTGGGGCCCTGCCCGAATCAGCAATGACAAGTACCCTCTCTTCCTTCTCCCTCGCACAAGGTGACCATTGTCCACCGCACAAGGGAGGACCATCCGTGTTCACGCTGCAGCAGAGAAAGGCTGTTTACCCGGGAGAGTCCTCAGCCCAGCTTCACGCTGCGTGCAGCCACTCCACTCCGTGTCACATGCAGGCCAAGCGTGCGTCTCTCCCAGGCCCACGTCACAGGTGCAGAAAGCAGGCCTGCAGGGCACGGAATGGGCAGGCGGGCTCAGGAGAGGCCCAAAGGCTCAGAACAGGATCAGACCAGGCCCACAGGTGGCCTCCACTTGCAGAAACGAGGCTTTGGCAGGTCTTACCCCTGGGGGTTCCCTCTGTTCAGGCCCTGAGACACTCTCCTCCATCTCATCTCTCCTTCCCACCTCCTCATTCAACCCTGACAGCTCCCCTGCCCACAGCGGGTGTTCTGATCGCCACACCCTTTTAATATTTATTTGCTTATTTGGCTGCCTTCGTTCTTCGTTGCGGCACACAGGGTATTTCATTGCGCCAGGACTCGGCCTCTTCACTGTGGGGTGCAGGCTCGGTTGTCCCACTGCATGTGGCATCCTAGTTCTCCAACCAGGGATCAAACCCACATTCTCTGCATTGGGAAGTGGACTCTTAACCACTGGACCACCAGGGGGGTCCCTGATTCCACTTTGATAGATAAGGGCACAGAAGCTCAGAGAGATTTATCAGCTTCCCCATAAGGAGAGGAGAAGAAAAGCGGATAGAGGGAAGGAAGAAGAAAGGGAGGTCTCTATCAGCACCACTTTTTTTTTTTTTAGTATAGTTGCTTCACATGGTTGTGTTAGTTTCTGCCGTACATCGAAGTGAATCGGCTATATGTATACATATATCCCCTCTCTTGGATCTCCCTCTCACCCACCCCCCATCCCACACCTCTGGGTCATCACAGAACACCAGGCTGAGCTCTCTGTACTCTACAGGAGAATCTGACGATGGAAGGGATGGCAGAGCTGGCTCTGAGGAGGTTTCTAGTCTTCACCTTGGGAGATAGGGTGATGAATTGCTCAAGGTCACATGGAACATCTCCCACTGAGCTGGGGCTTGGGGATTTGGACACTGGGGTGGTAACTTCATGGTCACCCTCTGCAGGAGAGAAAGAAGGTTCTAAGCCAGGACATGCCTGCCCTGGAGGCAGGGAGATACATGAGGTCTTGTGCCTGGCCTGTCTAGCCCGCAGCCTTGGCAGGGGCCACACAGAGAGTGGGCCACATAGAGAGGGAGCACTGCCAGTCACTCCAGACACTTTCACTGGCTTTGCCCCCTACCCTCTGCCCAAGCCCTAGAGTCCTGGGCTGGAGCTGAAGCTGGGCCAAGACCAGCGAGCTTGGAGGGAACCTTTCCAACAGGAGGTACTGTGGAGAGGAGCTGAAAAGGGGGTGGGCGTGGCATCCCTGGACAGTCAGAATTTTAGAATTGATGAAGTCCTTCCAACTCAAGACTTTGCATCTATGCAAAGTGAGGTGTGTTTCTCTCCATACCCTTGCTGCTAAGTCGCTTCAGTTGTGTCTGACTCTGTGCGACCTCATACAGCAGCCCACCAGGCTCCCCAGTCCCTGGGATTCTCCAGGCAAGAACACTGGAGTGGGTTGCCATTTCCTTCTCCAGTGCATGAAAGTGAAAGGGAAGTCGCTCAGTCATGTCCAACTCTTAGCAACCCCATGGACTACAGCCTACCAGGTTCCTCTGTCCATGGGATTTTCCAGGCAAGAGTACTGGAGTGGGGTGCCATTGCCTTCTCCACTCCATACCCTTAGGGTGCCCCCAAATCCTACCAGGCTGTAGTCAGGGGGATCTCAGAGACACAGCCCCCCAAGGTTTTTATGGCTGCAAACAAATCAGCCCCTCAACATAGTAGCCTAAATAACAATGGTTTCTTAATTTTTCATGATTCTGGGTGTGGTCCTGGCTGTCCTGCAAATCTTACCTGGGACCAGGTCACTTGATCAGCTGTATTCAGCTGGAAGGTCCAAGTGGCTTCCATCACAAATCTTGGGGCTCCATGCCTCCTCTCTCCTCCACTTAGTGTCTCATCCTCGAGCGCCTCTCTCTCCTGCAGAATACCCTAGACATCCTTCCAGCATGGTGGGGGCTGAGTGGCAAGGAGGGAGAAAAGAAGTGAGGGGAACGGCTAGGCCCCTCAAGGGCTAAGCTTGGAACTGGCATAATTTCACTTCTGCTGCATTTTTTCCATTAAAGCAAGCCACAGGGCCCAGCCAGATTCAGGGGGAGAGAAAGTAGACTCCATCATTTTTTTTTCTTCAATTTTTTAATGTATTTGGCTATACTGGGTCTGGGTCTTCATTGGGGCATGTGAGATCTTTAGATGGAGCATGTGAACCCTTAGTTGCATCATGCAGAATCTAGATTCTGACCAGGATTTGAACCTACGCCCCCTACTTTGGGAATGCGTAGTCTTAGCCACTGGTCCACCAGGGAACCCCCAGTATCTACCTCTTGATGGTAGAAAAAACAAAAAATCCCTGGCCATCTTTAATCCATTTCAGAGAGGTGGGAATTCACCAGTTTTGAGAAAGTCAGGACAGAGCCCAGGGGGCCTGATGGAGACGCCGGCACTTCAAGATGGATGAGGCTCCACCCCTGCCCGTGGAACTCTCTCCCATCAGCTCCTAGATGACAACTTCCCCCAGTGCTCTGCCCACAGTAGCCCCAGAGGCCTGGACTGCCGGAGGAAGGGCTGGGGTCAAATGAGGCTGTGCAGGGCGGTGGGGAGAGCACGCGGCGTCTGAAGATGGGTCTCTTTTGCGGGATATGAGGGGAGGGTACTTATTCATTGCAGAAACCCACTCCATGAAGGCTCTGGCTGGGACCAAGTTTGAGGGGGCTGAATCATGGGACAGGACAGGCTCATCTCACTGCCCTGGGGGACCCCAGATCCCCCTCTTCTTGTCTTCCAGGTGTCTTTTGCAGTAGTGCTTACCTGGTCTTAGCAGGCCCAGACACTGGGCAGCCATGTGGGTCCCTGAAGACTCCCGATTCCCACCACTCTCCTCCTGGCTCTCATCTAACTTATCCATGGAGCCCCTTGACAGCCATTTACTGAGCACTGGCTGCGGGCCAGGCGCTGTGCTAGTCACTGAGGCTCTATCAGTGAGCAAAATAAACAAAATCCTTGTCTTCTTGTCCAGATTGGAGGAGAGGGAGTGTGTTTATAAATAATAAACAAAATAAATAAGTAAATTATAGAGTGCTGCATTCATTTCCTGTGGCTGCCATAACAAATTACCCCAAACTTGGTGGCTTAAAACATCAGAAATGTATTCCCACATGGTTCTGGAAACTAAAAGTCTCAAATCAAGGTGTTGGCAAGGCCACACTCCCTTCACGGGCTCCAGGAGGAGAGAATTGGGCCTCTTCCAGAATAGTGGTGCCTGGCAATCCCTGGAGCTTCTTAGCTCGCCGCAGTGCCCTTCCAAAGACCGCTTCCATCTTTACATGCCTTTCTCCCCATGTCTCTGTTTTCTCCTCTTCTTATAAGGACACGAGTATTGGACTAAGTGTCACCCTAAGTCCAGGACCATCTCATCTCAAAAGCTGTAATTTGAGCACATCTGCAAAGATTTCCAAATCAAGTCACATTCTGAGGTCAATGATTTTGGGGGACCCTATTCAACCCACTTGGAGAAGGCAATGGCACCCCACTCCAGTACTCTTGCCTGGAGAATCCCATGGATGGAGGAGCCTGGCAGGCTGTAGCCCATGGGGTCGCTAAGAATCAGACACGACTGAGCAACTTCACTTTGACTTTTCACTTTCATGCATTGGAGAAGGAAATGGCAACCCACTCCAGTGTTCTTGCCTGGGGAATCCCAGGGACAGGGGAGCCTGGTGGGCTGCTGTCTATGGGGTCATATAGAGTTGGACATGACTGAAGCAACTTAGCAGCAGCAGCAGCATTCAACCCACTACAGTTATATTTGCAGGTTCCAGGGGTTTGGACATAGACATATCTTTTGGGGGACCACTCTTCCACCTACTAAAAATTAAGTAGAAAAAATAATATGAGGACATTTGAAGGAAAATAAAGCACAGTAGCGCTTCTCTCGTGGCTCGGGGATAAAGAATCTGCCCGCCAATGCAAGAGACGCAGGTTTGATCCCTGGGTCGGGAAGATGCCCTGGAGAAGGAAATGGCAAACCATTCCAGTATTCTTGCCTGGGAAATCCCATGGACAGAGGAGCCTGGTGGGCTACAGTCCATGGAGCTGCAAAAGACTTGGACACAACTTAGTGGCTAAACAACAGTAACAAAAAAAGCATGGTAATATAGGAGGAAGGGTGTGGGTGCTGGAGTGGGAAGGGTAGCCTGAGGTATTAAATAAGTGGTCAGGAAAAGCTTCCAAGGGCTTTACTAGGCCTTCCCTAGTATCTCAGCTGGTAAAGAATCTACCTGCAATGCAGGAGACCCCGGTCTGATTCCTGGGTCAGGAAGATCTGCTGGAGAAGGGATAGGCTACCCATTCCAGTATTCTTGGGCTTCCCTGGTGACTCGGCCGGTAAAGAATCCACCTGCAATGCGGAAGACTTGGGTTTGATCCCTGGGTTGGGAAGATCCCCTGGAAAAGGGAAGATCCCCTGGAGAAGGGAATGGCTACCCACTCCAGTATTCTGGCCTGGAGAATACTGGCCTATACCTTACAGCAAAGAGTCAGACACAACTGAGTGACTTTCACTTTCATGACGACTGAGAAGGTGATGGTCAAAGGAAGTAAAGGGGTGAGCCACGTGCATGTCTGAGGGGAAAGGCATCCAAACAGAGGGAGCGGGCAGTGCAAAGGTCCTGAGGCAGGACCGTGTCTAGCGATCTGAGGAATAGGGAGCTAAAGCAGAGTGAGTAGGGGCAGAGTGGTAGGAGGGTGGAATCACACGGGGCTGTGTCAGCCGCAGTATGCACCTTGGCCTTGATTCTGAGAAGAAACGGGAACTGACTTCGTTGTCACAGCATCCCTCTGGTTGCTGGGCTGCGCATAGACTGTGGGGGGGGCCAAGGACTGAAGCATAACTCAGCCACCCACTCCCTGCTCCCACCAGGGCGGCCCCCAGGCAGCGGGCCCTCCATGGCTCTGGAGCAGCTTCCCAGGACCTTGTCATAGAGAGGCGCCTCAGATCCCCTGCTGCCCGACCCCCTGCCTGCCCACAGGGCTCGGGTTTCCCCTTGTCAGCTGTACCCACCAGAGCCTGGGAAAGTCAGCTTTCCAGAAAGATTTCATCATTTTCCATTCGGAAAAGCTTGCTGCTCCCTCCGCTCCCTCCCTTGTTCCTGGGGCTGAGTACAAGGGCTGAGACACTCAGGAGCTCAGAGGCGGCCTTCCAGCCCGCCCCACAGCCACCTGGGACCAGACTACCCCATCACCCAGCTGGCAGGGCTTCCACCTGGGGCATCCTTCCCCCTGTCTCCCACTGGACTCTACCAGTCATAGCCCTCTTGCCCTGGCACCTCCCCAGCCTGCTAAGTGGGGGTGGGGGGCACTGGACAGAGGTACGGGCGAGGGCTGTGGAGGAGGGGAGATGAGTCGGGTGTCCCTCTCCAGGGCTCCCTCACAGAGGCCAAGCCACTGTTTGAAACCAAGCACCTGCCTTCGCCTCTAAGGCAAGTGGGCCTCAGCATCTCTGGAGCCCAGAGTCTTCTCCTCCATAATGTTCCTCATTCCCATTGCTATTGTGGGGCCCCTCAACACAGAATTTGTCAGTGTTTGCAGATCCTGTCAGCATTTTCAGGACCTGTTGTGGTTTGCAGAGCCTGTCAGTGTTTGCAGAGCCTTCTTGGTCGTGGAGCCTGTTGCTATTTACTGAGATTGTTTCCTTTGTTCCTCCAGGCAGCCCCCACCCGTTGCACAATGATGGCTTGTAAAGTTCCTTTTTTCTTCCTCCCCTGACGTGTCTCACATCCCTCCCTGTGGTCTCCCCAAGGATCCACAGGGCATTTCCCCAAAGGCTGCAAGGCTCAGACCTTCAGAAATTTCACAGCCAATCCACACACTCCCCAGTGGGGCCATATAAGCTGAGGGAAGGGTGGGTGGGGCTGGAAGTGAATGGAGGGGCTACCCGCTTCCAAGCTGAAGTCCTGAAACAAGCATCAGTTTGAAGGCAAGCAGATCTGGCCCTCTGTCACTTCCTAAGAATGGGCTTTGGATATCCTCTCAAGATTCTGAGTCTCAGTTTTCTCATCCATAAAATGGGGCTGGGGACTTCCCAGGTGGTCCAGTGGGAATTCGCCTTCCAATGCAGGGCACGTGGGTTCAATCCGTAGTCAGGGAACTAAGATCCCACATGCCACCTGCCAGCTGAGCCCACACAGCAGCTACTGAGCCCAGGTGCCAAAACCTAAGACCCCACACAGCCAAAAATAAAGAAATATTTAAAAAATAAGATGGTGCTGAGTTAGACCGTGTGGTGATATGAGATTCACCTGGTATAATGGGTGGGCGAAGTGTGTGAATGACAAGCGTCTGTGTGCTGGGTGTGGGGCTTTCCTCTTCCGCAGAACATCTCCAAGGGCTCAAGAGGCCCCGGGCATTCCTGTCATCAGCTCTGAGTGGTGAAATAAGCCCACAAGGGTCTAAAGTGGGAGCTGACCTCACCCAGGCCCTGTCTGTCAGGAACTTGGAGAGGGTCAACGTGGGAGCCCTTGGTCACTAGCCCTCCTCCTCCCCCAGCCTCAATGTTGCTTCGATAGTGAGTCGCACCTAAAGCCCCAGGTGTCCCCAAGGTAGGGGCTATGCACTCCCGTAGACTACGGCTCCGTGAGGCAGGGCTGCATCCCCCCTCAGGAGCCTATCCCCTCTCAAACCCAGGACGGGAGTCTAAGCATCGGCCTCGCCTGCTGTACTCGCACACCACTGACTGACCACCCAAGGGGACAGGGTGACAGGTCCTGACAGACAGAGGCACAGGGCAGGGCGGGGCCCTCCTGAGGAAGAATATGCAGATGAAGGGTCACTTTTCAGGGCACCCCTGGTGGCTCAGTGGCAAAGAATCCACCTGCCAGTGCAGGAGACAAGGGGTCAACCCCTGACCTGGGAAGATCCCCCAGGCTGCAGAGCATCTGAACCCAAGCACCACAATAGAGCCTGGGAGCCGCAACTGCTGAAGCCCGTGGGCCCTGGAGCCCTTGCTCTGCAACGAGAGAGGCCACAGCAGTTAGAATCCCACGCACCGCAACTAGAGGGTAGCCCCCACTCACCACAAGTAGAGAGAAGCCTGCGCAGCCATGAAGACCCAGCACAGCCACAATAAATAAATGATTTTTTTTTTTAAAGGGGGTCACTTCTCTGAGCCCTTGGCTCAGGTCAGACTAGAGCTGTGATCAGCTTGGAGCCATCAGCCAGCTGACTCTATTTAAAGTGCCTGCTGTATGCAGGGCCCACGGGCAGGTGTTTTGGAAGAGACCAAGAGGATCAACCTGCAGTGTCCTGGCCCCTGGGAGACAGGCCGGGGCCCTGGGCGGGGAGCTGAGTGCTGGGTGGCAGTGCAGACACGGGGATCTGGGGAGAAGGGAGAGAGGACACTGCGGTCAGGCAGCCTCCTTAAGGAGACCCTCCTGGGACCAAGCTTTGAGGCCAGGGTGAAGAAGGCAGACCAATGGCCTTGGCTTTGGCCCACAGGGAACCCCTGAAGGCCCTCTCCTCATCCCACCCACCTCCTTTCCATCCCCACTGCTCTCCCCGACCCCTGCCCTCAACCTCACTGGCAGTCTTGGTCCCTGCTTTCCCAGGAGCCTGTCCTCCCCCATCCCTTGAGCCCCCAAGGCTGAGCCCTTTCTCTCATCCTCCTTCGGCTCCAGCTCCTGCTTGGTCGTAGCTGGGCCAGGGGAAGCAGAGGAAGGAGCTCCCTCAAGAGCCTGCCAAGGAGACTTCCCTCGTGATCCAGTGGCTAAGACTCCATGTGCTCCCAGTCTAGGTGGCCCGGGTTCAATCCCTGCTCGGGGAGCTAGATCCTGTATGCCACCACTGAGAGCCCACATGTGGCAGTGAAGATCCGGCATGCCATAGCTAAGACCTGGCGATGCCAATAACAAACAGAAAAAGAGCCTGCTGAGGGCCGCTTGGGATCCACCTACTGGCTCCTGAGCCCCCTACCCTGAAGCCTGCGTAGGCTGGGAATGTCTCACAAGAGGGGTAGTCGGGGTGCTCTAGAGAAGGAAGGAGCCCATGGGAGGCCTCTCCTAGATCCCCTGCCTCCACCTGGAGGAGCTATGCCCACAACCGGAAGAGGAAGCAGATTCTAGGGCTCACCAGGTAGTGGGCTCCACCCAGGCCATTCCACTTTCATTCCCTGCTAGCAAGTTGAGGCTAACTCATTCCTCTGCCCGGCTCTGGTTCCTGAGCAATGGGGCGCTGAGGGTCCTCAGAAGTGGCGTTGCTCTGGGCCCCTGGAGGTAATGATGA
Organism: Capra hircus; assembly: GCF_001704415.2. Taxonomy (NCBI): domain Eukaryota; kingdom Metazoa; phylum Chordata; class Mammalia; order Artiodactyla; family Bovidae; genus Capra; species Capra hircus. Next base: position 31,325,341 of record NC_030830.1, on the reverse strand, counting down.
CGACATCAGCATTGACCCAGCCTCAGGGACCTCATTCTGAGGAGGGAGACACAGCCCTGCCATCTGGAATACTCTACTCCAATGGGGGAAATAGAGCCCCTGTCCTCCGGCAGCCCCCAGACTGAGCAGAGAGACATGGCCCCTGTCCCCCTTCAGGGTGGTCTGACTGGGCCTTGAACACCTCCATCTGCATCCAGGGAGTGAAGGCCAAGAGGTCACCATCTCCTGCTTTAGGTCAGAGTCCTCCCCACCCACCCTCAGGATGAAGGATAGGACCGGCATGGAGCAGGAAGGGAACTTAGAGACCTGTGTCCCCCCTGGTCACTGGCAGGCAGACCCCTTCACTGTCGCCTGTGGGGCCCAGTCTCTCCCAGAATTCCTGCTAAGAAGATTCCTCACCATATGCAGGAGAGGAGCCCGGGGGTGGCTTTGCCCTGTTCCACCAACTGCTTCCCTCACCACAGAGGCTGATATGCTCAGAGAGGCCCTAGGGGTGAGGGAGCAGGGGAGGCCGATAAGCCGACCATCCTCCAGACCCTGTTTTGGCTGGAAGGCCGCTGGGCTGTTTGGTCTGTGGGCGCAGGATGGACAAGGGACCCTGTGTGGGAGGGGCTTCCAGGCCTGAGGCCCCAGTGGGTTGGGACGGCCCATCCCCTGGCAGGAGGGTGAGTGCGCCAGAGCCCCCGCTGAGGTTCACAGTTTCTCTTGGCTCCTCAGGACACCCACTTCACTCTGCAGTCCCCGCTCCAGGAGACACAGACAGAGGTCCCCTGAGCCTCCCCAAAGCTTCCGCCAACGTCCCTCAGGCCCCTGTTATTCTCCTGTCTAGAAACCTTGCCCCCAGCAACAGGGAAAAGAGAAGGAAGGAACTGTGTCCCCAGTGAAACTAATGGGTAGAGCCTGGCCAAGCTCTGCCTAGACCCTGTCCCCCCACTGCTCAGCGGTGCTGCAGTTGAGTGATGAGATCCAGGGAAGGCCACATTCAGTCTGGGGGAGCTGAACTTGACCTGCGTGCTAGATAATTATAGGAAATTGTCTGTTTTTTTCAGTATGAGAATGGCTTGCAGGTTCATATAGAAAATTGGGTTAATTTTTGAGAGATATGGGCTTCCCTGATAGCTCAGTTGGAAAAGAATCCGCCTGCAATGCAGGAGACCCCAGATCAATTGCTGGGTCACGAAGATCCACTGGAGAAGGGATAGGCTACCCATTCCAGTATTCTTGGGCTTCCCTGGTGGCTCAGCTGGTAAAGAATCTGCCTGCAATGCAGGAGACCTGGGTTCGATCCCTGGGTTGGGATGATCCCCTGGAGAAGGGAAAGGCTACCCACTCCAGTATTCTGGCCTGGAGAATTCCATGAATAGTATATAGTCCATGGGGTCACAAAGAATCAGACAGGACTGAGCGACTTTCACTTCACTTCATTTGAGAGATGTATTCTAAAGTGATTAGAGGGGACATGTCATAATGTCAGTGATTTACTTTTAAATATTTCAGTTCCAAAAAAGATGAAACAAATCTGGCAAAATGTCCACTGTTCTGTCTTGGTAATGGATACTTTTAGGGTCATTGTACTATTTTCTCCACTTGTTTAAATGTTTAAAGTTTCCCACAATAAAATATCCCCCCCCCCCCCCAAAATTTTTTTTTTAAAAGAAACATTGTACCAACCTGAACTTGAATACCAACACTACTACTTCCTTGCTGTGTGACCTTTGGCAAATCGCTCAACCTCTCTGGGGCTCATTTCCTCTATAGTTAAATAGTATAACTATTGAGCTTCACTTGTGGTTCAGCTAGTAACGAAGCTGCCTACAATGCAGGAGACCTGGGTTCCGTTTCTGGGTTGGGAAGATCCCCTGGAGAAGGGAAAGGCTACCCACTCCAGCATTCTGGCCTGGAGAATTCCATCCACTATATATAGTCTATAGGGTCAAAAAGAGTCAGACACGACTGAGCGACTTTCACTACAACCTCTACATACTCCTCTTAGCAGGGTGTGGTGAGGATTAAACATAATAGCTAATGGGGAGCAGTGCCTGGGACATAGTAAGTGCTCAGTTAAAAATGGGTATTTGCAAAAAAAAAAAAAAAAAAGTTGTTTGCGGGACTTTCCTGGTGGCCCAGTGCTTAAAACTTCATCTTCCAGTTTAAGAGACTCAGGTTCAATCCCTGGTTAGGGAGCTAAGATCCAACATGCTTCCTGTTCAGAACATAAAACACACACAAGCCATATTATAACAAATTCAATAAAGGCTTCAAAAAAATACTCGACATTAAAAAAAAAGTCTTTTAAAAATATGGTTGTTTGCAAAATGAAAGAAGGGGAGGCTAATGAGAGGAGTCATTTTCTCGAATTCTGAACTTCAGTTTCTCAGCCCTCAATAAGCAGTAGTTAATGATATTACTTGAGTCAATAACCGCCCCCCAGCCCACAAACCAGGCCAGGTTAGTGTTGGATGCTGGGGAGAAGAGAAGGCTGGGAGTTACTCTTAACAGGACCAGTAGACACTGGTTCCATACAAGAAGCCCCTTCCCCATTTGGTACCCAGCTCAGGAACAGAACAACCTCCCACCCTTGGCCATGCCCAGTCACTCAACATCGAGATCAGTCAGGGTTGGGAGGTCGACCCCCTCAATATCCTCCATGGAGAAGCAGGGCGGGGAGTGAGAGCCCCGTTCCGAGGACAAGGGCAGTGGGACATGCAACGGGTAACGGGAGAAGGCCAGCACTTTCCTATTTTGGGAGGCAGGAGGCAGCAGGTGGCTGGCTGGTGCTGAGACATGTGAACCCTCCTGTCAGCAGGCCATGTGGCCAGCAGCAGGGCAGCCTGGCACTGCTGGGCATAGCCTGGGCCCAGAGTGAGCCCCCCAGCCAGGAGTACTTGTGGCCACAGAGGGAGGGAGGTCTGGTTTCACCATCACAAGGGCATTCTCCCTAATTCAGCTCGGGAGAAAAGGCTGCCTAGAACCCTCCCACCCTCAAGTCCCCCAGGGAAGCAGACTCCAGGGTCTGGATATTCTGAGGTGCTCCCAGTCTGAGTGCTGTGCTTAGTTGCTCAGTCATGTCTGACTCTTTGCAAACTCATTGACTGCAGCCTGCCAGGTTCCTCTGTCCATGGGGATTCTCCAGGCAAGAATACTGAAGTAGGTTGCCATGCCCTCCTCCAGGGGATCTTCCCAACCCAGGAATCGAACTCAGGTCTCCTGCATCGCAGGCAGATTCTTTACCATCTGAGCCACCAGAGAAGCCCAAGAATATTGGAGGGGGTAGCCTATCCCTTCTCCAGGGGATTTTCCTCACCCAGGAATCCATCCAGGGTCTCCTGCATTGCAGCTGAGCTACCAGGGAAGCCTCCCAGTCTGAATGGGGAAATGCAGTCTTTGCACTCCAGGAGCTCCTAGTCTGATGAGAGACATGGCCTCTGCCCTGGGGAAGCCCCCAGTCTGAGGAAGGAGAGGCAGCCCCAGCAGGGGAGGGTTCCAACTGAGGGGGAAGGCTAGCCACCGTGGGGAGCGGGGGTGGAGTGCTCCACCAGGCTTGCAGGCAGCCCACGATGCCGCAGTTTCCTTCGGCAGCCTGGTTATTTCGGGGTGGGCAGGAGGAGCAGGCAACTCTCCAGATTAAAATAGCCTTCGCTGGGTGTCATTCCTGAGACGTGCACAGCTCCCAGCTGAATGTTTGTCACATGGCTCTGTTCCTCCCGCCCCTCCCGGGCGGGCTGGGCAGGGCTGGGATGGTAGTCCTACCCAGGGAGGGGGGCGGTGCGGGGAGCAGAGTTGAGCCTTGTTTCCTAATTGGGGCAGTGTGGGAATGCAGCTCTGGCCACCGAACGGGGCCCTTCGCTTGCCCAACTCCTCCTTCCTAAAGGGGCCGCCAGCCCCCTCCCTCAGGAAGCCTTCCCACACTGACTCCGGCTGTATGAAGTCCTCTGGCTCCACCTGCCTCCCCAGTGCTGTGGCCAGTCAGTCATTTCCCATGGTCAGGTGCTTCCCTTATCACTGGGGATCCCTGGAATCAGGACTGGGGGTCCGGAGGCCAGGCTGTGTCCCCCCTGAGACCCGGGCTCTGTGAGAGTAGGGCTCTGTCTCCTCACCACCTGTTTCTGGTCCAGTGGGAAGAAAGTTGACCCAGGACTCAAGAGCTCTGGATTCCATGTGACTCTTGAGGGCATCTCTTGGCCCTTAAGGCCAGTGGCCGGCCACACACGGCTCTTAAGAGCAGAGATGCTCTGGTCACCAATCCAGGTTGCAACCCCAGCCTGGGCTGTTCCAGGCTGTTCATCACCTCCGGTCACTTACTTAGCCCTCTGACCCTCTGCAGGGTCAGGAGGGCAACAGTAGCTCCAGCCCCTGGGCAGGTGTTAAGGCTCAAATGAGATAACGCACCCAAGAGAACTGGCATGGTTCGTGGCAAAGGGTGGGGAAAAGGTGAACCAAAGAAAAGTGTAGCGGTCCAATCCTCAGGCCGGGTGTGGGTTGGGCAGAGCTCTAGGCTCCATGACCCTGGAGTCCGGGGCCAAGAATGGCCCTGGAAGACCACAGAGTGACCTAGGTCACCAGCCGGGCCAGGGCTGTGCTAGGATTCTGATCTGCAGTTCGAGGAAAAGGACATGACCTGACTCCGTGAAAGCTCTCTCTCGCCCTTCCCCCTCTTGAACTCTCCCTCTGGCCGCCCAGTTCCAGCTGTCTCTGGTCCTTGTCGCTTGCTGCGCCCCTGACTTTCCCAGCCCCCCTCCCTCCTCATCCAGTTATCCTGTACGTGTGACGTGTCTGGTGTGGCGTGACCCCTCTGAGCTGGGCAGGGGGCTGGGGTTGGGCCCACACAACATAAATATGTCCTGGGAGTTTACATTGTGGGGGCCGGGAATACACACCAGTTGGCCGGCTGCTGCCCCTGTTTATTCCCTGGGGGTTCATGGCCAGGGCCAGGGCAATCCTCAGGTGGCTGCAGCTGTGTGGATGTCAGTGTGCCAGGGACCCCAGAAAACCCCAGGCCACCCTTGCCTGCCGTGTCCCAGCTGCCCCTCCCCACCCCCATGGACCACGCCATGATGCGCGTGGGCGTCCAAGCACCGAGTAGCCTTCCTGGACCTGTGGTTAGGGGCCTCTTGGCCCTCCATCCCTTTGGCCCCCACCCTGCTCCAGGAACCCAGATCAGACCACAGTGTGTTGTTTCAGGTTGGGCCAAGCTGGGCCTCGCTCAAGTCAACCACTGTTAAGGTTTCCCCTGGAACTCTCCCGGGCTGTTTGGCTTTTCTGAACACTTGAAATCATCACTCGGCATCTTCTCCAAAATGCTCAGTGAAACAGGCTCTGCCAGGGTTGTCCATTGTCTACACGGGAAGGTTGAGGTCCCAGGGTATACAGGCCCTGAGTTCCATCCAGAGCAGTCTGTGCTGCTTGTATGCAAGGTAGACAGAGATGGGGACTTGCTGGGTTGTCCAGTGGCTAAGACCCCACAGTCCCAGTACAGGGGGCCTGGGTTCGATCCCTGCTCCTGCAAGACGCAACAAAGATCAAAGATCCTGCATGCCACAACTAAGACCCAGTGCAGCCAAATAAATATTAAAAAAAAAAAAAGATAAAAATGATGGCCTCACAGTGGCCCTGCATGGTGATCCACTCCACCTGTGAGAAAAACTGAAGCCTGAGATGAATAACTGACCACCTGCCATGGCTGGTGAAGTCAGGAGACAAAACCAGCTCTGCTGGGCTTCCTGCATGGTCCTTCCCATCCCATTGCCCACACTTTACCCAGCGAGCTCAGGAACCTTCTGGTAGCAGGTGGGGGGACAGTTCTCAGAAAGGTGCAACTCTTCCTTCCCTCCCAAGATGTTCTTATTGGACAGTCAGAAAGTATCCAGTAATATAGTTATTTTCACTGACAGCACAAAGTCCTGTGTTAAGCATTGGCAGGAAGAAGGACCAACAACAGCAGCAATAACTAGTGTTTATTGAAGACTTGCTGTGTGCCTGCTCCTCTGCTCTAAGTGCTGTGTGTACAACATCTCAGAGACCCCTCACCACGGCTCTATGAGACATGGTATTATTACTATTTTTTTTTTTTTTTGGCCACACTGTATGGCATATGGAATCTTAGCTCCCCAGCCAGGGATCAAACCCGCCCTCCCTGTTTCGGGAGCATGGAGTCTTAACTACTGGACTGTCAGGGAAGTCTCGGAGACATGGTATTATTAAATCCAGTTTACAGTTGGGAAGACAAAGAAACATAACTTGTCCCAGGTCCCACAGCTAGAAAGCGTCAGAGCCAGGAGTGAGACCCAGAGCTCTGTGTAGGTTATCTGAGTGGAGGCTGACTTCAGAAACCAGCTTAAGGAGTGTGGGTGTGAGAACGCAGACACACACACACACACACATCAATTAGGAGAGGACAGGTGAGGCTGAGCCATGATGTACAGAAGTCATCGGAGTAATGCAGGATAGATTAAGGAACAGTTCCTGGCAGAGGTGGGTTCTGTGTCAGAGCTTGAAGGAAGTGAGAGATATAGGCTATTCCCAATGTGTGGGACCCTGGGCACAACTAATCTCTAACATAGTATTGAAGAGTTGTTCTTGGAACGATGAGGTGGTGATAGCACGGTGGTGGAGATGGAGGTATTGGCGAGGAGAGCGGTGTGATGGGCGGCTGAAAATGACAGTAATATTTAAAATTAATTTATTTGGGGTTGTGATGGGTCTTTGGCGCTGCGCACGGGCTTTCTCTAGTTGCAGCGAGTGGGGACTACTCTCTAGCTGTGGTCCACAGGCTTCTCATCGCAGTGGCTTCTCTTGTTGCAGAGTGTGGGCTCTAGAATGCGTGGGCTTCAGCAGTTGAGGCTTTGGGGCTCTAGAGCGCACAGGGGCTTAGTAGTTATGGCACATGGACTCAGCTGCTCTGTGGCATGTGGGATCTTCCTGGGCCAGGGATAGAATCCGTGTCTCCTGCACTGGTAGCTGGGTTCTTAGCCACTGGACCACCAGGGAAGCCCAGTGGAAGTGATTTTATAATAGAGGAAGTGATGGTGGGAAGGAGATGGAGGTGGTGGCGATGGAGGTGGGGATGGAAGTAGTGATAGCAGCAAGGACATAAATCCACTTCCTTTCCACGCCTGTACATCCCCCCACACACACAGCCCTCTCCACTCTACACCAGCCCTCACACATTCCTTAGCCTCACAGTGACCTTTGGGAGGGCTTTTTTGTCTTCATTTTAGAAATGATGATGATGAGCCACAGACAAGTCACACTCTGCTTGCCCAAGGTCACAAGGCCAGGAAGCTGGCGCCAGGCTCTCTGCCTTCAGGGCTCCTCCCCGCTCGGAATGGGGTACTAGAGCAGCACTGTGATGCCCTGAGTGGGTGGCAAGGCAGGGGCCCTCCTGCGCTCCCCACATAGAGGTCTTGCGGGCCTCGGTTTGGCGGAGCAGGGAGGAGCAGGACTGGGTGCAGAGGAAGCCATTCTAATCCCGGGCCCATCACCCACATGCTGTGACCTCCTCTGGTGGCAGCCAAGGCAGATGTCAGCTGCCAGGTGACAGAGGGCCGGCGAGGCAGAGCCAGGGGAGCCTGGCGGGAGCCCCACACACACCAAAAGGATGAAGTCAGGGCTGGGAAATAATCCTGGAGTCAGAGGAAGGCTTGCTTTGGGGTGGCATTCCTGGAAAGTTCTGTTCCAATTGGCTTGAGGCTGGGTCTCTGCACAGGCCTTCCCAGTCAGGAGTGAGTTTACTAATAATCCCTGCCCTGCCCTCTGCCCTCTGCCCTCTCCCTGGGCGGAAGTCAGAGCTTCTTGGGGCTTCTGGCCTCTTACTCCAGGAGTGGTGAGGCCCACTGTGGGTGCAGGCAGAGCTAGGCTTTAGTCCTAGGCTTAGGGTACAAATGCCCTGCACCCCCAGACTGCATTCCCCACATCCCCACAGCCCCAGGGCTCCTCTGCTTCAGCCACAGACTCTCAGGGCTTCGGAGAAATGGTGAACAGGGGTGAGTGGTGCACACTTGAGCACACGGGACTGCAGCCACGCATGGGTGTCTACGTGCCTGGTTGGGTATGCAGACGTAAGCACCTGATCGGAGTTAGAAGAGTGGTAATGGGATCCCGGGGGTGCACACGTGCAAGGCTACATGTGGCTGGCCTGAAAGCGTATAAACCGTGTCTCACTGAGGAAGTTCTCTGTGTGCTCTTGTGAGCCCTGGGTGATGGGTGTGGGCGGCAGGGGCAGACGACTGAGTGTGAGGGGTGCTAAGGGCCTTGCGAACAGGCCACCTCCCCCTAAGTGGATCCCACCTACAGCTCATTAGCACTTAAGACCTAAATTTACTGCCTCCACTTCCCCACCCACTGGCAGTGACCTCATTAGGCTCCTGCCCCTTTCCCAGGTCAATGGGATGGAGGGGAGGGATGACTCCTTAATCTGCAACGCAGGATCTCTTGGGGAGGAGGGGAAGTCCTAAGGGCAGGGTAGAGGGGAAACCAGGTACAGACCTTAATATAGTCACAGGGCAAGCCAGGAGGATGTCGGCTCCTATTACACCTGCCTCCTCCTCACCATCATATGACCCAGCTCCTGCTAGCAAGGCGTGGGCGGGTGAGAAGCGCAGGTCCTGGGTGGTGCTGGAGGCCGCCCTGCATGCTGCCCTCCTGCACATCCTTAAATGACGCCCCTCTCCCAACTGGTCCTTCTGGCAAGGAGCAGGGTCCGGCTGGCCATTCTGCCTGGCTCTGACCCGGCTCAGCTGGGTGGTCCTGACTCCTCCCAGTGGGCCATGCCAGAAAGTGGGGGAGGGATGTGGAACTCTAGCGCTGACTCTGGGACAGTTGCCAAAGGAACAGGCTCTTCTGATCCATGCCCTCCCTTACTTCCTCCTTCACCCCCCTGATCCATGATCCCCAGCTCTGGCACCCCTAAGGGCAGAGCTCTGAGCTGAGAGGTAAGAGCCAGGGTGAGGAGCAGCAGAAGGGCCGGGGCAGCAGCCCCTTCCTGCCACTTCAGGAGAGCAGTGTGTGTGCTGTGAGTCAGGTTCAAGGCTAGATCCTCCCCTAAACCCCTCCTTCGTAGAGACCCCCGAGCCCACACAGATGGCGACACAGTTGCACCCCCAGGGAGCCCGAGTCTGACAGAGCTATCATGCCAAATCCCCTCCGTTGAGCTTCCTGTGTGACCTTGGGAGAGTGCTCAACATCTCGGAGCTTCAGTTTTCTTGTCTGTGAAATGACAACAGCGGCACCCGCCCCAAAGATACTTTGTATATGCCTGGCAGAGAGCAAAAGCTACATGAAAAGATAGCTCTTCTTCTTCAATCTGGGATTTTTGTAGAAGAAATCACAACATTTGGTCTTTAATCTGAGAAACAGATTGCAGTGGGATCTCTGCACACCCATTTCCACCCAGAGATGGGTCAGCTATGGAGGGTCTGGGCTGTTGAGACACCCCAGGGCCTCCCCAGGCTCAAGGTTTATAGTCAAATATCCTGGTAAGTCAGCCACACAAGGGACCCCAGGCCCAAGGACAGCAGTGCAACAGGGGGACAAGGCAGGTTCTGCAGCCACCCACTCCAGAAGATGCTATCCGATGCAGTGATGCTGGTCATTGACTTCCCGGAAACCCAGTTTAAAAAAAAAAATTATTTATTTGGCTGCACTGGGTCTTAGTTCCAGCATGCGAGGTCTTCAGTCTTCGTGTGGCATGTGGGTTCTTTACTTGCGGTAGGAGGGATATTTTTCTTGTAGTTGTAGCCTGCAAACTCTTAGTTGCAGCATGTGGGATCTAGTTCCCTGACCTGACCTGACCTGGCCCCCTGCATTGGGAGTGTGGAGTCTTAGCCACTGGACCACCAGGGAAGTCCCAATCCAGTTTTTTTAATTTAGTTTTTTTTTAATTGAGGTGTAAGATTCATGCCTCAAATTAACAAATCTGAAGGGTATTGCTTGGTGAACTTGTGCATGTGTGTGTATGCCCGTGTCATTACCACCGAGACCTAGCACATAGTATTTTAGCCCCCCAGGAGGCTCCCTCAAGCCCATCCCAGTCAGCACCGTCCTCCCAAGACAGAGGTGACCACTCTGACTTGTTTCACCACAGATTAGCTTTGCCTGTTCTTGAACCTCATGCAGAAGGACTCCTGGGGCATTCACTCTTTGTGTCTGGCCCAATTTATTGGACATGAGGTCTGTGGGGGTCACCCATGTTGTTTCGGCAACACGAGTTCTTTCTTTTTCATAGCTGAGTAGCCTCCCACTGACCAGCTATGCCGCGACTGATTGATCTGTTTTGTGGATGGACGTTTGGTTGTTTCCGATTTTTAATTCATAACATTAAAGCAGCCACAGCCTCCTTAGACATGTCTTTTGGTGCGCATAACCATGGCTGCCCATTCTTGAGAGCATATTTTAAAGGGAATGCCTTGTTAAGAACTCCAGGGAGGGAAGGAGGGATGAAACATAATTGATCTCTTGCCTGGCGCCATGAACTTTTTTGCATCCACTGGACCAGTCACAGGGGAAGGAGAACAGAGACAGAGTAGCCTCCAAGAGGGATTCCACTCGCCTCGTCCCTGCGTCCAGAGCCACCGTGACTGTGTGAATGTATGATTTTGTTCATCTCCTAGGGCAGCCATAACAAACTACCACAGACTTGGTGGCTTAAAACAACACAGATTTATTCTTTCATAATTAAGAAGGCCAGGGGATTCCCTGGTGGCCCAGTGGTTAGGAATTGACACTCTCACTGCCAAGGGCCTGGGTTCAATCCTTGGTTGGGGAACGAAGATTCCCCCAACCTGCTCAGTGCAGCCAAAATAAAAAAAATAAAAGAGGTCACAGTCCCAAATCACTGCGCTGGCGGGGCTGGTTGCTTCTGGAGACTCTAGGAAGAGCCTGTTCAGTGTCTCTCTCCCGGCTTCTGGTGGGTGTAGGCAGTCTTTGGTATTCCTCGACTTGGAGCCGCATCACTCCAGTCTCTGCCTCCATCATCATGTGACCTTCTTCCCTGTGGGTCTCCTTATTTCTGTGTCTACAAATCTCTCCTAAGAGGACACCAGTCATTGGATTAGGGGCCCACCCTTATCCAGTCAAATCTCATCTTGATTACATCTACAAAGACTTTGTTTCCAACTAAAGTCACCTTTGAAGGGACTGGGGACTAAGATGTCAACATATCTTTTACGAGGACAATTCAACCCACAATGGTGATTATGACTCTGCAAGTTTGTGTGTGGTGTGCATGAGTGTGTGTGTGTGAAATTGCGTGTCAGTGTGGGTGTGCATAAGTGTAAGGGAAGAGTGAGAGTATGTATGTGTGAATGCTTGTGGAAACGTGTCTCTGGTTGTCCTTATGTGGCTGTGGACACATGTACAAGAGCATGTATGTATGTGTGCCCTGTGTCCATGGCTTGGACAACCTTCTGGAAGGGCTGAGAAACGTGGCAAGGTAGCCAGGCGGCCCCATGAGTCAAGAGGGCGGAAGACTGTGAGAAGCAAAGACAAGGGTGTTTGCTGAGCTGGGTACAGCCCGGGAGGTCGAGGCGGTGGCTCCAGGCAGCAGCGTGGTTCCCAGGTCCTCTTCCAGGAACGTTCCTAGAAGGCCCCTCCACCCAAGCTCCCATCCCCAGCACCCCATTTGCCTGGATGGGGGTGGTGCGGGCTGACTCATCCCCTCCCTGGGCTGGAAGCCAGCACTCAGCTACCTGTTGGGCCAGTCAAGTAGGGGCGGGGCAGTCAGTCAGCCCCTCCCAGGACCTGCCCTCAGGCCAGTCCGGAGCAGCGACCCATCAGGCCCAACACACAACCAGGGCTGGACCCCAGGAAGTGAAGAAAGCCAGCGGTGAGCACATGGTCAGGTAAGGCCTCGGATGAAAGCTGCTTCTCTCCCCAGGGCAGCTCTGGTAGGCAAAACCACCACCCAGAGACAGGACATTGGGAGGGTCTCCTCAACAGTTATGTGGGCTGGGGGTCTTCTCTGAGCCAGTCACCTCCTTTAAACTTCCCTACCAAGTTTAAAGAGGGCCCTCATTATCCCCATCTTACAGATACAATCGCTGAGGCCCCAGGGAGTTAGACGATCTGCCTAAGGTGCCACACATTTGTTTATATTTGTTGGAACTTTCTTATTCTCCCTGGAAATCCATCCCCAGCCCCCACCTCCAAACTCAGAACACAGCTGCTCCCACTTGCCCACTACATTCCCTTCCCACCCTTCCCCAAAAAGAACCCTGGCCCATGGGGTAGGATCCGTGGAGGGAGAGGGGCTGGTGGTGGTCTCTCATCCTACCTTCCTGGGCTCCTCTGTAGGGTCCTGGTTTTCATTTTGGTGCGGTGGTCAGCTTGTTGTCTGTGAGGATGTCGGCTGGTTTGTGTGCACACAGGAGAAGGGGGTGTGTGGCGTACCTCTGGGTGGGTTTGCCTGCCTGGGACACCCGGGGGCATGGCTGCAGGCTGCATCTGTGAGTGTGCCCTGGTGCAGGTGTGTGAGCCGCTGTGGGGGTTCAGAAGAGCCTGCCCCCCACGTGTGTGGGTGTCCACAGGGTGCCGCCCCACCGCTTCCCGCTTACCAGGTCACCGCCACCATCCTTGGCAGAGCCCCTGGCCCAGGGGAGAGCCTGATGAAAACCGCCTGTGACTGGGGACAGGCACACCTGAGTCTCAGGCCCAGACCCGCTCACTCAGGAACTCAGGACTGCGGTGCCCTTGAGCAGGCATCACTCCACCCAGACAGCAGCCATGTTCTCACCCAATGGGATGGGGCGACTCGGGGTGGGGTGGGGGTGGGGGGAGACCGCAGCATGGCTTCTCCCACCCCCAGGAACGGGGGGAGCTCCGGGCTCCCCAGATGAAAGGCTCAGTACCCCAGCGCTCGGTAGACTGTGGTGAGGGGCGGGGGTGCGGGGGGGAGAAGGTAGTGCCAGGACTTGGCACAGACTACAAAGTGTGGGGGCACCCCCCAGCACTCCCGCTGCCGGCTGGCAGGGGGAGGGGCTGTGACGTTCGGTGGCCTCATGCAGCCTCATGCAGCCGGGAGGAAGTAGCTAATTGCTGACCTGATGACTGGGCGGCCTGAGGAGTGGGGTGATGATGCCACTCACAGCAGCAGGCTCCCGGGATCAAGGAGGGGGCCCTGCTGGGACGGAGCAGGCCAGGCTGTGCTCTGCAGAGGCTGAGGTGGCTGCGGCCAAAGGAGCAGGGGGTGGGGGTGGTTGAGGCTGTGACCGTGGGAAACGGCTTCTCCCGGGCTTCCCTGAGCTTCAAGGGAAAAGAGTTCAGAGGCCCCGGGGGGACAAGGGGATTTGGAAAGGGGCGACAGTGGGGGTGGAGGGGGAGGAGAGGGTGGCAGAGGCGTCCTCTTGTGTCCCCTCCACCTACGGTCCCCCCACCTTCCCATCTGTCCCCACCCCCACCTTTGTCCCCTCCCTGGCCCCTGTGGCCCAGGTTGGTGAAGACGGAGATAGAGGTCTCTTTTCACCGCAAGACCGCCAAGCACAAGCATTCTACATGGCCATTCCTACCGTGCTGAAGGCCAGAGCATCCAGGAGGTGTGGTGAGCCGTCAGCCGTCCCCAAGGACAGGAAGAGAGGGTGCTGCTACAGAGGACAGCACAGGCAAAGGCTGGGTGGTGGGGTTTGTGAGGCTGGTGGACAACAGAGGCTTGGCAGCAGTGGTTATGGGGAGAGAGGAGGGGTGCAGTGCCATTCTGCACTGAGGGCCACCCTGCCCCTTCCTGGCAGAAAACTGTGGGTAACCAGACTCGGATATTCTCCCACACGCTGGGCACAGCTTCTGCTGAGGCAGGGGGGTCAGGATCATCTCGAGAGCCACACAGAATGAAGACCCACCCTCCAAGTCCCCAGGTCCTTCAGCTCTAGAGAACCTGCAACCCTGAATGCCAAGAAACAGGACCCATCCAGCTGCAGTTCAGTCCTCTGGGCCCCCAGCGCCCCCTGTAGGCAGGACGCTATACCAGTAGGGGGAGGGGCCTCCACGTGCTGGGAAGAGAAAAGATGAGACTTGCTCTCCAGGAGGCACGAAGACCCCGCCTCAGGAACCTGCAGTGGGATAAAGGCACAAACGTTGACCTCAAAGCTCCAATCTGAAATTCAGCCTCTGTCCTCAGGAAGCTTCTACTGTGATGGAAATATGCACTCTACCATCAGAACTCCATCAGAAAGGTGAAACACAGCATCTGGCTTCAGAAAACGTACCATCCCAGGGTAGAAAGACACACAGCCCCACTGCATTTTTAGGAAGCCCCCAATCTATTGCAGACGCAGACTAGACATTTCGGTGATTCTAGGACTGCTAGAAAAACAAATACAAGACGTAAAAAAAAAAAAATCCACTTAAATCTGAATTTCAGATAAACAATGACTGTTTAGTATAAGTATATCCCGTATAATACATGGGGTATACTTATACAAAGTATTCATTGTTTATTTGCAATTCAAACATAACTGTACGTCCTGTACTGTTATTTGCCAAAGCTGACAACCCCAGATGCCCCTAGTCCGAGGGCAGGAGGACACCCCCCCAACACACACACCCAGACATGGAAATGGAGGTAAACATCTGAGCGTGCTTCCTGCTCCTGGAGCAGTGAAGGAGGTGAGTCCTGGGGCGCCGGCTGGAAGCAGTTTAAAATTCCTTCCAGACCAGATCCCTAATCCCTCGGTGCACAATAGCAGCCTTCTCCCCCGCCGCCCGCGCCCACGCCCTCCCCCGCGGGGCCGTGGCAGTGCCACCACGGGCCTCTTTAAGCCCCTTTGAAGCCGCCTGAGCCCCGCTCCGCGGGAGGCCCCGCCGCTATGCCAGCTATGCCAGCTATGTCCCCGGCCGCCGCCGGCCACCACCGCTCCGCCATTAATACTGGCTAATCTGGCTAATAAATAAACTCCCCTCCCAGCCTCAGCCCCCTTCTCGCTCCCCTCTGGCTCCCCTAGAATTGACTTCAGGGCTCTGCTGGAACACACGTCCTCAACTCCCTTCTCCCACTCCCTTCCTGATGTTTCTGACTTTTTTTTTCTTCTCACTGGCCCGACTCTGGCCGAATTCAGGGGGCCTCTGCCTCGCGCGATGCATCAGTATCTCCTTCAGTCCACCTGCGCGCAGGGAGCCTGCCACATGGCTGGGTGCAGGGGACCGGACTCGAAGCTGGGGAAAGAGCCGCAGGACCTAGGAGCGCCCCCTGGAGGCGGGAAGAGGCTCTGGCCACGCCCCTCGCTGCCCCGCCCCAGGCCCCGCCCACTGTGTCCTCGGAAGTGGGGAAGCTCCGCCAGCAGCCCCGGGACAGGTGGCTCCTCGCCCGGGGAAAGTGCCGGCGCCTCCCCGGGCAAGAGTCCCTTCTCCGCAGCCTCTGCCGTCCCCTGCGTCCCCACCCGGGCTTCCGCGAGTCTGACTCAGAGCCGAGCCCGCATCGCTTCACCTCCGCCAACACACCCGCAGCGCGCGGAAAAATTACAGTATTTCAGGGGCACTGCTAACGCGCTCTGATTACCCACCGCCGCCCTCTTCCGCGGCTCTCAGTGGCATTGGGCCAACGCGCCATCATTAGGCCGTCCCTCCCCGGTCCTGGAACACCGCCGTCACCTGTCCCCTGTCCCTCGCCCCCTGTCCCCAGGAGTGCTCGCCTCGGACCCTCCCATAGCCTCCTGCCGCCCTGCGGGACTGCACCCTTGGTCCCAGGAGAGAGCTAGGAGACCCCACCTGGGATGGGGAATGGGGAGGTGCAGGACTTGGAAACCTGACCCCAGGCCTGAAGGGGCCCCTCCCCGTCTGTAAGGCTACAGTGTTTGAGATCTCTGCTGGAAGGGACTGGGAGAGTGGGGAATGGGGCAGGACTTTCTCCACTGAGGTCCATTGGAAAGTTAACTGTTCGGGGCAGGGGTGGGTAGGGCGCCTGGGCAATAGTATCCCATTTTGCACATGAGGCTCAGAGAAGTAAGGCTCTTAGGGAAGGCCACCCAGCCAGAACTTCCAGATCAGCTCATTTAAAGAGTCGGACAGGCTCCTTCTCCTAACAGGGGAATTGCATTTCTGCGAAGAAAGGTGATATCCCCATTACAGACTGGGAGTATTGGCAGCCGACCAGCTGTGGCCTGTTGGTTCCAAGTGAACTGGTGAAGAGTGGCTCAAGTCTCTCATCCCAGGAAGGGTGGGCGGAGGCCCTGAACACACAGAACCCAAGCCTGGTGGCCAGGACTTGAGGGGAGCAACTTGTCTGTCAGCCTCTTCATCCAAACCAGGCTCAAACCTCTCTTCTATCAGGAATTCTTTCCTGATGCCCAGGGGTTGCCAACTCATGGCCTTGGGCCAAGTTAAACCTTTAGTGAGATTTTGTTTGGCCTTCAGTGTGTATGTGGTTTTTATATTGAATGTAAGATCCTATGACATGCAGGCTGCCCTCCTCATTGGCAAAGACACGTGTGGCCAGACTAAGTCCCCAAAGGCATTTGAGATCTTGGCTTAGATCAGCCCACCCGGCCTGAGCCTTCACATCTTCCCTCATCTTCTAGGATCTCAGTCGGCGCTGCTGCCCCTTCGTGGTTCTTGCATGTTTCTCCTTAAGTATGCAGAGTTGAGTGTCCCTCCAGGCCCCTCTTTAGGCTCCCCACAGGTGGTGGCTGCCTATATTTCTGAGAACCCCTCTGGCAGCCCCGTTTTTCATCTTGTATGTCAATCTCTGCCCTGGGTAGGCACCACATCTTTTCCAGCAGGGGTGACATGGTATTTTTCTGCCATCAGACTACAGGCTCCTTGAGGGCAGGATATTGACTCAGACTGGGATTTCACTGAGGGCTAAATGAATGGGTGCGGGAGTAGCACCCTCTATCATAGGGAGCTCCCTGAGGGCAGGGCCATGGCTCCCCTCAGTCTAGAGCTCTTTGAAGACATTGGATTCTCCCCTCAGATGAGGCTTTTGCACCCCACCCAACCCCTCTGGCTCTCAGCTGCTCCCAGGCATTCCTTCCAGGACACCGTTTGTCATGCTTTGATGAATGAAACCTACTAAGAATAACTCAGTCCTTGTAGTCTCTAAAGGACAGGGGTGTTGGGGGCGGCGGGGGAGCCGAGACTGGTGATTGTGAGGGGCTAGAGGAGGAGGATGAACACAACTCTTCATTCCATAGCGTTTTCCCAGGTGCCCATCGTCCACTAGGAAGAGACTCGGGGCGGGGGGTGCCGCAAGCCCCCCTACGGTGCCATTCCTGCCGTTGCCAGTAGGGGGAGGTTCCACAGGACTCCTGAGATGGAAATGCCAGCCCCCTTCTTCACAGCCTTCCCAGCCCTGAAGTCATCACCTCAGTGCCACCCAGCCCCCTCTATGCCTGCCACCGGCTTCCTCTGCCTGGAAGTCAGGTGCTTGGGGCGAGGGGCAGCTTCCACTGGGACAGGCACTGTGGGGGGGTGCCTTCATCTTCCTGAGGAGGACTGTCAGAGTGATCACGGGGGATGGGGGGGTAGGGAATGGAAAAGCAGTCTCAGAATGACAGGAGGGCATTTGGTGTTGGTTTTTTTTTTTTTTAATAAGAAGTGATTTATTAGTGGTGTTTTAATTTAGGGACGAGGCATGACTGACCCAGAAGATGAACCCCTGTCCCCGACCCCACTCCACTCTTCCTTCCTCATCCCGCCCCTTTCCACTCCCAGACCTCAAGCCTCCAGTTCAGAACTGAGCGACCTTTCCAGGGCAACTGTTCTCCCAGGCACTTCACAAGGGGCCCGAGGGGTGGGGAGCCTGTGACCTTAACGCGCTTCTTTGGACGAGGCCTTCCTGGCACCCGGCCCCCACCTGCCACCTCCTGAGAGGGACATTTCGGCCTGGTCTTGGCAAAAACACCAGCCTCTGAGCCAGGCAGCCTGGTATGGTACCAGCCCTGCCACTGACTCCACTGTGACCTTGAGAAGTCCTTTGCTCCCTGGGCCTCAGTTTCCCCATACCTGAAATGAGTTTGCTCTAGGTTTCATGGTTTGTGAACCTTTCTTTTTAAAAAATAATGGATCCTATTACTTAAATAGTAACTTATGTGGCGTCTCCACTGGTGACATTGAAAAAGTTTGGAGTTCTATGGTCAAAATAGGGGTGGGGGTCCAGAGCCCCAGGGTTCAATCCATCACACACATGTGCACACGCACATGCACACACACACACACACACACACATGTGCATGTAGAATGGCTCCAGGGCACAACACAGAGCACACTTCACAAACCTCTGAACCCTGAAATCCCCTGAGCAAACATTCTGGGGCCCTGCCACATCTGGGAGCTCCAGAACTGGGGATGAGGCTGGGACTGGGGGCCGCCCCGGTGTGGGGAGCAGGGCTGAGAGGTCACAAGGTGGGGGTCGGGGTGGGGGCAGAGCCAGTAGGGGGAGTCCTTGTGACACAAGGTAACACCACTGAGGCTGGGCAAGGGCCTAGGTCCAAAGCTGGGTCCATGCAAACCCTCTGAGCTAGAGTCTTGGTAGGGACTGAGTGCCCTCCCCAAGCAGGAGGGGCAGCAGGCATAGGAGGAGGGGGAAGCCTCTGGCAGCCTTTCTCTGGAATCCCTCTCGCCAGCCCCAGGATGAGGGCCAGAGTGGCAGAGTGGGGGCTGAGCCCCAGGGAGCCCCAGTGGGGTAGAATTCCCCACTACAGGAGACACAGGGAGCCTCCCAACACCCCCAAAGCTGGAAGTGTGAGGATTTGGTGACCAGCAAGAATGCAGTGGGGAGCAGACCTGTCAGACTTTGGAGACAGGAGAATGAGGAGATGAGCAGATACCATACAGGGAAGAAAATGGTGTGATAAGAGGCAGGACTGGGTCTGGGGCCCTGGCTTAGGGCAGTGGGGAGGGTCCCTGCAAAGTGGGGAACAGCAGAAGCAGCCCTGTCCCTCCTAGCCGGCAGATGGACTGTGCTCAGGAGTCACCAGGTAAAGTAAGTACTGCCCACTCCCTGATACCCCAAGCAGTCCTGGAGTGTCCATGTTCCTGATTTCCCCCAGAGAGCATGTGGGAGGAACATAACGTCTCCCCAAGTCCACCTCCCTGGGATTTATGATGGGGGATGGGGCAGAGCCACCTCCGAGCTACCTCCCCATCCTCTATCCCAACTAACACACACACACACGCACGCACACACTGACATTTGTCCCCTAGAGACTTCACAGCCTGAGCCCTGGAAACTCCAGGATCGCCGCTATGTGCCAGGCATGGCTCTGGACACTGTGGGTTCCAGGAACAGAAGAGTCAGCCTAGGTCTTTGCCCTCGTGGTGCACATGTTTTAGGGAGTGAGTGACAACTCAACAAGTCACAAAGGAATCAAGTTCAGGTCGCGAGGAGACAACCATGGGAGCAGAGAGTGCTGGGTGGCTGGGGCTGTTTAGAGTCATCAAAGGATGTCTCCGTGAGGAGGTGACATTGCAGTAGAGACCTGAGCTGCAAGAAGCCAGCTGTGCTTTGGGGCCAAAGGCCTTGAAAACGTATGATGTTTTTAAACAGAAAAGAACATGTACCCATAAACGTTCAAGGGCAGGGACATGAAGAGCGTCTGTAAAATGTCCGGCACAGTGACAGGAAATTCACATTCATCATCTGCTTCCCTCTTCAGCACACTGGTGTCAAATAGTATTATTTTCATTTTACAGATAAAAAATATGAAGCCCACAGAGATCATTCATTTAAAAAGGTGTACTGAGTTTTAGTCTCTAAAAACCCTATGATAAATTCCACGTGGGGTGTGCCGTCTTAGGTTCTACAGTCTGAGGGCAAAGAGGGAGATCTGGGAGGGCTTCCTGTAGGAGGAGTCCGCGTCTATACTGAGTCTGAACAGATGAGGAAGGGATGACAGGGGAAGTGAGGAGGTGAGGAGGGAGCCAGGGGGTGGCTCCAGTGCCAAAGATGCTGTAGGCAGAGTAAAAGACAGAGGAGGGGGTCCTGCCCGGCTGCCTGGTCAGCAATGTGAGGGGGTGGGGTGGTGAATAAAGAGGCCGCATGCAGGGAGGAGGGCTGGGGGGCAAATGGGCCACGGGTTGTGGCTGTTGGGCAAGGCTGGTCAGGTGGGGCCTCTTCCAAGGCTCTGGTGACCTGGCCCCCGTGAGTGACGATGTTACTAATGGCAAAGAGTGGTGCCAGCCAGTGACAAGAACAACTCACAGGCTCACACACTCCTCACACATAGACAGGCAAGTGCCTGCCACACACACACACACACACACGTGCAGCTGGTCTGTACTGACAAGGGTCTGCAGAAGCACAGATACGTGCGCACACGTGCACGCAGAAGAAAGTGCACTTTTTTTTCCTTCCAGCAGTGCCACACGTGTGGTGCTGAATGACATGGTGAGGCCTGGAGAGAGGCGTCTTGGGAGCAGCTCCCCCCGACTCCTCACCTCCCAGCTCTCCCAAGGAGGCCACCGTCCGGAACCCGCTTTGGGCCACTTTCCCAGAGGATGACCCCTTGACAGGAGTCTAACCTGAGGTCGAGGGCCCCTCCAACAGCTTCCTCCTCAGAGTGGAGTTTGTGGTTGGGAAGGAGGAACCTGACCCCCGGCCAATGACCTGGTCTGCAGAGCCTAGGGATGGGCAGAGGGCAGCACCTTGACTCTGAGTCCCCTACCTTGGCAAGTTCAGAAGCCTGAGACATGTGCCTGGCCCATGCCTAGATGCACCTTCCACCCCTGTGGGCTTCCTAAGAGCAGGGACCATGTGTTATCTGCCACTATCCCACCGCTGCCACACAGAGGGCACCCAGCGCCGGGGCCATGGCTGGCAAAGCTGGGATGGGAAGGGGTGCTCTGCTCAGGGAGACAGAGATGAAGTGCCTCCTAGCAGGGTGCAGTAGCAACTAGACAGGAATTGGGAAGAACATGCAGCCGCCTGGGACCCCCGAGGCTGGGACCAGGTTGGACGGGTCTTTCATCTACGTGCAGTGTCTGCCCTGTCTCTGGCAGCCCTGTCATGGCTGATGACCCATCAGTGACTCACTGCCAGCTGCGGGCACGAAACGGAGAAAGTGACCCCCAGCTGAGCTCATGCACTCACAATTAGCCCTCTACACCCCCTCACCACGGCAGCCTCCCGGTCTCCACGCACGCACATCCCAGGCTGCCGTTTCCCAACCACAGAGTGCCTCCTGCTGCTTATTTTAGCCTGATGAAACCTCTTAAAATGTCAGAGCTGGAACTGAGCTCCAGATCATGCAGTTCAACCCCTTCATTCAACCAGGAAGGAAATGGGGATTCAGGGAGAGTGAGTGATGAGTTTCAGGTCACAGAGCTAATTGGTGGTATGACCAGAAATTGACTGCAGGCTTGGGGGAGTCCCAATCCGGCCATTCTAAACTTTGGGCGGGTGGGGTGGGAGTGCAGTCTGCTTCAGGCAGCCTATTGCCAGTCTTCTGGAGCCTCTGGAATCAGCATGCCTGGATTTGAGCCCCAGTTTGCCAGTTATCAAGTTACCCACTCTCTCCATACCTCTGTTTTCCCATCTGTAAAATGGATCTAACAATAGTACCTACTCCCAGGTTAATGTGAAGATTGATTCAGTTAATACCTCTGAATTGCTGAGTGCAGTGTCAAGCAAAGAATGAGTACTCAGAAAATATTAGCTAACTTGTCTGACTGCCTAGTGGCGTCACCAAGAATTGGTCCTTACTGTGGAAAGTCCAAAATCTTGGTTTTATCAGTTGGCCCAAGGGTGAGCAGATGTCAGGAGGCTGGCTGTGTCGAAAGACTTGCAGCAAACTGATGGATGTGTTACCGTGGGGACAGGGGTTGCTGTCAGAAGGACCGTGGTGGCCACAGTGTCTCCCTCCCACTCTGGCAGCCACCCCCTGAGATCTAAAGATTGCAAACCTCACGATCAGGGGCAGCTGGAGATTCTCAGGACTGTTCAAGCTGGGTGAGCCCGAAGGAATGCCCTTTTGAACTCAGGAATGGGCCTCTGTTCCTCTGCAAAATAGTTAGAGGCTATGATGGTTGTGTGCATGAGATCCAGGGGCTGTGGTACCTTTCCAGCTCTCCCCCTCCCTCACCCTCTTAAGGCCAGCCGCCTCTGTTCAGACCAGTCTTGCCTGGTCCCAGTTGGATAAATATTGACAAATTCTTCTCCTTCCACGTTCTTCCTTTATCAGTCACCAAAGCCCTGACACCTCACACCGGATGAACTATGATCCCAGAACACGTATGAGGTTGGGGTGGTCTCATTCCAGCCCCAGAAATACTTGTTGAATGGATAACTCGGTGAATCAATGAATGGAGCCATTCCCAGAACCTCCTGAAAACTCACCCTGAGCTCTCAACATTGGGCAACTCTCCCTGGAGCCCCAGCCATGCGCTCCATCTGGGGAAAGGCTTTCCTGCAGCTGTCTCAGCCATCCTTGCCACCTCTCACCTCCCACTAACATGGCAACATTTCTCTGCCTCCACCCTGCCCCCACTACCCAGTCTAGACAATTCAGTGTGTCTGCAGCCTCCCCCAGTAGGAGTGCTGCTGTTACAGCCATAGTCACTGCCCGCATGGCGAGTGGTCGGTCTCTAGCCCTCTCCTGCTCCCCATGTCACAGCTGTCCCCATTCACCCCACCCAGCTTCCTATGATGGCCTGTGTAAGAACACTCACTTTTTCACTTGCTGTTCCAGGTCCACTGATAGCCCATGATGCCAGCCAAGCCCGAACCGAGTCCTGGCCCTGCCAGCCCCATAGAGTCCTGTGGGTGACCCATTCTTTATTGGGAGCATCACCTACGTCTGGACGCCAGCCCATCAGGGAAGATTGAAACCCCTCAGATCGGGAGTCCAGCCCGAGCCGGCAAGGAGTCTGTGCCCCTTGAAGGCTAGAATGCTGGACCCCAGTTCTGTCTTCAGGTGCCAGGACATGGCCTGAGCATCATCTCCAGTCTGGTTCCAGCTTTTTCCCCATCATTGACCCACTGCCCAGACCTCTGCATGGTTCCTGGCTACCGAGATCTCTTCATAGCAACCAAAGAGTATCTGAGCTTAGAAGATCCTAAGGAACCGCCCAGTCTGGTGGAGATGCTCTAGAGTATTCAAAAACATAATAGTCTTTTTCACTGGAACAATTATTAGGGGTGTTTTAGCATTGAGTGCTGTGGGATAGAGATGCTAAATGTCCCACAGTGCACAAGGCAATCTGCACAGTGACAGATTCCTTCCTTCATTGGATAAACACTGGTTCTAGCTGAAAGTGCTTAACTGTGTAGTTGTAGTAACTAAGAGCCACGGAGGATAAGGGACTGGCCCAGGATAACATGCGCATTTGTCTTTTAGGCAATCCCACGAGGGGAACCCAGGCATTCTCCCTCTTGAGAATATCAGTGTCATCTGTTCAATATGCCACCAGCAGTCACCAAGTTTGAGGCACTATGGGAGAGTAAAAGACTAAAGTGAGACCCATGCAAAGGCTTCACAGAGATGTCATTTGAGCAGAGGCTTAGAAGTTGGCTCATGGACTGGTGGCTCAGAGAGTAAAGAATTTGCCTGCAATGCAGGACACCTGGGTTTGATCCCTGGATCAGAAAGATCCCCTGGAGAAAGGGAATGGCTACCCAATCCAGTATCCTTGCCTGGAGAATTAATTCCATGGACAGAGGAGCCTGGTGAACTACAATCCATCTGATCACAAACAGTTAGACATGACTGAGGGACTAACACTTCCACTTCCGTAGACCTGTGACTTCTGAAAGTTGGAGAGAGCATAATAGGAAATGATGGGATATGAGGACTGATGCCCAGGAGTGAAGGTCGATGAGAAATAAGCACAGACTTTGGGGAGAAAGCAGTGAAGGATGGGAAGGAGTTGGAAGGTGAATTGAGGCTGGAGCACAGAGGACTTTGCATGTCAATTGAGGGTTAGGATTTTCTGCTACAGGCAATAGGAAGCTACTGAAGATATCAGAGTAGAAGGCGGGCAGTGGTGAGCTCTCTGCTTCATAGCAAGTTTCCTGAGGCTGCCTATGGAGAAGCAATGGGAGGGAAATTATAGGGCCAGGAAACTGCGGTCTGAACATTCCTCAAGAAAGACACACATGATGTCATGGATGAGAACAGGATCAA
Organism: Capra hircus; assembly: GCF_001704415.2. Classification (NCBI taxonomy): domain Eukaryota; kingdom Metazoa; phylum Chordata; class Mammalia; order Artiodactyla; family Bovidae; genus Capra; species Capra hircus. Next base: position 31,301,300 of record NC_030830.1, on the reverse strand, counting down.
GGGGATGGGGTGAGAAGACGGAGACCACCTCAGAGCCAAGCCACATTGCAGGGATTGGCCATGTCCTCAGCATTTAAACCAGGGATATTATCTGAGTTTGGGTTCCCTTGGAAGTAGACCCTAGGAAAAGGACTTGAGAGAATTCCCGGTGGTCCTGTGGTTGGGAGTCCGTGCTTCCACTACAGGGGGCACGGGTTTGATCTCTGGTCAGTGAACCAAGATCCCACATGCCACTCAGAGCAGAAAAAAAAAAAAAAGAGGAAGATGACAAAGGATTTGAAAATCATTTGTTTGGGAGATGATCTCAAAGATAAACAGTAGGGGAATGGAGAAATCAGGCAGGAAAAGGAGGATAGCAAAAAAAAAAAAAAGTGTTACATCAAGCCAATTATCCCTGTGGGCAACTAAAGATCAGTCTTGCTGGAAATCTCTGAGAGACAGTAAAGAACACACACTTCTGAGTTAATCCTTAAAGGGCAAAGGAGCTGGGAGAATTTATCCACTGACTCACACCATTCATTGTTTGAGGGGTTGCTCCTGGGAGCATTAACTCTCTGGCACTTTTGGAATGCTCCACATGCAGGAGCAGGCTTTACAGCCAGAAAAAGTCCTCAGGTATAGTCTCAGGTGCTTGCAGTTGGAAGCTACCAGGTAGCTGTGTAGGAAAACGGTGAGTACCTGTAAGATGGGGCAAGGCATTGATTGTATCTTGCAACACACATTCTTTACATACAAGGTGGCATGAGTTAGCCAAGACGGCTCCCTGTCTAAAAGTGACTCCATAAGTGAACTAGGTAGAATATTTCTTTCTTTTTTTTTTTTTTGCCTGCATCATGCGGCAGGCATGTGGGATCTTAGTTTCTCCACCAAGAATCAAACCCACACCTCCCTGCATTAAAAGTTCAGAGTCTTAACCACTGGACCACCAAGCAAGTCCTAGATAGGATATTTCTGAGAGAGGACATTGACTGCTGAAATGCTTAGCTTCTGTGACCCCCGGAAGGCAGAGAAGGAATCTGAAGTATAATAACTGGTTCTATCAATTTTTACTTTATGTTTTGATGCCAAGTTATCAAGTGCATGCAAATGTAGAGTTATTATATCTTCCGAGTCGCAAAAGAGTTGGATGTGACTTAGTGACTAAACAGCAACAATGAATTCAGCTTTATATCATATGCTGCTGCTGCTAAGTCACTTCAGTCGTGTCCGACTCTGTGCGACCCCATAGACGGCAGCCCACCAGGCGCCCCCGTCCCTGGGATTCTCCAGGTAAGAACACTGGAGTGGGTTGCCATTTCCTTCTCCAATGCATGAAAGTGAAAAGTGAAAGTGAAGTCGCTCAGTCACGTCTGACTCTTTGCGACCCCATGGACTGCAGCCCACCAGGCACTCCCGTTCCCGGGATTTTCCAGGCAAGAGTACAGGAGTGGGGGGCCATCACCTTCTCCATATATCATATGAAGTAACTCTATACCTAGTAATGCTTTAAAATCTAGTCCTATTTTGACGTAGTTACACTAGCCTTTTGCTTTTGTTAGTGTTATATGTTATACCTTTTCTCATCCTTTCTCTTTGTATTTCAGGTAACTCTATGTAAGCAGTATATAGTTGAATTTTGTTCTTATCCAAAATAAGTCTGAAAGTCTTTGCCTTTGAATAGGAAAATTTTACATATAATAAAATTATCTTTATATTTAGGTTTAAAATCTATTTTTCCCTTTTTTTAAATCTTGCCATCTATATATTCTATCTATTCTATGTTTCCTCTCCCCTTTCTTTGCATCTGTTATTTCATCCAGTTACCTTTCTCCATTATTTTGTAAAGTTATTTACTCTTTTACAATGTCTTAGTAGTTACCCAGAGATTACAGCATGCATTCTTAACAAATCCTAATATTAACTGATTCTTTTACTCTCTTCCCTTAAAATATAGGCAAAGACATTGGGGCTTTAACTCCCCACAAACCCTATGATATTATTTTTCTATACAACCAGTATTATTTGATATTTACTCACATATTTGCCATTTTCATTGGTCTTAATTCTTTTCTGCACCTCTGACCTCCCATTTGGGATTATTTTTTTCTGCCTGAAAATATTCTATTAATGTGGGCCCACTGGTGACTAATTCTTGTGATTTTTATTAGACTGAAATGTATTTATTTCTTCTTTACTTGAATTTTTTTTCTGGGTATTGAAAAATAAGTTGGTGGTTATTTTCTGTCAGCCCTCTAAAGAATCCCACTGTCTTTTGGCCTCCGCTCTTTTCCATTAAGAAATCAGTTGTGTATCCAATCTGTTATCCCTTTGAACGCAATCTCTGCTTTTCTGGGTTTTTTATATAATTTATTTTTTATTGAAGGATAATTGCTTTACAGAATTTTGTTGCTTTCTGTCAAACCTCAACATGAATCAGCCATAGGTATACATATATCCCCTCCCTTTTGAACCTCCCTCCCATCTCCCTCCCCACCCCCTTTTCCTAGGTTCATACAGAGCCTCTGTTTGAGTTTCCTGAGCCATACAGCAAATTCTCATTGGCTATCTATTTTACATATGGTAATGTAAGTTTCCATGTTACTCTTTCCATACAGCTCACCCTCTCCTCCCCTCTCCCCATGCCCATAAGTCTATTCTCTATGTCTGTTTCTCCATTGTTGCCCTGTAAATAAATTCTTCAGTACCATTTTTCTAGATTCTGTATGTATGTGTTAGAATACAGTATTTGTCTTTCTCTTTCTGACTCACTTCACTCTGTATAATAGGCTCTAGGTTCATCCACCTCATTAGAACTGACTCATTCCTTTTTATGGTTGAGTAATATTCCTTTGTGTATATGCACCACAACTTCTTAATCCATTCATCTGTCGATGGATATCTAGGTTGCTTCCATGTTCTAACTATTGTAAATAGTGCTGCAATGAACAATGGGATACATGTGTCTCTTTCAGTTTTGGTTTCCTCAGGGTATATGCCTAGGAGTGAGATTGCTGGGTAGTAAAAATATGGAACGCTTCATGAATTTGCGTGTCATTCTTGTGCAGGAACCATGCTAATCTTCTCTGTATTGTTCCAATTTTAGTATGTGCTGCCGAAGCGAGCACTGCTTTTCTCTGTTTTTAAGATTTTTTCCTTATCTTTAATTTTCAGCTTTTAGTTTTATCTAATAGTAAAAATGTACTTTCACTTTATTCATATAGGCATAGGTGTATATCCCTTCTGCTTATCCCGATTTAGGCTCTCAGAGTGTACTGAATAAATGGATCAGTGTCTTTTCTCAGCTTTTGGAAGCTCTCAGCCATTATCCCTTCATATCTTGCTTCTATCCCAGTCGCTTGAGCTTTTCACTGTTTCTTCTAGTCTGATAGACTGTCTATATTTCTATTCTTTTACCTTCCCATGCTTCATTCTGGATATTTTTTTCTCAGCTAACTTCTAAGTAACTAATTCTTTATCAGCTGTGTCTAGTATGCTGTTAAACCTATCCTTTGAATTCTTAGTATCAGTTTTAGAATTTCCATTTTGAAAAAAAAATAGTTTCAATTCTCTGCTAAAATTCTTTTTTTCCCCAGTTTTATTGAGATATAATTGACATGCAGCACTTTGTATGTTTAAAGTGTAAAGCATAATGATTTGACTTACATAAATCATGAAATGATCATCTTAAGTTTTCTGAACATCCATTATCTCATATGAATGCAAAATTAACAGAATAGAAAAAATTTTTTTCTTGTGATATGAATTCCCAGCATTTACTCTTTTAACAATTTTCATGTATAACACATAGCAGTGTTAATTATATACATTTATCAAGTTATACATTATATCCTTAATACTTCTTTGTTTTATAACTAAAAGTTTGTACCTTTTGACTGCCTACCTCCAAATCCACCTACCCCCACCCTGCCTCTGCTAACCACATATCTGGTCTCTTTTTCTATAATTGTTTGCTTTTGAAGTATAATTGACCTACAGCACTAAGTTAGCTCCTGTTACACAACATAGCGATTTGGTATTTCTATACATTTCAAAATGATCGCCATGATAAGTTTAGTTATGACACATCATCATACAAAAATATTACATAGATATTGACTATATTCCCCACACTGTGCATTTACCCATAATTCATTTATTTTGCAACTGGACGTTTGTACTTCTTAATCCCCCTCAGCTGTTTATTTCCCTTCCTGTCCCCTCACCTCTGGCCTCTTTGTTCTCTGTATCTATAACTATTCCGGTTTGTTTTATTTGTTCATTTGTTAAATTTTTTAGATTCCACTAAAGACTCTTGAGAGTCCCTTGGACTGCAAGGAGATCCAACCAGTCCATTCTGAAGGAGATCAGCCCTGGGATTTCTTTGGAAGGAATGATGCTAAAGCTGAAACTCCAGTACTTTGGCACCTCATGTGAAGAGTTGACTCATTGGAAAAGACTCTGATGCTGGGAGGGATTGGGGGCAGGAGGAGAAGGGGACGACTGAGGATGAGATGGCTGGATGGCATCACGGACTCGCTGGACATGAGTCTGAGTGAACTCTGGGAGATGGTGATGGACAGGGAGGCCTGGCGTGCTGCGATTCATGGGGTTGCAAAGAGTCAGACATGACTGAGTGACTGAACTGAACGGAACTGAGTGAAATCACGCAGTATTTGTCTTTGTCTGACTTATTTCACTTAGCATAATGCATTCTAGGTCCATCCATGGTGTCACAATGGCCAGATTTTATTCTTTTTATGGCTGAGTAATATTCCATTTTATATATCTCTCTCACATTTTCTTTACCCATTCATCTCCTAACAGGCCCTTGAGTTGCTTCCATATCTTGGCTATTGTAAATAATGTTGCAATGATCGTTAAGGGTGCATATATCTTTCTAATCAGTCTTTTGTTTTCTTCAGATAAATATCGATGAGTGGAATTGCTGGATAATATAGTAGTCCTATTTTTAATTTTTTGAAATGTCTCCATACTGTTTTCCACAATGGCTACACCAATTTATATTCCCACCAAGTTTGCCAAGCATTCCCCTTTCTCCGCATCCTTGCCAATCTGCCAAATTCTTAATTATGTCTTATCTCCTCGATCATGCTAAGCATTTTTTTTTCCACACCATGAGGCTTGCATGATCTGAAGTCCTCTACAGAGTTTTTTAACTCGGGCCCCAGCAGTGAAAGCGCCAAGACCTAACCACTGGACCACCAGGGAATTCCCTACATTTTTTATTTTAAATCTGCATGCATAACTCCAACATCTAGAGAGGTTGTTATATATGTTTTTCTTATGTACTATGTATTTGTATTGTTTCATCATGTGTCTCATTTTTGGTTTTTACGTTTTGAGAGGAGTCTTTTTTGTTTGTTTTTGTGAGATTTTGTTTTGTGTGTTTATGGCCTGGACACTGTCTTTGCAAAATCATTTGTAGAAATTATCTAACCCCAGGATGATAACTTCTTCCAAAGAGGATTTACAAGAGCCTGAAGGCACTGCCAGTCCTGGATCACCTTAATCCAGTCTTAGGAACTAGGATAAGTCTGAGCTGAGCTGCATTTAGGGTCCCCATTCAAAGCAAGGGGGGGTCCCCAAACACTTCTCTTGATAGGCCTATCTCTTACCACCCAGGATGCACTCAAAAGCACTGATCAACCTTGCAGCATCTTAGCTGTTTCCTTCCTTCCCAAAGGAAAAGCATTTCTGAAACCAGGAATAACCCCCTCATCTCCACATCTCAGCCCAGTGATTCTCTAGGGCCTTATTGATCTTACTGGCACTTAGATGCTTTAAACAGTCTCTTGTTGGCTTGTGTTTTCATATATATATACCCATGTGTATATATATATGGTGGTGGTTTAGTTGCTAAGTCGTGTCCGACTCTTGCAACCCCATGGACTGTAGCCCGCCAAGCTCCTCTGTCCATGGGATTTTCCAGGCAAGAATACTGGAGTGGATTGCCATTTCCTTCTCCAGGCGATCTTCCTGACCCAGGAATCGAACCCAGGTCTCCTGCATTGCAGGCAGATTCTTTATTACATTTATATATATTTCTTACTTCTCTAATTACCTTCAGCTGTAAGGTTAATCTACATTTCCTAGTCTCCTGTTTTGCACCATGATGTATAGGAAACTTCTGAGACATTTGCAACAGCATTAAAAAGGTGTTTGGTTTTTTTTTTAAGCCAACAGTTTGCACAACACAGATTAGCATGTTATGGATTGTCACAGCAGAGTTTATGTTTCTGAGTTAAAAAAAAAAAAAAGATCTGGGATTTATATAATGCATTGACTTTAATACCAAAGGGGGTTGGCTAATCAGGATTATAAACATTCAAAGGGCAAAGTTAAATGTTGAGTTTATGTTTTGAACAAAGTCTAAATGTTTTGAAAATAAAATTAAATTCCCTGTTCATTTTAAAAGAACCATGACCGGGGTAAATTGACAGGACTGGTGGGTGGATGGAAATTTATAGGAAAGATGAGGGTGATAGGAAGGGGAGCGGGCAGGTAGACCTGGGGAGAACACAGTGAGTTTGGCACTGGACACCTTCCTTTACTGGGTTGGAGGGAATCCAGCAGAGAAACCTCTACAGTGGCCAGAAGTGGGGTTCTAACCAGGCGATCTTGTAGAACAGAGACATGGACTTGGGAGCTGTCTGTGCACAGATTGGACTCACACCAGGCAGCACCGGAAGAACATGAGCAAAGCCAGGAGATGCCACCAGAGCACGTCCTTGGGGACAGAGGGAGGCAGAACACGCGCCAGGCGGTGGGGAGGAGGGAGAGGCAGGCCCAGCCATCCCAGGAAGAGGCTCTCTCAAAGCCTTGAGGATTGTAGGGTCAATTTCCTCCAAGACATTGAGGCTGAGGCTTGGAGGAGGACTCTGCTCATTCCGAGAGCAATTTCCGTCAAGAGTGTCGGGAACCCGGAGGCTGCTAAGAAGGGGTTGGGGAGTGAGTGGGAGGCCAGGAAGAAGCAGCGATGTGTGCAAACTTCTTTTTTAGAATGTGTGGGGCTCTGCAGGAAGGAATTGAGGTGGTGATTTAAGGGAAGAGCCAGTGACAACTACTGGGGGAAGTTTGTGGGCAGAAGGGAAGGAGCCAGGGCAAACAGAGGGACCAGAGGACCCCGGAGATGGAGCAGCACGGAGGGAGTCAGCGCCCACCCCATGGGCCCCTGAGCTTCACCAATAGCCCTAATGATGCCCATCTTCCCGATGAGGAAAGTGAGACTCAGAGAGGCTTTACTTCCCAAGTGACCGCTAGAGGAACATGAGACAGGGATGGGACCCAGATGCGTCAGGTCACAAAGCTCACCCTTCAGCCCCCTCCCGCCCCACCCCTGCCATGATTTCAGGGTTCCCGGGATCGTGACCACCCCCACCACCACCACACGGCCACCGTCATCACACCCACCATGGCCTCCACCACGGTGACCACCGCCGCCCCTGTCCACCCCACCACAATAATTACGTTCACCAATATGAGATTTCCTGTGCCGGACATATGCAGTTTCTGTCTTTGGGGTCTCCTATTCTGAGAACACACGTGAACAACAAAATAAACTAGCAGAGACACTCAGCAGCCAAACTTTTTGATCATATGGCCGGTCAGGAGCTCTGCTGTCCGTAGTCAGATGGCTGGCATTCCTGGTTTCTTCTTGGGGGAAGAGGTACATCAGAAACTGGCTTTTCCATTTGCTCCACTGGCCTCCCCATCACTCGTCCTCACTCCACCCCAAACCTTCTACTCATTGTCTCCGAGCTGGGAAAATTAAACAGATTTTTCTGAAGGAAAATCCTTAGGGAAGGGAATGTGTACAGAGGGATTAGGTCTGGGCCGAGGCCCAGTCATTCTCGGTCCTTCTCTGAGACTCTTGGCTTCCTGTGGAGACATGCTCCCACTCTCTAGGGCCCCCTCCCCTCCCCCAACTCACCACACCCCTCCCTGGTACAACCAGGGATGGGAAGCCCAGGGCTGAAGCCTGGCCGCACCACCCCCATGTGCCCATGGGCCCCAGACCCTCCTCAGCCCTGCCGCACAGTCCCTGTCCCCGAAACCCCAAGCCTGAGGCTAAGAAAGATGGAAGTCTGGGATGTAAAGAGAGAGGGGGCGGGCAGGAGTAAGGCCTGAGGATGCTCAGAGAAGTTTCCATGGAGAGCATCTCGTTCTGAGCTACTCTGCCATTTCCCCTTCCTTACTAATCCCAGGATTAGAGAAAGTGGAATCTGGAAATTCAGGAGCCAGAGGCTGGAAATGGGGCATGGGGAGGTGAAGGGGACCAGGCAGCTTGAACCTGCTGTGCGGTCTGGTCAGGCCATAGACCTCCCCCAGCTTCACTTCCTCACTTGTCAAATGAGGGTCATCAAGTCCAACCGTGACTGGAAGGGATGTGTATAAGATGTGCTATTGGTAAGCAGAGGCTAGGTGACTGTTACCGTTGTTGTTATGAGCACACGTGCAAGGAGGGGTGGGGAAGGACAGGCGTGTCCCGAGCCCTGGAAGGCTGCACGGTTCAGTGAGGAGCATGGCGTTGACATCAGATGGGATCGCAGCCCTGGCATCAGATAGCAACAAGGCACTGGTGTCAGGCCTGGCTGGACCTCCTCCCTGCTGAGGGAGCCCGGCAACGACTCCCTCTTCCCAGGCCTCCACTTCCGCGTTGACGCACAAGATGCCTTGCAGACCTCCTTCGGGACTGAGTGACAACTAACACCGGTGCAGGTATAGAGCAGTGTCTGTCACGCCTGCCACATTTCTGTTGATATTTTGCCTCTGTTGGAACCTAGTGAGTCCCCTTCCCTCCCCCAACTCACCAGGGGTGAGGACCCCTGCTTCCATCCTCTGCTCTCCTCCAAGGGACAGCCAAGAGATGCCCACCATCCTTCTCTTGCCTGACCTTTTTCAAATTTTTGGCTGCGCCGGGTCTTTATTTTTATGTGTGGGCTTTCTCTAGTTGTGGTGAGTGGGGGCTACTCTTTGTTGTGGTCCAGCACAGGCTTCATTTTCTGGTGTCTTCTCTTGTGGGATTCGGGCTGTAGGACGCACGGGCTCAGCAATTGCAGCTCTCAGGCTTAGTTGCTTCAAGCATGTGGAATCTTCCCTCCCCAGGGATCAAACCCATGTCCCCTGCCTTGGCAGGTGGATTCCTACCCACTGCCCCACCAAAGAAGTCTGTCTCCTCTGATTTTTGCCACACTCCTTTTCTCCAAAACCATACTCACCTGGCTTCAGTCACTTCCCCAGCTTCAGTGCCTACCATAGCTCTCCATTACTGCCCACATGTAAACCATCCTTCTCAGGATGCCCCTATGTTCCACTTTCCGGCCCTGTCTTCTCTCCCCCATCTCACCAGATGCCCCTTGCTCTGAGCTGCCTTGACCCTGGCTGACCCCCTGCTCCCCAACTGTCTGCACAGCACTCATCTTCTGCCACCTCCCTTCTCCCTCCTGCCGCAACTTCCGAGCTCGGCCCTGGCTCATCCATCTCTGAGCATCAGTGGATATAAGAAGTCACAGACAAACCAAATTTCAAGCAGCAACCAAGAGGAAGCCTATCAATAATGGGCCCTAACATCGTTACCAGGCGGATCGGCTTTGGGGAGAAGCAGGTAATCGAATCTCCCTCCGGTCTCCATCTGTCTCCATCGCCCCAGCTTCATCCTCTAGGTGCCCGCCCCGCATCCGGCAGCCCAAGCCAATGAATCTCGGGTAATAATGCAATTCCATTCGAGAGATCTTGGGTTCTTTGGGGACAAGGGGAAGGTTTCCAGAAGGATGGGAAAGAGGAGACAAGAGTCAGAGGGGACAAATACGGGAAGAGCACCCACTGCAAGACTGATCTGGGGGAGGCGGTGTGCAAAAGAGCCTGTCGTCTTTGATATTCTCGCTCCTCTTGTATTTTTATCCACGTTGCCTTCCTTTCAAGCTTTTGGAACAGCGGCATGTGGGAGGGTTCTGAGCACGTAGAAGGTGCTTAGACACATAACTCCCACTCAGCAGGGCTAAAGGGCTCAGACTCTGGCCCCAAGCTGCCTGGGATGGTGCCCCACCTCATCCCTGGGCAGGGATATGACGAGAAAGGCCTATTTGACTTCTCTGTGTCTGGGTCAGCCCCTCTGTGAGATGCAGATGGTAGTAGTGATGCCCAACTCACAGCTGGCTGTGAGGACTAAGTGAATTGACCCAGTGAAAGCCTAGGAGTGGGGCCTGAGCTCTGCAACTGTTCCCAGCAGGGGAACTCTCACATGGAGTGGGAATGGCTGCTCCTCAAGGGCCACCCAAACCCTGCCTGTTTGCAGCAAAATGGGGTAGGGGTGATAGCTTTATGGCTGGCGGTGGCTGGCAGCAGCTGAAATCCCCTTTCAGCATCATAACTGAGCCTGACTCCCCACAGCATCTCGGGGGCAGCGCACTGGGGCTGCAGGCAGCATGGTCCCGGTGTACACAGCCAGCCCAACCCCGGAGCTTCTCATTCCCCTGGTGTGGGGTGAGGCCCAGGTGAGGCTGACAAACAGCCAGAAGTGGGGACCGCAGCCTCTGACCTGGGAGACCACCTGAATGCGGTTACTGGGCCAGGCAGAGAAGCAGAGGGAGAGGTCAGCAGGACCTGGAAACACCGAGGCCCTCACAGGGAGCAGTGGGTAGCAGCGAATCTCTGGTTGCCAGTCCCCCATTCTTTTATTCCAGAAAACCTTATGTCGGCTTGCTCTGTGCTGGGGCTGGCGTGAGTCCCTGGGACTCCAAGAAGGAAAGACAGGATCCCTGTCCTCCAGGCCACAAGCTCTGGTGGGGTGAGCAGCAGCAGTCAAGCATAGTAAGAACAGCTACCGCTAGGGCGCACCCTGAGAGAGCTGGAGTCAAGAAGGGGGCCATATAGAGGTAGTTTTAACAAAATTGGAACTCTACTGAGCATGCTCAAAATTTATATTTTTTAGCGATAACTTCTTGCTTTAATAAATAGCCATCCACAACACGACTGCACTAGGTTACATCCTACAGCATAATATGATGTGTCATAATTGTTTAGCCATTTCTCTACTGTAGGGTTTTTAATTTTTCTCTAGTTTCCACTGTTATACATTGGGCTGTGGTGAATGAATATTCTCTTATACAAATAGCTGTTCATTTCTTTGACTGTCACTTTTCCTAGAAGTAAAACTGCTCAGCCCAAAGCGAGATGCATGATCTTGCTCCTTAGGCATGATCTCCTGTTGTAGGACATCCTGGTGATAAGCCCAGGGGAGGAGGGCCCCACCTCAGCAGGACCCTCTAGGGAATGTCCAGCTGGGATTTCTTATAGCTTGTGTTTATCCATCACAGGAGTATCAACCCCTGTTGCTTTCCAGGGAATGCTACAAATTCTTACAGCCTTGGAACTTTTTGGGCCTCATGTGAAATGGGACTAAAGGCCAAGCTGCTGAAGCCTAAAGAACAGCATCCACTATAGAACGTTTGGGTCAGTGTGTTGGTTAGGACTGCATTAGGCGGCAAGTATCAGAAACCTGATTTCAGAGGCTTAACCAAAAAGGGCTTATTTTCCTCACACAATGAGAGGCACAGTGATAATAGCAACTTGAGACTGATGTTCCACATCCACACTGCCCTCCAGGACCTAGGCGTCTCTAGCTTTCCTTCCCTTCCAGTCTGAACACATGGCTTTCCTCCTCATGTTCATAAGATGACTGCTGGACCTCCAGCCATCACATCCATATTCCAGTCGGGAAAAGGGGGAGGAGTGAAGGGCAAGGCATGCTGCCTGCTAAAAATCCCTACCTTCTTTTATTCAGGAAAACCATACAGTTATCTCCACTTCCACCTCATTGGCAAGAACTATGTTACAAGGCCCACAGTTATTGTGAAGAAACAGGAGTGTAGCTTTTGCTGGGTGCATTGCCCTGGAGAGAATTGGACTTGTATAAGTAAGGAGGGCAGGGAGGAGGGCTGTCACCTTACCCACCCAGCATGACAAACTGCCCAGATTCCTGAATGCCTCTCTGTAGAACCAGCAGCCTGGAGGCAGTGAGTTTCCCAAACCCAGAGAGATTCAAACAGAAGTGACAACTTGGCCAAAACTCATGGAGGGACTCAAACAACAGAAAGGAATCAAGAGACTCCCCAGATCTCTCTAGCCTCAGGGCTTTAAGGGAGAGTCCCACACCCTTAATTATTACCTAAGTTTTATTTGATGCAGAAAGTATCTTGAACCTGGCTTCCTGGGTAGCTCAGTGGTAAAGAATCTGCCTGCCAATGCAGGAGACACAGGTTCAATCCCTGGGTCGGGGAGATCCCCTGGAGAAGGAAATGACAACACTCTCCAGTACTATTGCCTGGAAAATCTCATGGACATAGGAGACTGCCAGGCTATAGTCCATGGGGCCAAGCAAAAGAATAGGACACAACTTAGCAACTGAACAGCAGCAGGGTTCAGAACAGTGCCTGGTGTATGGTGAAAGGGAAAGTGAAGTCGCTAAGTCGTGTCCGACTCTTTGCGACCCCGTGAACTATAGCCCACCAGGCTTCTCCATCCATGGGATTCTCCAGGCAAGAATACTGGAGTGGGTTACCATTTCCTTCTCCAGGGGATCTTCCTGACCAAGGGATCGAACCCAGGTCTCCGGCATTGGAGGCAGACACTTTAACCTCTGAGCCACCAGGGGTATGGTAATGCTACATAAATCCTTTTTGAATAAATAAATAAAGTCATAAACATGAAAAAAAAGAAAATATTGTGAACCAAAAGTCCTAAATTCAAACCTCACTCTTCCCCTTACCATGTAATCTTGAGCTGCTGCCGCTGTTGCTAAGTCACATCAGTCGTGTCCGACTCTGTACGACCCCATAGACAGCAGCCCACCAGGCTCCCCCATCCTTGGGATTCTCCAGGCAAGAACACTGGAGTGGGTTGCCATTTCCTTCTTCAATGCATGAAAGTGAAAAGTGAAAGTGAAGTCACTCAGTTATGTCCAACTCTTAGTGATCCCATAGACTGCAGCCCACCAGGCTCCTCCGTCCATGGGAGTTTCCAGGCAAGAGTACTGGAGTGTGTCGCCAGTGCCTTCTCCAGTAACCTTGAGCATATTCCTAAATTTTCTGAGCCTTAGATTTGCCTACTATAAAGCAGCAATAAACAAACACAATTATTTAATGATGAACAGGTGCCAGGTACTATGAAAATTATTCACTTAACTTATTTAGTTTTGACAACAACCTTATGAGATGGTTATTGTAATTGCAGATGAGAAACTATAGCCCCAAAGGGGTCACAGTGAGGTGGTGTTCTTTACCCCTGCACCATCCCTCCTTGTCAGAGTCTTTGAGGTGAAGTGAGATCTATACTGTAAACCATAATGTGCTTCCCAAAGAGTCCACTGAAAGAAAAACACCAACTCCACTTACTTATTCAACAAATATTTATCCAGTGCCTTCTATTCTCGGGACTTTTATAGGATGCATCAGTGAATCAAAGAGATGAAATTTCCCATTCTCAAAGAGCCTGAATTTTAATGGAAGGAGACAGACAATAAAATAAATGAGCTTTGTATTTATATATATTCGCCAGATGGTGATGATAAGAGTCCTGGAGAAAAGTGAGGCAGAAACAGGGGGGTGTCAGGGTGACTAGGGTTTGTCACTTTCCAAAGGTATCACGAGGAGACATTTGACTGAAAACCTGAGGAGGTGAGGAAACCTGTCATGTGAACTCGTGGGGAAGGCTCTTTCCTGGAATCTTTGAGAAACAAGAAGGCTCAAGTGGCTGGAGTAGATTAAGGAAGCAGAGTGGGGGACTTCCCTGGTGGTCCAGGGAATCCTCCTGCCAATGCAGGGGACACAGAGTCGATCCCCAGTCCTGGATCAAACTTAGTTGCCTTGGGGCAACTAAGCCTGTGCTCCGCAGTTAGAGTGTAGCCCCTTCTCACCACAACTGGAGAAAACCCACATACAACAATGATGATCCAGTGCAGCCAAAAATAATTTCTTTAAAAAAGGAAATTTTTTTTATAAATTATTTTATGCAAAAAAAAAAAAAAAAGAAGAAGCAGCAGAGTGGGGAGAGGAGGTCCAAGCAGCAATGGGGAGGCATCATCGAGGTTTTGTGGGTCACATATAAGAATGTTGAAGGAGATGGGAGCCTCTGAAAGGTTCTCAGCAGTGGAGCAATGTGATCTGGTTTGTATGTTAACAGGATCACACTGGCTGCTCTTGAGGATAGATCGAGTGGAAGGGAAGCAGAGAGTTCAGTTAGGAGGGGCTCTTGCGATGACCCAGCTGAGAGGATGGCGGCTTGGACTAGGTGGTAATGGTGGAGCTGCTGAGTAGTGGTTGGAAGATGAAGGCATTTTGAAGTTAGAGCCAACAGATTTGCTCACAGATTGGACAAAGGGTATGAGAAAAAAAAAAAAAAAAAGAGGTTTCAAGGAGGACTATAGATTTTTTTTTGTCTAAACAATTTTTTATTTTAAACAAACTTTTATTTTAGGTAGATAAATGTTCTGGTTATTTATTGCTATGTAACATTTGTCTCCAAGCCTAACACAACAATTTTGAAATCTAACGTTAAAACTTAAAACTATAGCCTAACTTTACTGTCTAAAACAATCCCATTTTATTATATCTCACAATTTTGAGGGTCAGGGATTGAGACTGGGCTCAACAGGGCAGTTCTGCTCCACATGGAGTGTCCTGTGGGGCTCCTTGGTTGATAGCTGGTCTGGTCTCGGATATCCAGAACAGTTCCATTCACCTCTTGTGCCAGGTGAGAGCTTTTAGAAGGCTGGACAATGCTGGGATCCTCTCCGTGGCATCCTGCAAGTGAGGCGGCTGAACTTCTTTTCTGGTGGTCCAGGACTCCAAGAGATGGAAGCTGTCAGTCCCCTGGTCTGAGCAACTTAAGGAAGGAGTTGTCCTTGGAGCTGGGATGAGGAGACTGTGGGGAAAGCCGGTCTGTGAGGCAGGGACAGGAGTTTAGATTTTGATGTTCCCATCATCCAGGCAGAGATGCCAAGAAGCCAGTTTGAATACACAGGTTTGGAGTTTAAGAAAATGGTTTGGGCTTAAGACAGAAACAAAGGCATCACCAACATACAAATACCATAAGAGTAAGTTAATTTGCCAAGGGAATATGTATGTGTGTTAATCACTCAATCCTGTCCAATTCTTCGTGACCCCATGGACTATATATAGCCCACCAGGTTCCTCTGTCCATGGGATTCTCCAGGCAAGAATACTAGAGTGGGTAGCCGTTACTTTCTCCAGGGGATCTTCCCGACCGAGGGATCAAACCCAGGTCTCCTGCATTGCAGGCAGATTCTTTACTGTCTGAGCCACCAGGGAAGCCCTGCCAAGGGAACAGCTATAGATAAAAAAGAGAAGAGGGGCAAGGACTGAGTCCCGGGGCTCTCCACTGGCTGGAGGTCAGAAGGATGAGAAGAAAGCAGCCAAGGAGACCAAGAATGCATAGCTGGAGAGGTGGGAGGAGAAAGGAAAGAAAATACAGATGACTTATCCGCATATGGGCATAAAGCCTTTCCAAAAGCTACTGCTGTTTAACTAAATACTGCGCTTCGATAATATATTCTCTGTAAATACTCTTGGAAGGGCAGGATGCTTCATGGCTAGTGATGTTCTTGATAGTGTGGGTTCTGAGGGTGAAAGACAGGAAGCACTCTAAATGTTTAACACCAGAGGACTGGTTGCATAAATTATGGCACATTCATAGGACAGGGTAGCATGCCCCTACAGTCCATGAGGCCGCAAAGAGTCAGACTCTACTGAGAGACTAACAGGGAAACCTAGATTTTTAAAAATATGCTCAAAATACTGAATGACCTGTGGACAGGTTTATCTTTGTGATCTATTACAAAGTGAAAACTAGCAGGTTATAAATTGCTAGGGTCAACAAGATCCCTGTAATCGGTCCGCTAGGAACGTGGCAACCATTCTAGGCATTTCAAGCAGAAAGGGATTTAGTACTGAGAATGAGGTGTTTACAAAGCCGTAGAAGGGCTGGCTGTATGGTTCACGGCAAGCCTTTAGGTGCTAGGAAGTTGCTGAAACCGCAGGACACCTGAGCCTTCAGCCCCAACACAGAGAAAATGCCTGAAGGCTGCTCCAGAATCTTCTATCTGCCGAAGCATACACACCTACCCTCAGCTGCTGAGAGAACAATGCTATGATTTATGCGTCTCTCCCTCTTGCCAGATCTCAGTACAAGTGCCTCTCCTAGGCTGGCGGGGATTCTGAGAACTGTAGCTCCCTGGCTTCCAGCCCCTGCTGGGCAGAGGAAAGCATAGACCGGGGGAAGGAAATGATACTGAGTTGCCAGCAAACAGTACTGCACGCTTTTACAAATATTTCTTTGCAAAGATAATATGCCTGGAGAAAAGATGGAAAGCATAAACATAGTAGTGGGCCAAGTAACGTCAAACCCTCCCCTCAAGATGTCTCTGCTCTCATGCCTGGAATTTGTAAGGGTATTATTAATATGTTCCCTGGCAAAAGAGACTTTTTGATTAAGGTTTCAGACCTTAAAATAAGGAGGCTTTCCTAGATTATCCGGGTGGACCCAGTCTAATCACATAAACCCTTAAAAGCGGAGAACATTCTCTGGCTGAAAGTAGAAGAAAGATGGGGCAAAAGAGGAAGACAGGAGAAATGATGGGAGGGAAGTCAGAGAAAGTCCGATGAGTAAAGTCCAATGGCTACTTCGTGCCATTGCTGCTTCTGAAATGTAGGGGCCTCACGCAATGACCAGAGAGAGGTCTCTACAGGCTAGGGACTCCCAACTGACGGCCAGCAAGGAAACAGTCCCACACTGCAAGGAACTAGATTCTGCCAAGTTTTGAATGAGCTGGAAGCAGATGCATTCCCCGAGCCTCCAGAAAGGAAAACATCCCTGCCGACACCTTGATGTCCGTCTCCTGAGACCCTAAACCAAGAAACTAGTCAAGCACACAGAAACTTCTGATCGACAGAAACTAACATGATAAATGGGTATTGCTTAAAGCTGCCAAGTTTGTGGTTGTTTGCTATGGCTGCAGAGAAATGAATACCAGCCTCAAGATACTGCATCTGGTTTTCTCTGGGTAATTGGACAGCGGTCATTTATTTTTTTCTTTCTTTTCTTCCTTGTCTTTCATTTTCTGATTTTTCCCTCTCTGCTATAAGAAACACGTATCCCCTTTTGGGGGCAAGAGTGCACTAAATCGCTTCAGTTGTGTCCGACTTTTTGCGACTCCATGGACTGTAGCCCACCAGGCTTCTCTGTCCAAGGAATTCTCCAGGCAAGAATACTGGAGTGGGTTGCCATTCCTTTCTCCAGGGCATCTTCCCGATTCAGGGATTGAATGCAGGTTTCTTGCATTGCAGACAGATTCTTTACCATCTGAGCCACCAGGGAAGCCCTTCTACACAAAGAAGAAGGCTTTTCCGAGGAAACTGTTATTCCAAAAAGCAGCCAAGTCGCGCACCATCTTGGCTCGTCTCACACAGCACATCTGGGACGTGTTTACTAGCAGCTCACCCCCTCTCCCGCCGGGGGGCCTGGGCCTGATGCAGAAAATGAGAAGAACTGGAAATGAGTAAGACTCATGCCAAGTCACTCACCAGGGCTCACCAGGGGCACCTACTTTTCCACAGGAAGCCACGTCATTTAAGAATCCATCATGATTTTGCAAGATGATTCTAGGAAAAGCCCTTTGGGTTGTGGCTGGTAGGGACCAACTCAAATGCCCTAAGGGTTCCTCATTCTGAATGCACCCCTCCTTGTTCCACAACTCCAGGTCCAAACTCAGGGGCCCATCTGGCCTCTTTCTATCCAAACCCCTCCCTCAAGTGCCCACCCAGAGTCCTAATGCCCCCAGGGTAGGGTCTGCCTTGATCTTGCCATCCCTAGAGGAGCTGGATTTCCTCCATGCCCCAGTCGGATGGGCTTCCCTGGCGGCTCAGATGGTAAGGAATCTTCCTGCAGTGCAGGAGCCCGGAGTCCGATCCCTGGGTCAGGAAGATCCCCTGAAGAAGGGAATGGCAACCCGCTCTAGTATTCTTGCCTGGGAAATCCCACAGACGGAGGAGCCTGGTGAGCTACACACAGTCCATGGGATCGCAGTCGGACACGACTGAGCAACTAACACTCACTCACTCTAGCCTGATGGCAGGAGCCTCTGTTGGCTGACCGTTTCCCCTCACACTCCTTTCCCAGCTTCCTCTGGCTGGGAAATGGAGTTCATCCCAGTTGCCCCTACTATGTGCCAAAAGTAGCAGAGACTCAAGAATTCTTTAATACAGCATCATCAGCATCCAGAGGTCATTGTATTCAATCCCCTGCCTCCGGGGAATGACTCCATTCAGTCCAGCCTGCCTCCTGTGAGTGACTGATCACTCTCTTCCTCATTTTTCCTGAAACTTGGTTTACCCCCCACACCTGTGTCTATGCTCTTGATCTCTCATGAGGAAAGAGTGGGATGTGTCTATATTCACTCAATCATATGAACACAGCCACAAAACCACCTCCCTTCCTCTTAAATGACCGGATCAATTAAGAGCTGAAGGGGGAGGGGTTGTGGGTCTGGAAGATGCAGAGATTCTGAGTCAAGGGCTTGTTCCTTCTTGTAAAGAGAGGAAGGCCAGTGTAGAGAAGACATCTAAAAAGCCCTCTCGTCTCTTTCTGGATACCTGGCTTCAGCCCATCATGTACACAGGTGCCCTCGGCCACTTTGATGCCCCTGCACCCAACATGGACCACACTGGAAAGTCCCTTCCTCCCTCCCCTAACCCTGGGCACCACAGAGTTCACCCAAAGGTGATGATGAAGTCAGCCAGGTTCCTAATAATGGGTCATAGCCAGAGGACCCCACAACTGCATCAGGAAATGGAGGGAAGGTGGAGCAAGGCCTTGTTTTTAGACTACAGAACAGCCCTCAGCTTCCGTGGTGATCCAGTGATGAAGAATCCACCTTGCAATGCAGAAGACACTGGTTCGATCCCTGGTCGGGAAACAAGATCCCACATGCTGTGAGGCAACTAAGCCTGAGCATTGCAACTAAAGAGTCCAGGCCCTGCAATGAAAGACGCCACATGATGCAATGAAGAGTCTGCATGCCGTAACTAAGACCCAACACAGCCAAATTAAATAAATAGATAAATGTTAAAAAAAAAAAAAAAAAAACCCAGCCCTCAGAACCCTGCAGGAGATGGGAGGAGTGCTTACTGCTCTCAGAAGCACTGAGTGAAGTCCAAATGTTGAGAAGTAACTAAACCAGGCTGGATGTCTTCCTGGTTCTCCTGGCAGCTCCAGGGGGCTCCTCTAGCCTGCCTCAACTCCCCTAGTGTAGGTGTGCCCACCTGTGGAGATTCCATCAGCCTGAGAAAAACCTGAGGGTCAGACCCATGTCTCCTCAAAATGACTGGGACTTGAAATTACTCTGAAGGCGATAGAGGGGTAGAAAACTTTCAAGGACAAGCAGAAGGGCCCCTGATTTCCTTCTAAGACCCTCTGCCCCCTGCTCCTTAGCTCTCACTAGTCTTCCTCCTTTCACTGGCCCTCCCCACCCACTGGGTGCGCACTAAGTTGCTTCAGTCGTGTCCAACTCTTTCAACCCCATGGACGGTAGCCCACCAGGCTCCTCTGTCCATGGGATTCTCCAGGCAAGAATACTGGAGCAGGTTGCCATTTCCTCCTCCAGGGGATCTTCCTGACCCAGGGACTGAACCCACATCTCTTATGTCTCCTGCATTGACAGGCAGGGTCTTTACCACTAGTGCCCCTTGGGAAGCCCACTCCTTCAGTTCAGTTCAGTTCAGTCGCTCAGTCGTGTCCGACTCTTTGCGACCCCATGAATCGCAGCACACCAGGCCTCCCTGTTCATCACCATCTCCCGGAGTTTACTCAGACTCACGTCCATCGAGTCCGTGATGCCATCCAGCCATCTCATCCTCTGTCGTTCCCTTCTCCTCCTGTCCCCAATCCCTCCCAGCATCAGAGTCTTTTCCAATGAGTCAACTCTTCGCATAAGGTGGCCAAAGTACTGGAGCTTTAGCTTCAGCATCATTCCTTCCAAAGAAATCCCAGGGTTGATCTCCTTCAGAATGGACTGGTTGGATCTCCTTGCAGTCCAAGGGACTCTCAAGAGTCTTCTCCAACACCACAGTTCAAAAGCATCAATTCTTTGGTGCTCAGCCTTCTTCACAGTCCAACTCTCACATCCATACATGACCACAGGAAAAACCATAGCCTTGACTAGACGAACCTTAGTCGGCAAAGTAATGTCTCTGCTTTTGAATATGCTGTCTAGGTTGGTCATAACTTTTCTTCCAAGGAGTAAGCGTCTTTTAATTTCATGGCTGCAGTCACCATCTGCAGTGCTTCTGGAGCCCAAAAAAATAAAGTCTGACACTGTTTCTACTGTTTCCCCATCTATTTCCCATGAAGTGATGGGACCGGATGCCATGATCTTCGTTTTCTGAATGTTGAGCTTTAGGCCAACTTTCTCATTCTCCTCTTTCACTTCCATTAAGAGGCTTTTTAGCTCCTCTTCACTTTCTCCTTACTCAGCTCTATTTCCTTTCTCAGTCTTGGAGGGGTTTCTTGTGGATCTGAGTTCCCTTGTGGACTGGAGGCTGAGAGCCCACATCCTGAACTTTAGCTTCTCCCCTGATCTCGCACCTCCACCCTATCTCCACACCTCTGCTTCCAAGGGGGAATAATCAACCAAGGAAGAAGCTCTGAGCTAAGGATAGGTATATTTGTTCAGTCAGGTCAGTTCAGTCACCCAGCCATGTCTTTGCAACCCCAAGCACACCAGTCTTCCCTGTCCATCACCAACTCCAGGAGCTTGCTCAAACTCATCCATTGAGTCAGTGATGCCATCCAACCATCTCATCCTCTGTTCCCCCTTCTCCTGCTGCCTTCAATCTTTCCAAGCATCAGGGTGTTTTCCAATGATACACCAAAGTATTGGAGTTTCAGCTTCAGCATCAGTCCTTCCATTGAATATTCAGAACTGATTTCCTTTAGGATGGACTGGTTGGATCTCCTTGCAGTCCAAGGGACTCTCAAGCATCTTCTCCAACACCACAGTTCAAAAGGATTGGGTTAATAAAAAAGCAGAATACATGAAGACTAAATGTGGTTCCTTTCAGAAAAGCAAGGAGGCCAAATACTGGGAAACTCAACATAACCCACAATCTTAATATGTAAACAACATATTTTATGGGGAGAGTCTATAAGCAGCTCCATATGAGAGACAGATGTCAGCTGTCCCCATCAAATACCACTACGAGTATTTAACATAAATTTGGAGTTACTTGACAATGCAATTAGATAAAAAAATAAAATAAGTATAAATATTGTAAGGAGAAAGCATAATTATTATCATTGGATGATATTCTATACACGGATATTCTAAGAGGATCAGCTAAAAGGCTTCTGGTAATAATCAAAGGATTTAGTAAAGTGACTAGCTTAAAAACAAGATTTCCAGGACTTCACCGATGGTCCAGTGGTTGGGACTTTGCCTTCCAAAGCGGGGGATGCAGTTTCGATCCCTGGTCAGGAAGCTAAGATCCCACATGCCGCACAGCCAAAAAAATGAAACATAAAGCAGAAGCAATGTTGTCACAAATTCAATAAAGACTTTAAATATGCTCCACATTAAAAAATATCTTTAAAATTTTTTTTAAATAACAAGATTTCCTAAACGCAAGAATTAAGATCCCATGCACAAAGTCAATAAAATCATAACATGAAGTGTAGAAAAAATGTTCAGGGATACATGGAAAGAGCTACACAATCCAAATGAGGGACTTTATTATGGACTTGAATAAATGGAGACAGAAAGACTTTGTTCTTGGATAAAAAATCAGTAACAGTGAAAGCGTGTCAAAGTTCCCATAATGAATCCATTAATTCAATAGACTTTTTTAAAAATAAAATGTGACAAAGTGACTATAAATTCATCTGGAAAAATAAACAGAAAAGAATAGCCAGAAAAGTCCTGAAAGAAAAGAAGCAAACCAGCAAGGGGAGGGGGGGGGTGGCCCTATAAAATACTTTAAAAAATATTATACAACTGTAACAATTAAAATAGTATGGGACTGGTACAGGCAGACAGATCAGTAGTAAAAAATGCTGAATAAACTGATCCAAATCAACATAAGAATTTAATTCAACATACGGAGACACTAGGACAAAAAGAAATAAATCTATATTCCCTACCTCACTCCTAACACTGAAACAAATTTTAACAGGATCAAAGATTTTTTTAAAAAAAATTTTTTTAAAGAAAACATTTGAATGCTAAAGCCATAAAAATGCCAGAAGAAAATGTGTGTAAATGTTTTTATGATCCTGGGGTAGCAAAGGATTTCCTAGTCACAGAACGAAACAGAAGTCACAACAGAGAAGATTCGTAAATGCATCTATGTAGAAATTAAAAGAAGAAAACTCCATAAACAAAATCAAAGGATGAAATAAGAGAATACCACCCACAAGATGTATGACAAGATGCTCATTTTCCTGATTTAAAAAAAGACATCCTTTATAAAGCAATAAGGAAAAGACAACAATCCAATGGGAGAATACAGGTAAAGAATATACATAGGTCATTCACAAAAAACACGCCGGCTGATAAAAATATACGAATGTTCCATTTCACTAACAATTTTCAATGCAAATGGAAACAAGACATAATTTCTCACATATCAGATTGGCAACAATTAAGAAGATTCTTTTTTTTTTTTTTGGCTGCACCAGGCCTTAGTTGTGGTACACAGGTTCTTAGTTGCAGCATGTAAGATCTGTTTCACTGACCAAGGGTCAAACCACCGGTCCCCTGCATCTGGAGCACAGAGTCTTAGCCATTGGACCACCAGGGAAGTCCCTAAGAAGAGTCATACCACACAAGGTTATGGTTACAAGGCTGTCTCACGATGGAGGGGAAATTAGTACATTGTGGAGAACAATTAGGTATTATCTACGAAATTTTAAATGTTCATACTCTTTGACCTATAAGTTCAACTTCTTGGATTTTATCCTGTAAAAGCATTTTGCACGTGCCCAAAGATAAATGGACAAAGATGTTCATTGCAGCATTGTTTATAATTTTTGTAAAGGAGCAGTTCGGGGAACAACCCAGAGTTTCATTTATAGGGTCTTAGTTAGAGTGAAATTCTATGCAGCTATTAAAGAGAATAAGGAGGCTTTCTATATGTACTATTGTTGAAGGATAGGGCATGGTGACCCACTTCTGTATTCTTACCTGGAGAATCCCATGAACAGACGAGCTTGGCAGGCTAAAGTCCATAGGGTTGCAAGGAGTCGAATACAGCTGAAGTGACTTAGCAATGCACGCATATTATAGGTAAGTTTAGCAACTCATTTTTTTTCATTTATTCTTATCTTAGATAATAAGTGAAAAAAAAAATGATCTCCTCCAGGAGATCTTCCTGACCCAGGGATCAAACCCACATCTTTGCATATGTCTCCTGCATTGGCAGGTAGGTTCTTTACCATTAACACCACCTGGGAATTCCTACCTGTAATATGGCCTAACATTTGTGAAATAAAATTTAATATAATATACTTTAATTGGACTTCCTTAGGGGTCCAGTGGTTAAGAATCTGCCTGCCAATTCAGGGGAATTGACAGGTTCAGTCCCTGGTCTGGTAAGATCCCACTTGCTGCAGGGCAACTTAAGCCCGTGCACCACAACTGCTGAAGGCCACATGCTACAGCCCATGAGCCACAACAAGAGCAGCCTCTGCAGTGAGAAGCCCACTCACTGTGACCAGAAACCAGCCTCTGCTCTCTGCAACTAGAGGAAGCCTGTGTGCAACCCAAAGACCCAGTGAAGCCCCGAAATAATGAATAAATAATTTTTTAAAGTATGCTTTAATTATGCCTTGGCCCAG
This sequence comes from Capra hircus, assembly GCF_001704415.2. Lineage (NCBI taxonomy): Eukaryota > Metazoa > Chordata > Mammalia > Artiodactyla > Bovidae > Capra > Capra hircus. Next base: position 31,277,399 of record NC_030830.1, on the reverse strand, counting down.
TCACACCTCCTCCTTCAGAGGTTCCTAAGGAAGTTCAATGCATAAGAACAGAGGTAAAAGGAACCAAAATATCATGTTATTATTAGCTGGGGCCCTGACCTCAAACCCAAACTCCAGGGGCTAGAACAAAGGCCCTTCTGACTCGCTCCCAGCAGAGGATGCAGTGGTTCACAAGGCCTGTGCTCCCACTGCCTTTGTCCCCATCACTCCACCTGGATGTGACCCTGATACCTCTGACCCCGAGGACAGCCTCATGTCTGTACAGACGGATCTGCTTTGCTCAGAAGAGCCCCACCCACTAGCAGCCCCAGCATCTCTCCCTTCTGGGTGTGAGGGCAGGGAAGACAGACCAGGGGTAGGCAGGGGAAGGGATTGACCCAACTTCTGGGGTCAGAGGTGATGAGCCCTGCCGGATGCAGGGGGTGGACCAGTGCCAGGAATCGCAACAGCTGGTGGCTCGGTTTGTGGGTAAGTGGGCAGCCAGCCTGCTGTGGTAAGGAGGGAAAGGCTTTGTGGGAAACATGGTTGGCGGAAATAGCCAGCACGGCGTGCACCATGGTCTCTGGGGAGGGGACCCTCGCCCTCGGCCAACACCCCCAGGCCCTGTCCCCGGGCACCACAGACCACCTGTCTGCCTTGTAGGCCTTGAGTCACTTCCTTTTTTGTGTTTTCCTTTCTCCCCAGGTAGGCTCCTGACTCAGAGCCCTCCTTCTCTCCTTCCTGTCCCTCTATGACTCACCGGCAAGGACAAGACCCACCTGAGGGCCAGGAGAAAGGGAACCCTGACTTGGGAGAAGTGGCTTTACCTTGCCTTACCTCTGTCCCTCCAGTAACTTGGTCTCCCCATCCCTGACACAGAGCTGGCCTCAGCTCTAGGGAAAGCCCAGTTCAGAGGTCATCTCAGTCTGCCCTCTGCATCTAATCCAATAGGAACCAGAATCCTCATCAACTCCTTGCTTCAGAAAGGTTAGAGCACTTCCTGTCTCCAGTTTCAACAAATTTAGTCTTCTTTCCCAGGGCGCTGTACGCTGGCCCTGCTCTCTCCTCTCCTGCATTGCAGCAAAATCCCTCCAGGGCGAAACCATATCTCATTCCTTTAAAAAATGTTTTCTAATTGAATCAGTTTCAAGCTAAGTCTCCAGAGCAGCAGCCACAGGCCCAGCTGGTTAAGAAACACAGAAATGGAGTCTATCCATCATTAGGGAGACTTTCTCTACCCCAGTGACAGACACTATGGCTTGTCTATTCAGTCTCTGTCCCCAGACCCCTTTTCTCCTTCAAAACCCAGCCCACCTCCTGCAGCCCGGTGCCTCGCTAGACAGGGAAGCCTCATTCTCCCTACCAAGAGTTAACCAAGGAATGTGCGTGTGCCTTAACCTTTGCCTATGAGAGTCAATGGTAAATTTTGCTACTGGCACTTCAGAGAAAAGTTTACTTGATCTAAAAAATACACCCAGAGAAACTTCCGCCTTGTAATACAAGGGACACAGGTTCAATCCCTGATCTGGGAACTAAGGTCCCACATGCCACAGGGCAGCTAAGCCCGCACGTGGCAACTACTGAGCCCACACACTTTGGAGCCTGCAAGCCACAACTACAAATTCTATGCACTGCAACGAAAGATCTCACATAATGCAATAAAAATAGTAAGATTCAATGCAGTCAAATAAATATTAATTTTATTAAAAATATACCCACAGAAGAAGATGGTCCTTCTTCAATCTCCAGACATATCATATCTGGATGTGATGTCTGGATCTTCAGCACCCATCTTGCAACCATGAGGAGAACTATAGTACTTAAGGAGCAAGCCAACATATGAGGGCAGAGCAGAAAAACAGAAAGAACCAGGGTGCTTGATGAAGTGGTAGGTCCACTCATTTAACCGCCCTGGACCCACCCTATCTCAGAACATTTTTTTCTTATGAAATGAAAACTTCCTGCATTATCTAAACCATTTTGAGCTGGGTTTTCTGTGACTTCCAGTCAAAAGTTCTTATGATACAGCTTGGTGTTTGGGAAGTCTGGCTGAAGAAAGCAAATGAGTCCTTGTAAGGAAGGAGGATGTGTGGCCTGAGGAGAAAGGAGATCACATTTTCCAAACCTCTGGCTCATCTTCTGCCCCAGGACATGAACTGGGGGCTGAGAAGAAATGTGGGCCAAGTGTGGTTAGAGATGAGATAAATGGAGGGTGAAGTGAGGGGACCTCGGGGAGTCAGCAGCTCAGATGTGGTGAGGGAGAGGAACTAAGATGTTCATTACAGCATCTTTTCTAATTGCTTAGAGTTCTTTAAAAAAAAGAAGAAAAAAAGCTGGAAAAAACTCAGCAGTTAATTTATAGAGAATTGTTTAAATAAGTTACAGCACATGTCTAGACTAGGAGCAACCTATTAACAGAGCCCTGGAAGAGGAGGTGATGGCTCAACAGGGACCCTGGATGGGGTCATGTGGTTCTCCCTACCCAGGACCTCCAGGAGAACCAAGTCTCCAAGCCCAGCAGGGGCTTGGGTTCAGGGTTCAGTTGCTATCATGCATTCCTTTATATTTTGTAATCCAATCCCTGATCCCCCAGAACAGCTCTGATCCCCTAGGACAACAACTCCCTCCTTGAGCACCAGGACCCCTGTTCTGCCTCTGGGGCCTGACCTGGACCCCATGCAGCACTGGGGGCCTGATTCAAGGGGGCCCAGGAGGAAGGGAGCACCTGGGATATGTGAGAAAGGAAGGAGGACAGTCCACAAAACAGAAACAGGCAAGTGGAAGGACCAAGGTTTCCAGAGCCCAGAGGTGGCCGGAGGAAGAAAGGAAAGAAATAGGCTCTAGAGGGAGGGAGAGAGGGGTTTGGGTCGGGATGATGGCACTAGAGAGCAGATTCGGTCTATACAGCACTGTGGGGAGGGGCATCTGGCCACAGACCCCATCAGACATCTCACCTCCCAAACCAGGGCAAGCTCACGCGCACGTGCGTGTTTGTGTATGTGTGTGTTTGTGTATGTGTGTGTGTGTGCGCGTGCAGATGCCTGAAATAAACGTTTCATAAAACCACACTTCAGCTACTACAGGTAAGAGGCTGTATTTCCTACTCTGTTCTATTTTGTGTTTTGAAAATGCTGGTCACGACCTGGGGAATTAATTTCCCACCCCACCAGCAGGTCAAGACCTGCAGCCTGAACACCCTGCCCCAGGGCAGTAACACTCCAGGAGTCACCTACCCACTGGCCTCGGCTGCCCAGGACAGGGCAGTGCAGACCCTGCCCAAGGCACTCAGACTCTTAGTAGCTATTTAACAGGGTGATTTTATGTCTGTTGTATCCAACAATAAAATGTTGGGGCTTGTCCTTTGGATGTCTTATTTTCTTTTTCTAGCAATTCTTCAGTACTGTATTTTATAATTTTATTGGTCTCTGAGAAATTGGAATTTCAAAGTAAACAACTGATCCTTCCCCCAGGCAGTCTGAGAAGCACTGCTTCAGAGGAGAAAGGCCCTGCCCAGCAGCTCACAGTCTAAGACGGAAGATTTCTCTGGGGAGTGGCCTGGAGGTGCTTCCCTCCACCAGGTCCGCACACAGAGGCCCCGTTATCGGCCTGCCCATCAAGGCTGGTCCAGAAGGGCGCCTGCCTGCCTCCGCGTTCCTCCCTGGGCTCCCACAATGCCCAGCGCAGACTCCTGCTACATTAGTTCATGCTTCTGTTTGGTCGGGACCCACGTACACGGCATTCAGGCCCAATGCTTTGCACATAGTACGCATCCCAGAGGAAGAGAGAAGGGAGGAAAATTTTATAATTTTCCTTTCCCCATGGAAAGGCAGACAACGTGGGAAGAGGAGGTGTGGACTCTGTATGGTCACAAGGATGAGAAGTCTGGATCCAGGCTCCTCCCAAAGCCAGAGAAACACTTTGGATGGAGATGCTGGGGAAACCCCAAAAAAGTTGGGCTGGGGAGGGCAGTAAGGGAGCAGGGTGGGGGCCCCATCGGAGCAGAGAAGTAGCAGGCTGCTCTGAACCTGGCCTCCCCAGGCACCTCGGGCCAGCCCTGAGGAAGGGAGACTAAGGTATGGTCCGGGGAACTGGGCAGGGACCCAAAGCTGAAGAGAGTTTGCCCCCAAGGCAGAGCCATGGGCTGAGACCTCTGACAATGGAGCTGGGAGGTCTTCATGCGGAGGACAAAGGGAGTGGACTGACCCAGGCAAGCACACAGGGGGGTCATTTCATCCATCCTCCTGCCTCCATCCCAAACTCTGGTAGCAGCACCTGGACCGTCCATTCCAACATGCCCAGAAGCTAAAATATTCCAGATCCTTAGTATGGCCATGGGGGTGGGGGTGCAGGGAAGAATTGCCCTTACCCTATCTTGGAAGCCTCACTTTGAGAGTGTCTTGATTTGGGGGTGTTGCTGTGTGACCTCAGGCAAGTTGGTAATTTCTCAGAGCCTCAGTTTTCTCATCTGTCAAAAGGGAAAAATCATGTCTACCTGAAAGGACTGCTGTGTGAATGAAGTCAATAATGCATGGAAAGTGCCTGCCAGCTGAGGGGTGGTTAGTGCTGGCAACTTCTCCTTGCCCCGGGCTATTCTTTGGAACAGCACGCGGCCAGGAGACTTGGATATCAATCACACAGTGTGTCCACTGTGGGCCCAGCCATCTGGTGGTGCCTAGAAGGAATAGGTTGGAGGTAAAGTGGGCAATCCAAGAAGGCTTCCCAGAGGAGGCGAGCTACAGGCAGGAATAAAAGCCTGAGAAACAGAGCAAAGAGAGTGAGCTTCCCACACAGGAGACCTGACCTCTTCAAAGACTTTGGGGAAAAAAACAGACTAGGGTGGGAATGGAGGGCCCACCAGCCCAAACAGCTCCTAGAGTGGGGCAAGGTGTGTAGGGTGGGCAGCTGGCAGGTAGGGGCGTGGGTGCCATGCCTGAGGCTCAGTGTGCCTGTCCCTGCCCTGGAGTGGCTCTTGCCCCTGCCTCCTGAGAGGGGACAACAGATAAGCAGTGGAAGGACCCCACCTAGTCAGGTGGGCAGTCTTAGCCTTGGAGAGCGAGTCTGCCAGCTTGCCACCAGGAACTGGCAGCAAAGCTGCCAGGGGCCGGGGAGAGGCCTGGGGAGAGGCCCGGGAGGGGAACAATGTGCTTTGTGTGCGCTGGTCATGCTGGGGCGGGCTCTTGTGATTTTCCCAGAATGAGTGTGGGCCCAGGGAGGGGTAAGGTGGGAGTACCTCTGCCTAGGAAGCCTGGCTCTGCCCACCACTCTGCCCACCACCCAGAGGGACAGCAGCCCCGGCCCTCACCCCCTCCACCCTCAGCCACAGCCTCCACAGCCTGCTGTACCTTGACTCAACCAGAAGCCTCTTCACACACACACACACACACACACACACACACACACACACACACACACACACACACGGGTCACCCGGTGCCCAATGGGAGGAAATCTTTCTGAGAAGAAGGGATTCTCCTTGTACCAGACAGCACAGAGAGGCCAAGAGAGAAACAGGGGGGCCTGACAGGAGAGCAGGGGGCACTAAGAGAGACAGAAGGACAAGAGGGAGAAACCAGGGACTGAGATAGAAAACGGGTAGGGGCAGGAGGAGAGAGGGCACCCCCCACCAGGGGCTCAGTGCTGAAGAATCGCCTGCAGTGCAGGAGCCACAGAAGGCGCAGGTTTGATCCCTGGGTCGGGAAGATCCCCTGGAGAAGGAAATGGCAACCCACTCCAGGATTCTTGCCTGGAGAATCCCATGGACAGAGGAGCTTGGCAGGCTAAGGTCCATGAGGTCACAAAGAGTCGGACATGACTGAAGTGACTTAGCACGCATGCACACACACAGGGGAAGAGAACAGCAGAGACTGGGGCGTGAGAGGAAGGACCTCAGAACAGGAGCGGGACATGGCCCCGTGGGGACCCTGGAGCTCCTGTGGGGGAAGGAGTGTCTTCCTCCATCAGCCGCGCAGGACAGGGTCCCATTTCCTCTCCCACAGCGCCCCCAGTCACAGCACCCCCTGTCACCAGGAAATTTTCCACCTCTTCCCCTCAAGATGCAGACTGGAGGGTCCACAACACTGGCCCACCTCTGTCTCTGCAGACTTCACATGAGGACGTGAGCCCATCAGCACCGCCAGCACCCAGCACTGGCCCAGGGCAGCTTCATGCTTCCCCTAAAAGGCATCACCTTACATTTGGAGAAAACTGCCCCATCCCCACTCTGCTTTCCCGGTCCTCCACACCATCCCGAACCCTCTGGAAATCTCTTCCCGTCATTTTGTTTGTCTCTCCTCCAAGAGAGTAATTTCCTCTGCACACTCAGAGCACGTCATCTCCTGTGAGATGCCCAGAAATAAGCTCTGGGCACACCCAGCCCAGCTCCGAGGCCCCGGAGAGCTGCGGACTGGCCAAGAAGATGCTGGTCACCCTCCTCTTTTGTTTGTTGCCCCAACCCATCCCCTCTCCAAGACAAAACAGTGTTCCCAATCTCACCAAGAGTTTGAAGGGGAAACCTTTGCTGAACAGGCTTCAAGTCCAATTACTATGCGTTGTTCCTTCCCTTGACTGGATGGTCAAGGTTTCCCTCTTAAAGAAGCAACAATATTGCTTTTATTCTCAGGGCTTCAGTGCCCGGCCCTTCACTATGAACTCCTCCAGTGGACCTGGTATGGAAGCCAGGCTGCTGACCCTAGATCTTGCCCTCTGATCTCTTCTGACTTTGGTAAAGAAGACGGTGACCGTGCATTGCACCCCTTGCCAGATGACCTGCACACTGCTGGGCACAAGTGTGCCTGGGGCCCCTTGATTCCACCTTCTCCTCCAGCATGTCCCCCAGCACAGCCAGGGGACCGTCAGAAAGAAGGACCATGGGGACAGAGGCTGTGACCTTGTGGGAGGGAGAGGAGCAGAGACAAAAAGAGACCAGGAAGGAGGGAAGCAGAGACTGGACCAAGGAAAGACAGAAAGAACGAGAGAAAAGGGGGAGGGGCAATGGAGAAAGAGACAGAGATAGGAAAAAGGATAAAGAACCAAGGTAAGGAAGCGATGGGAACACAGCAATGTTCCCTCCAGTGTGATCTAAGACAGAGCTCCACGCCCTCCAATGTGATCTAAGACTTTGGTCAGTCTTAGAGATCAAGGTGGAAGCTTGGCCCCGAGGGCAGGGGATGAACCTGTTTCCAAGAATTAACCCCATGCCCTGATAGCTCAGTTGGTAAAGAATCCGCCTGCAATGCAGGAGACCCCAGTTCGATTCCTGGGTCAGGAAGATCCGCTGGAGAAGGGATAGGCTACCCACTCCAGTATTCTTGGGATTCCCCTGAGGCTCAGCTGGTAAAGAGTCCGCCTGCAATGCGGGAGACCTGGGTTTGATCCCTGGGTTGGGACGATCCCCTGAAGAAGGGAAAGACTACCCCCTCCAGAATTCTGGCCTGCAGAATTTCATGGACTTTATAGTCAGTCCATGGGATCACAAAGAGTCAGACACAACTGAGGAACTTTGACTTTCACTTTCAACCCCATGCCGTGGACCGGCCCCTGTGGCCCAAGACAGAACCTGGGGCAAGAAAGGGATGGGGAGGGGCCTCTACCAGGCCAGAGGGGGGATGGGAAAAGAGACTGTCACGCCCCAATGTGGTGCATCTTCACCAAGGACAAGCAAGAATGCAGCAGGAGAGACTGTGATTAGACAAGAGGGCTCCAGGGCGCACTGCCCGCAGGACCTGCAGCAAGAGGAATCTGTGAGGAGGGCGCTGACGGTTGCCCTGGAAGCCCAGCCTTCTCCCTCCTCCCTCCACCCCCAGCAATGAGTCAGGGATTCCGCAGAAGTTTGAATTCCTGTCTTCCTTTGGGCAACGGATACACTCTCCTGGGTTTTCTCTCCTGCCACTGCAGCAGTGAAATCTCCAATCCTTCTCTATACCTCTTTCTCCATAGCTCCAGGGCAGGCCCTGCTTCCTCCCTGTCCATGCCAGCCCTGGCTTTGCATGTGCTGGGAACACTCTTCCCAGAACCAGCTTCTTCTCATCCCCTGGAAGCCAGTTTAGACAGCACAGGTATGACTGGGCCATTCACAAGTGCCCAGTACCTAGCAGGGCCCCCCTGAGGGACTGACTGAATGAACCAGTGCAGAAGGCCCTGTGAGAGGCACTATCCTCAGGGAGCTCAGAGTCTGTTGGTGGAGATTCAGGCCTGAGGGAGCCCCCAGTGGGCAGAGCTGCAGGATGCAAAGGAAAGAAAGCACTGTGTGGGTCCCACAGCAGGGTTCCCTCTGAACCTCAGAGCAGGGTGAGCCTTCACTGATGGCAGGGCCTAGCATGGCCTGCTCCTATGGTGGGCTCAGCAAACACTTGTAGGAGGGAGAGAGGGCTCTCACAGCCCTTGGTTTCTCTTGGAGGACTGTTCACTCATCTTGGAGCTCCCTGGTGACCAAGACCACCTGGATCTCCTTCAGCCCCACCACCCCAGGGCCAGGTGCAAAAGAGCAGAGAGAGGGTCCCTGCAGCCACGTTAGAGCTCTGACTTGAGCTGGACGACTCTGAGCACAAGGAGGTCAGGTGTGGGAACTTCCTGGTGGTCTAGTATTTAAGACTCCGTGCTCCCAATGCAGGGGGCCTGGGTTCGATTCCTGCTGGTGAACTAGGTCCCATGTTCCACAACTAAGACCCATTACAGCCAGATAAATAACTATTTACTAAAAAAAAGAAGTCAAGCTTCAGGCAGACCCCAGCCCAGGGACAAAGCCTCCTTAGCTTCTGCGTGGGCTCCAGCCCCCAAGTGAGCAAATCAGGAGGGGCTGGGGGCAAGAGGCCACGACGGGGCCAGGCAGAGGCGGTGGGCAGTGTGGGGCTCCAGCCTGCAGCTCACAGCGGCCCAAGAGTCCATGTGGCCCTCAAAGAGGAGTGCCGGGGACCCATGACAGAGGTCTGTCCCCCTGGTGGGATCTGAATCCTGGGAGGAGGGAGAGGCTGGAGGAGGGCCCTGGGAGGACAGAGCATCCCTCTGCCAGTCCTGCCAAGGGGAGAGCGGTGCCCGCACCACGGCCCCCAGCCCAACACAAGGGTCTGGAAGTGGATCAAGTTCATAGTCTCAGGAAGGTGGGTAAGTTTTCATAAGTGAATCCTTTTCATCCTCAAACCAAAACCTATGTCTCCAGCCCAGCAAGCAAAGCTGCCACTTCCTCCCTCCAGAAGAGCCAGGACCTCAAAGGTGCTGGGAGTGACCTGTTGCACCTCTAGAAGAGCAGCCAGAGACATTCAGGGTGACAGAGAGTCTCTCCCGAGCCCCTTTTGAACTCCATGTTCTGCTGTGACATCCCTGCCCCTGGAGCTGAAGTGTACGTTGTGTGCATGCTAAATCACTCCAGTCGTGTCTGACTCTTTGTGACCTCATGGACTGTAACCCGCCAGGCTCTTCTGCCCATGGGATTCTCCAGGCAAGAATACTGGAGTGGATCGCCATGCCATTTCCTTCCCCAGGGGATCTTCCTGACCCAGGGGTTGAACCTACGTCTCTTATGTCTCCTGCATTGGCAGGCAGGTTCTTTGGGCTTCCCTGATGGCTCAGACCATAAAGAATCTACCTTCATTGCGACAGACCCAGGTTCGATCTCTGAGTGAGGAAGATCCCCTGGGGAAGGAAATGGTAACCCACACTCCAGTATTCTTGCCTGGGAAACCCCATAGACAGAGGAACCTGGCGGACTACAGTTTATGGAGTTGCAAAGAGTTGGACACAACTGAGCAACTAACACACACACAGCGTCACCTGGGAAGCCCGAGGTACCATGGTCAGGGAGAAATGACACAGAGGAAAGGAGTGGAGGCCAGAGTCTTCTCGGGTCCATCGGGGGTAGGAGTGAATTGCCAGGACAGGAGTAAGTGCTGAGACACAAAGCTAGAGGTAAGCAGGTCAGTGACCCACCCATCCACCTGATCCTTAGCTGGCCATCATTTAGGAAAGCGATGTATTTAGTTAACCAGCACTTATATAGTAAAAGAGAAAGCACACATCCCTTACAAATACTAACTCATTGAATCCCTAGAACAAACCTGTAACTACAGCACTATGATCATCCCAGTTACGGATGGAGAAACTGAGGCTCAGAGAGGGTAAGTGACTTGCCCAGCATCACACAGCTGGAAAGTGACTGAACAGGGATTCATATCCAGGCATCATCCCCGGCCAGCGGATCCCTGCCGCTGCCAGGTTCAAGGCCTGGCAGGGGCAGGGAGAGTGGAAGGTAGGAGGCAGAGTCGAGGGTGATGCTCCTTCTCTAGGATGAGCAGGTCTTTTCAGGGACTGTGTCGGAGGCCTCGCCCACAGAAGGCGAGAGCCAGAGCAGAGCGGCTGATGTAACTGCTCCCCCTTGTGGGGGGGGGGGTGGAGCTGGCCCAGATCCAGGGGGTGTGCCTGCAATGACAAGGGCCTGGACCAATGGAAGGGCCCCCCGCCTCCCCCAGCTGGCCCAGGAAGAAAGGAACCCCTCCCGGGCCTTTCTATTATCTTGAGGAGAAAGGGAGGCGGGAAGAAAAATTGGCCGGGAAAGTGGACTGAACTTGCAACTTGGTTTAACAACCAAATCCCAGTTCTTCCATGGGCCAGAGCTCCCTCCTGCTGTCTCCTCCAGGGAAATCCAGGCCAGGCCTGGGGCTGGGAACAGGAAAGCCTGACCCCACAATGCCCCCAGGGTCCAGAGCTCCAGAAGAGGGGTCCACGTTCCTTAGAACCTGCAGTGGTCCCTTTCTGGCCTGGTAGAGAGAACAGTGGGGTCCTCCCCCTGCCCTAGAGAAGAACGAGGCTTCCAGAAATGGGGGCTGCATTTTCTACACTGAATATGAGGCTCTGTGGGTTGGAAAAATAAAGGGCAGTAGTGGGCCAGGGGGGTAAATCATTTGAATGAGGGCTGTCCTAGGAAATGCCAGGCATGCGTCCCAGGATGAGGTTGGGCCGGACCACAAGGGTGAGGGGAAGGGCGGGGCGAGGGAGTGGGCTCAGCATCTGGCTCCTCACCACTTGCCCACCACACATACACACTCATACACTCACACACACATACTTATATATACTCACCCACAGAGATAGTCAGATACTTATGTACACACTCCCACACTCAGACACACATACACTCACACACTTACATACACACACCCACATGTATATACACTCAGGCACTGTGGCACACTCATCCAGGCATACACACACATACACACTCGTGCTTTGGGTGGTTGGGACCCAGCTGGGTAGGAAAGAGCCCTCTGGGAGGATGGTTTGGCTGGGAGCTGCCAAGGGGTGGGTGAGCAGGTGCCCGGGGCTGAGTGAGGAGCCCAGGATGGGGCTGAGTGAGGAGCCCAGGATTGGGCTGGTGCTGGGGGCCACTGTGCAGCTCCCAGGCCAGAACTGAGAGCGAAGTGGGCACAGCTCCTCCCCCTCCCAGGCTAGCCTCTGGCCAGGCCGGCCTCCATTCCCAGCATTGTCTTGGGCACCCCGGGCAGGGTTCCCAGGCTCAGCTGAACTGGGGGCCTGGCCAAATAGCCCTCCTCTCCCCTCCCATTCCCTTTTCTCTTGAGAGGAAGGGCTGTGTGGGGAAGTGGGGGAGACGGAGGCTTCCTGAACCACTGGTCTCCCATCCCCTAGCCCACACAGGCGGCCTGCAGATGAGCTCAGGTATGACCCCAAAGGCCCAGACTCTACAAGGTTCCCATCCATCCCAGGGCAGCAGACTTGGAAGTCCAGCCCACCCCACCTGTCCCCCTTGACCATGATATTCGTCTCCGCCCGCATCTCGGGTCCCATCTGACTTCACAGGCTGGGCTTAGAATCCTACCCAACGCTGCCCTCCCCAAGCAAAGGGAACCACATGCATTTAACTCCTAGAGACCAAAGGATTCACCTGGAGGGAGGGGAGGAGATGCAGGTATGAATGAGTTAACCTGAAGGGGCTCTTCCCTGCCCCTCTAGGAGGCTTCCCCACCCCTTCCAAGAAGCGTTCACCCAAGTGATAAAGCCTTCACTTTGTCTCTCCCTGATGGTTCTGGAGAGCAGGGCCACCATCACGGTAGATGCACCTGAGCCCCGGGAAGAGACCCAATGAGCCAGAAATCCCGCCACCGCCCAGGACCTCCGTGGCCTCCCTTAATGAAACTTGAGCAACAGTCCCCACTGGGCCCCGTGGAGTCACAGCAAGAAGACCACCATCCTGCCTGCACAGGGCTGGTGTGCAGGAGGCTCCTTTCCCTGTCTTAGAGCTGAATCTGGTACAGGACAGCCCTCAGGCACCCTCCAACCAGATCTCCACCTGAGCCAAAGCCATTTTTCCAAAACACAAATTAGATTCCACCCAGCCCTTGCTGAAAGCCTTTCAGAGGTTTCCCAGTGCCCTCCAGATGACTCCTTCATGTAGCTCAACATGTGGGGTCTGGCCCCTGCCACTGGCGGCCCTCCCTCCACTGCCCCCTCAGGCCAGGATCTTCACCTGCTGAAAGGACCGCCTGCCCCCAGCCCCGGCCCTGGCTCCGGAGCCAGGGTGCGCTCCTTTCCTCCAGCTCACTCATCACTCTACCCGTCTCTCCACCCTCCCCAGGTCTGGAGCTGAAGCCCTCCTCTCTGCTCTTGTAGCCCTGCAGCCCTCCTCCCCTGCAACGGATCAGTGCTGGGCTGTGCTGTTTGCTCCCCGGGCTGCCCAGCTAAACCAGGAGCTCCAAGAGGAGAGGGACAAAGTCTGTGCTACTCACCACCAAGTCCTCAACTCAGAGCATAGCCCTCGGCACAGAAGAGGTACTGCATACATGCAAATGACTGAAAGAATCAGTGAATGAATGAATGAAAAGTCTTTAGGGCCTTTAACCTACCAGCCTTCAGGGCAGTGATGATGCACGCCTCTTCTGTTCCCCCCCCTCAAACCCAGCCCCCCACCCTCTGGGAGGGATCTCCTGCCTAGCCCCCTCCTCTACCCCAAGCCCCACACCCTTCAAGGCTCAGCTCCCAGTAGGAGCCCCACTCCAGGAAGTCCCCTGACTGCCTTCTCTCCTGCTCCAAGACTTCACCTGCTCCGACTCCGAACTCCGTAAAGCCCTCTGCTTGCAGTGCTCTCGCATTTCCGACATGCCCTTTTCAGGAGGTTCACTATCACCCCCAGGGCTGCTGGGTTCTCCTGGAGAGGCAGGCCCTGGCAGACAGTACCAACAGGTGATACGTGGGCTACGCTGAGAGGCAGGCCCTGGGCTGTGTCCCCTACAAAGGTGGGTGAGCCTGGCCAGAGCTGGGGACAGGGAGCAGGGCTCAGGGGGTCAGGGGCTTGACCTTTTCCTTCATCACTCCCAAACCCTACTCCAGGACCTAGAAAACAAACATCAGAGAAGGAAGCTCCCATACTCGGAGGGTATCAGCCACTTGGGGGTATCAGCCAAGCAGGTGGGATTCCGAAAGAGGAAAGAGCTAAGAATGGGGTATCAGAAACCAGACTCCCAGGCCTGGAGCAGAAACCCAGAGGAGCCAGAGAGGAGCCTGGCAGGAGAGGAAATGCAAATGGAGGCTTCTCCCCCTGCTCCTTGGCTGTTGCTCAGCGGGGTGGGGGGGGGGGGGGCGGGGGAAGGGCGGGGGGGGGGGGCGCTTCCAGGAAGACGAAGGGCATATTGTAAGGGCAGAGCCTGGTATGCACTCACCCCATGCCCCCAGCACTCTGCCTGCCCTCCCATGCCCCCATTCAAGTCACCAGTGTTCTCAGGAGGAGGTGAAATGCTCACCTCCCACAGGCTAGGTGGGCGGAAGCAGGCTGGAAGTGCTCCAGGCCCAGTGCTGGTCTGGTCAGGGAGTGGCATGAGGGATCCTTGCACCAACACCTTCATCTGTTACACACACACACTTACAGACCTGCCAAGCCCTGAAGACAAGGCAGAGGCCACCTGACAAGAGAGGACTTGAGGATGGGGCTCAAGAAGGCGGTTTGGTTCCCACGCACAGGCGCCCACGGGATGGGGACTTAGACTCCCCATGGTTCTGCCATCACCCCCTGGATAACTTTGGCTGCGCTTCCTCTTTCTACGTTTATTTGTTTATTTATTTTAATGCGGGCCATTTTTAAAGCTTTTATTGAATTTGTTACTATATTGCTTCTGTTATTTTAATAATATTTATTGTTTTTATTTATTTGACTGTGCCAGGCCTCAGTTGCAGCATGTGGGACCTAGTTCCCTGACCCAAGGATCGAACCCGGGTATCCTGCATTGAGAGCACAGAGTCTTAACCGCTGGACCACCAGGCAAGTCCCCTATTGCTTTTGTTTTATGTTTTGGGTTTTTTGACTGCAAGGTATGTGGGATCCTAGCTTCCCTACCAGGGATGGACTCCTCATCCCCTACACTGAAAGGTCCAGGGGTTACATCAGTCCCTCCTTTGTCTTTAAAGTTGAGATGACCATCTCTGCTCAAACCGCCTCTCAGGGCAGCCATGATGATCAGACAAGGCGGACACATGAAGATGCTCAGTGGACTTCACAATCCGCTGAAGGGTTCTCATTAACATTCTTAACAGTCTCATTGTTATCATCATCTGGAGAAGCTGACCCTACTGTATGGCTTAAGTACAGCAACTTCATCTCCCTGCAGGATGCCCTCCCTCAACAACCCTCTGTGACTCCCCATTGCCTAGAGGAGAAAAGCCACATTCTATGGTCTGGTCATTCATCTGGCTTAAGCCAACTTTCTATTATAAGTGAGTCCCTCTGGTCCTTTCAGAGTTCCACCAACGCAGTTTTTTGCTTTCCCATCTCCATACCTTGTCATGTCGTTCCTCCCTCCTGGAATGCCCTTCCCTGTTGCTCCCTATCATATTTAGCTCCACCTTTTTTTTTTTTTTTTTGGCTGCACTGGGTCTTAGTTGTGGCACAAGGGATCTTCAGTTGTAGCATGTGGGATCTAGTTCTCTGACCAGGGATCAAACCCAGGGCCCCTGCATTGGGAGCTTGGAGTCTTAGCCATCAGACACCAAGGAAGTCCCTAGCTCCATCCTTCTAGACCAAACTGTGACACCAACTCTCTCATGAAGACTCTTCCTCAGCGAAGCCGGAAGTGATCTTTCTCCCTCCCTAGAAGGGCTCTGGTTTACACCAAATGCCACAGACAGTTCCTGGCGCAGAGCTGGTGCTCATGACATGACAGCTGTAATGACTGCACCCTGAGTGGTAAACACTCTAAATTCACTCATTTACTCCTCACCGCAGCTCATGGGTGTGGTACTGTCAGCACCCCCATTTTACAGAGGGAGAAATCAAGGCGTAAGGTGCTAAGTGCCTCGCCCAAGTGAGCATCAGACCAGGGTTTAAACCTGGCAGATCGACGTCAGGGCCCAGGCCTCTCAGCACCATGAGAGGAGAGCCACATCTGCCCGCTCGTCTCTGTCAACCGCCTCTCCAACCCAGGACCTGGCTCAGAGCAGGTACTTAGTAAAAGTGTGATGGCTGCCAAGCTCAAGCCTCCTGGACATGCTCACCTCCCCGTGCTGGGGGCCCCTCTAGTGTGAGGCCCACAGGCCGACTCAGAGGAGTTTCAGGGATTGTGGCCCAAAAGTCCCATTGGTCTATAGGTTGACTCTGTCCTTGGGGGTCACAGAGCTGGACCAGGATTAAAAGAGATGGGCTGTAGCCCTTCACCCAGTATCATGAGACTGACCGGTGGCATGTTTGCTGATCTCTCTGGCCTCTGGTGGAGGTCGTGATGAATCCCCCCACTGCGGTACTGACAGGGTGTGGGGAGGTCGCAGAGCAGGGTAAGGAGGGAAGCAGGCAAAAACAGCGAAGTCCAAATGTAACGGACTCTAGGGACCACTGAGCCCCACTGTTCACACCCATTTAACAGATGAGGACATCGAGGCTCAGGAGTCAGAATGAGGCCGGAAAGTGAGGAGCGTGGCAAAAGCTGGCAAAGGCGTCAGCCTTCCTGGGCCTTTCCTCCTCAGCCTGTGTGTGGCCTGGCCCCCTCCCTCCAGTGAAGAGCACGATGATTAATGCCTGGCAGTCCAATCACCAAGAGGCCTGACCTTTCCGGTGATCCCAACAGGGGCAGCAGTGCCCGCAGTCCACTCTGCCGGTCCCTGTGCCTGGCCAGCGGCTGCCCCAACAAAAACCCTGAGAGAGTCACTGGGAGAAGGCCAGCCGCTAATTGTGGAAAATAAATCAGGGAAATCTAAACCCCACAGCTGAAGAGGGGCCAGCTGCACGTAGCCTTGTCTCCTTCTGTGCTCTTGCTCACCAGCTCTAATTGTTAATTGGAAGCTGTGAGTTACATAAGTTCCGTGGATACCAAAGAAGGAGTTGAACAAGCTCTTGAACCCATGGGCTGAGTGGTTTTCAAGATGAGAAGGGGGTCTGTCTCAGAAGAGCAGGAGGCCCATGGGGGACAGCTGACCTTGAGGGTGTGACCAAGACAAAACTGTCCACTGGTGACAGCCCTCTGGACCTGCAGGCTCATCACTCCTGGGTTTTTATAGCATGCAGACGGGTGCTCAAGCTGCTAGTTCTTCACAAAGTCACACAGAAAGTCACAAGGTGGAGGTCGTGATGAATCCCCTCACTGTGGTACTGACAGGGTGCCATTACATTGGTTTCTCGGTTTAATACCAAGACAGAACTTCCCTCTCCCATCTCTGACCCTGAACTAAAGGAGGGTAGGGCTGTGTCTCCCCTCAGACTGGGCTCCCTGAAGCAGGACTGTGTCTCCCCTCAGAATGGGGCTCCCTGAGGCTGGGCTGTGTCCCCTCAGACTGGGCTCCCTGAAGCAGGACTGTGTCTCCCCTCAGAATGGGGCTCCCTGAGGCTGGGCTGTGTCCCCTCAGACTGGGGCTCCCTGAAGGCAGGGCTGTGTCCCCTCAGAATGGGGCTCCCTGAGGCTGGGCTGTATCCCCTCAGACTGGGGCTCCCTGAGGTGAGGCTGTGTCTTCCCTCAGCCTGGGGCTCCCTGAGGCGGGGCTGTGAGCTGGGGCTGAGCTGCATCTTCCCCGTGTGACTACGGTCTCCCTGCAAACAGAGACTCTGTTGTTTCTTTCTCTTTCTCTTTCTTGTTCTTTCTCTAAGGGCTCCTGAGGCAAGGGCAGGGTCTCTTCCCTACTCCCACCAACCTGGATTGAAGAACCAGAGACCTGGAGCCACCTGTCATGGTGGGAAAATCTCAGGACACGCCCTGGTGATGGGGTGGGGAAGGGTTAAGAAAGTTCCCAGGGCCACCTTTCTCATGGGCCGCCCTCCCCCTCCTGCCGGCTGCCAGGGCTTGCCTTGGCCTCTGATGGGTTCCAGCTGACTGCTGGGCCTCCTCCATCCTGCCCCTCAGGCTGCTGTGTCCTGTAATGACCCCACCATGGGTACCCTTAGCTACCCAGGCCGCCGGGAGGACTGGCATCAAGATGGAGCGGCATGGTGGGAGGGAGGAGCCCCCTGCCTCGAGGAGAAAGGAGAGTGCAGGAGGGCTGCAGGAGGGGGCTGGGGGGGGTGTGTGACTCCCTCTGTTGCCCGGAGACCCAGAGCAGGGTGATGGGGACCGCCCTGTCCACATAGGCCATTTCTGCTGCTGCTAGCTCCCCGGGAGGAGAGGCCACCACAGTGCCTACAGCCTGGGCAGCACGCCCGTGACCCCCCAGCCCCGCCTCATCCATGAGTCATTCCCGGGAGCCTGTGTGAGCAGAGGCAGTCACCCTTCGCCACGGCCAGAGGACAGCAGGGAACACCCTGCGGGACTGGCCAGGCGCAGGTGTCCGGCGCAGGAATGGAAGCCTGGTCTAGATAAGGCTGAGTCTTGAATCTTGAAGAAACCCAGTTCCCATCTCCTGCCCCACCCACGTTCCTTTCTGCCTTTCTCACTCATACCTTTGTCTCTTGCCCAGACCGCCTCTCAGCATCTTTGAGCCTTTGGGGGCTCATCTCAAATGTCACCTCTCCTAGGAAGACCCCTCGCGCTCCTGGGTCTGTTCTTTGTACACCCTTGAGGCACCACACGCATCCTTTTATCTGCTGTCCATGTCTCTTCTTTGTCTAGACAAGTTACCATGAAGGATTCCTTGCCTGTCCATATTCCCAGCACCCAGCAGAGTGCCTGGCACATAGTAGGTGCTCACAGAAGTGTTTCCAAAGATGGATCCAGCCAGGAGTTAAATAAATCACCTAAACCCTAACAACCAGTATCTGCTGGTCCCTGCTGCTTCCAAAGTCCCACCAACCATCCCCAGGCTGATCTATGAGAGTTCTCACCAGGTGCAATGACCTGGCGCCAAAACTGACCCTGCCCTGTATCACCCGTAAATGGTACATTGATGTGCCTAAGCGCTTTAGGTGCCCAAGCTAAACAGTGGTCTGTGGTAAAGAGGAGAGAAGGTATCTCCCCCTCCCGTTCCCCTAGAAGAGAATCTCCAAACAGCCCTGCTTGTGCCTAGCACCTCACAGAAGTTTAGGATTCCGTGTGCAGTGGAAATGGTGAACAGGCTCTCAATGTCCACTCCACCTTCTGAGACAGAAAGAGTTGAAAACAATAGCAACAACAACAGTGGGGGAAAAAACTACATTTCTCAGTGCTTCCTGTTGTTAGGATTCAGGATATAATCGTGACTCAGACAATCAGTCTCACTTGTGTGAAATTTGCAAGTCTGTGTTTCTGCAGCTCCTGATGCATTCTGGGATTCAGGGGCGGGGTGCAATTTGTGTTGTTGGTGGTGCTGTTTTGCTTCTGTGCTGGCAGATGGGGTCAAGAGCTCTAGTAGCTCTAGGGCATCCATCTCCTGTGTGGATCACAGCAGGTGCAGTGTGAAGCCGGCAACAGCAGCTATTTCCGGACCATGGTACTGTCTGTGGTTCTGGATTTGGTGCTCTCATGATTACCAAAGAGGCAACAGCTCCCTTGGTGGCCCAGCTCTGCCATGTGGCTTTGAGAATTGCTCCTGAAGGCTCAACTCTGAATCTATGGCTTTGCCCTCCCAATAGTTCTATAGCTGTTTCGCTAACCCCTTCCATTTTGAGTTCACCAGAGTGGATTCTGTTCTCTGCAATGGAATCCTGATGGATAGCGCTTTGTATTCTGCTGCCAGCTCTCACTCCTGCTCTGTCTCTCAGACCCAGATATGCGTCCACCAGAGAGCTGGACCAGAGCATATCCAGTGAGGATCACCCACTCGGCTGAGAACTGCCCTTACATGCCTTTCAACAGTGAAGCATTGTCACTTGGCCAAGATTGTCTCCCAACTGTCTGTTCCCTTCTATGAGTTTTTCTTCTTGGAGTTTCCTTAGACCCTTGTGCATGTCTGCATCCCAGTCCAGGATGGTAAATCGATTTTCATTTCATCCATCAACTCTGTTCATTTAGTAGTGATTACCTGGACCCAGTGCATGAGGCTACTTCTGGACTTAGAAGGAAAGAGCATTGTGATCAACTAGTGATGCCTGCTGTAGTACAGAAATAGACACTGGCAATGTGCGTGCTGTATAATTGCCACATATTTGGGAGAGAAGTGAATGACGGTGCCTTCCGTTTAAGCCAGAGTGGGATCCGTCCAGTCACGAACTCCCCAGGAGGCTCTCTGGCCCCAAGACCACTTCACAGGTTCCTGACACTACCCACCGATTACCCCAACTCAGACTTTGATCACAGACGCATTTTACCACTTATTCCTAATGCTTCTGATTCCTATCTCAACTTGATCCCTCTCCAACTTACATCCCCAACTCTGCCCTCCAACATTCACATGAACCCTCATGCTTATCAGAGTTCTGACCTCAGGAAAGAGCTGGAGCTGAAATGGGCTTACTCCTTGAACTACAGTACAGTCCACACCCTCCAGGAAGATCCTTGACCTCTAAGCTCCCCAAAAGCCCTCCCTCTCTCGTCTCTGTGTCCAGTCAGTGCCAGGCCCTCAGGAAGTGTTCCATAAACCCATGGATCAATGAAAGAATATGAGGATTGCCCAGAATGACCTCACCAACCACTGGCTTCCCCACTGCCCATTTCTGTACTCAGAAACTTTTGCTGACGTTGACCTATGGCCTCCCCAATCTCCAGGAAGTTCCTACACAACGGGGTGCCCCGCATCCCCTCTGAGTCACTGCTGAACCCACATCCAGTCTGCTGCAGAAGCCAGCTACTATGGGACAGAAAATTGTGCCCTTCAGAGGGCTCCCAGGTTCCCCTGTGAGGGAGGGGAGACACCCTGGGCACAGCAGAGGTCCAGGTGGGTAGTAAGTCATTTTCCAGGGAAGAAAACCAGCCCAGAGCCCACCCCACAGCATCCCCACTCTGGGCTCTTGCTCACTACTGAGGGGAACAGACGGTGTGGTTAATTGGGGTGTCATCGTGGGCTCTAGCCCTCTTCAAGGTCCGGGTGGGGGTAACAGAGTGATTTACTGGGTCATAAACGGCAGCTCACAGGGAGCCAGTGATGTCATACCCACAGCCCCTGGGGACTGAGGGAGCCATGGATACAGGCCACAGTCTGGAGCCTGACGGGAGACTCTTGCCTTTCCCTGATCACTGGGCTCTGATCCGAGGCAGCCAAGGGTAGGCAGAGCCCAGGACACCTCCTGGTGGGGTTCCCATGCTCACAGCTAGAGAAAGTGAACATGACCTGGGAGCAGGGGAAGGAAAAGCAGGATGGAGGCAGAGGAGCAGAGACACCCAGAGGAGAGTGGGCAGGGCCTGCTGGAGTCTAAGAGACTCCCAGAGGTGCAGCTGAGGCCTGCCTCACCCAAACAGAGCACCAGAACCCCAGGCAGACATTCCAGCTCCAGAACTCCCCAAGAGGAACATGAATGAAAAAACAAGTCCATCCCTTTCCCTAGAAAGCCCTGTGCCAGAGAGGCAGTGCTTAAAAGCCAGGCTGCCTGGTCAGCCCTGCCAATGTGACTCTGGGCAGCTTCCTTAAAAATTCCTCTGTGCCTCAACTTCCCCATCTGTAAGATGGGATAATATTTTTTCAGAACTCCACTAGTTAACAGACTCAGAACAGAGCTGACATGCAGTGCTGTGTGCTTGACCTGCTGCTGCGGCTGCTGCTAAGTCGCTTCAGTCGTGTCCGACTCTGTGCGACCCCATAGATGGCAGCCCACCAGGCTCCCCCGTCCCTGGGATTCTCCAGGCAAGAACACTGGAGTGGGTTGCCATTTCCTTCTCCAATGAATGAAAGTGAAAAGTGAAAGGGAAGTCACTCAGTCATATCTGACTCTTTGCAACCCCATGGGGTGCAGTCTACCAGGCTCCTCCGTCCATGGGGTTTTCCAGGCAAGAGTACTGGAGTGGGGTGCCATCACCTTCTCCACTTGACCTAGGTTATTGTTTTTAATAACTCTGAGTGGGACCCAAGAGTCTATATTTATTCATTTATTTAGAGGATACTTTTTAATTTACTATCTATGTTTGGCTGTGCTGGGTCTTCACCGCTGTGCATGGACTTTCTCCAGTTGCACCGAGCGAGGGCTGCTCTCTCGTTGGAGTCCTCAGCCTTCTTGCTGCAGAGGCTTCTCTTGTTGTGGAGCATGGTCTCTAGGCATGCAGGCTCAGTAGGTGTATGCCTGCTTAGTCACTCAGTCGTGTCCAACTCTCTACAACCCCATGGACTGTAGCCCGCCAGGCTCTTCTATCCATGGGATTCTCCAGGCAAGAATACTGGAGTGGGTTGCCATTTCCCACTTCAGGGATCTTCCCGACCCAGGGAGTGAACCCACGTCTCTTGCATCTCCGGCACTGGCAGGTGGATTCTTATCCGCTGCACCACCACGGAGTCCAGTCTGTATTTTTAAATACAATAGCTGCCCTTGACTTCGGACCTCCTACCACTCAGTGCAGCCCCCATCTCAGACACCAGGGACCCTTGCAGGAGGGAAATCAAGACAGAGCCCTGTCAGTGTGCACTGGTTATTTCCGGAGGCATGGAAAGAGCCTCTCAGTCTCTGAGCCCCCTTTTATACGTTGGATCCTTCACTCATTGTCTCCTGAAACCAGGGCCCAAACAGGCAGAGTCAGGCAACAGAGGGCAAGAAAACATCTCCAACAATGTCTTAGAGGGAGGATCCAAAGCATGGGGCAAGAGGAGCAGCAGGGTCCACAGGACCAGCCCCTCTGTCCATTGCAGGGGGCAAGTGGAACACAGAGGGTCTGACACCCTGGGCAGCGCCAGGGACCCCATCAGCTGGGGTGAAGGACCGGATTCCCTGAGACCAGCCCCTCTGTCTCCCGACTCCGACATCTCCCCCAAACACCCCCAGACCTGATGGGAGCGCCGCCACAGGCTCCCTGTGCTGCGGGGGCAGCAGACACTGGTCCTCAGTAAGGAGTGGAGACAGATCAGCACACATCACATCACGCTTGGCACAGCCCCCATTGGTGGGCACTGTGCCACCGTGTCAGCCAGCCATCTCCTTGCAGAACCCTCTTCGGTGGGGGCGGGCTCCCAGGGGGGATCTGCATCCACCGGGAATGGCCCAGGCCCCCAGAAGCTCCCTAATCCCCACCCCCTCCCCCCCAGACCCTGCCCTTCCTGGGTCCAGTTTGTAATTCTTTTTTATTTGTGTGACTGTGCTTTCAGTCTCTCCTCCAGGCTCTGGGAGAGCAGGACTGAGTCTGTAGGGTTCACCTACAGAGCGCCTGGCACATTTGTCAAAAGAATGAATGAATGAATGATTTGAATGAAAGCTCCACCTTCCTGGCCACACCCTTGCTCCTAGCACAGAACCTGTAAGGGGTGCCCAGACTTGGCGGGATGGAGCCAACCTTGCCAGAGCTGGGAGCCCATAGTCCACCCCAGAGCGATCCCAGGGCCGTTAACCAAGGAAGACTTCCTAGTGGAGGTGAGGGGGAAGTCGGAGGGGAGCGGGGGGCAGGGTTCTGGCTCACATCTGCTCTTCCTGTTCATCACCTGTTTCCGGTGGGAAGTCCCAGAGGCCGGAGGTCATGTCTGGGTCTCAGGGCCATCCCCAGCACACCCCCCTGAAGCCGCACGTGGCCTGCCCTACAGTCGGCTGCCAGCTGTGACTCACGGCTCAGAAGCCTTCCTCTCAGCCAGAGATTGGGGAGCAGAGATTACAGTAACGTTACTAACTTCATGTCGTGGCTGTGACTGCAGTGCTTACACTCAGAGTGCCTCCCCCGACCCCGAGGGCAGAGCAGTGACCTCACCCTCCTGGGTCAACAGCAAGTGAAGACAATCCTTCCCAGAGGCAGGGGGATGACCTGGATGACCCTGGTCTGCCTGAGAAGTCCAGAGTCTTGCCCCTTCTCCTCAGAGTTGGTTACACACCCTCCCTCTCCCTCCTCCACACAGCAGTCTGTTGGGGCCAGGGCTCGGCCAAGGTGGGCAGGAGCAGGAGAGGGGAAGTGCCAGAGGGTGCCCTGTGCTTGCCCTTCCTCACCTTCCAGGTCTAGGACACACACGCTGGAGAAAGTGGCGTCTGAGGATGTGGCTGCAGTGGCCAGCTCCTGGCGCCAGCAGAAATCCCCAAGCCCATCAGCAGACCCTGTTCAGACACGCCCTCTGACCATGGCACTGAGTAAATGCTGAGGAGACACCTGCGGACTGATGTCACAGCCTGCCTGCCCTCTCCTCCCAGACAAGCCCTCTTGGAGCCCAGACCATTCCAGTTCCTCCTGGCAGACCGTGAGAGGGCCCAGAGCAGGCACTCCTCTGGGGAAGGTTCTGTGGGAAAGGAATGCAGAGGAACTGAGATCAGAACCCAGATGGGTGCTCTTAGAAAAGTTACCCAGCCTCTCTGGGCCTCAATTTCTCCAACTGTAAAATGGGACTAAGATGAGTTGCCTCCCGGATGGCATTGAGAGTGAGTGCCCCGGCCTGGCAATGGATGGACATAGGTCCATGGCAGCCAGTCTTGCTGCCCTTACCTACTCCGGGCAGGAAATGCCAGGCCTTAGAAAGAACTGAGGCTTCAGGGAAGGGAGCAAAGCAGAGATGTTTGAGAAAGGGAGTTAGGAAGGCCTCAACCCACCCTCTGCCAGCTGCAGACTAAAGGTACCAAGGGCCTGGTGGCTGACTGTCTCCCAACCTCCATTCATCCCTCCTTCCCAGTTGTCAGCAAGACCCCCGTGGGAATGACTATATGGTCCAGCTTCCCTTGGCCCACAGGGGGCCTGGAGGACTGACCTGTGGCCAGTGGGATAGAAGCCGTGTGTGTGATTTCCAGGAAGTTTCCCTTAAAGGGAAGGGGCAGGCCCTTCTTCACTCTTTTCTTCCTCCTTCCCTCTGGCTGGAGCTCCAGTGACTGGAGTGACCTTGGAAAAGGAAATGACACCCAGAAGATCAATAAGCTAGAAGCAGCCTGGATGCATGATAGCGCATAGTTGGCAAGACCACCTTCAAGTACAGGAGTGCAAAAAAAAAATGCACGTCTCTCTTCTCAAACTTAACTTTGATAGGCCCCTCCACGGTGGAATCACCTCAGACTCATGTGTGCCGGAGGGAGGGGCGACAGATGGGGTGCCTGAGGAGAGAGGAGTCACCCGAGGGTGTGATATCCCCTCAAGGAGCGCTTCCTTCTGTGCGAGCGGTAAGGCCAGAAGGAGCCTTGGTGGGAGGATTTATCTCCAAGAGGAGGTGAGGATGGATGGATGGATGGATGGATGGATGGATGGATGGATAAAAACAGAAGGAAGGAAAGATCAGATGAGTGGGTACACTGAAGAGAGATATCCAGAAAGAGGGAAATACTCTGGGAAGATGAGATGCTTTGGGTTTCAGCCAGCCAGGCTAGGGTGGAGGGAGGCAGGATGGCCAGCCTGACCCACTGTTCATGTCTAACTCTATTTTTCCATCTGTGCTTCGGGAATATCTCTTACTTCCTCACTACTCAAGGGCAACGAGCAGTAACTTTTTAATTTTTTTTTAAGATGGCTGTGTCAGTGTGGCACTGCGCCAACACAGCCCAGAGCCCGTCGATGTCCTAGGATTCCCCACCTGGAAAGCGGGGATCACACTGGAGCCCACGCATCTGGGTGTTGCAGGGATTCAAGGAGCCGACTCCGCGACGTGCCTCCCCAGCACCTGGCGCAGTTCAGCTCACAGGAAATCCTAGGAGCTCATTTCAGCTGCTCATGAAATCCTACCCTGGGATGTGAGGGACAGAGCTGCCACTGGGTGACCTGTGGTGTGAGTCTAGAGAGAGACCTGGCTGGTCTCCTTATCCCACAGCAACAGCTCCAGCCCTCAGGGACCTAAAAATCAAGGAACGTTAATGCCCTGGGAGAGCCGCCCTCCCACCGCATCAGGGCCCCGTGGACACAGGTGGGGCTGGAGGTAGCAGGGAGACTCAGATGCGTGGGGACAGCCAGGGCATAGCCCGCGGTCCCACCTCAGTGAGATCAGACCCTCAGCAGGTCCACGTGTGGTCACAAGAAGCTGGTGAGACACCACGCAGGGCACAGAGGCCACACGGAGAGTGAACACAGGCCTGAGGGAGGGGAAAGGCATTGGCCTGTCCTGCCTGGAGAGGGGTAAGCCGGGGGTCCACCTTGATGCCAGCCTTAGTGGGTCCACGAGCCAATTTCACAGGGATGCCTTTCCTTAAACTCCCCAGGAAAACCCCAGGGCTTACAATCTGAGTGAGACTGCTGTTCAGGGTAAGAAGGGACTATTTACCAGGGGAACTAGGGGCTATCGTATCTCCTTGGAACAGCAAACAAGAAAAAACGATCTTACAAAATAGTCACCGGGATTCCAGGTGGCCTAAGGGAGAACTCTGACTGTCCATGAGACAAGCCCTGATGTGGAGGGAGCTGCGGACAGTCAGGAATGAAAGGGTCCTGCAACTTATGCAGAACCTCCAGCCAGCATCTGAGTCCCCAGGTCTCTGCTCCCACCTCTGCAAAATCACACAAGGTGATGATTTGGGAATCACTGGGTTCAGGAATCATAGAGGTGAGTTTAAAGCTCTGGTGGCTCAGACAGTAAAGAATCTGCTTGCAATGCAGGAGACGCAGGTTCAATCCCTGGAAGATCCACTGGAAAATGGCATGCAACCCACTCCAGTATTCTTGCCTGGAGAATTCCACGGACAGAGGAGCCTAGTGGGCTACAGCCCATGGGGTTGAAAAGAGTTGGACATGATTGAGCTACTAACACTTTGGATAAAGTTACTTAATTGCTCCGTGCCTTTGTTTCTTCTTCAATTTATTTTTTTTTTAATATTTATTTATTTTTGGCAGTGTCTTCAGTACATGGGATCTTTCATTGCGGCGCACAGCTTCTCTCTATTTCTGGTGCGTGGGCTCCACAGATGCCCCAGGGCATGTGGGAATCTTACTTCCCTGACCAGGGATCAAACCCACATCCCCTGCATTGGAAGGCAGATTCTTAACCACTGGACCACCAGGGAAATCCCTTCTTCTTCAATTTAAAAATAAATAAATAAATAACCCAGAGCTGGATTCAGAGGGCCACTAGGAAGATTAATTCAGTGGGTGGCAGCTGAAACCAGGCACCCAGGACAAGCTCCATAATTATTCTCTGTGGGCCGCTGCTATTCTCCTGTCTGGGCAGAAATCAGACTGCAAGGGTCCCTTGGAGTTCTTTTCCAGTTTAGAATTCCTTGATTTCCACCACCCTGTGGTTCCTGATTTCTGACTCTGAGATCTGATGACCAAGAAAGACACGTCTGCACAGCTCTGCTCTACGCAGCACCTAACAGTCCAGCCTGCAACCCACATCATTTTCCTGCCAGAAGTGGGCTTCACCCTGCCCATCATGTGTCCCCCAGCCCCGTGGCAGCCCCATGGCAGCCCCGTGGCCCTAGGTGGCCCTGCCAACTGTCTTTGAGCCCTGCACCATGCCCTCACCTGGAGTCGGGGCAGCACGAGCCCCTCTGGCTGACTTCCTCACACCTATAGTCCCCTGACAATGTCACATGCTGTGGAAGTTGGCAGGCCCAGAGGGGCCACAGATGCCAACACAAACACCATTCCTATGGAGGCAGAAGAGCCCGTGGGGGTTATTTTTAACCTGTTGATCAGAGGCCACAGCTCTGGCCCTGGGAGGCCTGGAGCTGCCGGTTCTCAGGGGGAAGTGAATTGTCAGGCCTCCCCTCAATGACCCTCAAGGGCACTGGGTGGTGGAAACCCCAGCCCTCACCCCACTTGGACGGAGACAGGGAAAGGCAGACGCAGCTCAGGACATGCCCCATCTTGTGCACTGGTTTCAACTGGGGCTGAGCTGAGCCAGGAAGAGCAAAGGTACACTGCAAATCACAGGATGTGACCTGGAGACGGGCCTCTCCTTGTCCCCATCCTGCAGGTAACTGTGACCTGAGAAGGAGGCCCAAGGTCACACTACTGGCCAGCACCAGCTCCCCGCCCCCGGTCCACGGGAAATCTGACATGGACATCTCAGTAACTCTCCATGGCTGCATCTGGGGATCACCTTATCCTGCCCCCCGCCTGGTCCGTTCCACCTTGGTGGACCCAGGCCCTGACTCACCCTGCAAGGACTTCCCAGGTGCCCAAGCAGTGCCCCCTGGAGGACAGCCGCAGCAGTGGCCAGTGCAATGGGCAGCACCATGGTGGCTGGAGGCCCAGGAGAGGACGTGCGGGCCAGGGCGTGCCTGCGTGGGGGGAGCAGGACCAGAGCTTCTGCCAAGAGCCTGCTGCCGGCTGCTGCTGAGTCTGTGCTCGCCAGACAATGGACCCCACAGCCCAGCCTCCCGGCCTTGGCCCCTTGAGCTGGGCAGGCAGCTGCCGGCCGAAGCAGCCGCCTCCGCTGGCCCCTCACGTAGCCCACGTCCTGCCTGCTGGGTGGCCCTTATCACCGGGTACGTGCCAGGAGCCCACATGCCCACACTCTGCGGTGGGGAGAGGACTGGGAGCCCGGGACGGATGGAATTGATAGGGAATAAGGCTTTCGGCTTCCTCCTGCCTCTGGAAACTCCCAAGGAGGGCCCTGAGCAGGCTTGGAGTTCCCCATGGGGAATGTCCCACCCTCAGAAAGACCTTAGTCCCATCTTGCCAGGTCCCAGCTCTCAACCGCTCTTCTCTTGGACTGAGGGCATTGGGGTGGAGGAGAGGGAAAAGGGTGACCTCTTCCTATGATTACTCTGGGTCAGCTCACAAAAACCAGTTATACCTCAATATAATAAGTACTTTTACAGCATACCCATTGAGTAAGGGGGCAACAGAAGCACAGAGAGATTGAGCAACTTATCCACAGCCACACAGCTAGCAGGTACAGAATCAGGATTCAAACCACGCAGGCTGAGGCAAGAACCGAACCACATCCAGCAGAATACAATGGGAACAGGGACGAGACTGGGCAATGCTCAGCTTCCTACCCAGGGGAATGAAAGTTTGGGGATCTGACAGATACAGGCTCAAGGCCAGGGACTGCATGCTCTAAGCCAAGTGAAGATCCCCTCTAGGCCAATGTTTCCTCACCCATAAAATAGGCACAGTGATGAAGTACAGCGGCCTCACACAGAGAAGGTGTTCGCCCTCACCTAGCAGAGCTCAGAGTATCCTTCCACCAAGTGGTTAGAATGTCCTCTAGAACATCTGGCTGGCTGAAGTCTGCCATCCCAGCCTCCCTCGGGCAAAACCCACGTTCCCTGGCACTTGGATTCTGCTGCAAGCCACCAGCATGTCCAGCCAGGCAGCCCCAGTGGCATGGCTGGCTCAGCCCCAGCATCATCATTTAAACCACCATGGCCACGGGGTGCTCCGTCTTCCTTCTCCCCAGGGAGACTATGAGTACCTGCTGGTGGCCTGAGGGTAGAGGCCATGCCACCCCCATCAGATCAGAGGATCTGAAGGAAAGGTGCTTCCTCATCACAGACACCCCAGATTGGGGCTCCCTGAGAGCAGAGGCTGAGCAAACCATGCCATCCCACTACCAAGCTGGGGAACATGCATATTTGGGCCCTGTTCCATTTCCAGTCCACCACCCACCCAAGAGATGTGTGACCCTGAGCAGCTTCTCTGGGCCCATGGTCAAGTGGAGATGACATTTCCTATCTGCATCCCAGGCAGGGATTCCCTGGTGGCTCAGCGGTAAGGAACCTGCCTGCAAAGCAGGAGAGACAGGTTCCATCCCTGAGTCCGGAAGATCCCCTGAAGGAGAGCATGGCAACCCACCCCAGTATTCTTGCCTGGAGAATTCCATGGCCAGAGGAACCTGGTGGGCTACAGTCCATAGGATGGCAAAGAGTTGGACACAACTGAAGCAACTGAGCACACACACACGCACTGCGTCCCGGGCTAGTGAAGATGAGATGAAGCCACGTGTGTCTGTGTGTGCAACAAGTCCCCTCCTCGTGATCTCTGCTGGTGGATTAGGATGACAGTGTGTGTGTGAGGCACGGAGGAGGCTGTCCTGACTGGGAGGACCTGGGGGACAGGCACAGACGTCAGAGGAGGGAAGCAGAGGGATTTCCCCACGTAATGTGGGGCCTGAGGCTGCTCAGGCTGGGGAAGAAGGGCTGAGTCACCAGCCATGCCAGAGATGCTGGGAATCTGCTGCTTTCCCAGCCACTGAGAGTGAAATGACCACAGGAGACACCCAGAAGCCTCAAGGAATGAGGTGGTGGCCGGACAGGACAGGAAGGGAACAGCGGCTGACCCGAGTCCCCCAGGGAAACGCGAGGAAGCAGCCTGAGCAGGAGACGCAGTAGTCCTGACCTCACAGGGACCCCGGGATGATGAGGACAGACAGGCCTGTCATAGCAGAAGCTGAAGTTTGATGGGGAGAGAGAGGAAGTCTGCCTTCAGGGAACTCCTGATCTGATGGGGAAGTGGTTAAGGACGTCTGCCTCCAGGAGTTACAGTGTGACGGGAGATTCAGCCTCTGCTCCCGGGGACCCGCAGCTCTGGGCATCTATAGGGAGCACCCTCTCCGTCCTCCTTCAGACCCTCTAATCTGAGCAACAAACATGGACCCTGCCCTCAGGGCGCTTTCTGCCTTAAGCACTCAGTATTAAGCAAAGGTGTGCAGGCATAGGTGAATACCCGTGTGGAACGCCCTCAGAGACCACCAGCCTGATGCGGGGAGAGAACTCCTCACAGTAGAGACAGAATCCTCCATCAGCCCAGGGCAGGGGACCTTCCCCAGAAGTCCTCCTGAGCGCCTGGACCGTAGAGAGTGGAGAGAAACAGAAGTACCACCACATCTGGTCTTGGAGTGGCTGGGCTCGCTGCCCTGAACAGCTGGGCCACATCTGGCTTCCAGACATCCACCTCTTGCTCAGTGATTCACTCCCGGCCCTCGTGTCTGCGGAGATGGGAGGACGTGGGCTTGGAGTGATACAAGCGCTCGAGCTCTCCCACGCGCATGCGCACGCCCAGTGCGCACAGAGAGGACCGCGGAGGCGGGGGAGGCGAGGGGGGCGCCCTTCGTTTCCCACCTCTGACTCTCTGGTCCCTTCGCACAGCCACTGCTGTCGGGGCGAAGGGGGTCTAGTCCACCCTTGAGTCACCGTGACTCAGGCTCCCCGCCTAGAACCCTCACACTCGGCCTCACCGGTTTCACGCACGCACGGTGAGCCGGCTTGGAGTCAGCAGACAAGAGGCGCCCGGAGTTCCCGATGCCCCCCTCCCCCAGGCCCTGACCCATCCTTTCTGGAGAAGAAAAGCTCCAGGAAAGCAGAGGATCGGGCTGGGGAGGAAAAGGAACACGCCAGGGAGGGAGTAAGTAGAGAGCAGACAGCCTTTCCCCGTCAAGTGGGACACTGATGACAGAGCTGATCCATCCCCCACCGCAGACTGAGGTTCCCAAAGGGCAGGGCTGTGTCTCCCCCCTCAGACTTGGGTCGCTGAGGCAAAACGGTGTCTTTCCCATCAAAGTGGATCTGAACTGGATCTCATTTAGCTCTATAACAGGTGACTCATGCACTATCTACATCATTGGGATTTTCAGACTTAGTTGGAGGATTGGAGGTGGGAGGGAGCAACTTCCCAACAAAGCTAGCTCCTGAGGGAGGCCAGTTATACTCACTGGCAGGGGCTGCGGCAGAGGGCAGCGTGCTCTCCTCTCTGTACACCTACTCTCTGGGTGGTCCCTCCCACTGTCTAGTCCCAGTCTCACATGCTAAATCACCGGCTGGGCAGGGTGGACCTACAGGACACGTGCGGAACCTGGAGCGGGAGAGAGCAGGCATTCTTTGGCATCATACCCAGCCGTCCTCAGCTGGAGGAGAGTCTGCAGGTCCAGTTCCCCCTAGATCTGCAGTTGAGCCTGGGGCAGGGCAGATGAGCCTGTAGGCATCTGTGTGAGGCATCTGGGGAGGCTGGACCAGGCAGGCTTTTGCTCCATGAGTCCAAATCAGCAAAGGAAGTGGGTCTCAACTCCTATGAGCGCGTCCTTATTCTGCAGACATCTCCCATATAGATTAGAGGGGAGGCCTGCTACCCCCATGGTCGCTGCAGCCCTGCCCTGCAGCAGAGACTTTGGGGAGTGAAGGAAGCAGGAAACAGGCTGGACAGGCCCTGGGAATCCCACCCTACTCTCTTAATCACCATTCCACACCAAGAGCAGGGCTCTCCCCAGCCTTCTTCCATTTCCCCTTGTCACCTCTTCACCTCCCACGCCTCTTTCAGGGAAATGAACCATGAAACCATGCATCACTGGGGCTGGTGAGGCGACAGTGGAAGCAAAGACTTCCAGGTGCTATTGGAAAGTCTCTACTCCCCATCTAGCACTGAGAATTGAATCTCGCCATGGCTGAGGGCACCCTGAGCCAGCAACCCACTGTACAGAAGGGGAGACTGAGGCCTGTGACTTTGCAGGGCAGAGTAGATCCAGCCCTAGAGTGAGCTGGCCATACCTGAGACTGCCAGTGTCAGGGCGCCCCCCAACCTCCACCCCTCAGTGGGACTGTGAGCTCTGTGAAGTCAGAGACTGTTACCAGCTTCGTGAAAGTGAGTGAGTATTGCTTAGTCATGCCAACTCTGTGACCCTTTGGACAATAGCCTGCCAGATTGCTCTGTCCATGGGATTTTTCAGACAAGAATATAGGAGTACGTTGCCATTTCCTCCTCCAGGGGATCTGCCTGACCCAGGGATCAAACCCACATCCCCTGTGTCTCCTGCACTGCAGATGGTTTCTTTACCTGCTGAGCCACCAGGGAAGCCCCTAGCTTCCTGAAAGGAGCATGGTAAATGAGGGCAGGATGAATGCAGACCCTAGGCTGGTCCTGGGAGGTGGGGGATTCTTGCAGAAAGTCTCCAATCAGAGTTCCCCTCATCGTGTCTCCTATCCTAGTCCTAGAGAACGCATGGAAGCTCAGAAGAGTCTCCAGATCCTCTCCCCTCCACTTCACTTTGCACTACCCCCTCAGTCTGATCAGGCTGACTACAGGGCCTCCCCAACTCTGGTCCCCTCCTGGGCCACAGGTCCCCCTGCTTGGTTCTTGGCAGCCCCAGACTCCTGGCGCCTGGGGAAGGGAGGGTCTAGGATGCACAGGCAGGCCTGCATCTAGGCCAGATTGGGCCACCTGCAGAAGCCACCAGAGCCTGGACCAGGAGCCCTGTCCCCCAAGCTGGCAGAAGGACAGACAGCAGCCTACATGATGTCCTTTGCCTCTGGGTTCCAGCCAGTTGACTGGAGCCTGGTCCAGCTTGGCCAGTGTCCCCACCCCTCCCATCCTACCACCCCTCCCCATCATCCCTCTTTCAAATACAGTCCTTGCACCAGCCAGATGCCTGAGCACAGACTTGTCACCAAGAAATTCATGCTCTATCCCAGCAGTTTCTGCTCATCCTGCCCTCCCTCTCGCCTCTCCCCACAGAAGCCATCTCCTTCGGCCAGTGGGCTCACCACCCTCTCTGCAGAGCTCTGACCGACATGGAGACTCAGCCCCTCCCCAGCCCAGGGAAGGGTCTCAGCAGAGGTAACAGGGAAGGGGGCCACGATGCAGCTTCCCCATAACCTCGCAGGTCTCTGTACTGCACCCACTCTCTGTCCCCATTGCCATCTCTCAAGGGAGCAAGTTCGTTAGGTCTGTTTCCCATTGTGTGGGTGAGGATGTGGTCTCTCTATCTGATGCCAAGACTTGCTGCAACCCGACCCTACAGCAGAAAGAGTTGTCATCAAGCCCAACCCTCAAGTTCATACTCTTGTAATCTAGAGAAAGGCTCTCCCAGAACCTGCCAGCTTCAAACCCTAGCCCTACACACCTTTTTGGTCAAGTAGCTTTGTCTCAAACATTTTTTAAACATGGCAAAATACACTGAAGGTAAAGTTTACTGTCTTAGCCGCTTTTTAAGTGCACAGTTCACTGGCATGAAGTAATTCACATTATTGTGTAACCACCACCGTCCTTCTCCAGAAGTCTTTTCATCTTCCCTCAAACTCTGTACCAATAAACAATAACTCCTTATTGTCCCCTCCCCCCAGCCCCTGGCAATCCCCATCCCACTTTCTGTTTCTATGAATGTGGTACCTCATTAAAGCAGAGTCATGCAGTGTTTATCCCTTTGTGACTGGCTGACTTCACTTAGCATAATGTCCTCAAGGTTTGTCTGCCTTGTAGCGTGTGTCAGAATTTCCTTCCGTTTTGAGACTGAACAGTATTCCGTGGTGTGTATAGACCACATTTTGTTTCTCCATTTGGCTATCTTGTTGATGAACTCTTAGAAAATCAAAGTAACATATTCTCAGGGTACACATCTGAGGAGTTCAGAAGCAGATAAAATGAAAAGTGAAATTCACCTTAGCCCTGCCTTGTTCTGCTTCGAATAAATCCTGAAATTTCCAAAACAGAGGGCAGATAGATTTATGTCTATCTTATTTTTACACAAAAAAGTGACATACTCCTCACCGTATTTCTTAAATATGAAGTCGGAATTCTCTAGAGTCTGTTAAAACAGACTGCTCTACCTCAGCCCCAGGTTCCCAGCCCACATGTTCTGCGCTCCATCTCACCTTCCCTATCCCCCACCCTGAGATTCTGGGTCTCCAGCAGGCTTCTCAAGATTCAATACTGCACAAAGGTCTGCCCTTTGTGGACTAATACCGCCAGAGCTGTCCTGCCACTTACTTTTTCATTAGGGAATATCAGCCTATAACACTGTCAAAATGAAAGTGAAAGTCGCTTAGTGGTGTCTGACTCTTTGTGACAATGGAATTCTCCAGGACAAAATACTAGAGTGGGTAGTCCTTCCCTTCTCCAGAGGATCTTCCCAACCCAGGAATCGAACCCAGGTCTCCCACATTGTAGGCAGATTCTTTACCAGCTGAGCCACCAGGGAAGCTCCAGAATGCTGGAATGGGTAGCCTATCCCTTCTCCAGAGAATCTTCCCAACCCAGGAATCGAATTGGGGTCTCCTGCATTGCAGGCAGATTCTTTACCAGCTGAGTACCTCATTCTTTTTAATCCCAGCACACACCTCTGGCATTTTGGATGCTCCAGAACATAGCTAATCAGTGCCTTACTGATGTACTTGACGTTGCTTCCAGTTTTTAAGATTCAGAAATAAAACTGTCATGAATGCAGTTGTACGGATACTTTAAACACACTCAACATTTGTGACAGCATAGCTAATAAATCTGTAGATGTGGAGCCCCTGAGCAAGTGGTTTGTGAATTAATTCTTCCCATGTAATTGCCAACCCCCTTCCCGGGTGCAGTTGCCCTCCCACCAGTTCTGAGGATGCCTGTGTCCACAAAGTAAGGGGTCTCCTGTTTCAGTGGTTGTCCCTCATAAGGAGGAAAAGAGACTCTTATCATCTCTTACTTTTGATTTCTTGTATTTTGACTGAGGGTAGGAATTTTCACCTGTTCATTAGCCTTTAATATTCCCTTTCCCGTTCATGAACTTTGCCCATTTTTCTATTTGCTTCTCTTTTCCTTATTGATTAGTATGAACTTATCTGTCATATATATTGAAATTTTTTTTTTTCTGGTTGGTTATTTGCCTGTAAGCTTTAAGCTGTTACTTGTTTATGTAACCAGTTTTTAAAGGTCTTGCCTTTTGTGAGCCTTCCTCGTGGCTCAGTGGTTAAGAATTCGCCTGCCAATCCAGGAGACTCAGGTTCGATCTCTTGCCAGGAGGATCCCACATGCCGTGGAGCCACTAAGCGTGTGCACTGCGACTACAGAACCTGTGCTCCAGAGTCCGGGAGCCACAACTACTGAGGCTGTGAGCGCAAGTACTAAAGCCTGAATGCCCTGGAGCCTGTGCTCCGCAACGAGAAGCTGCTGCGATGAGAAGTCAGTGCACCCCAGGGAGGAGTAGCCCCCACTCACTGCATCTAGAGAAAGCCTGCTCAGCAAGGAAGGCCCAGCACAGCCAAATAAATGAATAAAATAAGTAAAATTATTTAAAAAATCTTTCCTTTTGTGACTCCTATATTTTGTCCTCCTTTCCCCAGTTTAAGAATATATCAATACGCTTAGAAATTTTTGTTGATGTTTTCTTCTAGTAATTTTATGGTCTTCTTTTTACATTTAAATAATTGATTCATCTGAGGCTGATTTCAGAATAAGGAATAAAGTGGAGAACTGGTTTTTTGGTGGGTTTTTTTTTCCCCCCTTAAACAGCTAGCCAGTTGTTCAAGTTGATTGAATCTTTTCTCCTCTGATCTAAAAAGTCACTTTATCATATATTCAATTTCCATTTGTTCACATTGTGTGTCTGGGTTCTGTTCTGTTCCTTTGATGTGACGCTCTGTGTGCCAGTACCCAGCTGTTTTATTACTGGAGACTTATACAACATTTCAGTAGCTCTATTTGCCCCCTTATAATGCCTCTCCTCCAGGATTTTCCAAGCTCTTTTTGCATGTTTATTTTTCCAGACGAATTTTAATATAATTTGTCAGGTTCAGAAGATTTGTTGTTTTTCACATCTTCTAACAGATGTGATTTTCTGATATCTCAGCCCACAGCAGAATAGAAACAAGTTGAGAAAAGAGATGGGATGGTGGTCGACCTGAGGCAGTGATGGTGGTGGAAGTGACAGCTAATAGGGAGCTGATGAAGTGCTGAAGAACTATGAAAAGACACGAGAACTATGAAAATAAAGACATCACGGAATGGCTCTTTAGTGTGGAGTCCAAGACCTTGGATTTTCACTGTGTTACAACCAGGACCATGATGGACACTTACTTGTAACCACAACTGTGAGTCATAAGGACTCACATGTTCTCTAACCTCTGATTAAGAAGGCAGGAAAGTGTGTAATATCCATCCAAAATATCTCTTTTTAAGGTCTCGGATATTAACGTCTGGAAAACTAATGTGAAACGGTTCATTCTTGGATGATGACAAAAGTATGACATATTACTGGTTTCTCTATAGTTTTCACAAAACCCAACCTCCAAATTCCAAGGAGTTCTGGGATTTGAATTCACTCTACCCATTGGAAACACAGCTGAAGAAAATGTCCCGAGCCTTTCAGCCAGTCCGCACACAGTAATTAAAAAAAAAAAAGATTTAGCTCTACTGGGCACCTGCCTCCAACACGTGAGGTATGTTATATGCAGACTACATTGCAGACCTCAACAGCCCCATTAGATAAGGCTGTGTTCCCATTAGACAGGAAATTTAGACTTAGAGAGATCAAATTTGGGCAAGGACAAGTTATCATGTGACAAAGAACTCTCAGTCACCTTCAGCCCTTCAACTCACCCCCCCCCCAACAGGAGGTCCAGCAGGTGACCAGTGCAGTTCAAGTTCCTCTTTGCAAGGCCCTGCACCTGCCCAGCCCAGGGCCCACACAGCCCGAAGAGGCCCTATCCCATGCCTCTGAGTGGTGCGGAGGGTAGAATGAGGTGCCAACCTGGGCCATCTAGGGAAGGAAGGCGCAGCCTCCAGACCCACCAGGATCAGGGGCTCAGAAAGTGGGGAGGGTGCCCTGCAGACTCAGAAGACACCTCCAAGATGTCTGCCTGCCCTGGGCTGACATGGCCTCTCTGCACTTCCTGGCCATCCCAGGACATCTGTGTTCACCACACCACACCTTCGCCAGTGGTGTGAACAGAGCTCAGTCCTGTCCTGGATGCCCCAGGGAGTGGGGGTTGTGCAGGGGACACACGGGGAGGAGGTGACAGGCACTCCCTTGGGAGTTCCCCATCCCAGCAGAGATAAAGGTCAAAGAGCTCATTTGTGTTTCCTTGACAGTCATTTGTCTAGGGTCTCTACCAGCCTTATGGGGCCTGCCCTGGATTCAGGTACAGAGAGGTCTCAGAGTGAGAGTCTCCAAGAGGCTGAGCGCTCTCCCCGGGCACAGGTGGGACTATGTGCGCTTAGTGGTCCAGTCGTGTCGGCCTCATTGCAACCCCATGGACTGTAGCCCACCAGGCTCCTCTGTCCATGGGGATTCTCCAGGCAAGAATACTGGAGTGGCTTGCCATGCCCTCCTCCAGGGGATCTTCCCCACCCAGGGATCGAATCCAGGCCTCCCACATTGCAGGTCTGAGCCACCAGGGAAGCCCCGTGGGTCTATAGGGTTGTGAATCGAGTGCCCAAGGGACCAGAGTTTTCAGCCCTCTCTTGCCTCTCAGCCCAGGGCCCAGCGGACTGTAGAGCAGTGACCCAGAGGATGAGGAGGGCCAGAGCATCAACTCATTTCAGCACCCAGTCACCATGAAGCGCTACTGCGCGTGAAGGACGGTGCTTTTGGGGTGCATGATGAAAAAGGGGCTGGGTAGAGGTGAGATTCGCTGGAAGGCAAACAGAGTGCATTGGAGGACCCGGAGCCGCGGGAACCCCACCCCAGAGCATCCCCAACCCGGGCGCGCAGAGGAGCGGCTTGCTCCGGAGCCCGGCGCGCGCGCTCGGGGCCGGCGCCGCACGCGCACGCGTACCCGCAGCCGCTCCCCCGCCCGCGCGGCGCCGGCTCCCGCGCGCGCGCACTTGAGGCCTCCCTTGTGCGTCTCCTCCATTCGCTACGTGCAGAATGGTCCGTCGGCAGCAGCTGCAGCGCCGAGTGGGAGGGGGAGGAGGAGGGGAGGGGGAGGCGGTGCCCAGGTCTGGAGGAGGGGCCGCGGCGGGCCGGGCGGGGGGAAGCTGGGGAGAGGGGCTGGCGGGGGGACCCTGGGTGGGCGCAGCCTTCCTTACCTTCCCCCTTCCCCTCCCCCCGGTCTCCGTCGCTCCCTACTTCAAGGCCATTCCGGCCAGCCCTCTGTTTCCTGCTCAGACGTCCAGGAACCCAGCCGACCAAGAGGGGTTTTCTCCGTGTTGTCCCCTCCCCAAAACCCAGGACCCAAACCCAAGAAAGAACCAGTTTTGCTGTCCCCTCTCCCCTCTTCCCGTCCTGACCACATTCCCAGGCTTTTGTGTGAAATGACCCGACAGCAGACCCTTTCCCACTCCGCTTTGCATGATGCTGGAGTCCCTAAGAGGTGCTATAACCTCACTCTCCTCTCTCTTACCCCCCACCTGGAGGAAGGAGAAGGGATAGGATGGACGCTAGAGTCTAGTTCCCAGCATTTCCAGAAGGGGAAGCCCAGAATCTCACACGCGAACATAGGATGGCGGAAAAGTCTGGTGGCCCAGAACAGGCTGCTGCCCAGGAGCCTAACTAAGTCCATGTCAAAACGAGCTAGTGTCTGGAGGGTCCCCCCTAGACTGGCATGAATTCACCCGCATTACGGATCTGTGTCCCATACACCTGTGTGTAAAGGGCTCCCCAGGAATGTAATGGTGAGAAGCCACCAAGGGGTGGATCGTGTTTCCCTGGAGGATCCCAAACAGACCAGCTCCCTTTGCTGCCAAGAACCCAGATGTGGCCCAGACGTGCACAGCAGCCCCTCCCACGGGGTGGGACACCAGCTATTCTGTGCAGCCCCTCCCAACTCCTCCCAGGGTCAAGGGAGGAAAGCCGGCGACCTCCGGTGCCCCCTTCCCCATTCGGGCTGCTGGCAGGGTGGGGGTGGGGGGGCAATTCCATTATCCTCTCTGTCCTTTGAGGGGGCCACCTGGTTTCACGTCGGAGACAGCCACTTGGGTTTAACGTGTGGTCTAATCTCTAGCCCTCTGCCGGCAAGTTAAATCTAGATCGCCAGGAAGGAAGGTGTTCTGGGTCAGTTTCAGTTTACACAAACCGACCCATGAGCCTGGGCTTTACAGTGCCTGGATCCGGGGAAGCGGATCCGCTCCTTTTGGTCCGGCAGTCTTTTAGGAGGCGCCCTCTGCTGGCCACTGGGAAATGCAGGGAAGAACAAGAGTCGTGCAGAGGCGCTCTCGGAGGGTCTGGAGAAGGGGGACACAAGTCAGAGAAACAAACGAAAACCAGGAGCCAGTGAACAGTAGTGACTGGGCTGGCCACAAATAAGGGAGGCATGCTGAAACCTTGCTGGAGGTGGGGAGTTTTGAGCCAGCTTTCGTTGAGCAGGGAAGGGCAACCAAGCTGGCAGATGGCTCAGGACACCCCAGGGGCACCCCTGCCTGTGTGCAGAGTCCTGTCCCTGCCCTGGGTGGCTCACACCCCTGCAGAGTCTGATGACTGCCGTGCCCTGCAAGGGGGCCTACCCTCACCGTCAGCCTCTCCTGGGGTGGTGGGCTGGGAGAAACAGCCAGAGCTGGAAGGCCCAGAGCTGGAAGGCCCGAACCTTCTAGTCACCACCTGGCTCCTCAGGGCTGGCAGAGAAAGTGAACCAAGAGAGGAGTCTACAGCTGACAGATCCACCCCACATACCCAGGTCCTTGGCATGGCAGGGCTCAAGGTAGGGTACGGGCCTGAGTCACAGCCTGTCTCAGGAAGGCCAGCTTGCCAAGAGGTGAGACCTGGGTCAACAGCCCATCACCCTGCCTCTGGCCACTGGGCATCCTCC
The DNA here is from genome assembly GCF_001704415.2 of Capra hircus. Lineage (NCBI taxonomy): Eukaryota > Metazoa > Chordata > Mammalia > Artiodactyla > Bovidae > Capra > Capra hircus. Next base: position 31,237,699 of record NC_030830.1, on the reverse strand, counting down.
CCAACACGTCCCACACGTGGGGCCAGGGAGGTGCTAGGGCGGTGCAGGCCGTGGAAGCCACTGGGGCCTGCGCCTCAGGGCCATGGAGGGCAGGAAGAGAGGCACGAAGGGGTTCTCACTGCACAGGAAGAGATGGGTTAGAGAGAGGATGGACCCCCCTGCCGCCCCCCAGGCATCCAGAGTCTCTCCCGGTGTGGTGGGTAAGCGAGCAGCAGGTGCCACCCAGAACTGGCAGCTTCTAGAACTGCCCCGCCAGTCCTCCAGGGAGGGTCGCCCCCAAGGCCTCAGCATCCTCACAGGACTTTACACAGGTCCGACCTCGGAAGGCAGCCCAGGGCTCCCAGCCTTCCAAGGCCCCACAAAGGCCCAATTCCCAGACCACTCCCCAGAAATCAATGGCACTTGTGACTTCCTCCCCGCCACACCCCGCCCAGCTCTACTCACTGATTCATTGGCTTCCACCTTATTGGCGAGGCTCCCTTCCTGAGCAGCCAGGGTAAGAGGACTCCCAGGGTGGGGACTGAGGCCCAGGAGGGAACAGAAAGCCTGGTGCTTTAATTAGAGGTAATTGGTTAATTTACTCTGAAAGCTTGGGGGAGGGGAGGGGATAGAGTCTGTGGCCTAATAGGGCTCAGACTCAAACTGGTGAGTCTCTTTCCGGACCAGAGCTGACCAAAGCGAACCCACCCACCCAGGACATCCACTCTTCGCCCAGGTCAGAGCAAGGCCCATAGCAGACTGGGGTCGCCCTGCAGGAGAAAAAAAATAATAAAGCAGGTGCCCTGGGGTAGTGGGCAAGGCCTGCTGAAGTTAGGGAGATAGGAACTGAGGACTGGGGAGGTGCAGCGGGTTCTGGGATGGGAATCGATCCCTTTCTTCTCCTCTCCTTGTACATCCATCCCTCCCAAGATCATTGCCCCAACCCCGGCCAGGTTAGGGGCCTACCCTCCTCCTGTGGTCAGTGACCTCTCAGGCCTGCCCATCCTCAGGGGCCTGAAGGCTCACTTCACTCCCTCCAGCTTCAGAAAACCGTTCCAATCACCAAGGAATGGGACGACAGAGGGAAGACCCCTGCCAGGCCCCAGGGGGCGTGCCGCGGCCCGACGCTTCGCCTCCGGCGGCGCGGCGAGAACTCTGGCCGGCAGCCTCCCGCGCTCGGTCCGAAGCAGCTGACCCGCTGGCGGCGGGCCAGGTCGCGGCGGGGCCGGGAGGCAGCAACGTGCGGCGCGGCATGTCGCGGGCTCAGCGGCAGGGAAACGTGGGGGCGGGCCGGCGCGCCGCCCCCTACCCCCGCCCCACGCGGGCCCATTCATAAAACCCGCAGGCGCTGCCCGGACCTGGCAGCCTCCGTTCCTAATTGCAAATTCATTAAGGAGTTTGCATCTTATTTGCATGGAAATCATTTCCTGGCCCGAAACAGAGAAATTCCCCATTCCTTCGGCCCCCCCTTCTGCCCTGCTGTAGGCATCCACTGTCTGGGAGAGGAAGGGGGCCCTAGCTCTGCCCCGCGCCCCCTCCCTGGCAGCAGCAACCCCGCCCCGCCTCCGCCATCTCCCTGGTGAGGAGTGGGGGAGGGGTGAGCAGAGCACCCACCTATCTGGGACCCATGCCTGTGCCCAGGTGAACCGGCCCTGCCCCAGTGGGTCCAAGTGAGGGGAGGTGCCCGCCAAGTCATTTGCCCCCCGGCCTGGCCAGGCCCAGGGAAGGGAGGAGGCGGATGGCGGGCAGCCGCAGTAGCTGGTTGTACCTGGCAGGAGTAGGACTGGTAGGTGAGGCTGTTCGTGCCCAGCCTCACGTACTTGCCCAGCCACAGGCCATGCCCCCACCCCCACACCCCTCACCCCACAGAACAAGCACCCAGTGACTGCAGAAACAGACACACAGTCAGGGAACACAAAGGCACCCACACTGGGCCAGCCACCACGGCTGCCACCCTGGGGGGCAGCCAGATGCCTTTGTAAGCCATTTGGTCCTTTCCGGCCCCAAGCCTGTGTTGGGGGACAGGTGGCTCTCTCAGTCAGGGGGGGCTCACTTCTGTACCCCAGATACAGCCTCTTGCCCCTCCTCTCCTCCGTCTCCTATTCACACAGGTCCCCAGGTGCTGACCCTGCAGGAAGACCTGTCCAGGCAGGGATGACACAGGAGCCTCCAACCCAGGAGGGGCAGTGGAGGATGAAGCCCCTGAGGAAGGGGCACCTAAGCTGTGTATATCCTTCCTGTCCCAAGTGTGTGTGTGTGTGTGTGTGTGTGTGTGTTGGAAGGAGTGCTCCCAACTCCAGGAGTGGGGGGCGGGGGTGGACTTTTGAACTGTTGGAAACAGAATAGAACTACCTGAAGGACACGTGTCAGATAACTACCTGGACACAATGTCCTGGTTCTATATGTTCTGGGACAGTATAAAAAGTAATCACAAAATTTTGTCAGCATCAGGGCATAAAATAAAAACCTGCTTCCTGTCCAGGTCATCAAAACCCCTCCCTGACATGGCCCTGCTCACGCTTCCCGTCTGCCCATGCTCCCACCTGCTGTCACTGAAGTGTCTCTCTTCTGGTGCTGGGGCATGAAGGGGTGGGCAAGGATATTCCGGAACACTGACCACACTTCCCTCCTGAGCTGGGTTGGACTGACTACCCTCCATTTCCTGGAGCCGTTGGATCTAAAGTGCCCTTGGAGTGTGGGGAGTGTGGGTAACAGAGGTATAGCAGGAAAATATTGGAACATTTATGTTTTCATCTCACCTTTTTCCATTTAGTGTGAGTGTGTTGTACAAAGTGAAAAATATGAAAATATGCTTCTTATTACAGATGCATGCTCAGCAATTGTTTCATTGGTAGGTGGCATGATCAAAGAAACTTTAAAACTGATCTAAGCTTAAAGTGGAGGTTTGGAGGTGAGGGATGGCTGAGATCATGTCCATCTTAGTACCTGACCTGAGGTGCAGTCAGCTCAGAGTCCAGGAGGGTGCAGGGACAAGGTATTGGATGAACAAAGTTGGCCCCTAGAATTGACAGATGAGGAAACTGAAATAACTCTGAGGTGGGAAGTTTGCTCCAAGGAGTATGTGTGCACGTGGTGAGAGCCTCTCATTGCTGCTGTGTCTGCAGCCTGCCCTTGCCCGATACCCAGCCTGCACCCAAACCCCACTTCCACCCACCCCAGTGAGCACAGGTTCCCTGCCCCCACCCCACCCCCCCACCAACCCGCACCCAGCACGCTGGCAGCAGGCCTCTCTGAGCTCCTCGCTGGTTCTTGATTAGCAGAGCAAGGCAGGGTTGGGTCGTCACCCACCACATCCTCTCCCAGCCTGGTGGGAAGACCGTTGCAGGTTTCCTGTCCCCTGACTAACTGGCTAAAAGGAGAAAGAATTTAGGCTCCAGACAGGCCTCAAACTTTGTCCAGCTGGGTGACCTTGGGCCCAAGACATAATCAGTATAAGCCTCAGTTGCCCTGTAACATGGGACTAATCATGGTACTTACTATACCAGGTTGCTGTAAATATTGAGTGGCCTCCTGTGTGTATAGGATCTGGTACAGAGTAGGTGTTCAGTAAGATTCTTAAGCCTCCCCCCCGCCCCGCCTTCCCCCTCCACCTCTGTCCCCCAACCCTTCCACCCCACCCCCACCCCTATGTGCAACAGGTGCCCTATAAAGAACCTGTTGAACTGTGATTTGCCATCAGCCTGGGAAGGAGAATTCTGAAGGTAGACAAATGAATCTTTGCAGAGCACCTTCCTGCAGAAATTAACAGCACCCCCGCCCCCATCAAAAGCATCAGGCACTCTCCAAGTTCACCCACTCCCAGAGAGGTCCCTGACTCTCCACCCAGCCCCTTTCCCTCTTTCTGCACGGCCTTCACTTCAAGCCTGAGCTGAGGGTGACACCTGGTGGCCATTCCTATATCTGCAGGACACAGTGACCCCTCAACAAGAAAGGTGTTGAGGTTCGAGGGTGAGGGAGCCATTCTTTCCAGCACCTCCTCTGTAACTCCCAGCTCCTTCTCAGGGCCCAGGGAACCTCAAGGATATCCACTACCCTACTCTACCTGAGAGTAGCTGGAGTTCTGAGGGTCGCGCCTGCTTGATGGATAAGATGATGGAGGCCTTTGCCCAGACCCTGGCCCCAGGCAGGACAATGGCTACCCTTCCCCCAAGTGCTGCTGGGGCCTTATAGGCATCATCTCCTTCTATTCTTATCACTGGGGCCTAGTATCACCAGGCACAGCAAGGTTAAGCCACTTGTTCTCAGTCACACAGCTCCTAAGGACCCGAATAATTAAGTGAGTGGGACACCCGGCAAGCCTCGGGCGGATGGAGGACAAGAGGAAGTGGCCCGCCCCGAGTTCCAACCCAGTCTTGCCCAACTGGTGAAGTTACCTCGCTCAAGGGCCTTTTGATGGCTCATCAGTCTCCTTGACAGTACCATGGGGCGTCAGGTAGAGTGGTGATTTTCAAACTGGCTGAATATGAGAGTCACCCTAGGAGGATTTTTTAAATACCAACGCTTGCTCCAGTCCTGGCTGATGAAATAAAAATCAGGAGGCGTGGGGCTGAGTATTTTTGAAAATCTTTCTAGATGATTCTACACTTGTGAATGCAGCCCCTGGGATTTCGCATCTCTCAACTTCACTGCCCTCTAAAGGTCATCAGCTCCCTCTTCCCTGAAGGACCAGCCCCTCCTCCCTGAGTATTCCCTGCACATCTTCCCTTCTCCACTCAGACCCCCAGGGCAAGCTGCCTCTCCATCCTTGGGGCCCCGGGGAGAAGACAGGCCACCAGCCCTTCCCAGAGGGGGCCCAGCAGGCTTGAGCCTCCTGAATCTCTGACCCCCGGCCTGGCCTCTGGGGTGGGGGGCAGGGAAGGCCACTGGGAGCTTAACCCCAACAGGATGAAGGCGCCATAATGAGGGTCAGGCGGTTGGCTCAGCCTGCGGAAATCCCCAGCTTAGTAGGGGTGGAGGGGCTTCAGCCTAGGAGGGGCATCAGGGCAGAAGTGAGGGGGCAGGGGAACCCAGACACATGGAGACTCCAGGGCCCCTGACCCCTAACCACCTCCTGAGAGGGCCTACTAGAAGCTCAGCACAGTTTACCCCCCTTTCAGGGCTGCTGACCCTCAGGGAGGGAGGGAAGGGCTAACCAGCCCCCCAACCACAGCCAGGATCATTCCCCCGAACCCAGCCTTTGGCAGAAGGAGGAGGGCACTGATGGGAAAACGGAAAAAGGCTACGTGAGCGTTCCCAGGGCAACGCCAACTTCTCTCCAGCCTGTAATCCTCAGGCCTTGAGTGAGGGATCACTTTCCTCTGCGGAATGTAACACCGAGGGGACAAAACGGGGCAGAGGGACCTGGGGTGGGCGTGGGGGGCGCCAGAGCCAGGGAGTCGACTCTGCTGGGGGTCATTTCCAGCCCCCAGAAGGCCCTCCAGGAGGTGACAGCACAAAGAGAGGAGGGATCGTCCCACCCCCAACTCAGCCCAGGGCACGAGGTCTAGGGCTGGGCTGCAGCTCCTAGCAGACCCCCACCCAGAGCTCTCACACTGGTGGTCCCTTTGCTGACCACTCATTTGTAGGGGCGATAACAGGTTCTAAGAGGTTAGAACCAGCTAAGGGCAGGACTTAGCGACTGAACAACAACAAAGACCACGTAGCATCAGAACCACACCTAAGAGCCCCAGCTTCCCTAGAGGTGGCCCAGATGGGCCGGCAAGGACTGACAACCTGACGGCTCCAGAGTCCCCACGCCCGCCAGCCAGCACCCTCCTGCCCTGCAGGGTCATAGGCGGGGCATGGCAAGCAGAGGGGAGGGGCATGCTAGTTACCATAAAGCTGTGATGGCTGGGACCAGGCGTGCTCACACTGAGATTCAACACAGATTCCTCCAGAAAGCCTTCCAGGCTGATCCACAGAGGACCGAAAGTCCCCCTCCCCACACCCAGCCATGACCTCCCAAAGGGTGTTCCACTCCCTAGCCTCACCCCTGGCCCAGCACGTAGGTCCTGCATCAGCCTTGGCTTTGCTCACTGGAAATTCTCCATGACCCAGGAAACCCTGAGGGCAGGATTCTGTAGACAGAGTACTGTGCCCAGCACAGCACTAGGTGCTCAGAGGGTCTGGAGTGAGAGGCTCTTGGAAAGATGGGACAAGTCGGCTCAGGTCACAGAATCTGGAAAGAACCAACGATGGGAAGTGACCTCAAAACCCATCTGGTCCAGCCGCTCCCCCACCCACCCACATAACCTCCCATCTGGGGGGTGACCTTCTGCCTCAACCCCTGCAGGATCAGGTATCTTCACTCATTCTTTCGTTCATTCATTCACCCAATGGATTCACCCCACCAGCTTCTACATCTCAGGGGCCGAGGCAACCCAATTCATTTTCAAGGGCACGAGCTAAATCCTTAACAAGAGGAGCCAGGAATCCATCAGCCATTCTTGCCGGCCCTGGCACAGCGCTAAGTAGAAATAGAAGACGCTGACCAGCTAACCCCAACACACACATCTCTGTTGCATGGCAGTGTTTACACCCAGCACATCCTGGGTTTCATTTCACACTCAACAACCATCCCAGGTGCTGCGGGCCTTCTTGATGAGTGGAAGCTGAGTCTGAGTGGAAGAATGACTTTGCCAGTGTGAGTGAAGTGAGCCAGGATGCAGCCTGGACAGCCGTACTCCTGGTCCAGTGCACGCACACACACACAGACACACACACACACTGATCAGCTGGGGTTTCATGTGAAAGATGGGTTTAGCCTCAGGGGGAAAGAAAATGTGATTTAAGCTCCTAACTGTAAATTAATAACAGCGAAAGCAGGCCACAGGCCTGCTGGGTCCCAGACACTGCACTGTTTGTTAAAGGCAAGAGAAGCCAGTGGTGAATCAAGAGCTCCCACCACCCCTCCTCCGGGGCCCAGCTGGGCTGCCCTGGGCGGGCACATGCACGCACGCACACATGCACACCCCCGGGTGGCGTGAGTCCCTGCACGTCCCAGGAGACGGGCTGTCCCAGCCCCTTCACTCCCCTCTGATAAGCCAGCGGCTTCCAGAGAGCCAGGCACGTCCCCTTCAGGCTGGCCATGTAGGGCACGTGCCAAGCCAGCTGCCAAGGCCCCGGTCCCCAGCCCCTCTGGGCCCTAGAGCTACCTCCTCCATGGCTGACCTGCTCAACCTCAGGAACGGGGTGGGGTGGCGACACCCCGGAATGTGAGACCCGGAGCCCCCACCCAAGCCCTTCCTCAGCCTGTGCTGCAGGCCTGGGGACATCATGAGGGGCCTCAGGCACCCTTTGTGGGCACCCGGCCCCTGGACACACTCTAGGTGGTACAGAGAAGTGAGGAGAGGCTGGGAAGAGGGGGGCAGATGAGGGTCCACCAGGAAAGCAGGCGACCAAGGGGAAAGTAGGAGTGGGCCTGGGAGAGGCAGAAATGTCTGCGTGAGATCTAGGCTGGGAATCAAGGAGACAGGGAGAGCTTGGCGGGGCGTGCTCACTGGGTAGGTGGAACTTAGGAGGGAGTCACCATGGGAATGTGGGAGGAGGCAATTAGCGAAAGGACTCTGGAGCAGGTGGAGCCGGGCTGGGACCTTTGTCTTGCCACTCAAAAGCTGACCTTAGGTGTGTGGCCCAGTCTCTCTAAGCCCCGCCATATCACGTGCAGAAAGGGGACAGGCGTCGTACCCACCTTGCAGATTTGTGGGAAGTAAACGAGGCCTTGGGTGTGAAGCGCCAGCACAGCACCTGGCCCACAGGACCTCCTCTGTTCACAGGAGCTGTTGTGAGGAAAGTGCAGGAAGGGGTCTGAGAACAAACCCGGGGCTGTTAGCAAGGTGGTGTGCAGGGCAGAGACGCAGCGGAGGGCCTGGGGCCACGGACTCCGGGTGACCTCCAGGTCCCTGTCCCTTGAGGGCTGTAGAGAAGACGGGATGATGCCACGGCTGCTATGTTGGATCCCAGAGGATTCTGGGAGCACACGTCTCACCCCACGCTCTCACCGTTCACACCAGGGGACTGCAGAGAGGAAGCGGGGCTTGGCCAAGGTCACTCGGACAGCAAGGACAGGAGGCAGGTCTGCTAACCCCCAAGCTGCCTCCCTTCCCTGTGAGCCATGCTGACCCCTGTTTAGAAGGAGTCAAAGGCCCCCTTCTCCCCAACTCCATGAAAGGGAAAGACCTGGAAGGCATGTTCCCTGGAAAGGAAGATGAAAGGCTGGGCTCCCATTCCCGCCCGGGCTTGAATGAAGACCTTGCCGAGGCCTGTAGAATGTGTGGGCTTCCTGCAAAGCCCAGACCAAAGGCACCTCCTCTGGGAAGCCCTCCCTGCCCACACTGGCAGTGGTCCAAGTCTGCGTCCTGTGGTGTCCTCTCTCTGTGGCTTCAGCCCAGCCACCACCCTGGGCAGCGGCCAGGCTGTTTGCTGCACTGAGCGGGCGTTTTTGAGGCCAACGGCAGGGTCTTGATCAAGCTGGAGGCCCCAGGCCCAACATGGTGATCAGCCGAGCGCTGGTGTGTATGGAAGGAAGGAACCCTGACCAGTTGGGCCCAGAGGCCCTGACCAGGGGGCCCCGGGGTCGGGTCCTGGGGCAGCTGCCGTCCTGCCCTGGCCTGCCCCTCCCTGCCCTGTGCCCCATCCCTGGGCTAAGAGCAAGTTTCTGGCGCAGACCCTACCCTGTCCTGGATGCCTGGCATTTACCAAAAGGGCAGAGACAGTGAGAAGGGCCTCACCTGTGCCTTCCGCTCAGAGAGGAGCCGGGCAGCAGGCCGGAGGGAGAGGAGTTAGGTTTCAAAGTGCCCAAAGATGACAGAATGAGAGCGGATCCTCGCCCTGTCCAAACAGACGAGGATTAATAGCTAGACTAGAGGATATGAGGAACACCTGCAGACGAAAAGAGGACAGCAGCCAGACCCCAACAGGAACAAAGGCCACGAACAGGCAGGGAGAGGAGATGTAGGCCCCCGAAGCTAACAAGCAAGAGGAGAGACACTGACAGGGGCTTCCCTGGAGGCCTAGTGGCTAAGACTCCACACTCCCAATGCAGGGGGCCCTGGGTTCCATCCCTGGTCAGGGAACTAGATCCTACATGCCTCAATTAACAGCTGAAGATCTCTCGTGCCGCAGCAAAGACCCGGTGCAACTGAATAAGTGAAAAGTAACTTTTAAAACAGAAGAGGCACTGACAGTCACAGGCATCACCTCTGGAGGATGGACAGAAATGAAGAGAAGGCCAGCCCTGCAGGGAGGTGGGGACTCAGCAACCCTGAGCTCTGTGCAGCACAGACGGGGGTGGGCTGTGCTTAATTGAACCCAGTAACTCCACTCGTGATTACATTCCAGGAATCTCAGCCCCGACCTCACGCTGTCTCCACTGGCCCAGCCTGTCTGGCCTTATTGTGGTTATTCACTTTCTGGTTACCTCTGCTTCTACATCTGGATAATGAGGACCAGAATCATTGGCAGGGGGATGGGGATGAAGATTAAATGAGGAAGTGCTTCATAAACGCTCATTCATCACCAGGACCAGCGGAGGAAGCCAGCCAGGGTCACACAGCCAGGTAGTGGCAGAGCTGGCTTATTCACAGGTGCAGGACACAGAGCCAGCTGCCATCCCCTCCTCTCCCCAGAAGGCTTGCGGGCCGGTAGACAGATTGTCTGCATTCAGAGTCCAGGATGATGTCCCTGGGACCATCCCCGCTCCAGCCCCAGTCCTACTCCTGGAGCCTCCGACTCTGGGGAGCCCCAGAAACCCTGTGGGGCAAGATGCAAGCCAGTGGGGGAGGGCTAGGCAAGAAGGAGGCAGAAGCCTTTATCCTTCCCCCAGGAGCACACAGGGGTCACGGGATATCTGAGGGAGAATGCGTCCAGACTCAGGGCCTCTATCAGGGGCTGCTGGGTGAGACCTAAGCCAAGTGTCTTAGCTGGGCCCAGACTCTCTTTTCACAACAATAGTTAATAAAAGTAATAATCAGCCAACAAGTGTATAGCTCCTACTATATCCAAGGCAGCATTCTGTCTACCTTGTGTATATTATCTCATTTAATTCTCACAACAATCCTAAGAGGCCAATGTTGTTATTGTTCCCATTTTAGAGATGAAACTAAGACTCTGAGAACAAGTCACTTAACTTGTAAACAGCAGAGCTAGGATTTGATCGCAGGCTGTCTGCCTTGGGTCTGTGTCTTTAATCACCCCAATACACGCTCAGGGAGTGATAGCCCTCCCCAGATGGTGCTTCTCATTTCCCAGGGGTCTGGTGGTTGTCGATATTGGGGGCTCAATCGCAAAGGGGCACAGCCCATGCCTCTTTCCCCACTAGGCCTCCTGGGAGCTCAGATGGTGGGGAGACCAGGCAAGGCAGCAGCTGGTACCCCATTTGCACCCACATGCGTGGGGCAGGGTCTTCAGCTAGGGCATCCAGCACTGTCCTGCGGGCAGGACCTCCACCCATCTCTTGCTCAGGAAAGCAGAGTAGGAGAAAGTAAGCTGAGAGAGACAGTATTAGAGGGATGGACTTGAATTCTTTCTTTTTTTCCTTCTTAATTTGAATCATTCCTACAAAGTTGACCAAAGTCAGTAACAAATTAAAATTCTGAAACACCCGACAACCAGTCATAGTGTGGCCCTGGAGAATCTCTATCCTCTGTTATACGGCAGCAGCTGGGCATCACCTTCCCTCTCCCCTCCAGAGCTTATCCCTCTGCAATAAGTGGCTACATATTCGTTAACCTCTCTGGGCCTCAGTTTTCTCATCTGTAAAGTGGGGATGATAATAGCATCCCGTAAGAATTGTTACAGGTTTAAATGAAGTAGGTCCATATGTAACATGTGTACAACAATCAGCCCAGTGCCTGGCATGTAGTAGGCACACAACACTGGCTACTGGCATGATACTGCTATCAGCACCAGCCCCAATCAAGCTGTGGGCTCCACTGGGGAAGAAAACTTTGTTGATCTTTGTCTACCTCAGCATTTTCCAAAGGGCTTAGCACACAGATGCTCTGTATCTTTTTTTTTTTTCGGCTGCACTGGGTCTTCATTACTGCATGAAGGCTTTCTCTAGTTGTGGTGAGTGAGGGCTACTCTTCCTTGCTGTGCGTGGGCTTCTCGTTGCGGTGGCTTCTCTCATTGTGGAGCACGGGCTCTAGAGCTCAGGTTCAGTAGTTGCTGCATGCGGGCTTAGTAGCCACTCAGTGGCCCCAGGGCACGTGGAATCTTCCCAGACCAGGGATCAAACTCATATCCCCTGCACTGGCAGGCGAATTCCCAACCACCGGACCACCAGGGAAGTCCCAGCATTCCATGTCTTAAGCTGAGTTTTCCAGAAGCAGATCCGGAGAGAGGGTTCCGGCTAGGCAAGTTCCTAAGGGAGTGCTCCCAGGGGACGTGAAAGGGACTGGGGAAGCAAGAGGGGAGAGCAAGAGGCCAGGAAGGGGACGGAGGATGCCTGCAGTCCACGCTGTATAGGGGGCTCGGGACTGAAAGCTGTTCCCATGCCAGGCCAGAGAGCTGGGTCTTGCCCACCCCCGTGTCACAGTCATTGGCTCAGGCCCGCCTGGGGCATGAACTTCTGGGCACTTCTGCTGCTCCAGTAGCGGAAGGCAGTCTGCAGAGAGCTCGCACAGAAGGGAAAATGCTCGAAGGGCAGCTGGTCCTCAGAAATGGAGAAAAGGTCCCAGGGGACCTGCTACACTCAGAAACTGTCTTCTGGGTTGAGCAGAAATCAGCCCCAGCCCAGCCTTAAGGGTTGTGGTTCCCTGTGAAGTCCAGGGTGGTGGAGACAGAGGGGAGCAGCTTTAACTTACCCAGAGTCCCAGCTGGTCAGAGCCAGGAGGGTCCTCTGAGTAGCCAGCCGCCCCACCAGCTGAGCAAGGGCAGGCCTGGTGCTGCCTGAGATGGTCTAGGAGCCCCAACTCCGTGCCTGACACAAACACTAAGTTCTTCACCCCGGTTCACTCATTCCATCCTCGTATCTTCCTTAGGTGTATCCTAATTTGGACATGAGGAAACTGAGGCATGGAGAGGGTGAGGGACCTGCTTCAGGCCTCCCAAGGAGTAAAGATGATTAATGTCATTAGTCATTAGGAAAATGCAAACAAAACCCACAATGAGATACCATTTCACACCCACTAGGACGGCTATAAAAAGGAAAATGACAAGTGTTGGCAAGGAGGTGGGGAAATCGGAGCCCTCATACACTGCTGGTAAGAATGTATAATGCTACAGCTGCTGTGGAAAACAGTTTGACTGCTCCTCAAGAAGTTAAACATAGAATTACCGTATGACCCAACAATTCCATTCCTAATAGGGACCCCAAAAAAAAAAAATTGAGAACAGGTGTCCAGACAAAAACCTGGACGAAAATGTTTACAGCAGCACTATTCACAGTAGCTAAACGGTAGGAACAACCTAAGTGTCCATCCGGTGATAAAAAGATAAACAAAATGTGGCCTATCTGTGCAATGGAATATGATTCAGTCCCAAAAAGAAATGCCATGCTGGTTCCTGCTACAACATGGATGAACCTTGAAAACCTCATGCTAAGCCACGGGCTAAGCCAGTCACAAAAGGCCACATACCGTGTGATCCCGTTTCTATGAAATGTCCAGAATGGGCAGATTCATAGGGACAGAAAGCAGATCTGCGGTTGACAGGGGCTGGGGGAGGAGAACGGGGGTGAGCACCTGATGGGTGCAGAGCTAGAGACGGGAGGGTTGCAGAGCCCTCGAACGCACCAAGTGCTGCTGAATTCAGCAAATCAAATTGTCCACTTTTAAATGGTTAAAATGGTAAGTTTTATGTTACATGCATTTCACCACCATTTTAAATTTTTTAAGAAATTTTAGCTTATTTATTTATTTTTGGCCGTGTTGGGTCTTAACGGCTACATGGGCTTTCTTCTAGTGGTGGCGAGCAGGAGTCACTCTCTAGTTGCAGCGAGAGCTTCTCATTGCAGCGGCTTCTCTTACTGCAGAGCACGTGCTCTAGGATGCCCGGGCGTCAGTAGTCACAGCACGTGGGCTCAGTAGTTGTGGCCCACGGGCTTAGTTGCCCCGAGGCATGTGGGATCTTCCCAGATTTGGGATCAAACCCGTGTCTCCTGCATCAGCAGGTGGGTTCTTTATCACTGAGCCACCAGGAAAGTCCTCACCAATTTTTTTAAGTTTAAAAAAAAATAATGATTGAAGGACAGAGTCTGGGCCAGACCAGGACAGTTTGTGACCCTTCCCTCCAGTGGCCTGGAAGCAGGCAACAAGGTCAGCCACGGTGTTTGGGGATGAACAGAACAAATAAAAAACAAGTCTGCTGGACACGGTGCTAACACAGACATGGGGTGCAAGTGGGGTGGTTTTTGCCTTTTCTTTTTTTCTTAGCCTCATCGCTTGGGATGCAGGATCTTAGTTCCCTAACCAGGGATCAAACCGGTACCCCCTGCAGTGGAAGCTCTAAGTCTTAACCATGTACCACCAGGGAATTCCCCTCAAGTGGTTTTAAACATTTCTGAGACTTGGCCAGCTAGAGAAATGAAAGCTTTGGGCTTGAGTTCAGGCAGATGTGGACATAAACACTGGTTCCAGCACAGACTGTGTAAGGACACACACTGCATCCTTTCTGGACCTCAATTTTCTCATCTAGGAAATGGACAGAAGAAGACACTGCCTGTGTTGCTAAGAGAATTCAGAGAGTTGACCCACGTGGGGCAGCCTGAGGGACAGCACCCGACCTGCACTCGCTGAGGGCTCAGCGAGGCCACCCTTTTCTCCCCTGCTGTCCCTACATGAGCCCTTGATGTTTTATCCCGACCAGACGGCCCCTAGACAAACACGGTCCCAGAGGCTGGCTACACACCCAACCCCTGTCCAGCTTGCCCAGTGGACCCTGCCCATGGGATATTTGCACTTTCAAAAAGAAAACCAGTTAATCCACAGGAAGTCTAAGTGATACAGAGAAAGGGAGACAATATGGGTTCGTCCAAGTACTCTTTAGGTTGTGGGAAGTGCTTCCTTTTCCCCCTAATCACACCACTTAGACAGCTACCAGCTTCCACAACTCTTTCCTATGCATGTATACACACACACACACACACACACACACACACACACACACACACACACACCTTCAAACCGCTAAGCCAACATTCTCGAGAGCTGATCCCCAACAGTGTTCTCACCTGCCCACAGCTCAAAATGTCAGTGTAAGAATGCCTATCAATCTTGCTGGGGAAAGACTATTTCTTTTTTTTTTTTTTACGTGGACCATTTTCAAGGTCTTTACTGAATTTGTTAGAATATTGCTTCTGTTTTTATGTTCTGGCTTTTTGGCCATGAGGCATATGGGATCTTAGCCCCCCAACCAGGGCTTGAACTTGCACCCCCTTTATTGGAAGGGAGAGTCTTAACCTCTGGACCACCAGGGAAGTCCCTCTGGGGAACGACTATTTCTTATTTCTCTTTTTTTGGTATGACAATGTTCAGTTTTTAGGATATGATAATAGAAAATTAACTTTGAATAATTCTTTTCATTATTTTTCTTAATTAGAGGATAATTATTTTATAAATCTGCGATAATTTTTGCCATACATCGACGTGAATCGGCCGCAGGTATACCCATGTCCTCTCCATCCCGATTCCCCCTCCCACCCCTCCAGGTTGTCACGGAGCCCTGGCTTTGGGTGCCCTGAGTCATACGTCAAACTCAAACTGGTTATCTATTTTACATATGGTAATGTATGTTTCATAAATTATCCTTATGTCTTCACTTAACAAAATAAGGTGACAGTGGTCCCCACATCAGTTCCCAAAATGACTTTTTGAAATTTTACTGTAAATCTTCAAATTCAAGGAGAATGACTTTCTCTACCCTCCCACCCCCCACCCCCACAAGTACGCCTCATCTGTGAGGGGAGGGTATGAATCCTGCCTCACTTGCTCGCTGGGTTGGTAGATGGCAGGACCCTGGGGGGGCTCTCTCCATGCCCCCCAAGGCAGCAGACTGACTCCAGGCCGGCCTCTGGATACCAACAGATTGCGTCCTGCTTCCTGGTGCCAGGGGCCGTCCTCCAGCTGCCACATGGGTGACGCACAGCCATGGCACTGCCGCCTTTACCAGGCCTCTGGTTCGGCATCAGGAAGGGCAAGCCGTGTTCAGGGACCAATTTGCCTCTGGGCCAAGTGATGCTTCATTAGACTGTGTGGACCCCACTCAGCCTGGACAACTCACAGCCTAAGCCCCTCGACCTGAGAGGGGCCAGTGGGCATCACTGGGACCTTCTGGCCTCTCTAAGTCCCTCAGGTTAGACCAGACCATTCTAGGTCACTGTCCTACCACCCAAGATCTCTAAAACTCCAGTCAGGAATGGAACCCAAACTCCCCACTTGAAATCCTATGTTTGCCTTGGAAACAAAGTAAGATACTCCTGTTCTGGGAGATGCCAGGCTCAAACCTGACCCGCATTAGAAACCGTCAGGGACCATGAGGAGCCGGAAAGGGAAAAGGGGTGAGAACAGGACAGACGGGGGGCAAAGCACAACTAAGGGTCCACGCCGGGCGGGGCAAGGGCTAGGTGCTGACAAGGGAAAGCTGAGTGAGGCAGTGAGACGCACCCCTGCCCTGAGGGGCTCCCTGTGAGCAGGTGGACCCAGGGAAAAGCCAAGGTCGGGAGTGACACCTTGTAAGTCTGTTTATTTCCCAGACTCACGACCCCTATCCACCCAGAGCCGACGACCGAGTCAAAAAGTCAGAAAATGGGACTTCCCCGGGGGTCCAGGGGTTAAGAATCTGCCTGCCAATGCAGGGGACACAGCTTTGATCCCTGATCCAGGAAGATCCCACATGGCATGGGGCAACTACTGAGCCTACGTGCCCGACAGAGAAGTCCTTGTTGCTCCATGACAGGAGAAGCCTGCACACCGCAGCTAGAGAGTACCCCCACATGCTGTAACTAGAGAAAGCCTCCACAGCAACGAAGACCCAGTGCAGCCACACACACAAAAAATAATCGGGAAGTTACAGGTTGCGGTAAACCCTAGAGGAAAATACACAGAAGGTGAGACAAAGCCAAGCGGGGGCGGGGATTTCGAGGGGGGTGGCTGAGGGCTTCTCTGAGGAGGTGACACTGGGAATGAAGTGGAGGAGGATGAGAAGGGAGAATGTTCTAGGCAGAGAGCAGCAGGTGTTAAGGCCGGGGGCAGGAAAGGACTTGGTGAGTTCAAGGAAGAGCAGGGTGGGGCAGTGTGGCTGGAGTGTGGGCAGCCACGGGGAGAGAGGAAGGAGACAGGTCAGGCAAGGCCTCACAGGCTGCAGTCCATGGGGTCACAAAGAGTCGGACAGGGCTTAGCGCCTGAACAACAACAAGGTAAGGGCTTTATTTCCATTTACCAGATACTTAACTACCTTGCTCAAGGTCTCACAGCTGATGAGTGGCCGAGCTGAGGTTTCAGCGCCTAATCTGACATCAAAGCCCCCTGTTTTCTTTCCTCTACCCATTCACAGCACTGAGCTGGCTGTTCCGTGGGTAACTGGCAACTGTTAATGACCATGGGTTTAACGGCAGGGGCTTTGGGGTGGCCGGTTTGCCAGGGGTGTCTTTGTGGAGGAATTGACCACTGAGGACTTTAAGAGTGAGGAGCACTCTGGGGAGTTCCCTGGTGGTCTAGTGGTTAGGATTCAGGGCTTTTACTGCCGCAGCCTGGGTTCAATCCCCAGTGTGGGACCGAGAGCCCACAAACCATGCGTGCGGTGCAGCCAAAATTTAAAAAAAAAAAATTTTAAGTGTGAGGAGGACTTTACCAGGTGGAGAAATGGGGGGAAGAGCATTCAAAGCAAGAAGTCTGTGGCCTGTTTGAGGGCCATAGGGTGATGGAGCACAGACGTCACAAGGCGAGAATGTAGGGTGGGGTCTGGATTATAAGGATATGCAAACTGACTCACAGGCAGTGAGAACCCAAGGAGGGTTCTGGAACAGTTTAAGCTGTGTGGAGGAGCTCACGTGATGTGAGAAGGCCCCCTGGGAGTAGGGCAAGCCTGTCTGAACCCTTCCCACCCCAGACCTGAAAGCCAGGCCCGCAACCAACCCCAGCCAGCCCTCCTCCACGCCTCTGCTCCAGGGCCCCGCCAGGCAACGCCCCGGCCCAGGATGTCCTGAGTTCCTGTGCCCACTAGGTGGCGCAGTGCACATAGAAATGCGGTTTGATCGCCGGGCTGCCCCCTCACCCGCAGAGGGGCTGAATTTTCACAGCAGTCGGTGTTTCTCTCACTTTTATCCCCACTCTTCACCACCTCCTGCCCCTCATAGCCAACCATTTGCATGTGTTCTTGGGAAAACCTCAGCCTGTATTTTCTAGTTTCATATTTAATACACCACATATTCTTACTGTTACTCAGCACCGTGTTTTTTTAAAACCCACTCATTTTGCAATGGTGGGTGCCCTCCACATGTATTTACCCACTCTGATGGTGATAGGCACCCACATCCCCTTCAACACCCCTCAACAATCCTGTAGGAGCTCCCTTGCCCGTGTCCCCTGTGGCCCTGCCAGAGAACCTAGGGAGCAGAATTGCTGGGTCACAGGGCATGCGTTGACAATTAAATGCACACCTCCAGCCAGCTTTCAACTCACCCAGTTCTTGGAAGGTTCCTGGGGAAAGTCTGCAGCCTCATGGGACCATGCGGCCTGGCATCCTCCCTGTGGGCTGCCCCAAATTCTTTCCTCTTGGGCCTCAGGGCAGTTGGAGGGCTGCTGGAGGGTGGCCTCTGTCAGGAGTACCTTACAGAATTTCCTGTCAGTCCAATGGTTAGGACTCTGCTTTCACTGCCAAGGCGAGGGTTCAACCCCTGGTTGGGGAACCAAAACCCCACAAGCCGTATGGTACGGCCAAAAACCAGAACAAAACACTCAAACGAAAGAGCACCTTGTGATGATAAGACCTTAGGTCCCGCTGTCTCTCGCATGGCCTGCTCTGCTTATCTCTACCCAGCCTCACCAAGGCCAGGCTGGTCCATGACATGTCCCTGTCCCTGTCTTCAGGAGTCTCTCTGGTGCTAAGAGCCATTCTTTCCAGCTCCACCCTGCCACTGAACTACCCCAGTTTTCTGCATTTTCCCCAAGGTCTCTGCATCAGCCTGTCCCTCCCATGTGATCAGTTCTTTGCTATATGTCCATGGGCAACTTACTTAGATTCTCTGTATTCTCTTATGTAGATTCTCATGTTGTCTGTAATATGGAGATAGTAATATCACTACTCATATCATATCACATAGATATGATCCCTCCTGGCTGCTGCACTCAGCTCTCTCTGTGACTCACTGATGCCCTGCTTCTCGCACATTCAAGTAGCTATAACTCCTCCTCCTGCAGGAAGTCACCTCTGATTGAACCAGATATGCTCCTGAAGCCCTTAACCCAACTATCACCTAGTAAGCACTCAAATATTGGGGGAGCTAAAATTTAAAATAACGATAATGGCTGTGATTCATTGTGCACCTACTATGTGCTAAGAGTTATTTATCCTACTTCATCTTCACCAGAGCCCTGGAAGGCAGATTTTATCATCCACATTTCACAGAAGAAATTGGAGACTTAAAGTGACTTGCCCAAGGTCACAGGCAGGTAATTGTCAAGGTCAGGGCTGGAATACAGGATTGTCTGACACAAATGTTTTCCCCCTACCCTACCCCACCTCCTTCAGAATCCCTTCCCCCCATCATCCTTCCCCCATATACCCTGTGGGTGTGCTGCATTTGAAAACTAGTTTTCAGTATACACATAATTTAGGGATAGAGTCTCCTTATAAAAATGTTAAAGCAGTTCAGACAGAGCTGTGTCACCTGGAAGCAAGATCTTCCACTCTGCCCAAAGAATCCCACTACAAATAGCATCCTGTGTATCATTCAAGCCCATTTTCCATGCATTTTCGGGCATTCTTCTGCATGTGTAGGGCATAAATAATATGGCTGAGTGTTATTGTTTGATTTTCCATAAATGATGTGAGTGCACTGTGTCTCACTCTTCAACATGCTTTTCCCCACCCAGTGATATGTCTTGGGGAGCTGCGCCTGCTTAGAGCCTTGCCATCTTTCCTTGGAACTGCCATGTGCTATTCCAGAGCAAAGATAGACTTTGCTTCCAGAACTGCCCTCTACATGTTGTTAACAGTTCTCATGATTAAGTAGAAGACTGAGGGGCTTCCCTGGTGGTCCAGTGGCGAAGACTGCGAACTCCCAAGACAGGGGCGCGGATTCAATCTCTGGTCAGCGAACTAGATCTCACATGCCGCAGCCAAGAGTTCACCTGTCATTCAAGATTCCACATGCCGCAAGGAAGATCAAAGATGCTGCATGCCACAGCTAAGACCTGGGCAGCCAGGTAAAACGAAAATTAAAAAATTAAAGTGAGGCTGAAATGCCCACCGACATACAGCCGTCCCTGTGTGCTATGATGTGTCCTGTGAAGGGTGTGGACAGTCGCCGCTTCTAACAACACATGTCACAGTTCTCAACTGGGAGCCACTGAAGGCTTTGGGGAGCCTCAAATCCCTGAAATCTCACCTAGAGTTATCTATGTGTGTGAACTATTCTGGGGAGAGGGTCCCCAGAAAACCTCACCAGTTTTCACGTTTCCAAAGGGCCTTATAAAAGCTGAAATGCTGTCCCACACTACCTTCTGTGCCTTTGCATAATACCGCATGACGAGCTCACAAGGACAGGGCGGGCGGCATGAAGCATATTCCTTCCCAGAGGTTGTGCCAACAAGGATTCCATCTAGTGCTGAGATGACCTTTCAAGTCAGATCTAGGTCAAAAGTCTGGCTCCAACCCTCATTGTGGGCAACTAAGTAATATCTGAGCCTCAGTTTCCACTTTACAAAGTCAGATGACTAATACCTGCTTGGTGGGGTTGTTGTGAAGACAGAATAAAACCAGCTGTGCCAGGCATCCTGCCCCACCCTTCCTGCCTGCCCTGGGGCCTCGGCCATCCGTTCCCCCACCCTCCTTCTAGCAGCATCATGGAGACTGAACACCCCAGTTCCTGGCCCTGGCACCTTAGACAGGTACCAGTTACTCCTCCAATTTGAGCTTCAGTTCCTGCATCTGTAGCACAGGGTGAAACCCAGTAAGACTATTGGAGCCTGACTCCTAGGGTGCTGGGAAGTCAAGTTGTCAGTGCACGAACTGATTGGAAGTGGGCTGCTGGCCAGAGAGTGGTCCTCAAAGTGCTCACTGTCGCTCTGGCCCCTGGGCACACCCCCAACATCTGAAGGGCACGAAGGCACCACTGAACCATCACTGGGTGATCAGGGATGCAGAGACCAAGGGATGGCACCAAGTGATGGCTTGCTCTCCTCGAGGCATCTTTCAGTCTAAGTCAGATGAACCCCTAAATCCTTCCCTCCTAGGGTCTTCCCCCAGAGCCCTACCTTCCCCCCAGGCAGTTTTGTGCCGCTCTGCTATGAGGGGTGGGAGTCAACTTCCTGAAGCCTGGGCATCCCTGGAGGCCCACACACGTGAGTCTTCTCCTGCTGCTAAGGTGACCTCCTGGTACTCACCTTGCTAACATCTTCTTACCAAAGACCCGGCACAGCAAGGGGAGAACCCATATGTCTGTGAAGAGGTGCTCGGGTCTCTCCAACCTAAAGAACTCCTTGAGAAGCAGCCATGACACAGGGAACTCAGCTTAGTGCTCTCTGGTGACCTAGACAGGTAGGATGGGGGCAGGGGTGGGTGTGGGAGAGAGGGCATATAACATACTTAAGGCTGATTCATGTTGTTCAACAATATTGTCGAGCAATTATCCTCCAAATAAAAACAAATAAATAAACAAAAAGCTCCTTGGGGGCGCCCCCTAGCTATAGCCCGCCTCTCCTCTTGAAGAAGTTCCCTTGCCACGTTCCTCACCTCCCACCCCACTGGCTTTGCCTGGGTGTTCCAACTGGAGGGATGGGTTTGGAGAGGCAGAGACAGCCTTTCCTCGGGTGTAGGAGGGGGCTGGTGGGGGGTGGGGAAGGACCCACACTCTCTGTCTGGGAACCCATTCAGGACTGGGTGCCAAGGACTGCACCGTGAGACAGGGCACTGCCAAGGAGCCCGCAGGCAGCTGGGCAAATGCAATGAAAGGCAGAGACCCGTTTCCTCCTTTCCTTGGCCAGCGTAGCCCCCGGGGGCCACAGCGGACAGGAAACTGCAGATAGCTGGCCTCCAGCAGGAAGAGCTGCCCTTGGCAGGGTGGAGGGAGCTGGCCTAGGAGGTGACTGGAAGTGACTGCCAGTGTCCGCAGAGCTCATGCAGCTGGCGCTTCCGGAAGACAATTTTAATAGCTGAGTGAGGGCACGTAACCAAAAAATATTTCCACCAGAGTCAGTGCCGCAGAAAGAGCAGGAGCTATGAGGTCAGATGCATTGACTTCAAACCCTAGCCCACACCTGACCCCCTGTCCCCTGACCCTTCTCAGCTAGGCTTTCTCAGCCATATCTCAGGCACCTGTGACCGCAGTGTCACTGTGAGGACTGCTTGGGATAGAATCTGTCAAGTGCCTGGTACAACTGGCACCAAGTAAGCCCCTAATACATTGCTTTCTTAATACACTGGGGTCTCTGCTCCTGCTACCATGTGCTAGAGACCCCAGGCCTCTAGATGGGGTGATGGATGAAGAGATGGAGTGTGTACACCAAGAGCTGCCTCTGCAGGGGGAGTGGCTGGACATTGACAGTAATGGGGTAGCAGTGTGCCTAGCCTGGGTTGGGGAATTGGGATGGGGCCCTGGGATGGGACGGGGATGAAAGGTCACTGTACTATAAGAGAATAGGCAGCACTTTGTGAAAACTGTCAATAAAACTGGACAAGGAACAGCAAGACAAACCCCCAAGTGACCCCAAAGTTGTGAGTCTGTAAGGTAGGAAGGTTACTGCCAGAACAGTCACGGAGAATGAGCAGGGTTTCAAAGCTCTGGGAAAAGTGACTCACCAAGCTAACCCATGGAGAAGAAAATGGCAACCCACTCCATTATTCTTGCCTGGAGAATCCCATGGACAGAGGAGCCTGGCACAGCCTACATGTAGTCCATGGGGTCACAAAGAGTCAGACATGACTTGGTGACTAAACAAAAGTGACCCAACCTTCGGGCAACCCCGCAAGCAGCTGACCTTGACCCCCAGCCCAGAGTGTCTCGTGTGGACCGAGTCCCTCCATCTGCACTCTGTGAGCCAAAGGACCCAGTGCTCTGACGACCTCGACTTGCTGCTCTATCATCTCAACCGTTTAGCCAGCTGCAGCCTTCTAGATTCTCCATCACCTGCTCTACTGCTGGGGCTCAAGTCAGGGCAATGGGCCAATAAACAGAAATCAAGTGCAGAGACGCATGAGTTCTATGTGGGTTTCATTCCTACAAATCTACACTGCTATTTAGGAACCAATGTTTCACGATAATTCCCATTCACCTGCCTGAAGTGATGGCTGCCCTCTGAACCCTGTAGAAACCACAGCCTCATAAACTGCTTCGTAAATATCTTTACTGTTTTCTAAATGTTTGAAGATATTAAAAATATTTTTGTGTGTGATTGAAAGCAAATTTAGGAATATTCTATATTCGGAAAAGAAAGAAAACAAATTCCAGTTAAGGGTTCCTTGTTCATGCCTGGCTAATCCTGGTATAATACATCCAAGTTACGACCAAAAGTCACGTTTCATTATGGGTTTTCTCCAGAAAAGCACACATAAGATTCTTTGGACGCAAACATGAACTCCAGCTTAACAGGGTTATCAGTCCAGATTTGGCATGGGAAGATAGCCTATGAGCAGGAATCGCTGGGCATCCAGCCAGTGTGTGCGAAGTCCACTGGGGAAGGATCTCCATGCAGATATGTGAGGCTGTGGGCTTCCCAGGTGGCACTAGTAGTAAAGAACCTGTTTGATCCTTGGGTCAGGAAGAAACCCTGGAGGAGGGCATCGCAACCCACTCCAGTGTTCTTGCCTGGGAAATTCCACGGACAGAGGAGCCTGGTGGGCCACAGTCCACGGGGTCACAAACTGTCAGACACAACTGAAGCGACTTAGCATGCACGCACGCAACCCTGTCCAGCACCAGTCCCTGGAAATATATCATAAATGTCAATGTCTGCCAACTCCTATACTAGACACCTGTACTGACTCCTAAATTGAGAATCCAAATTTTAACCTTTGAGCTCTCAATATTTTTTGTGTGCATTTACGGAGCACCAGAGAGACAGCCATGAACAAGACAGATGCTGTTTCTGAGCCCCGGTGGAGGGCGAGGGTTATCAGTTACAAAGAGGTGTGGCAGCACTGTGCTAGGGTGGGAGGGATTGGTACCAGGCATAGCAGAGGCCCCATAGAGTAGTAAGGAGGGATGCTGGACTCAACTCCACTGTGCACTTACTCCATGTATAAAATAGGGACCTCAGCCCTGCCTACCACCCAGCGTCATCATCGAGGCTGCAGGAAGCCTTCGCAGTAGGCATGAGGTGAGATCACAAAGGTAGAGACATCTGTCCAGCAAAAGGACTGCAGAAGTAGAGGTTTGCACTCAGTGAAGTTCAAAGACCACACTGACCCCAGGAGGAGGAGAGGGCTGTGAGGAGGCCTCTAGAGCCCTGGGACCCAGTGAGTATATGAAGAGTCGGAGGGGAGGTTTCAGAGCACAGCAAACAAACCTGCTTCCTCCTGATCCCATCACCACTGCACACCATGCCTCAGGAAATATCACAGTCACGGGGGAGCCCCAGTCCTCCAAGCTTCTCAGAAGCAATGGGCTTCCTACCCCTGCGGGCTGGGTACTGTAAGCCCCCAGGCAAATGTATTTTTCAGAAAGTTCATCACGTCTCTAAACTCCGTGGTGAAAGAAAGTATTCAGAGATGCTGTGAGGTGAAAAGAACTGGACTGGGCCCCAGAAAACCCAAGCTCTGATTGAATCTGCAGCTTTCCTCTGTGAAATGCAGGGGGCTCCTTAGCCCCCAGATTGACACAGTCATAGTGAAATGCTCAAACCTACATGGGTGGGAGTTTCTCCACTTCTGTTTGGAAATGAACTCAGGCCACAGCTGGGTTAGCTGTGACGTGTCCTTGGTGAGAGAGGTACCCTGCGCCTTCCCCAAAACAAACTACATATCAACCAGCAGTGACGCTTAGGAAACACAAAGCTCTCCTCTCCTTTAAATACTCACCACCAACTTGAATACAGGGAATCTATTTGTTTGACATTTACTGCACATCTACTACGTGCCAGGTGTTGGAAATACAGAGTTAAGAGAAATACTATAGCAGGACTTTCCTGGTGGTCCAGTAGTTAAGAATCCACCTGCAATGCAGGGGATGTGAGTTCAATTCCTGGTCAGGGAACTAAGATCCCACATGCCAAGGCAAGATCTTATCTATGACACAACTAACACCCAATGCGACCAAATAAATATTTTTTAAAAAGAGGAAGAACAAAATCAGAATTGAAAGAGACAAGTGTACCTCAGTGTTCATCTCAGCACTGTTTACAATAGGTAGGACATGGAAGCAACCTAGATGTCCATTGGCAGACAAATGGATAAGAAAGTTGTGGTACATATACACAACGGAGTATTACTCAGCCATTAAAAAGAATGCATTTGAATCAGTTCTAATGAAGTGGATGAAACCAGAGCCTATTATACAGAGTGAAGTAAGTCAGAAAGAAAAACACCAATACAGTATAATAATGCATATATACGGAATTTAGAAAGATGGTAACAATGACCCTATACACGAGACAGCAAAAGAGACACAGATATAAAGAACAGACTTTTGAACTCTGTGGGAGAAGGTGAGGGTGGGATGATTTGAGAGAATAGCATTGAAACATGAATATTACCATATATGAAATAGATGACCGGTCCAAGTTCGATGCATAAAACAGGGCATTCAAAGTTGGTGCACTGGGACAGCCCAGAGGGATGGGATGGGGAGAGAGGTGGGAGGGGGGTTCGGGATGAGGGACACATGTACACCCATGGCTGATTCATGTGAATATATAGCAAAACCCACCACAATACTGTAAAGTAATTATCCTCCAATTAAAATTATTTAAAAAAATTTTTTACGAGGAAGAACAAAAGAAATACTATAGCCATATTTGTATAGAATACAACCTGAGCCCTGGCCCAAGGGCAGGGAGGGAGGTGGGACTGGCCAGGCTAGCAGCTGGCATGTTGGCAGCTGTGCGTGGACTTGGTGGCCACAGCTCCTGCTGCCAGGACCATCCCATCCCCATGGGCCAGCAGAGAGCCACAGCTCGGGGCCAGCCTGGGTCCCAGCCAACGCGAACACATTTGGAACATGGGTTTGGTGTTCATTAGAATTTTTTGTGTGTGGGAGAGGGTGGTCTCCACGTCCTTCTGTTCTGCCATCTTGATTCCTCCTCCCAAAATTTTTTCAAAGTATTTATTTATTTTTGGCTGGGTTGCATCATGGTTTCAGCATACGGGCTCTCTGTCATGGCACAAAGGTTTCTCTCTAGTTGTGGCGCCAGGGTTCCAGAGCACGTGGGCTCAGCAGCCGGAGCGAGAGAGCTTAGTTACCCAAAGCCTGTGGGATCTTAGTTCCCCAACCAGGGATCAAACCTGTGTCCCACTGCACTGGAAGGCCGATTCTTAACCACTGGACCACCAGGAAAGTCCCTAGACTTCAGGTTTTGTGTTTTTTTTTAAGTCATTCCTTTTTATTTCTTTTATCCCTAGCATTTTTGAAAAGTTGAAAAAATAGTACAATCGACATATACTCCTCATTTAGATATGACAATTGGTAATTTCTTTCAGATATCATGACACTGATATCAGATATCATAATTCAGGTATCTTGAAGCACTGACATTGCTTCAGTATCAGACTTTTTAAAACCATAAATACATCTTATTAATAAAGGGAACGGGTAAGACTAAAATCAATTTTTATGTGTAACAAAAGAAAAAATGTACGTAAGTGGGGTATCACTCTGCAAGCAGTTACCTACTAAAAAGCAATTTAATTCATTACAAAGGGAAGCCTATGGGACAGTGGATTTGCAGCAAACACTGTTCAAATAAATGGATAACCGTGTAATTTTTAAAAATTTTTATTGGAGTATAGTTGCTTTACAATGTTGTGCTATACAGAAAAGTGAATCAGTATACACACACACACACACACACACACACACTGTGTTGTGCTTAGTCGCTCAGTTGTGTCCAACTCTCTGTGACCCCGTGGACTGTAGCCCAAGAGGCTCCTCTGTCCATGGGGATTCTCCAGGCAAGAATACCACAGTGAGTTGCCATGCCCTCCTCCAGAGGATCTTCCTGACGCAGGGATCAAACTCAGGTCTCCCACATTACAGGTGGATTCTTTACCATCTGAGCCACCAGAGAAGCCTAAGAATACTGGAGTGGGCAGCCTGTCCCTTTTCCAGGGGATCTTCCTGACCCAGGAATCAAACCGAGGTCTCCTGCTTTGCAGGCAGATTCTTTACCAGCTGAGCTATATATATGCTTCCCTGGTGTGTATATATATATATGTGCGTGCGTGCGTGCGTGCGTGCGTGCGTGCGTGCGTATATCCCCCCTCTTTTTTAGATTTCCTTCCCATTTAGGTCACCAGGGCGCACTAAGCAGAGTTCCCTGTGCTGTAAAGTAGGTTCTCAACAGTTAACTAGTTTATACACAGTAGGTGGGCTGCGGTCCACGGGGTCGCGAAGAGTCGGATGTGACTGAGTGACTTCCCTTTCACTTTTCACTTTCATGCATTGGAGAAGGAAATGGCAACCCACTCCAGTGTTCTTGCCTGGAGAATCCCAGGGACGGGGGAGCCTGGTGGGCTGCCGTCTATGGGGTCACACAGAGTCGGACACGACTGAAGTGACTTGGCGGCAGCAGCAGCAGCAGTGTGCACATGTCAGTCTTAAATCTCCCCATTCATCCCACTTCCCCCCTCTCCCCTTAGCATCCATTTGTGTCTGTGTACCACAACTTTACCCTCTACATCTGTGTCTTGTTCCAATTTTGTATATGTGCTGCAAAGCGAGCACCCATGCAAGGATTCTTAATCATTTGTCTATTGTGGGGACCCCTCCTGGAGAAACAAAATTCGCAGACAACTCTAAAATCTCATTTCAAGCAAGGGTTTCATTCTTCTTCATGAGCAAACCTTTAACCAGAACCGGCAGCAAACCGATGAGTCAATGTAAGTGGGTAAGGACAGTGCCAGTACAGTACATGAACACGTGCCAGCTGGGCAGGGCATTGGGTGAGCCTGTGGGGCTGGGGCACCACTGCCCACTCCCAGCCTGGGAAATCCTGGCAGGCCCCGGCACAGCATCCCCAGGAAAGGCCAGCACTGGGAGAGAAGGTCTCTCTCTTTCCTCTTTCTCAGGAGAGACAAATCAACAAGGAGCCCAAAGCAGGGAGCCGGGAGGGTGGCTCTGATCGCCCGCCCACCAGATCATCAGTTTCAACTGACCGAGAGTTGCCTCTATTTGTCATGTAAATATTTGCCCTAAAATCAACTGCCAATCACAGTTTCATAATACACAGGGGTATCCCAATTATCCAAGGGCTCTGATGAAATTCTCAACGTAAGTTTAAATTCACTTCCTTTAAAAAAAAAAAAAAAAAGGGACTTCCCTGGCTGTCCAGGGGTTGAGACTCCACGTTTCCAAGACAGGGGGCACAAGTTCAATCCCTGGTCAGGGAGCTTAAGATTCCACATGCTGCACAGTGTGGCCAACAAAATAAAAATAAAAATTTAAAAAGCTAGTGGTATGTCTTACGAGATAGCCTGTCATAATATTAAGCAAGTGACAGCTGGTTATCACTGAATCTGACTGGAAACCACTGGCTTTAAGAAATCATAAAGAAACTGGCTTGATGGTAAAAATGGAGAAGCGAACTCATTTTCACTTTGAGCCTAGAAGTCCAACTAATTCGGGAAATTACAAGCATTTGGCAAAAACAATTCAGCAAATGTCCAAAATACTGAGGGGAACTAACCTGCAGGTGGGAAACAATAAAATGAAATCCTGAAATTTTTTTTTTGTTGTTGAAAGACTGAATTACAAAATTAGGGGAAGGAAAGAAAAGCAGCTGTTGGGACAGATTTGAATTTCACTTAATCATCTGATTCCAGTATCATGCAATTTTCATCAAAAACAAGAATTCTCAGCAGCTGAGAGAGGACATGAGGCCAAGAAAGGCAATAGGAGGATGGAGCAGAGAAGCCAAGGAGGCTGAGATAGCTGAGGCCCAGCCATGCCCTGGCCCCACCCCTGCAGAGGGGAGGAGGCTGGCCTCTGGCAGGTCCTCCCCACCAGTGCCCCCTGAATCCCCCCACTTCACTAAAGCAAGGCTGGGCTTGAGGGTGTGAGGGACTGCCCGCCATCCAGGCAGTGATGTGGCCTCACCATCCCTGCTAGAGGTGGTTGGCTTTGGGTTATTTTTCCAGGAGTGTTTATGGCTACAGGCTGATCCCTGCATTCTTTGCCTAGGTCCCCATCTGCCGCCAAGGGCACACCCTTCCAGGTGGCTGGGGTGAGGGCCATGCCTGGTGACCCCGGAGGCACGCCCACCAGTGGAGGAGCCAGCTCCCTGAGGCGGTGACTCGCCCAGGCACTTGGCTAGTTCGCCGCACAGGCCTGACGGGAAGCCAGTCTCCAAACCACAAGCCCCGATGTTCAAGGTCTGTCTGGCGGTGGGGCAGCAGAGGGAGTCAACCCGAGGGTGGAGCCGGAGGCTGCGATGCTGCAGCAGACTCGTGGATGAGGTCTATGAACCCAGAGAGATGAGGCTCTTTGACTTGTCAGAGGCAGCTTCTTAAGGGCGGAGGAGGAAAAACAACAAAAGCAAGTTTATACTCATAGGGAAACATAATCTGTGATTATAAATATTTCATGAGCAAAGAAAGCAGTACTGACTGAGAGACTGGGGTGGGGAGGGTGGACAGCAAATTAGATTCCAGTTTGCAAAGTGATAGGGCAGCTGGGATAGAGTGCAGCCTAGGCTATTCTGGGCTGTGCGCCGGAGGCCCTGCGTCACGGTCACTGTCAGGGAGCAGGCTCTGGCCCCCGGCCCCTGGAAACCACAGCCTTCCCACGGTCAGCACAGAACACCTTGGGAGGCAGTCATGGGGGGAGGAGGGGACGGGGAGTGGGTGGCAGGACGGTCATTTGAATGACTTGGGCAAACTTCAACAGCAGGGAGGCGGGCCAGTGCCCTGCAGACCCATGAAAGGATGAACATGCATTCTGCTGACTAAGGGCAGGGGGAGAAGGTGAGCCCGACCCCAGAAAGCAAGTGCCCTTCCAAGCTAGAGGGCAGCTCTGGTCAAGCTGCCCTGGTCAGAGCAAAGGCGATGCCCGGAGCAGGTGGTGCCAGGCTGAGGACAAGCCCGCCCTTCCTTTCCCTCAGGACAGGGGTCTCTCTCTCTCCTGCAGCCCTTGAGAAGCAGCCCAGAAAGCAGAGGCCTTAAGGGATTGCTGAGTAGCAGCTGCTGCAGCAGAGACTCTCCCCACTGGGCAAGCAGGTCCCAGTGTGGGACAGAGACCTCAGCCAGTCTAACAGCCCTTCCAGAGGGCTGGAGGAAGAGGGCGGTTACTCCTAAAATACCCGGAGGCCCTTGAATCAGGCTAGGTCAGAGGAGCCCTGGCGACCGGTGCGCACCTCAACCAGGAAGATGGAAACAATCTACGCTTCGAAGCAGTCAAGGCGGGGCTGGTGAGGCTCCGAGTGAAGCCACTGAATCTGGGGAAACCAGACAGTCATCACCTAGACTCATAGCCGGTGAGACTCTGCTCAAGACGGCGAGGACTCCACAGCCATGAAAGACCCCAAGAGGTCATGGGAGGACCCCCTGAGCTGAAGTCACTGATTGGATATGCCCTTGAGACCAGCTACTAGTTGCAAGAATCACCCTGAGGAATCACGTTACCTCTGAAAGACAAGTCCTTGTGGAAAATACAGGATCAGGGGCTGCCAAACCTAAGGACCGTGAGGAACTCCAAAAATGCACATCCACGTAAATGCTTTCAGGACACACCCTAAGCGCTATTCCAACTGAAGAGACTGTTTACATCCAGCTACCTACGGGACACCTCTCAGAGGCACCTCCGTGCGGATCCCCCAAAGCGCCTCCTCCCCCACCCTTGGGCCTCTCCCCAAGCACCCAGTTCAGTGTTCTGCAGGACCAATCACACAGCAAAGGGAGCCGGACACCAGGGACACATTGGCCCTTCCCCAGCATCTGAGCACACCACCAAGCCCAGTCAACTGCACCTACTAAAGGCTTCTGCTCCCCTCCTCCACCCTAGGCCAACAGCACATCATGGTGCACTCTGGCCTCCCCAAGTGCCCCTCCACGATCAGTCTCCTTCAGGAGATCAGCAGGGAGGCGGGCCAGTGCCCTGCAGACCCATGAAAGGATGAACATACATTCTGCTGACTAAGGGCAGAGGGAGAAGTGAGCCCGACCCCAGAAAGCAAGTGCCCTTCCAAGCTAGATACAGGAAGATAGAGGAAGTCTCCTGTATCTTCCTTCCCACCACCCCAACCCTGCTTGCTAAATACCCTACACCAGTATCCCAGCACCCCCAGGATGCGGCAGACTTCCCAGGCCCAGCCAGCGCTGCCTCTTCCAGCCCCATCCTTCCCCACATTCCCTCCTGCTCACCTGCTGCAGCCACACTGGCTTTTCCTTTGAGTCCCTGGGACTTACCCAGTCCCTTCTGCCACAGGGTTTTTGCACATCCTCTTCCCTCTGTCTGGACCACTTTCCCCTCCCCTCACTAAGCTAATGCCTGTCCACGTATTCTTCCTAAGGTATAAAGTACATACAGTGCACTGAAATACACAGCTCAGTAATTATTTACAGATGTGTACATTCACGTGACTCCCACTCAGATCCAGATTTAGAACGTCCCCAATATTGTAAGGTTCCCTTGTGACCTTGGCAATCTACGCTCCTCCCCCACCCCCCAGGTGACCGCTGTTCTGACTTCTGTCACAACGCCCCTTCGTTCAGAAGGCAGCCAACGGAACCACTCCACGGGGAAGCTGCCTCCGGTCCCACTGAAAAAGTCTCACCCCGCCCTCACAGGCACTTGTTATACCTGGGGACCTGCAAGTGTCGGAGTCGTTACGTGACTGGGGTCGATCTGCCCAAGGGATCAGGGATCTCTGCTCACCCTCACCTTGTTCCCAGCACTGGCAGCTGCAGAAAAGCGATGATGGAAAACAGCTGATGCCTGTCACGTGCTTACGGTCACCAAGCACTCAGAGGTGCTAACTCACTGAAGTCTGACATCAACCCAATCAAGCAAATACCATTATCGTATCCCCACTTGACAGGCAAGGAAACTGAGGGACTGAGAAGTGAAATAACCTACCCAAAGCCATTAAGTGCAAGAGGTGGAGTCAGGAACAGAGCGTTGTGTTCTTAATCATCAGGCTATTCTGCCTCTAGAGGCCGCTGGAATGTTTAATAACGAGAAGTGGCCAGGACATTTTGAATGAATAAAGGAGTGACTATTTTTTATTTCTGAGCCACGTCGTGGGGATGAGGCATCTTCGCTCCCCTGCAATGGGAGTGCAGAGTGACTGTAGAAATGAATGGAAGAGATTCCATTTGAAGGGATGGAAGGAGCCCCGCCCAAACCTCCACAAGGAGACCAGCAAAAAAAACTGGAGATAAACTATCACTGAATCCCCTGCACAGCCCCACCATTAGGTGCTCTGCAAACACCAGGGCTAGCGCACTTCCTGCGGTCAGGGCGGGCAGCTGTCATCTCTGGGCCCAGAGCAGCAGTGGGGGCCTAGCAGAGGGCAACCCGTGGTGGAGGAAGGCAGGCTGGGTGGGTTCTCTCGGAGCTGGGAGCCCACGGTCTGCTGGAGGAATCAGTCCCCTGCTTCACTCACACTCACCCAGTAATCCAGTCACCTTTACTGAGCACCTCCAGCCCTCTGACGCAGGGAGATGACATTCTGGAAGGCAAGTAAGTAGTCTGCCTGGCTAGAAAGTGAGGTTCTACTGTTAATCTACAAATTGGCATTCAGCTTGTACTTCAATTTTCCAGCACCTGATAATCCCGGGTGAGCTCACAGGCTACTGAGGGCAAAGACCAACCGTCTCAAGCGGCACCTTTTAGCCGTTCCAGTGCCATTTACCGCACGGCCACACCCAGAAAGCTCAGGAAGAGACGTACATGGAAGCGTTTATTTTCCCACAGGACACCGTTCTCGGGCTCCCTCTCAGCAGAGGCACAGTTCTCAGAACGGCTCCATCCACGAGCCCCCGCGGCCGGTGCCTGGGCTCCGCTCACACGAAGTTCTGCGCGATGGCCAACACCTTGGAAAACTCGCCTTCCCTCTGCCGGAGGCTGGTGGGGATGGGTGTCTTGATTCGGGTCCCCACCGGGTTCCCATTGTCCTCAATGAGGACCACGTTGTTGGAGTCAAACCTGGGGGTCATCGTGGGGCCAGGCATGCGATGCCCCACGATAAGCGCCTTCTTCTTCTGCCCCTTGATGGCCAGCAGGATCCGGTCGCCCACCTTGCCCACCCCGTTCTTGTTATAGACGTGGATGCAGCGAGGAGGGCGATGGTAAGGGGTGTTCCCCAGGGCGCTGTTGTCCACCACGCGCACCCGCGTCAGCTTCTGAATTGCGCCGAGGCTGCCGGTGGTGCTGGTGGAAGAGGAAGAAAGTCTGAGGCCGGCGCCTGCAGCTCTGCCGGCCAGGGCGCAGCGGCCTCGGCCAGGCCCGGCTTGCAGCGTGCACATCAGCAGGGCCCTGACACCGGGGGCGCCCTCACTGTAAGAAGTTTGTTACAGCTTCTGGTGCCGGGTCAGGACCTTGATCTGGGTGGGTTTTAAAGGGGACCCAATATTCTGTTACAGTGAATGGCATGGCCTCTGGTTTCCAACAGGCCTCGGAGGATTAAGGGAATACCTATAGGCCAGGCCTTGTCCCTGCCAAGCCTGCAAAACCTGCTCCCCCTGAAAACACTGACTCCCAGATGTCCCGTCTGCATGGTGCTGGGAACCATTAGATCCGAGTGGGTATGTCTGCCTAGGGAGTCCCTTGACACAGCACAGCAGAAATTGAAAATAAGCTAACAATCTTTTAACGTCCCCCCACTAGAAAGAGCACTATTAAAGGCAAACGGGCTACTGTTGAGCCACCTGATGACAGCAGGAATTCTAGTTTCCTCTGCCACTAGGACCCCAGTGCTGGTTCTCTGGGGTGACCCACGGCTCTCTTCTCTCCTTCTGCATGCCTGCCCTGGGCGATGTCGTCTATTCCTGTTGTTTCTGACTAGTGAACTCCATCTCCAGCCCTAGCCCTTGCCTATCTTCCAGTCCTGCAGTTCCACTCCAAGCTCCTCAAGCGTCCTACCGAGGCTGCAGATTCAGTCAGTTCCACAGTGACCTCACTGCCTCCCCTGCAAGCCTCCTCCAGCTGGTGGGCTTTCTGCCTAGACAGTGGCTTCTCCAGAAACTCTAGCTCATGAGCCATAAACCTCTCTCCATCCAACCTCTACTGGCACCACCTCCTGAACACCTCTGACCCTCCCCTCCACCCCATCAACAAATTCCTTCATCCAGCAGCTCACACTCTTACACCAAACCATTATGTTCGTGTCCTAAGCAGCTCCCTGCATACCTCACTCTGCCAACCAAGACCTCTTTTTAGAATATAAAACAGAGGCCACTCCCTTGCTCGGGACTGTTCAGTGGTTCCCCTTGTCTATACTGTCAACAACCTGGCCCTAACGAACCTGTCTTCTCAGGTCCTCTACCTCCTGCTGCTCACACATCTGCTCTGAGCCCCAGGGCCGGGAAGCCCTGGAGCTCTCCAAGCCTGCCCAGCCTCACAGCCCTCTCTGGGGGCCAGGACAGGGCCTGCCCCCACTTCCCTTCCAGGAAGGCGGCCTCTGTCCGCCTCCTCCCCCTTCCCCCCTCTTCCTCCTCTATTAGCAGCCCCTGTCTTGAGCCTTCCAAAGAACTGTACAAGCCTCTATTATTATACTGGTCACATTTTTCTTAGAGTTATTTGTTTCCAACTTTGCTCCCATGGCCAACTGTGAGAACTGTGCCAGGGCAGGAAGCAAGTCTTATTCATCTCTCTATGACCAAACCCAGGCACAGGGCTCAGTAAACGCTCGCGGAATGAGTGCATGAACAGGGCCAAAAGGCATGTTTGCCAACAGGAATGCAGCCTGCACTCTCCGCCCTGGCTTAGCATCGAAACGGGAAGGGGGAGGCTGCCACACTTTCCTCATGCTTGAGTGGTCATAAGCCTGTGATGCAAAAATACATATATTCCATTTTAAAAAGAGAAGAGTTTTGCTCTCTACTTTTATTCACTTATATATATGTTTTAAACTGAAGTGCAACGTGTTAATTTCACATGCACAGCAAAGTTATTCAGTTATACACATAAATATATAGATACTTATTCTTAAAAGAGAAGGCTTTAATGCACTTAGGGAAGAACAGGATCAAGAGACAGCATTTTCACTGGAAGAGTCTGGTAGGCATGAAGGTTTCATCTTCCTCTGGGTCCATTCCCAGTCCCGTCCCCAACAGCACCATCGGCCCTTTACCTACCCCCATCCCCCGACCCGGGCTGCCCAAACCCCAGCTCCGTCTATTCCTTTAGTCTGCCCGGACCCCAAGCCCACCTCCCTGAGTATCCACTGCCACTCTAGTCACCACAATACTCAGCCCTGATGGGAGGCTTACTCAAAGACACAGCTGGAAGAACTCATTAGGAAAAGTTACCTGAAACAGCGCTGGCTGAATGCTCTGCTCATGTGGACGCAGGGGCCCCAGAGCCCGCTAGGGAAAGCCATGGGATTCCAAGATGGCAACTCCTGCAGGGAAAGAGAGGGGCAAAGATTTATTTCTAAGTCAGTGTCCTCACTCAGAGCCAGTAGTTTGGTGTATTTGGCTTTTGTTTTGTTTGGTTTGAAAGACTATTGGGGACTTGTGTGGGAGATGGCACTTTGGGCACAAGATCATTAGTCACTAAATATAAATCTTAGTGGTTAAAAGATAGGCAGATGATTAGATGAACTCCAGCAATAGTTTTGCTGATTCATATTCTAACTGGGGTCAGAGGGCTGGAATGGCCCGCAGCAGTTCTCACTGTGGGTAACACAAGAGCGCAGTGAGTGTCTTCACCATTACATCACTTCCACAGGCAGGAGGGAGAAAGGAATCCCATGGGACACAGCCAGGCAGGGATCACTTCCCACATCCTCCACAGAGGACACTGGTCCCTTGTTGACACTCAAGTGCCTCTTGAAATCAGAACTTCCACTCCTTGGAGGAGAGCAGATTACCCGGAGGAACCACCCAGGTTGTCCACCACCACATCACCTTTCCCTCAAATGTAAAAGCCAGACACCTGGACAGCTCAGGGTTAGCAAAGCAGTGCAAAGGACACCCTCGCCAAGTCAGTGACCTCGGTCTCTATTTGGATCAGGGAAACTACCTGCCCCACACAGCAGCTGAAAGTGGGGTTTGGGAGAACAAGGTGGAGATAAAAGAGTAAACAGCAGCCCAACACTGGTGACGCCAGCTTGCAGAACCTCAACCCGATGGCTCCATAGCACCAAAAACTATGGCCCATCCCCAGGTTTCCGCAATACCTGGGTGTCAGTGAGGGGAATATTTAAGAAAAACCTACAACCAATTGGTAATTCCAGCTGCAAAACAGGCCTGTTTTCCACCCAAATGTTTGGCCACAGAGGGCCTCATTCAAGAGCTCTGCTGAGAAAGCCTCTACCACTGTAGTATTTACACATAGCTCTGCCTTGCCTAAGTTCAAAGCACCTTAGATAAGATTTTATTTAATAAAGGTGGGGAAAACGCACTATTTACTTTCACAGAAATACCTAAACACTCCAGAAATGCTTATTAACTATGATTTAACCTCAAACCTCAAGCTTATTCTCCAGTGTTTCCTTAAGACAACCCAAGGAGGAGTGGCCCAAGTGATCAGAAAATTACATGCAAAAGAAGATGCTCAACTTATAGAACAACGGACACATAGAATCAAAGACTATCAGATGACACCAGCTTTACCTTCACAGCTCCGCGGCCCCGGACAAGGAACTATCAGCTTCGGCTTCCCCAACTGTAACTCGGGGTTTCCCCACCAGTAACACCTACTCACAAGGCGGTCTCGAGGTAAACCATGCAAAGCACGGAGCCCAGTGTGCCCACTCAATACCTATCAGCCCTCTCCATCATCATCGTCATCATATCACATCCGTTTTGAAGATGAGGAAACTGAGATAACAGAGAGAGACGGGGACTTGCATTAAGCCTCATAACTAGCCAAGGGCACAAGCAGAACCAGAAGTGGACCCAGCTTTGGCCCAAGGGTCTGCCCTCCACACTGTGTGGCCTCACTCTCCGTACAAAGCCCACTTCACACGGGGGCTAGGGGCGAGAAGCAGCTTTGGGGGTCACCTGGTCTTTTTCTGCTTGCTTCCTTTATGAAAATGGATTCAGTAGAGTAGTTACACTGTGTCTCAGCACTTT
The DNA here is from genome assembly GCF_001704415.2 of Capra hircus. Classification (NCBI taxonomy): domain Eukaryota; kingdom Metazoa; phylum Chordata; class Mammalia; order Artiodactyla; family Bovidae; genus Capra; species Capra hircus. Next base: position 31,201,174 of record NC_030830.1, on the reverse strand, counting down.
CCATTATCATCTCATTTAAGTTTCCCCAAAACTATGAAATGGGCACTATTATTCACCCTACTTTATACTTGAGGAAATGAGGTCCAGAGAGGTTAGATAATCTGCCCAAGTTGCACAGCCGGGAGCGACAAAAGCTGAAATCTGAACGGCAGTAGTTGGCTTCCCGAACCCACACTCTCTTATTCAGTGGAGTTAACGTGCTAACTTCAATTTAAATGTTAATACTTTTCCGATCATTAGATCATCTTTGTTCCATCGGGAATACTGCTATCACAGGCATGTTTTACTCAGCCCCAACCAACTCAGTGCTTGCTGAGTCAACTGAAACGTAGACAAACAGCAGGTGAAACTTATTCACTTTTATCCAATTTAGGTTTTGAAGACAATTTGTAGTGTAGGTGGCAAGAAGAGCTCCTCACACTGAACAATAATGGAAAATTGGCGTGTTTTTTTTTTTTAAAAAGAGCTGTGAAAAGCAGTCTTTCTGGTCCAGGTTGATGCTTCGTCCAGTCTCTGCCAAGCCTCCCCATCTCACTCTGGGGCCCCTGCTCGCTCTCCTGGGAGAAAAGAGGCTCCTCAAAACCCCCCAGCGAGCCCGTCTGCACCCACATTCCCTCTCCTGAGGACTGCAACACCCAGCCTCTCCACTCAGCACCATTTCCTCCACCGTACTCATGGGAGTCCAACAAGTGCAGAGGAGCCTACAGGCTTCCCAGAATTTTCCCTGCCTTGGGAATAACAAACTCTCCCATTCAAGGCACCTCCCGGAAGCCTGCAGGGCGGTCTGTACACAAATCACAACCGGCCTGTCTCTGCGCCTTGCTCAAAGCCACCCCCACTCTCTGGGCTCACCTCTGCCCAACTCAGCAGCCCTGGCTCCAAACACACCTCCTCTGAGCAGCTCTGTATGAGGCTGCAGCATCCACTGCCGCCCCTCCTGCACACCGAGGACATCTGGGCGTCTGTGCCAAGGAACTCCGTGGCTCCAACTTTCGTCACCAAACTCAGACGTGGAATAAATTTGGATTTTTTTTTTTTTAAAGATAAGGCTGATATCCCTTAACATTCCAGTTCTTGCTACTCACTATCCAAAACTCAGAGACCACAGAGATCTTGACAACGTGGTATCTGAACTCTCTACAGGAATTCAGGACTCACACACACACACAGAGGATCATTTGTACTGCCCTCGAACACAAGAGTAACACATTCCCATCTCCAGGGAGCACCTCCATTTTCACAAGAAAAGGCCCAATTCAGAGACTTTTCACTAGGTCTTTGGCGGAGCTGATAGTGACCTCCAGACCCAAAGGACTTAAAGACATCCAGTGGACAGCAGTAAGCATTCCTATGAACTTGAAAGCATAAAATAACCAAATATATTTGTATATTAAAAAAAAAAAGCTGTGGCCCCCTCCACAGCACCCCAGCAAAGAATCCCAGCAGGTCCTCACAGAGTGGGAATGCAATAAATATTTAATGAATAAAATAAATGAGGTAGCCAATAGGGAGATTCCCCCACCCATGGCTCCACACAGGGAAATCTTATCTGTTTACCAGGAACCCACACATCACATGCAAACAGGCTTTAGGAGACCCATGGTGCTAGTCATGGGGGGATGAGCCCATGCTACGTCTAAAGGCCCCTGGAATCATCTCCTGAGCCTGGCGCCATCACTGCCCACTGTGGAAAAACACCTCATCCCACCACTGAACAACCGGTTCAGATCAGGGAGGAGTGATGGAGGCAGTAATTTACTTCACAGCAACTTTGACTGACCTTGATGTTATTTCTTAGGACAAATCCATCCTGTAAACACAGGCCCTGATCCACTTCGAATCAGACTATATATACTGCTCTGTTTCACAAACAACGTTATTCTGAGTGCTGTGTTTGCACAGCAAGCTAACTCCAATGGTATTTCCTCCTCTACACTCTCACTCAGAGGAGACAAAGTATTCGGAAGACTATGGTGCCAGAGATGGCTTTTCAGGCCACTTCCTGATCAGCGTGGAGTACTGTCCTCCAGGTTGAGCACCTGAATCACAACCTCTGGTGGTGGGGGAATAGGGAGGGCAAGAGGAAGAAGATGAGAGAGACAGAAATTACTTAATATCACCCAAGAGTCATGCTTATTTTCCATCCTGGTTTAAGCTCCCCCTTCAGTTGTGAAGGTCCAGGTGGACTGCAGATTTCACAGGGACACATAGGTGAGTTTTTCACTTGGCATCACTTCGGGTTAGGGTGGGTCCCACTGGACTCTGTGATGGCAGAGCCTGCCCTGTCCAGAGCTGCCTGCTCAGGACCTACAACAGTGCTGGGTACGCAAATGGAGCTCAGGGAACATCTGTTAAATGAATACTATTTACCTGCAATTGCAATTCACCATCCAGGTCTAGAGAGACTCAATATTGGAGGGTTGGTGGTCTTTCCTGTGCCCTTCATTCAGCCTTCCACTGGCTTGGGGGAGCTTCCTAGAAACTGAGAGCTCATTTTTAGCTAATTTTAATACAGACAGACTGAACTAAAAAAGCAGAGGGATGCTTTGTAGAAAGCTAGAAAGTACCATTACTTGAGCTTTGCATGTGTGCCTGCTAAGTCTCTTAAGTCATGTCCGACTCTTTGCAACCCCAGGGACTGTAGCCCACCAGGCTCCTCTGTCCATGGGATTCTCCAGGCAAGAATATTGCAGTGGGTTGCCATGCCCCTCTCCAGGAGATCTTCCTGACCCAGGGATCGAACCAGTGTCTCTTACATCTCCTTTAATGGCAGGTGGGTTCTTTACCACTAGTGCCACCTGGGAAGCCTACTTGAGCTTTAAGATCAGCAAAATATTGTACTTAGTATCACAGATCCATGTACATTTATACATTGTTTCTACCCAAACAATTTCCCTCTTTAGGTCTGGGTTCTAAAGAAGCGAGAGAAAACAAAGAGCTCAACACAATCACAAATGACAGTTTAAAGGGGATTCTGTTAGTAAGCGGAAGAAGGGAAAAACACTAAGAGAAATTAAATGCAAGGTCCAGCCACAAAACAGACAAACTCTGCCTAGTATAAAGATATAAATGTTCTTTTTCATTAAAGCAGGAAAACACTGAGGCCTGGCAGCTTCAACAAATTAAAAAAAAAAGAGAGAGAGAGAGAGACCTCCTTGGACCCGTCACCCTGTCATGCAGACAGCTCCTCCCATCTCCTGCAGGTTTTGCCCCAATCATTCTGGACCAAAAACTACTCTTAATAAGTTGCTTAAATACTCATTATTGCTTTGCTGGGGAAGGAGTCTCTTTCAGTAGTTTTGTGTTTATACACCATCTCACAATTCTCAAAGTATTTTCACACAGATCACTTTCTTGGCTGACTTCATTCCCGAGCACCCAACAGAAACACAAAGACAGATACAGATGACAAAGAGCAACCGTTTGGGGAGGGTTGATTCCACTAAGGATTTCTGAACAGTTTTGAAGGTTCAACAGAGTGCCAAAATTAAGTCAGAATTGCTAAGCAACTTGTCCTAGGAATGGAAGAAGGGTAGAAAGCTGTTTCTACTACACCAGCATAATACCTGAGCAGGTAAAGTGCTGCTTTAACCACTAACAAACTTTACAGAAATGAACATACCCCACACAGTCCCAAGTACTCTTTCTCCTTTCTCAGAGCTGCCACATCATCTATTAAAAATCAAAACAGCCATCTTTTCAATAGATATCTGCTCTACACACAGCACAGCCTAGGACCAGCTCTCAAGCTGATTCTGATACTCCTGCAAAGGTGTGAGTTTTCAGTGTCTACTATCAAGAAGCAAACATCCAGGATTTCCCTGGTGGTCCAGTGGTTAGGACTCTGCGCTTGCACCGCAGGAGGCACAGGCTTGACCCCCAGCTGGGGAACTGAGATCCCACACGCCCGTGCAGCAGAGCCAACAACTGTTTTCAAAAGAAGCAAACATCCCTCAACAGCTCGAAGTGCTGTTTCTACCATGACTACCAATGAGGACCCCAATTCTCCATTTTTTTTTCTTTTGGGGAAGTCCTGGATGTTTGCTTCTTGATAGTAGCAACTGTGAAAACTCACACCTTTGCAGGTGTATCAGAATCAGCTTCAGAGTTGGTCCTAGGCTGTGCTGTGTGTAGAGGAGATATCTACTGAAAATAAAGATAACCATTTTGAATTTTAAAAGATTATGTGGCAGCTTTGAGAGAGGAAAAAGAGTACTTGGGCTGTGTGGGGTATGTTCTTGTCTGTGAGGTTGCACAGCCTGTGGGATCTTAGTTCTCCGCCCAGGGACTGAGCCCAGGCCCTCAGCAGTGAGAGCTTGGCATCCTAACCGCTGAACCACCAGGGAATTCCATCCAGTTCTCAAGCTGACTCACAAAGAAAAAAAAACATTTCCAGGGTTCTTGTCTCTGTTTATTTACCTTTATGTGTTTATTAACATCTATATTTGTTTGTTCCACTTTGTTACAGGAGTATTTAAAATCATGGTTCTTAAAAATATCTGACAGTTCTTGATTATTCAAGTTGGTTTTTCAATATGTAGGTTTTAATCTATTCTAGCTTTGATCCCCTGCCATCTCCACCTCACAGGTGTGCAAACACCTATATTTCCAGAAGTTTGTAACATTCCTGGTATGGTCAAACTGGGAAAAACTGTACAAGGCAAAGTTAAATTCTACTTAATCACTTCTACCAAGCCAGTGGCAAGGAGATAGGTTTATGGAGATGTCAGATGGGCAGGCAATGGCAGGGGGGTGGTTGGGGTGGGATGAAAAGCCCAAAGAAAGGTATCTCCTCCACCCCTGCCTCCCCTCTTCTCCTGCCAAGTCTATGACCTTGGAATCCACTTCTCCAAGCCTCAGTGACTCTGTCAAGCAGGGGTCATTGGGAAGAGCAAGGAGGCATGGAAATGAAAGTGTTTTAGCTTCACTCACAGAAGGGGCTGTTTTCAAGTCGGGGAATCCCTGTCTGGATTCTGACCAGTGAAAACAGCCTCACTTCCCGATTCTCAAGGCAACACTATGGGTGTCAAAGATCACTCAGTCCTGAAAGTGTGTTTCAGCTTAAGGTACACATAGAAGGGCTTCACTGGTGGAGAAGTGGATAAGAATCCACCTGTCAATGCAGGAGATACAGGTTCCATCCCTGGTTTGGGAAGATCCCATGTGCCCTGGAGAACTAAGCCCACGCACCATGCCACAACTACTGAGCCCACATGCCCCAACTACAGAAGCCTTTGCGCCCTAGAACCTGTGCGCCATGAGAGAAGCCACCACCACGAGAAGGTCGCGCACCACAATGAGAGAAAGCCCGTGCAGCAACCAAGACCCAGCACAGCCAAATACATTAATAATTTTCTTTTAAGGTAGATATGGAAAAGTGGTCCCTCTTTTCTAATTACATAGATGATTTTTTTTTAAGCTTTTGACAAGGAAACTTTCCCATTCTGAGCTGTGTTTCACTGGGGAATAATAGGCTACCTGGCACCTTTTTTGTTTTAATTAATTATTCATCTGGCTGCACAGTTACCATACACGGGCTTAGTTGTTACACACCACACATGATCCTAGTTCCCAGACCAGGGATGAAATCAGTGTCTCATGCACTGCACGGCAGATTCTCAACCACTGGACCACCAGGGAAGTCCCCTGGCACCTTTCATAAGAGAGCATATTACTTGACCCAGAGCAATGTTTCTGGGATCTGAATCATAGCCTTCTCACACAAGCTGGTTGTCATTGTTAACACACGTGTAAAATTGCACCAGGGTGAGCCACAACCCAGAACAAACCGTCAGCTTCTAAAAAAGAAGATCAATTGTAATCTGATTTCTGAAACCCTCCCAAGCCCCTTCATGGCCATAAAAACTATTCCAGTAACAAAAACAACAGGAAAATCCATCTTATGTGGGTCCAGGTGTCATAACACCAAGACAAGAGTGGGGTGAGACAGGCTTCAAAGGACTCTTGCATCATGTAAGATGCTAAAAGCTGAGGAGAGTATAAATAATTATGTTCAGTGCCCAACAGGCTCCCTTCTGAAATATGAATTCCAGGGAAGGTTTGTACCATTCATATTCAGGAGCAATAATAAAACATTTTGGCCGTTGTCCCTTCCTGTATTCCACAGTGTACTCAATTCAATTCTCACTTTGGGCTTTCTGAAATGTTTCCTCTGTTAATATGTGGTGACTCTTAACTAGGCACAGGCAGAAATCGATTGGGAATCCACCACGTGTTAACATACCTAACTGCATCATTAAAAAGATAATAATACATGAGAAATACCTTCTAGTGATCCTCAGGGGTCCCCAAACCAGGTAACAGGGGCTCCACTTCCACTTTCCAGATACCTATTACAAGTGCTACTTGGCAAGGGATCACACCAGCTCTACAACCATAAAATCAACACAATATGTAAAAAGTTCCATAGGAAATACACATCCAAGAAGCTCTAAGGGTAAAATGGACAGTTCTACAGAAGGGAGAAACAACAACACAAAGAGAAGATTCCTTGTCATCCAAACTGCTTGCTCCTACCCAAAACAGCTCCCAGAATCTAAGCCTACAAGGACTCCTCCCACCAGGCAGTCTGCCAAACATGGCTTAACCCCATCTCCCTTTCTGTCCTTCCTAAGTAACATTTCCTACTCCAACAAAATCCTCTTTCTTCCATTGTACATAATTCCATGAGTGAAGAGTGAATTTTCCTCTAGCACAGCCTCCCTGAAAAAACCAACCTACCCTACTCCTTACTACATATCCCTGCTGTCCTGACTGCATCCTCACAGACAATTTTAAATGACTGAAAACTCAGGTTGATGAAGGCAAGACCACAAACAGGAGAACATAGGAAATCAACACGCTTCAAACTTTAGTGACACACAGAAACACATTGTATAACACCTCCTAATATACTTACACACACTTCCACGTGTGTATACTTGAAGCAGGTGTCCAGAAACAATACTTACCCTTCCTAAGTACAATGCACTGATATTTTCTATTCTACTTCACTTTTTCTTAAATGATGGCCATGATCCACTAAATTGATTTCCAGCTAACCAATGGCACAGCTGGAATGGGAATTCAGTTTGAACTGCATGTAAACCTTACCAGTGCCTTCCACAAGCTACTAATGAGCCCTTGAAAAACCCAGCAGAGAGCAGACACACTAACCAACCACAACCAAATAGGCAGTGTCCATTTTCTGTCCAGCAACCCCACAAGTATCTGCCAACCTTCCAGCTTTCCCCCAGTAACCCAAAGTGACTCCATCATACACTATTTTATTAACCTCTTTATAAATTCAGCCCATCAATCTCTTAGGGTGGCAAAGTTCATTTACTGCTCACCACGTAAAGCAGTATTTCCCTTCTGTCCGCAAGCTTGTTCTCTAGCTTGAAGGGAAGAAAGCCTTCCATGAGCCCACAATTAAACAAACAAGTTGGTATTTCCTATGCCTTTGTCATCTATTTTATGGGTAACATGCAGGAGTTATGCACACGCGCAGACACACACACACACACCCTCTCTCTCTCTCATCTTTCCAGTCTTAATCCCTGGCAGATGCAGCCTCGGGTGAAATGAGAAACCAGGGAACCCCCTGGAGCCGGGGGAGCCACTCATCGGCATGACTGTGAAAGCGGTGGACTCACTCTCCACATCAGAGAAGCGCCTGGCAAAAGAGTCACAAAGTCATCTCAAGACCCAAGTCGGGAAAGGAAAGGGAGAAAGAGAGAAATAAGACAAACCGGAGGAGCCGTGCCAGACTGATCGGCCTAGGCCACCTTGTGAAGCCTGGCGGCAGCCCGCCCCAACCCCCAAAAAGCAGGTGAGAGCGGGCAGGGGGCGCGGGGTCTCAGAGGCCCAGGAGAGCGGGGCCGCCCTCGGACACTGGGAGGGAGCAGGGTTCGGGTCAGAGGCCTCCCTCTCCGTCGGGACCCTCTGCCCCTAGAAGGCCCACGATCTCCGCACTCCGGCCCTTCCTCACCCACCCCGGGGGAGCGCTCCACGGCTCCAGCCGGGAAGAAAGGAAGACGGGAAGCAGAAAGTCAGGAGCGTGACGTCCCTTCCCCCCAGACACACTCCATACCGCCTTCGCCGCCCAGGAATATCCTGCCGCGGGCCCCACTGGCCGGGCGCCGCCTTCCCCCCACACGCGGCCTCACACTCTGCGCTTGCGCGGCGGACCCAGCCGGGAGGGCGGCGATCTGAGGGTGCGCGCGCCTGGCGTGTCCTGGCGTGGGGGTGTGGCCTGTGCGGCCCCGCCCCTCCTCCTGCTCCCCCTCCCTCCTCCCGCTCCCCCTCCCCCAGACACTGCCGCGGCCGCCGCAGGAGCCCGGAGCTCCAGCCGCCCAGCGACTCCCCCTCCCCCTCCCCCAGCCCCGCCCCGCCCCAACCCGGGGCTCGGAGCCGGAGCCGTGTCTGCGCCTGGGGGTGAGTACGCGACCCTTCCCCAGCCCCGTCTCTTTTCTTTGAGGATCCCACCACCACCCTAAAGAAAAACCCCGATCTCAGCTGCGCGTCCCCTCCCTTTCAACCTCCTGCGGGACCCAGAGGTGCCTGGGGCCCGCGGGACCCAGGGGTGCCTCGCTCTGCCCCCAGCCCCTGCACCATCCAGAGCCTATCGTGTGAGTCCTCCGACCCCTGCCTGGGGTCCAGAGGTACTCCGCCCTCTGTCCCCACCCCTCGAGAGATCCAACGGGTGGGACCTCCGCCCCCGGTCCCCTAGCACCACTCTCCTCCCCACCTGCCCCGTCCAGGTGCGCGTCCCCTCCGCGCCCCTCCGGGGTTCCAGCTGCGCGCGATCAGCCCGCCGCCGCGGTAGGGAATCTGCCGCCCCCGCCCCCGAGTTCTGGATTCCAGGGTCGCCAAGTCCAATGCCCTCGGCGTCTTTTTTATCTTTTCCCCGACTCCAGGGGCCGAGTACCCCCGAAGCCGGCCCGGGGCAGGGGGTTCGGGCTCGGGCAAGGGCAGGGTTCGCGAGAGCTGGCGCGAGGCCGGCCGCTGCCCTCGGCGGGTCTGGGGACTGGTCGGAGGACTGGGGAGGCTACTGGCCCCGGGAGCGTGTCCTCTCCTTGCGCCCCACACAGTGCAGTTCATTCAGGAGCCGCCCGGGCCTGCGTTGGAGGGTGCGGTGGGGAAAGGATTGGTCCGCGGAACCGGAGTGGGGCAAAGGCCCTGCTGGGGGGAGGGGGTGTGCTTTGTCCCTAACCCTCCCTAACCTCCTAGGGTGGACAGTCCCAAAGCTTTGGCGCCTTCTTCCCCAAAAAGATAAGGACCCTTGGGAAGTGGAGAGGAGAGGTCAGAGGGGCCGGCTGCCCTTGGGGCTCTGTGCTGCCACCTGCCTGGGTCCCTTGGGTGGAGGACTGGCCACTCAGCACTCCACTTTCCTAGAAGGGGCTGAGGGGGTTGGGGGGCGCACAGTTGGGAGGACCAGGACTTCGGTACCCAAGACCGCTCTCCAGCCTCTCCCTGAGTCTGCATCCCCAGCCCCTCCTGAGGAGGAGCCCCCAGTCCTGCCTCCCAGGCACCTGTGAGGAGGGGAGTGACCCTGCCAGCTGGGGGCTACCAGAAGGCATGTACTGGCAGTGTGACTATCTTCCAGGGTACCAGAGGGTCCAGGCCCTGGCATGCCCCAGGTGGCACATGCTGGGACCTGCTGTTGGCTCACCCGGTTGGATCTTGGCCTCTGGTTGGGAGGGGAGGGATGTGGCAAGGCAGAAGGCAGGTGGTGAGTAGCCAAGAAGCCCCTTTTAGACATCTTACAAATTCCCTCCAATTATAACAGTCTTGGAGACCTGGGTTCAAATTCCAGCTCTGCCATTCTTTAGCTGTGTGACCTTGACAAGTTACTTAACTTCTCTGAGCCTTAGTGTCAATTTAAAAAGTATGCTTACTACCACCTCCTTACAAGATTAATTATGGAGATCAATCTAGATAGTACAGGTAAAGAGCCTGGCATCCTGCCTGGTAGTTGATCAATAAGAGCTCTCCTCTCTGAACTTCTGACCCATCCTGGTGTATCACCACCCTCCCGTGCTCTCCCAACCCCCAGCCCCAGCCAGCCTGCTGGGGATGGATCAGTTTGTTTGAAGAGTTTAGAAACATTCCCCTGTCACTCACTGGCTGAGTCCTGAAAGCAGTCTAAGCCCGTAAGTCTCGACAAGAAGCCCATCTAGACTGAGGAGTTCTGGCATGCTAAGTTCTGTTTTGTTTTGATTTGCACCAGTTCTCCACTAAACCAATCCCTTTCATTCCACACTTTATTGATAACAATAGCTATTTTTTTTAAGAATCCATTTATGCCTTTCACTGTACTAAGAGCTTCACCTAAATCATCTTGTGTAATTTGCAAAACAACCACGTGACTGAATTATTATCCCCATTTATAGATGAGGGAACCAAGGCCCAGGGTGGTGAGGTAATGTGCTCAGGTCAGAAGCCATCATCTGTCTCATCCTAGAGCCCATCCTCTTAGCCACCAGGCTCTGTTGCCTGTCCCCTCCATCTGCTTCAGAACCCGAAATCACAAACCCAGGGAGCTAGAAGCAAGAGGGAAGGCAAACAGGTAGAAATAGGGTGTGGCATTTCTCCAGAGCTGTAACTGGCAATCCCCAGCCCCCAGCCTCCTGATGGAAGTGACTCCTCTGTTAGCTGAGGCCCCAAAGTGCTGTAGTTAAAAGCATAGACTTGAGCCAGGTTGCCTAAGTCCATATCCAGATCTATCACAGACTAGCTGTGTGTCATTGGGAAAGTGATATACCCTCTCTGAACCTCATCGGCCTCCTAAGGTTGTGATGAGGAGTAAATGAGACGATATTTGTAAAGCGCTTGCAACAGTGCTGGCATAAAATAAGAAATAGATATTTGATAAATGCATTCTTTTCCTACTACTTTTATCCTCACTTGTGGATACATTTTTGCCCATCTCTCAGAAGTTGGTAGGGATGGAGTGAGGATACTAATATCTGTTACAGAGTGAAAGACTGAGGCACAGGTTACATAGTAACAGAGCTAGTCTCCATCTTTATCTCCTCCCAACAGACCACACTGCCTTCCTATGATCCCAAGTCCTAAATTAAATCTTCCCTAGTAACTCTTTAAGAAAAAAAATTTTTAATTTATAGCTTCCTGCCCCCCCGCAACATGCACACACTTCTTGATGATAAAATAACCTTCAGTGAGCTAGAAATAAAATCCTCCATCACTCTCCCTACACCTTTCCAGCTAAAGCCTCAATGTCAGACCAGAGAAATTCTGGGATACCACTGACTCAGACAACCCTGTAGAGTGGATGAAATGCCCCTCTCTCCCCCAAATATTCTGCCTCAGTCTTCCCTTCTCTCAGCTGCTCTCTGTGAAGGCTTTGAGAGCAGCTGCCCAGGGTGAAATTCAGCCCAGCAACCCCGCCTCCACAATTAAGAGCTTGGAGTAACCCAGTCGGCAAGCTGGCAAGCTGAGCCACCAGCCCTGGCTCCACCCTTTCCTGCCCTGTGACCTCCCTGTGAGTGGCTTCTCCTCCCCGGTCCCTGCTTCCTCCCCTGCCGATGGGGAGTGTGCCCTGCTTACTTCTGGGTGCAGGTGGGAAGAGCAGTACAGCTGAGGAGGGAGTGCTTTGTGACTGTAAAGAGGGAGGTGGACATGGTGACTTCAGTTACTAAAGCACAGACCTTGACCCTCACTATTCCTGGGTTCCCTTATGTAGGAGCTCCCAGAATGTTCCGCCTTCTTCCGAGTGGAGAAGATAGAATGGGGGGCGGGGGGGGGGGGCCATGTAACTCCAGGGGTAACTGTGGGCTGGATCGATTTCTGAAATGTGTTTGAGTTGGGAGTTAGAGGTGGGGGGACTAGTATAGAGGCTCCCCAATTATTACAGCCCTAAGATACCTATACCTACCTTTAACCTTTCCTGGGTCTTTTTATATGTACATACCCAGGCTCCCAGACACACCCACATACACACCTCCACTTAGACACTAATAACTCTCTTCATTTCCAAGGGCAGCCGTGTAGTCATCCAGCTCCCCACCTCCACACACACAGATACACATATCAACACAAGTTTACACACCTAAATACACACATTCTCTCAGTGCTCTGGTGTTCCCTAGCCAGAGAACACATAATGAGTGTTCACAAATCTTCTGCAGCATCCTGTTCTAGCCATGTCGGAAAAGCATCAAGGTGCCCTGAAGTGTTCAGGCTTTAAAAAAAGAAGTTGACCTAGGTTTGATGCCCAGGTCCATTATTTTATGAACAGTGTGACTTTGTTGAAACAGTGGGCACTCTATACATGGCACCTGCTATAGTTACTGAATTAAAAAAAAAAAAATTAAGGCAACATGGTCTGGAAAGGAAGAGGGAAGGCATAGAACACAGGCAGTTATTCCCTTAGCCTTCTTAACCCAGGCTTTTCAGAGACTCCCTGGAACCAAGTGAGACACACAGACAACCCCAGCCTCTCTGGTGCCTCTTGCCCTGCAGTTGAAATGTTAGGAAGAGGCAGTGGAAAATCTGGGATTGGTGGGTGGGCAGGGGAAACTTTCTGAGCCACGCAGGGGGCTGGGGGATGCTTGCTCCCAGAGTTGCTGACACCCATCCTAGGTTTGTTGTTCTTTCTTTGGTTTCCTTTCTTCCCTGGGGACACCCCCGTCCCCCCGCTCCCCAACAAAGCAGAGCTTCAGTGTTGTCAGCAGAAGGGGCCCCCAGGGGCCCTCCTGTAGGATGGGGGGTGGGGCCATGAAACCACACCCACACATCTCCTCCACCCCAGGAGCCTCCCCAGAGCGCTGCCCAGCTGGTCCCCAGGCACTTCCAGAACCCAGGCATCAGGGCTAGCTGCCCCTTCCCTCCCCCTCCCCACACATCCACTGGGACCGTTGAAGGCTTGAAAGCCTGGCAGTGTCAGGGAAGCAGGCCAGAAGGCACTTCCCTGGCTACAGGGAGCTTGGGCTGGTTAAGAGGCCCCCGGCTCATTCTTCCTTCCTTTGCCAATCAATGGAAAAGCTCGCTGCAGGGCACGGCATTCCCAGCCTGCCCTGCTTGGGGGCAGGAGCAGGGCACGCTGGGAATTGTAGTCCTTACAACTCAGATGCAAAGAAAATTGGAAAGAGATGAGGAAACCAGAGAGAGAAAGGTGTAGCTCCTGCCATGGCCCAGGAAAAAGAATGAGGGTAAACAGGTGTGGCTGGGCTGAGTAAGACAGGTAGCACAAATGCAGAAGTCCTGCTTTTTAACGGACTTCCCACTGACCCCATCCTCAGACCCCTACTCTGAGGACAGAGTTGAACATCTCACTCTGAAGCCAGCTATACTGGGAAGGTGGTCAACTGAGTTGAAAACTGAGCAGATGAAACCATGCCATGGTTCTAACAGGGGTAGGAAGAGAGAGTCAGGGTCAGGTAACTGGCTCCTGACCCATCTTCCCCTGGCCTAGAGACCCTTCCACTTAGTCTTGGATCTTCAGACCTAAGACCTCTCCCCATCCTCCCTCAGATTCAGCTCTGCCCGCTGCCTGAGACAGACAGAGATACAGAGACAGAGAGAGCCAGTTTGTGTTTGAAGAGAATGGATGTGTGTCTCTGTGTGTGTGTGTGTGTGTGTGTGTGTGTGTGTGTATGTATGGAGGTGGTGGGAGGTGAATTGCTAGGGACTCAGAGACATCTTCCAGCTTAGAAAAACCGGTCGCCCCAGTCCAGACCCAGGCTGAGTTCCCCGGACCCAGAGCCCAAGAGCCAGGGAAAGTAAGTCCGTGTGACTCAACCCTCCCTTCCTGGGCCCTTATCTCCAGAGGCCAGAGCTCCCACCCACCCAGGCAGCCCGGTGACCTGTCCTCGCTGTGCCCTCCCTAAGCCGCCCCTGCCGAAGCCCCGAGCAGAACCGTGAGGGGGGCAGGGGCCGAGCCCGGCTGACCGCTCCGCCCTCTGCCCAGGAGGACCATGCGGCAGTAGCAGCCATGCTGCCCTTCCTGCTGGCCACACTGGGCACCATGGCCCTCAACAGCAGCAACCCCAAGGACTACTGCTACAGCGCCCGCATCCGCAGCACCGTCCTGCAGGGCCTGCCGTTCGGGGGCGTCCCCACTGTGCTGGCTCTGGACTTCATGTGCTTCCTTGTGAGTGCCCACATGCCCCCCTCCACCCTCAGCACCACACCCTGTATCACAGCTGGCCCACACCCACCACTCTAACCACTCCCCCACCTGCCCCTGACTCCCCACGTGTGACTGCAGGTGGGAAGCCCCATCACCCAGCCCAAGTTCAGCCTCGGACCTTCATCCCACCCGGAGTCCTCCTTTTCTCAGACAAAAATCCTGCCCCTCTACCCTGCCCTCCTAGCTGGTCCAGGGGGTGAATGGCCTCCCATCCTGCCAACCACCCCCTCCTTCCTCAGGCACTGCTGTTCTTGTTCTCCATCCTCCGGAAGGTGGCCTGGGACTACGGGCGGCTGGCCTTGGTGACAGATGCAGACAGGTAAGGCTCTGGGACCCTCCCCTACCCCTACACACAGGCTGGTGTGCACACTCACATGCCCACACACACACATGTACATACACCTTGTCCGTGCTCCTCAGGGATAGAAGGAGTGTCAGCCCGCTCTCATCCTCTTTGGTGGGGGGGTGGGGGAGGGTGGGGGCAGGGGATGAGGTCCCAGAGCAGGCATGGGGACACAGGGGCCCACAGCGGGCCTTGGTCCCTTGCCAGTGCCTGGAGACCCATCCCGGCCCCACTCACCCTGTCTGTTCTCTGTCCCCAGGCGCCGGCGGCAGGAGCGAGACCGAGTGGAGCAGGAATAGTATGTGGGGCGGCAGCCCCCTCGCCCCCACTAAACCAGCTTTCCTTTTTCTTCTCTCTCATGCTTCTCTTCCTACCACGTTGCCGGTGTCTTTTTTCCGTTTTCTCCTCTGCAGGCTCATGTTGGGATTAACGCAGGTGGTGTGCTTCGCAGAGCAGGGGGCTCCCCAGCTTGTCTCTGCCGTACTCCCCTATCTCTCCCTCCGGCTCCTGGCCTGGGAGAAGCGGCTCCTTGTGCGCCCGGCGCGCGCAGGCGTCCGCCACCCTGGTTGGCTGGGGTGGAGGAGCCGTCTTCCTTGGGAACCCACAGGACAGTTACCCTGTTGGTTGCAGAGACAAGATTGGGCGTCTCCAGTGGCTTCTCACCCCCTAACAGCTAGTTCTTCCTATTCCAGGGTTCCCCACTCACCTGCTCTGGAGGCCTGGGAGGGGGGCGGCCAGAGAAGCTCTGAGCGCGGCCCTCTGTGTCCGTCACCGTCTCTGTCTATAGGCCTGGCATTGGAGTTGCGGCAGCTGCTGGGGCCGGGAAAGGGGAGGGTGGGGGACACCTCTCAGCCCCCCAGCCCCCAGCCCTTCTGGGGCTGTCTTGGTCCAGCCTGTCCTTCCCCATCACCATGCGCCCACACCATTGCCCTGTGCCCAGCGTGGGCTCTGCTCCCCCGGCCCCCACTGGTCAGCTTCGGAACTGCAGGGCCCCCGCTGTTTTCCTTCAACAGTCGCGGGGTGCTGATGAAGACTCACCCTCCCATCCTTTCCCCATCCCTGCATCAGGGCCCCCGGGGCCCCTGAGGGGAAGGTGCGGGTTCAAGGGAGGCAGGGAGAGGGCAGTCACTCTTGCGCGCTTCTGCCTCTGCGCTTTCTGTGCCTTGTCTGGAGCTCTGGAGTGGGAGCCCACCCACTCCACCCGGCTCCCCAGGGACTCAGACTCACCCACTCTCTGATCTCTCGTCTCTCCACCCCCAGCGTGGCCTCAGCTATGCACGGGGACAGTCACGACCGGTATGAGCGTCTCACGTCTGTCTCCAGCTCCGTCGACTTTGACCAAAGGGACAATGTGAGTGTCCTCCCCCCAGCTTCTCAGCACCCCCTCTTCCGGGGCACGTGGGTTCAGCAGCCTTGGCTTTAGGTGATATGGAGTCAGGGGTCTACGCAGTGGGGCCTTCTGCCCAGCAAGGGTGATGCTCGTCCGAGAGTCACAAGGTAGCACCCAGACCCAGAACTCCGGGCTCTGTCTTCCATGACAGCCTCCAAACCAGCGCAGGTTAGAACATCTGCGGTTTCTAACTGTCATTCTCCCCAGTAGAGTTCTGTGCCCCTCTCCAGCGAACAATCCTAAGGACCTCTTTTTCCTTAGACATTTTCCTGGAAGTAATCATGAGCCTTCCAGGCCTGCTTAGCAAAACATGCAGAATCCACTGTGCTGCTCAGAGGTTGCAGGCTGGTGGCCCCTGGCAATCCGGGGCCAGCTGACCTGCTTGTAGATTGGAGCTGAGGGGCAGGGCTCCTGTAGACAAGGCATGTACTTGGGGAGGCATAGCAGACCCCAGACCCCTTTAGATCAGACCCAACACTCTGGCATTACCTGTCTGGCCACCTGCCATTCTGCCAGGCTCAGAACTCTCACCCTGGTCAGAACTCTAATCCTCAGGCTGTAAGGTGGCTCTGGTCAGTCCAGCTTAGGCTGGGGCCCCTGGGAGCAGGAGCTCCTGTGGTCCCTGTAGCAGAAGAAGCCTGTCAGCTTCCTGAGTTGGACTCATACTGGTAAGTGACAAAGCAGAGGTGTCACCCCTCCCAGCCAGAGCTGTCCAGATGGTCCCCAGACTTACTGTCCTGTATCTTGGCTGGAGGGCACCTCTCTCCCACATCCCATGTTATGCCTGGAAGTCTCCCAGTAGGAAGTTGGGTCAGGGTCTCTCTGCCCAGCTCTTCTCCACATAGCCCCACCCTGCCCTGAGCAGGGTCTCTGTCTGAAGACAAGCCTGGGGGCTTGAGAGCAGACCACAGCTCACAGTGACCCTGGGCTGGTCCTTCTGGGGTATTCTTGGGGCTTCCCAGGTGCTGCTAGGGGTAAAGAACCCACCTGCCAATGCAGGATTCGCAAAGGATTCAGGTTTGATCCCTGGATAGGGAAGATCCTCTGGAGAAGGAAATGGCAACCCGCTCCAGTATCCTTGCCTGGAAAATTCCATGGACAGAGGAGCCCAATGGGCTACAGTCCATGGGGTCACAGAGAGTCAGACACAACTGAGCACATAGAAGGTAGGTGGCAGGACCTTGGGCACCATGGCCCACTCCTCTGCTCTTGGCAGCCACGTTGCAGACTCCACACTGCAGGACTTTTTCTCTGGTTCCGCTGCCCTTGGGTGTTTGCGGGGACCTGCACTCTGAGCCCAGGAGTCTACAGGTGACCCCGTGTGGGCTTGGTCCTTCTTCCTCCCTGAGGGCTGGCACCCCCGTTGCCCCTCTCTGGGATGAGCTGGTTTCTCTGGGGGCTGTGGGAGCTGTGACAAGGTGAGCCACAGCCTGGAAGTGGTCATGAGGTTGGGGTCAGCTGGGAGGGAGGCTGGGCGGGGGGAAGGGAGTCTCAGGGGCGGCGGAGGGTGGTGGAATGGGGGCACCAGCTGACAGCCCTCTGTACCCCCAGGGTTTCTGTTCCTGGCTGACAGCCATCTTCAGGATAAAGTAAGTGAACGATCTTCAAGCTCTAAAGAAAAAGAAACAGCAGACCTGTCATCTCCCTACCAAGTCCAGAGGCCAGCATCTCTGAGGGCCTTAGCGCTCCTAGCCAAGCCAGCACCCACCTCCCTGCTCCGGGGGCCCAGGCCCCTGCTGTTCCTCTGAGCCGGCCTCACTTTACCCCCCAACAGTCTCCTGTGCCCCTCCCCCGCCTGGGGGGCCTGCTCTGCCCTCAGCTCTCCTCGCCCCTGCCACCCTGTGCAAGCAGGCGCGGGCGCTGCCACCTCAGAGCCATGTGCAGCCAGCGGGTAGGGGCAACAGGCAGGCTGGGGGCAGCCAGCCAGCTGCAGGCAGGAGCCAGTCTCCAGCAGGCAGAAGTCAGGAGACGGAGCCAGAGTGCGGCAGGCAGGCAGTGAGCCTTGAGAGAGGCAGGAAGCCGGGACAGGTCAGCACCACCACCGTCCTGGCCCGTGGGCGCCCAGGGCTCCCCACGCCTAAGGGCGAGCACCGCTGCTTCCCAGACCTCCCTCCGCCCTCCCGCCTCTGTCTCCTCCTGCCACCATCTTTGTCCGCCCTCCTCAGGTTGTCCTCTCACCTCCGTTTCTCCCCATCCCCTGCTGCTCATCCTCTCTGCAGTGTGCCTTGTTTTTCTTCTCTCTCTCTGTCTCTCTCCCCAATCCCTCTCCTCCTCCTCTCTTTTCTCTTTCCCTCCCCTTCTCCCTGAATCCTTCCTTCTTCTCCCTCCCCTTCCCTCTCACTTTTTTCTCCCTCCCCTCCCAGGACACAGGGGACCCAGAGCCCCACCTCCCCTCTTTCAACCCCATCCTGCTGCCGGATCAGCCAGGGCTAGGGTGGACGTGGGCTGGGGTGGGCCAGGGCAGATGAGCCATGGCCCCTCCGGCACACTGGTCCTTACCACATCCCCGGTGCCCACAGGGATGACGAGATCCGGGACAAATGTGGAGGCGACGCCGTGCACTACCTGTCCTTCCAGCGGCACATCATCGGGCTGCTGGTGGCCGTGGGTGTCCTCTCTGTAGGCATCGTGCTGCCCGTCAACTTCTCAGGGGACCTGCTGGGTCAGTAAGGGCCAGGACCACTGTGGTGGGAAGAGGAGGGGACAAAAGGGGACGTGCCCTGACCCCTCCGTCATCCTTTCCCTCGTCCCACCCCCCAGAGAACAATGCCTACAGCTTCGGGAGAACCACCATTGCCAACTTGAAATCAGGGTAAGAGTGGGAAGCTGGTCAAGCGAGGCCTGGGTCTGTGGGCAGAGTCTGGGCCGGGAATGGGGAGCGGAGGAAAAAGGGGGTGTTTGGGGGAGAGGTACTGAGGCTGCAGAGGTGACGGTGGGGCCTTGAGGGCTTGGGATGGAGCCAGAAGGAGAGGCTCCCAGGGAGGCTGGCTGGTGGTGGCTAGAGGGCAGTGTACCCAGCAGGGAGGGCGTGAAGAGATGACCTCTGGGGACAGTGTGGTTGGAATGGGACAGTCTTGGGGTCAGGATGTGGGGTGTGGGGCCTGCCTTGGGAGGGTGTCAGAGGACCCGAGTCTCTAAAAGGGCCCTGTACCAGGGTTGTTGTTTTTAATGCTTATTTATTTTTGACGGTGCTGGGTCTCCGTCGCTGTGTGTGGGCTTTCTCTAGTGGCGAGCAAGGGCTCCTCCGGTTGCGCTGCGGTGGCGTCTCCTTGCAGAGTGTGGGCTCTAGAATGTGGGCTCAGTAGGTGTGGTGCATGGGCTCAGTTGCCCTGCAGTGCCCGCGGCGTGTGAAATCTTCCCAGAGCGGGGATCAAACCGTGTCCACTGCACTGGCAGACGGATTCTTCCCCACTGGACCACCAGGGAAGTCCCCCAGGGTTTCATGAACACTGGCAGGTTTGGGGGTGTTTGCGAGTGTTCCCAGCCCTGGTGGCCCCACTCACCCCTCTGTCCCGCCAGGAACAACCTGCTATGGCTGCACACCTCCTTCGCCTTCCTGTACCTGCTGCTCACTGTCTACAGCATGCGCAGACACACCTCGAAAATGCGCTACAAGGAGGATGACCTGGTGAGTGCAGCGGAGCCAGGCCCGGCCCCAGCCCACCCTCGGGGACTCTCCTGCTGAGTCCTAAGGTGTGGTCAGCACCCAGGTGAGGCCAGCTGGTTTTGAATCCTGGCTCAGCAGCCCAGGAGCCCCCATCCTGCCAGTTAAGTCACCTCCCCCAGGCTCAGTCCCCTCCTCTGTAGGAGGTGAGAATGGTCCCTCTCGCAAGGTGGGTGGGGGATGAGGCAAGGCCGTGCCTGGAAGGCCTGGGGCAAGAAATGGCTGTGGGAGTGATTGTCCCTCTTCTCCTATATTTATTCCCCAAACCAGCACTGAACACCCACTCTATGCACCCACCCTGCTGGGGCCTCAGGGTCTGAGGATCTGCAAGTAGTACCTGCTCTGCACCCCCATAAGCCCTCAGGGGGCAAGAGGCCAGGGGGCTTTCACTCTGCTCACTGTCTGTTTCTATTAGAAACACCGCCCCTGGCTTATGCCGAGGTCTGCTTATCCCACCTGTCCCTCTCTGCTCCCCCGTTCCCCACCCCCTCTCTGAGGGTCAAGCCTCAGGAAGGCAAACTGGCCCCCTTCACTCCCCAGGTGAAGCGGACTCTCTTCATCAACGGAATCTCCAAATATGCAGAGTCAGAGAAGATCAAGAAGCATTTTGAGTGAGTAGCTCCTCCCCCTGTCCCCAACCCCAGGACCCGTGGACCCTTCTTTGCCTTCTTTCAGCTCCAAGAGCATCGTCGCAGGCCTCTCTCCTGGGGAGGGGGGCTCAGGGGCTGTGGTACAGGGTAGAGGGTTATGCTAAGAAAGAATTCTCTGACTCCAAGGTGTTGGGCTGGACTTCAGGTCCCTCAAAGAGCTGGAGAAATACTTGAAAAGTGAGTCCCTGGGCCTTTCCTCCTCCTGGCTTGAACCAGGTCATGGTTTGTTGACCCCGGGTCCACGGGCCCTTGAGGATGTGGCCTTCTCAGAATTGTGCATGGTGTTCTGGAGGCTGTGTGCACGCGGACTGGCAGGGAGAAGGTTCTCAGTTTTCAGTGCATCCTCAGGGAGCCCAGAAGAGCTGGGCTGCATGTTCTCTGAGGTGCTTTTTAGCCAGAAGTCTGTCTTAGTAAAGTGAAGGAAATTCACTTCCAGTGGCCAGAACAGTCTGTATACAGCATCTGTTCATCTGTCCACTCAGCGGTTGTTCTCAGGTGCTGCTGAGGTCCATGTGGTGGCCTGGGGACTACAGAAATGAGTGCAAGACCATCGAGTTCTCAGGGCTTCACAGTGCGGAGGCCAGCTTTAGAGGCCAGTCTCTGGGGACAGTATTAGGAGTTGGCCGGAGGTCCTGAGTAGGGCCATTGGTGGTCTGGATCACGGTGGTGAGGATCAGGATTTAGTGAGGTCCGTTGACCTGGATGAGCAGTCAGTTGTCCTGGATCAGGATGGGATTGGAGTCAGATCCCAGGCCCCTGTGTTACCGAATGACTGGTTTGTGACCAGGGTTTTCGAGTGAATCCTCTTTTTTATTCAACATGCATTTATTGGTCACCTTCTGTGTGCCAGGCATAAATCAATTAGAAACAAGTCCTGCCCTCCCACAGTTTACGGAACAACAGCTATAATTAGCTCATCAATCATTGGTCAGTATGAGAGAACAATTTGGGGTCCCATCTGGAGTTCAAGCTATACTCAGCATTAGGGAGCAGGCTGGGTCAAGATTAAGGACAGTGTGTGCTGAGAATTAAGTGACATCTCTAATGTTACCGTCCAAATGGAGTCAGCTGTCAACTTGTATAGACAAGTCCTTTAGTAACTTGTCTATACAAGTATCTTTTTTTTTTTATTTGACCCTTTCTTTTATTTATGTATTTATTTGGTTGCACGGGGTCTTAGTTGTGGTATATGGTATCTAGTTCCCTGACCAGGGATTGAACCCAGGCCCCATGCATTGGGAGCGCAGAGTCTTAGCCACTGGACCACCGGGGAAGTCCCAGAAACAGGTGTCTTTTGAGCAACTTGTGTCATACTAGAGCAGGAACCTGGGGGTATGGCAGGAAACCTGCCCTCGTCTGCTTATATTCTAATAGGGAGAACCAGATGGCAAAGAAATGACCTTGGCAGGTGGGGGTGGGTGCTTGGAAGAAAACCGGAGCAGGGAGAGGGGCAGAGGGCGGGGTCGTGGAGGGAGAGGGGCAGAGGGCGGGGTCGTGGAGGGAGAGGGGCAGGGGGCGGGGTCGTGGAGGGAGAGGGGCAGAGGGCGGGGTCATGGAGGGTGCTGCTTCTGATGGGGTGGGCACCGGGGGCTCTGACAGGGTGGCCTTAGAGCAGAGCCCTCTGTGCACTGAGGGAATGAACCCTGTGAGTCGAGCATCCATGGATCCAGCACTCGTTTGTTGTATACCTACTATGTGCTTCGTCCCGGGGGACAAAGAAGAGCCAGACTAGTCATGGCGGTGAGGAACTCACAGTCCAAGGTGGCTGTTTCAGGGGTCAGTCTGTGGTATTGCTTAGGAAACAGCCCGATTGGCAAAAACCATCCCAATATTGTAAAGTTAATTATGCTCCCATTAAAATAAATAAATTTATTTTTAAACATAAAATAAAACTAACCGTCAGGGGGACTCCCTGGTGGTCCAGAGGTTAAGAATCTGCCTTCCAGTTCAGGGGACGGAGGTTCAGTCCCTCACTGGGGAATTAAGATTGCACATGCTATGTGGCAACTAGGCCCATGCACCATAATTGGAGAGCCCTCCCACTACACTGCAACAAAGACTCGATGCAGCCAAATAAATTAATTAAATAAAAATAATGTAAAAATAAAAAAGGAAAATAATGTAAAAAAATTATTGATCAGCCTATAAGCAGGGGGTTTGGGGAGACTGCAGTCCTCACTGGAGTTTTTAGCATCATGGTGAGCAGTATTTCATTGACTCATCCATTCAGCACAGCACAGTGGGTGTTTATTGAGCACCTACTATGTGAAGGCTGTTGACCATGTGAGGGCTGTTGACCCAGCACCTGGGTATATGGTGCTGAGCAGGAGGCAGCCCTCATCCGTGTGGAGGCCCTGCTAGTTGTCAGTATCCGCCAGGGTCTGGGTTCCAGGCCTGGGGTCTATCTGGATTGGAAGACTAACCCAGAAGAATCAGGGGATAACCTGTGTGCAAAATCAGGGAACCTGCGTGGGAGGGATTAGGGGATTAGAGATTAGCTGGGTGAAAATGAGGACTTAGCCTGCCACAGGGCTAACAGCCCTTCTAAAGATGAACCTAAAATGGTTTGAGCCCCAGCAGTATCAGGGGGCTTCCCAGGTGGCGCAGTGGTAAAGAACCTGCCTGCCAGCGCAGCAGATGCAAGAGACCTGGGTTCGATCCCTGGGTGGGGAAGATCCCCTGGAGAAGGGAATGGCAGCTCACTCCAGTATTCTTGCCTGGGAAATCCCACGGACAGAGCAGCCTGACACGCTGTAGTCCATGGGGTCGCAATGTGTCGGACACAACTGAGCATGCACCCACAATTCTAATCCTATATCCAGTGTCAGGGGAAGAGTCCGGAGGCTCCTAGGAAGTGCCTTTCAAGGACACCATCCCAGATTTAAGTTCCCAAATTCTCATGGGTTTGTGAGGTCCATCTTGTTATTTTAGAATCATGTCTCCACATCTTTAACACTTGGTATTTCCTTCTTTAAATATTAAATAAACCAAAAAAAGGCAGGACCTCTATCTAGATTAGGGATTAGGCTCAGGGAGAGCAGTGTGTGATCAGGATGAAACCAGAAGTATTCCTCCACGCAGGCTGTAAGCCTCCCTCAAGCCCTACTGGGTACCAGCTTCTGAGAGTCTGGTCAGTCTCAAGTCAAGGTGGAGTCAACCTGGGCTCATGGTTAGAGGGTCAGTCTTGGGTCTGGGTTATCCGTCAGTGGGTCAGGATAAAGGAGCAGTCTCTGGTCAGTGTTAAGAGGTCAATCTCAGGTTTCAGGATCAACCTCTGGTGCCGGGGTCCAGCCCCGGTGGATCCAGGGAATTCGAAGGGTGGACGGCGTTGGCGTGGAAAGACTTGTTTATTGATTGATATAAAATTAGATTAAGAAACTATAGTGTAGTAGGAAGATTAAGTGGAGGAAGAGGGCTGAATAGCTTGGTTTATGCGGAAGACCAATAAACTTCCAGACAAGGAATTTGCACCATCTACGTTGGGCCACCGGCGCCCGCTTGAATATCTAAGGGTGCCTCACCTTAAGCTCCCTTTCGCGCGGGTCTTAACAGCCAGGGCAAGTAAGTAGGCCTGGCGAGCCTCCGCGCCCCAGGTGGAGATTCAGCCTGAAATTAAAGTAAAGAGCAGAGAGAGGGAAAGGGAGAGAAGAAGAGAGAGAGAAAGACACGGAGTGGGGCGGGGGGGGGGGGGGGGCCGCGGGGGGCAGGGGGGGCAGATTCCCAAGAAACCAGGCCGAGGGACTAGTTCGAGAAACTGGTCCAAGAAGCTGGTCCCATCCTTTATTGTTCAGAAGGCCTTTTCTACTTTTGATAAAACATGGAGATCAATGGGTAACACAAAATTATGTAGCGTTCGCAACCCAGATTCTTTCCGTATATCATTTTGTATACAAAAGGTCTCAGGTGATTTACATTATCTTCTGGCCAAGAGGCTTGTTAACACTTTTTGGCTCTCTTCCTTAATGAATGTTAATTTTGTTTCCCCTGAAGTGTTTTTCTTTAATCTACATCTCCTTAAAGCACTAAAGTTACATCTCTATAGAACAAAGGTGCAGTGGGTTATAACAAAGAAGGTACTTAACTCAAAGATCTAATGTTGCTAATACAAGGTCTACTACTTGTTTTTCTATATACCAACTATATCTAAAAATAAAGGATATGAAAATTCAACAGCAAGCATTGACTCAACAAATGAAACTTTTCATCAGTCCTATTCTAAAGATTTTGACTCCTCGGAAGCTCCTATATTCCTAGGATGTTTTAAGCTTCCTGTGCCTCCTGCGGTCAGGAGGCCTCAAACAATCACATGCGCAGCTGTACGAGTCCTGCAGGCAGGCTAGAAAGCCATCAGAGGGGTTTTTGGATTGAAACACTCTTTCAAATGCAGAAGACTAAAGCCCTGAATTGACTTTTTCCAGAAAATGTCAGAAGAGTGGAAAAGCAGAGCACAAAAGCCGGCAGATTTTTGTTGGGGTACATGCTTAGGAATTTCCAGAGGGGCCCCTGAAGTCTGAGCACGCCTTGCGTATGTCAGCTTCCTTCCTCATGACCTTGTCATGGGCAGGATTCCTCACACTGGCTCCTGGCACTCTGGTCATTTTTGCACCAGAGACCATTCTGCCGCCCAGGGCTGTGAGCTGGTTAGGATCAGCTGATGGTCAAGGCTAAGTGTTGAACTGTCGCCAGGCCTCCTGGGAACAGGGTTAAGAGAACAACCAAGACTAAAGGCAGTTTCTCTCCACGTAAAGTCCCCAGCCCCAGACAGGCATCAGACCACAGCTGTGGTGTCCCCAGCGCCCTATGAGTATGCGCTCTCATCTGGGTCCGTGCACACTCCCCCCACGCAGATGAACAGGAGGAGCAATTTCATTAAGTTTTATTCTTGGGAACTGTCGTCTTTGCAGACTCAGAAAGAGGGGGCTTGAACTGGGGGCTGTGTGTCTTGAAGGGGATGGGGTCATGGAGGAAAGCTGGGGACATGCTGGGGGCAAGGTCCCTGCTAAGCGTGATGGTGGACTGTGTTTCAGGGAGGCCTACCCCAACTGCACGGTTCTGGAAGCCCGCCCGTGTTACAACGTAGCTCGTCTGATGTTCCTCGATGCAGAGAGGTAGTGGGGCTAGGGGTGGGAGGGCAACATCAGAGGTCCCCCTGCCCACTGCAGGGGGCATCTTGGCTGCCACTCAGGAGTCTGGCTCCCCTTCCAGTTGTTTCCCAGGGTGTCTGATTTTAATTTACCCCTGGAGCACTTGTCAGTTCAGCTCTGGAAAGAGCAAGTCCTGGAGGTTGGAGGAAGGGGTTCCATTGTCCCCCCCACCCCCACCCCATTTGAGGACGTACCCTTCCTCTGCTACAGTGTGAGAAATTTAGGCTATGGGAAGAACTTCTGGCCCTCAGGGGATGGTGGGGAGACCCTGGACTGGGGATATGTCTGAACCATGCACCCTAAGCAAACCCAAGAGCACAGTGGCTCTTGTGCTTGGGGAGTGGACTCCATGACCTCCGAGCTGGGCCACCTACCCATCCTCCAGCAGACCCAGCTGGGCGGTGGGTGACCGGGCACCTGGGTCCCACAGAAAGAAGGCCGAGCGGGGAAAACTCTACTTCACAAACCTCCAGAGCAAGGACAACGTCCCCACCATGATCAACCCCAAGCCCTGTGGCCATCTGTGCTGCTGTGTGGTGCGCGGCTGCGAGCAGGTACGGGGCATCCTGGGCTCGGCTCAGGCCTCAGGGCCCCCCGGCCAGGGTGGGTGGGAGGCCCTGGGGAGGCAGGTCACAGCAGAGATGGATGCATCTCCCAGTTAGGCCTGTCCTACAACCTTAGGAACACCCAAACACACAAGCAGACCTTGCACATAAATACCCCAAGGTTGAGAGGTCCCAGAGGCAGCAGAGCTGGGGTGAGGACCGCGGGCAGGGGCAGCCCCTCCCATCTGTTCCTACATCCTGGACGCCCTAGTCCCACTGTTGGGCCTGTTCCCTGTACCTACAGCAACCATGGTTTCAAAACCCAAATCAGGAGAGGTCAGCTAAGAGGCCAACTTGCTGAATTTACTAGCTCTGGCTTTCAGCAAGTTTCTGGATCGCTCCGTGCCTCAGTTTCCTCATCTGTAATACAGGGCTGCTTGTACCCACCTCTCGGGGTGCTTGTGAGGAGAAGCGAATGAACGGAGAGCTTAAGGCCGTGCCCAGGCTGCAGTCGGCTCCGGGCAGGGCCTCTGGGTGAAGGGAGGGGACCGGCAGCTTGACCGAGGCCCCACCTCGCCCGTCCATCCTGGCAGGTGGAGGCCATCGAGTACTACACAAAGCTGGAGCAGAAGCTGAAGGAGGATTACAAGCGGGAGAAGGAGAAGGTGAACGAGAAGCCGCTCGGCATGGCCTTCGTCACCTTCCACAACGAGACCATCACGGCCATGTGAGACCCTCCTGCCCGCCCCAGCCCCGAGGGGCCGGCTGGGGCTCTGGGTCCTCGGTAACTGTGCCCCCCTCCCCCAGCATCCTGAAGGACTTCAACGTGTGTAAGTGCCAGGGCTGCACGTGCCGCGGGGAGCCCCGCTCCTCGTCCTGCAGCGAGTCCCTGCACATCTCCAACTGGACCGTGTCCTACGCCCCCGACCCCCAGAACATCTACTGGTGAGCAGAGGGGGATGGTGCCGGGGTGGTTCCGTGGGGCCAGTAGGGCCCACAGTGGGGCACGGGAGGAGACGGAGGTCCTAGGTGTCTCTGGGGTTGGGTCAGGCGTCCGGCCCCAAAGTGACGCCTCCACCCTCCCAGGGAGCACCTCTCCATCCGTGGCTTCATCTGGTGGCTCCGCTGCCTGGTCATCAATGTCGTCCTCTTCATCCTGCTCTTCTTCCTCACCACCCCGGCCATCATCATCACCACCATGGACAAGTTCAACGTCACCAAGCCTGTGGAGTACCTCAACGTAAGGCCCACACCCCAACCCTCCACACTGTGTGCCAAGACACAGACCCCAGGCCCCCAATCCCCCTGGCCAAGGGCATGTGAGGGGCATGGAGCCAGTCTTCCTCCTGCCCAGTCTAGCTCTTGTCCTGCTTTTCCAGCCCAGCCCCGCTAAGAAGGTCCCACATGACCATGGGTTGCAGACCCCTCTGTGCTCTTCCCTCGGGCTCCGTGCCACCTTTCGCCAGGAGAGGCCTCCCTCGGTTCACACTCACCTAGAGGGGCTCTCCGGGAAGAGAGAGCCTGGGTCCATCCCTAACTAATCATGTGACCTCAAACCAAGTCCTTCTCCACTCAATCTCTCCAACCAAAGCGTCAAGGGCCAGACCAGATCCTTGGCCTCCAAACTTGGATTCTGATGCTTTTTATCCAAAAAAATTGTACATGAAACTCAGTGTGGAAAAGCGAGGTCGCTCAGATGGCAGTGGTGGCAGTAGGGGGGAAGCTTCTGCTACTCCATCCTCACTCCCCCTACAAGCCTCCTGGGAACCTCAAAGTTCATGAGACGGCACTTTGACAATCACTGGGTGATAACAGCGTGATAGATAAGACCCAGGCTGCCTGCGTTCAAATCCACCCCCGCTCGTACTTCTTACTGTCTCATTTATTGAATTTCATTTTGCCTCAGTTTACTCATTTTAAAATGGGGTAATATCATTATTGTAAGAATTAATACATGAAAAGTACATGATCAAAAAAAGACCATCATCAGTGCTTGGCACATAGTGGGTGTTCAGAAATGCTAACTGCTAATACAGTTCACGCAGGGATTGTACAGATGGCCCTGGCCCCCAGAGGTTCTGGGCTTATCTATTCGTTTGGCTGCATCGGGTCTTAGTTGTGGCACGCTGGAGCTTCATTGCGTCACACGGGGTCTGCTGTTGCGCTGCGCAGATTCTCTGGTTGTG
This sequence comes from Capra hircus, assembly GCF_001704415.2. Classification (NCBI taxonomy): domain Eukaryota; kingdom Metazoa; phylum Chordata; class Mammalia; order Artiodactyla; family Bovidae; genus Capra; species Capra hircus. Next base: position 31,173,097 of record NC_030830.1, on the reverse strand, counting down.
GTGCACAAGACTCGGTAGTTGCAGGACGTGGACTCTCTGGTTGTGGCACTTGCTCTCCAGAGCATGCAGGCTTTCAGTTCCTCTGAGGCATGTGGGATCTTAGTTCGCCAGTCAGGGACTGAACTTGCTACTGCACTGCAAGGCATGGTAGGACTTCCACCAGGGAAGTCGCAGTGTTCTGGACATCCAATGAGGCCCTGGGAGCTGGGGGCAGGGGGAGGGGGGCCCGGGGCTCAGTGGAGGAGGGGGGTAGGTAAGCCACGCCAGCTGGGCCTACTAGACCGCCCCTACCTGACACATCCTCCCCGCTGCCCTCTGCAGAACCCCATCATCACCCAGTTCTTCCCCACCCTGCTGCTGTGGTGCTTCTCGGCCCTGCTCCCCACCATCGTCTACTACTCTGCCTTTTTTGAAGCCCACTGGACACGGTGAGACAACACCCCTCTACACCCACATAGTGACACTCCTGGGTGCACGCCCCCCACCTTCAGACCCCCCACGCCCCGGGCAGTCCCAGAGCTGGCAGGGGAGGGATGCTGACTGGGATCCTCACCTTGGGAAGGCCCCCTCCTTCCCAGGGGACCCTCCTGGGACTGCAGGAGCTTGGGGGAGCAGGCACGGGGCTGGCTCGCCTGACCTCTGCCCACACCCCAGCTCCGGTGAGAACAGGACCACCATGCACAAGTGCTACACCTTCCTCATCTTCATGGTGCTGCTCCTGCCCTCGCTGGGACTGAGCAGGTGGGTTTTGGAGGAAGGGGTGGGAGCTGGGGTGGGGGACGGCGAGAGGGGGAGCAGCCAGGGGCCCCAGGTCTGGGGCACGTCCTCAGAGCTCGTGGATGGGACGCTCCCTCCTCTGGTGTTCTGGCTACTCCAGCCCCCAACACCTCCATCTCCTCTCCTCCCCTCCCCAGCCTGGACCTCTTCTTCCGCTGGCTCTTTGACAAGAAATTCTTGGCTGAGGCAGCCATCCGGTTTGAGTGAGTGACCAGGGTCCCCAGGGAGGAGACCAGATTGGGGGGTGGGTATTTCCCCCATCGGAGGGTGCAGCAAAGCTCCCACCCCTGCAGTGGGGAGGAAGAGGGGCTTATATCATGGTCAGGCATCCCAAAGGTCGCCCCCAGAGGCTGTCTTGGGTGCACACATGGGATGTCGGAGGGTCTGTGTTGGGAACCACTCTAGATTCTGAGGTCACCCTTAGGGTATATTTGGGGCTTTGGGGCTTACACTCAGGGGGGTTTCTATGGTGGGCTCTGGGGCTTGTATCCTGGGACTAACCGTGGAAGCTGGAGCTTCACGCAGGGGGTTTGGAAAGGTCTATAACGGGATCTTGGTTGTGCTGTGGGAGTGACGTGAGGGTTCCTAGGGGACTCCACGAAGGTCTCAGGTGCCAACCCTTTGAGCCTCTCTGGAAGGCTCTTGGGCTCACACCTCACTCAGAATGACCACGGAGGACTCTGGGGCTCACACCTTGGGGTGTTTCTGGCACAAGCTCTGGGAACACCACTGAAGTCTCAGGCTGTGTGACTGCAGTTCTCTATGGGGTCCCTTCCCTGGAAATCCCTGCGAGGGGGTCTTGGGGGACATGTGCCATGGTTCTTTATGGGGGAGCAGGTTCTAGGGGTCTTGCTCTAGGCCATCTGTAGTCACCTTGGGCTCACATTTGGGGTGTCATGGGTACTGACAAAGGTCCCTGGGCTCCCCCCTTCTGAAGACTTCTGGGGGAGGGTCTCTGGAGCTGAGTTCTGGGGGTGTCGGAGGCTCACACTCTGGGGGTTACTCTGGGTTGAATTAAGATCTAAGGCAGGGAGCCTTCGGGGTGTTCCTGGGGCTCACAGGGAGGGAGGGGAATGGCTGTGGAGATCTCCAGAATCATACCCTGAACGCTGGTCTCTCCAGGGGTCTCTAGCACTCTCTCCAGGGGTCTCTATGTGGCACAAGTTCTAGGGGTGCCTCTGGGCTCACACACACTGAGGTTATCTTCCACTTACTTTGGAGGCATCTGGGGGTTCACATTCAGGGGGCTCAGAGACATGGGTGCTTTGAGGGCTCAGCTGGAGGGTCCACGTGGAAAAAGGCACCTTAGGGGTGCTGGCACGCTGGCAGTGGGTAGGGGGGCCTCTGGGTCCCCCAAGAGTGCAGACCTGGAGCACCTGGTGCCCGCAGATGCGTGTTCCTGCCGGACAACGGCGCCTTCTTCGTGAACTACGTCATTGCCTCCGCCTTTATCGGCAACGCCATGGACCTGCTGCGCATCCCGGGCCTGCTCATGTACATGATCCGGCTCTGCCTGGCGCGCTCGGCCGCCGAGAGGCGCAACGTGAAGCGGGTAGGGCCGCCCGGGGCTGCCGCGGCGCGCACAGCACCCCCTGGTGGCCCAACCGGAAACTGCAGCAGCCGTGCTAGAGTGTCGGGGCCCCAGGGGAAGGGGACCTGGGGAGCCGAGTTCCGTGGCCCTCAGTCTCCCCCTTCCCGTCTGGGGCCTCAGTTTTCCCTTGCGTACAGTGACAAAGCGTAGCTAACCCGGAAGGCCCCTCCAGTTCTGCCAGTCTAGTGTTCTGTGATGGGAACTGGGGGAGGTCTGGATCTAGACCCAGGGTACCTCTGCCCTAATCCCACACAGAGGGCTCTGGGCATCCAATTCCCAAGCCCACCAACCGGCCAGCCCCTCATCCCTCGAAGGCCCCATCACTGTACCCACCCTGACCTCCGTCTCAGCCACAGCCCCTCTCTCTCCATCAGCTTCGCCCTGCCCTGCCCTGCCCTGGACACTGGGTTCCCTTCCCACCCCCAGCTTCTTTTCTGGCCCCAGAGTTCCTGTCCCTTTCCCTCCTGCCACCTGCCTGAGCCCCTCCAGTCTTCCCCTCCTCTCCCCTCCCTGAGCCACCCTCCTGCCCATCTCCCCCCCAGCATCAGGCCTACGAGTTCCAGTTTGGCGCAGCCTACGCTTGGATGATGTGCGTCTTCACGGTGGTCATGACCTACAGTATCACCTGCCCCATCATCGTGCCCTTCGGTAGGCACCGCCGCGCCGGGACCTGGGCCCTGCTCGGGGGGACCCAGGACCTCTCCCGCTCCACTCTAGCAAGGCAGGCCACCCGAGTGGACAGGGCCCTGGCTGGGAGACCGGCCCCTCGGGCCTCCCACCTGGTCCCTGGCTCAGTCTGGGGCTCAGCCTGTGGGGGAGGAGGGTAAAGCCATCTCAGCTCAGGCTGGCTTCGGCCAGTGTGCTGGACCCCTGGGCGACATCTCCCCAACACGACCATATTCCCTCATACCAGTGCCTTCATGCAAGTGGGTATACATGGACAGAGAGCACATGCCCACTGAGGAGTCTACACGCACACACAGTCGTACACAGGATCCACAGGCACACTTGTACACAGCCCTGTACACTCGGGAAAGACCTTTGGGTTTCAGGGAGGGTTTGGGTCCTTACCACTCATGGAAATACCCTGCTGTAGCTGCACCTTGTAACCTCGGCAAGTCCCTCTTCTTTCTGAAAAAATTAAGCAAAGTTTCTCGTCACCCCCATCATTCCCCTCATCTATCCTTTCCCCCCACTAACACCCTAATCCATTCACCACCCTCCCTGGTTATTGAAGGCTCCAGACTCCCAAACTAACCACCTTGTCCCCATTTGAAATGTCCCATTCCCTCAACCTCCAGGAAGAGAGACCTGACCGCCTAACTTACACTCCTCTGTTTAGGGTCAGGGATAGGAAAAAGACAACATGCAGGAAGGTGCTTGCTGACCCAAACCAGTAGCTTCCTACCAGTGAATTCCTGGTGAGGGGCTTCAGAGTGAGGGGGTTGAAGCAGGGGAAGCTGGGGTTCCGTGCTCCTGCAAGGGGCTTGGGGCTCTATTCTCTGCTGGGCCTGGGGCAGAAGAAGAAGGGGACCAGCCCTCCAGTGACCTTGAAAGGCCCGGGACAAGCCGTGACAGCCACACACAGGCCCGGCAGCGCTGGTTCCGAGGTCAGGGCCGGTGTGGCTTCCCCCAGGGCTCATGTACATGCTGCTGAAGCACCTGGTAGACAGGTACAATCTCTACTACGCCTACCTGCCGGCCAAGCTGGACAAGAAGATCCACTCGGGCGCTGTCAACCAGGTGGTGGCCGCGCCCATCCTCTGCCTGTTCTGGCTGCTGTTCTTCTCCACCATGCGCACGGGTGAGGGCCACCCCCCACCTTGGAGGCCAGGGAGGGGCGGGGGCAGAAGACCCTCCCGCCAGGGTGCAGGCAGAGCAGCCCCCCGGGGGTGGGGTGGGGGTGTCGCAGGCTAGGGTTCTGGGAGAAGCCACAGCATATGGGAGCAGAAGTCCCTGGGAGGGGGCCTGGAGGAGAGGTCGCAGCCCTTTCTCTGTCCTCCCACCCCAACCCAGGGTTTCTAGCCCCGACGTCCATGTTCACATTCGTTGTCCTGGTGATCACCATTGTCGTCTGTCTCTGCCACGTCTGCTTCGGACACTTCAAATACCTCAGTGCCCACAACTACAAGGTAGGGACGAGGGAGCAGGGAGGTGGCCCAGGGCGGAGTCCACCCGCTGGGGCAAGGGCCTCGCCCCTCACCCGCTGACTCTTCCGGGCCCCTCAAGATTGAGCACACGGAGACAGATTCCGTGGACCCCAGAAGCAATGGACGGCCCCCCAATGCTGCCGCTGTCCCCAAATCTGCGGTGAGTGCCCCGCCCCCGCCATGGCCAAGCGCGGGGTGGGGGAAGCATGGCTTCCTCAGGAAGCTGGGTGTCCTGTCAGCCATCCAGGAAAGGGGGAGCCTGTCCCAGAGCCCGGGGATGGGGTGGGGATCTGGTTCCACCAGCTGGGGGCTCTGCTCCATGTCCCCTTGGAAGGAGAGCTGCTGCCCCTCCCCACAGGCCGGGAGACCCCCGCCCTGTTCCCCCCAGGGCCACACACCCCCCCCCCCCCCCCCCCCGCTGTCCACGCTCACACCGCCCCCTCCTCCTCCTTCAGAAATACATCGCTCAGGTGCTGCAGGACTCAGAAGTTGACGGGGACGGGGCTCCCGGGAGCTCGGGGGACGAGCCCCCGTCGTCCTCCTCCCAGGACGAGGAGCTGCTCATGCAGCCTGACGGCCTCACGGACACAGACTTCCAGTCTTGTGAGGACAGCCTCATAGAGAACGAGATCCGCCAGTAAGGGAAGGGAGGGCCCTGGCGGCCACGCCCTGCCCCCGCCCGCCCGGCCCCCCCACGGACACTAAAAACAAAACGCTAATAATTTATTAGATCTAAAGCCCCTTCCTTCCCCATCCCCTGCTTTCATTAAGGTATTTAAACCTGGGGACTTCACCGCTCTCCCCCACCACGGAGGGAGGGTGGGCGGGAACTCCCCCCCAACCTCAGTGAGGAGAGCCCCGAGCCGGCCCCGGGGCAAAGAGGGGTGTGGACAGGGTTCCCCCAGATCAGTACCCCCTGGGCTAGTAGTATGATCAGGAAAGGGTTAATGAGAGCCAAGAGGGGTACCTGGTGCCATGGCTGGAGACCTGGTGGGGGCAGACGGACCAGGGGCTGCCCCCTCCAGTTCTTACCTCCCCTCCCCCCAAGTCCCGCTGGGATCTAGCACCCCAGGGAAGTGGAACCTCCAGCCCCTAGGGGGTTGCATGAGAGGGGAGAGGGTGCTGAGCGGGAGGAAAGAGTCCAACCCTGAGCCAGGGGGACTGACCTGGGGGTGGGGGGTGGGCATGGCTGACACTGGAAAATGGGATTTTGCACTGGTTTTTTTTGTTGTTGTTGTTTTTTTTCCTTTAAAATAAAAATGAAAAGCTCCGAGGCTCTGATTTGTGTTGCTGCCCTGTACTGGTGGCTGGGGTCCAACTATCTTCTCTTAGTCTGGAGGACCTGCAAGATCAGCATCTCCACATGACCTGGGCAAGAGACTCCCTGTGTGTAGTCTCGGCATCTCCATCAGGGAGAGGAGAGGGTTCACCATGCCAAACTCCCCAGCACCCTCCCCTTGCACCCATGTCCCCCCCCCCGCCCCGCCCCTGCCATCTGCCCTGAGGAAACTGTGGGACCTTTCAGACTGGGGAACAGGGACCCGGGCCCACACTCTAAATCACCAAGATGGACACAAATAGGACAGAAATTCAGGGTAGAAAGGCCAGGGAGAGCCACAGATTCCACGCTGGTCCAGGAAGTCTTCCTGGAGGAGGAAGATTCCAGGACAGCTGCTTCCAAAAACAGATTCTTAGCAGGCTGCTCTAGAGGAGGAAAAATTAGAAAATAAGGCCACAGGAAGGGACCAAGTATTGTCATTCTTACTTGTCATTGTTGATGCCATTTACCAAATGGTGGTTATGTGCCTGAAATTACACTAAGTGACTTCTATCCTTCTTAAAGCATTCATTCAGAGCTTGCTGTGAGGTCAGGCGTGGGTTTGCTGTGAGAATTGTATGAGATAATATATGTCAGGTGCCCACTTGGCCCAGCGCCTGGCACAAGGTAAACACCCCATAAATGTCAACTGTAATTAATACTATGCTCATTAATAGGACCTACAGAGCAGGTGTGGTTTTCCTTGTTTTATGGGAAAGGATGCAGGCTCAGAGAGGGTGTGGGGTTTGCCCAAGGATACCAGCCTGGGAGGGATCTTGGAAATGTTCTCCTGAGCATCTCAGTGAACTGGCCCCCAGCCCATCTGTCCCTTCCCCAGTAGTGCCCCCAGACAGACCCTCCAGTTCAAAACTGTTCCATCCTCTAAGATCCAACTCAAAATTCATCTTCTCTAGCAAATTTCCCATGAGCATTCTGCTCCACATCCCCTCCAGAGGCCCGCAATGGGCACTGTGTACAACAAGAGCCAGAGGACCTGGACTCCAGTCCTGGTTCCATCACTCACTCGCTGTGTGTCCCAGGGGACCTGCCCCTCCTCTCTGAATCTGTTTCCTCATCAGTAAACTCAGGGAGCATGACCAGGTGACTCCTAAGGCCCTGAAGCATCCTCCTACACACCTGCCACCCACTGCCCACCAAGAGGACCCAGAAAGCAAGAAAGCAAGTCAAACAACTCCCAGAGTGGAGAGGAGACCTCAGAGGAGGCAGAGAAGGAGGAAGAAATGAGTACCCCAAGGGCCTGCAGACTGTCACCAAGAAATGGCCAACAGCGAGGACAGCAGACAGTGGAAAGCCTGATAAAGACTGTCTGTGTGTCCTGTATGTCAGACCTGCAAATGTGGGAAATGTGTACCCCAGGGCTAACCCAGAGTCCTGAGGGGCTGGAGCTGCTGCTGGGCCAAGGGTTTGGGGAAACCAACCAGTCAGCTGCTGGATGAGCAGAAATTGTCTTGAGTTTCCAGCAGGGGCGCAGTTTCCAGTGGTCCCCTGAGGCTGCAAAGGGCGTCTCACCCTTGATCCTTCCATCAAACCATCCTGAGGACCTACTATGCACCAGTGACACAGTGAGGGGCAAGGCTGCCTCCTGGGCATCCACAACCCAGAGGACAAGACAGACAGAGATGGAAGTGCTCACTAGGTCTAGCACTGTTCTAGCACTTTCTATGAGTGACCTCAGAGATAACTGAGTTCCGTGCCAGGCCACCACAATAAAGCAAATATCACAGTAAATCGAGTCACAAATTTGCGCTCCGAGTGCACAGGCTGTATATTGTCACCCTGCTTATTTAACGTCTATGCAGAGTACGTCATGAGAAATTCCAGGCTGGATGAAGCCCAAGCTGGAATCAAGATTGCTGTGAGAAATATCAGTAACCTCAGATACTCAGATGACACCACCCTTGTGCCAGAAAGCGAAGAGGAACTGAAGAGCCTCTTGATGAAAGTGAAAGAGGAGAGTGAAAAAGCTGGCTTAAAACTCAACATTCGAAAAACTAAGATCATGGCATCCAGTCCCATCACTTCATGGCAAATAGATGGGGAAACAACAGAAACAGCGACAGACTTTCTTTTCTTGGGCTCCAAAATCACTGCAGCCATGAAATTAAAAGACACTTGCTCCTTGGAAGAAAAGCTATGACCAATCTAGACAGCATATTAAAAAGCAGAGACATTACTTTGCCAACAAAGGTCCATCTAGTCAAAGCTATGATTTTTCCTTTCGTCATGTATAGATGTGAGAGTTGGACCCTAAAGAAAGCTGAGCTCCGAAGAATTGATGCTTTTGAACTGTGGTGTTGGAGAAGACTCTTCAGAGTCCCTTGGACTGCAAGGAGATCAGTCAATCCTAAAGGAAATAAGGCTTGAATATTTATTGGAAGGACTGATGCTGAAGCTGAAACTCCAATATTTTGGCCACCTGATGCGAAGAACTGACTCATTGGAAAAGACCCTGATGCTGGGAAAGATTGAAGGTAGGAGGAGAAGGGGAGGACAGAGGATGAGATGGTTGGATGGCATCACCGACTCAGTGGACATGAGTTTGAGTAAGCTACGGGAGTTGATGTTGGACAGGGAAGCCTGGCGTGCTGCAGTCCATGGGGTCTGTGTTGCAGTCCATGGGGTCGCAAAGAGTCAGCCATGACTGAGCGACTGAACTGAGTGCACAGAAAACTTACGTTTACACTGTAGTTTATTGAGTGTGCAATAGCACTATTTCTAAAAAAATAAAAATAAATCTACATACCTTAATTTTAAAATACTTTTTTGCTGAAAAATGTTAGGCATCATGTGAGCCTTCAACAAGTCGTAATGTTTTTGCTAGTGGAAAGTTTGAAATACCAAAATATGACAGAGTCACAAAAGGAGTAAATGCTGTTGGAAGAATGGCCCCAGTAGACTTGCTTGACCAGAGCAAGGTTGCCACAAACCTTCAATTTGTAAAAAACGCAGTATCTTCAAAGTTCAGTGAAATGAGATGGACCTGTCATGGAGTCCTCAGAGGAGCCCTATTCCAATTGATAGATGAGAAGTGTGAGGCCCACGGCCAGGATGTCCCTTGCCCCAGCTAACACAACCTGGACACAGTGGAGCTAAGGCAGGATGAAAAAAACCTTAGGATGCTATGGGAGCTTAAAGACAGGATATCTTGCCTCATTCAAACTTTTTACAGTTCAGCTGAGAAAACTGACATGGAAAGGAGAGTAATTAGTCAAGGACCCCAAAATAAACCAAAATGACTGGTGTGGTACCAGACCCTTTCCCCAGGGGTCATGGAATTAAGCCAGAAACACCCCCTCGCCTGCTCTGAGGCATGCCAGTGGCCTAACCATGCCAAGAAGAATGGTATGGATTGAATGTCATCCCCCAAAAAGATATATTGAAGTCCTAATCCCCAGTACCTCAGTCTGTGGCTTTATGTGGAAATAGGGTCATTGCAGAAACAATTAGATAAGATGGGGTTGTGCTGGAAAAGGATGGGTCCCTAATTCAGTACAACTGGTATCTTTATAAGAACAAGAGAGAGGCAGAGTGAAGACCATGTGAAGTCAGAGATGCACAGGGTGAGTGCCACATCAGTGGCTTCAGGAATCAAGGAGGCTTTCAAGATAAAAGAGATCCCGTTGGGGTGTCAGGGACAGCCCCTACCTGTCAGTCTTGGACGGAAAAAGAGGGAGGGACTCAGACTTATCCTGAGATGATGGCATGAGGATAGCCAGCCTGGTGGTGGCCCCCAGGGTGGGAGTCCTGGGTCTCCTGTCCCCACAGGGAGATGGCCCTTGGACTGGTGGGTGGGGACCAGGCAGATAGAAAGGGGCCATTTGTACCAGCACCAGCCTGTGGGGGACAAGCGGGAAGGAGGCAGCTGTTAAAAACGTGCCACTGACTTAGGAATCCCAGGGGATTCTGGGAGAGTTCTGGGGGGGGGAGGGGTCCTCTGCAAACCCCCCATCCCCAGAACCTTCAACTGTCAAGCACCATGCAAGCTACCAGTATGCTGTACTCTCCAGGTAGGCACTGATGGGGTTTGTCCCACTCATGTACCTGGCAGACGAGGACCTCCCCCACCCCAGGAAGGGGCTGTGTGTCCTTGGGGGTGACTACTCCGTCAGACTGGATGCTCCCGAGGCTCAGGAGTTGGGCCTCTTCCTCAGCCAGTCTGGGAAAGAACAGGCCATGGATGGTCAGACCCTCAGGAGACCAACTTCCTTGTCTCCGCTGAGTTGGGGAAAGGAGAGGGACCAGCCACTCTGCTGTCACAGCCTCCTGGGGAACGGTCTCCAGGCTTCTTGGGAAGTGTAGGCCAAGGGGAGACCCAAGCCCAGTCTAGACAACATCTTCATTTACTTAATTTACTCTCTGCTCTGAGAATTAAGGTGGTGTCCCTCAATCTTCAGTCTTTGCCAGCATCAGGGTCCCTTCCCGAAATTGAAGGCAAAGGGAGAGGGGGCGGCAAAGGATAAGATGGTTAGGCAGCATCGCTGACTCAATGGACATGAGTCTGAGCAAACTTGGGGAGACAGTGGAGGTCAGAGGAGCCTGGACATGACCTAGCCCCTAAATCTACAGGTCCCCGGTCTGACGGGAGAGACAAGACGTGCACCCGGGACAAAAATCATCCTATCTATTCACTCCTTGCTTTCACATATTGCTCTGGCCATCTGCCTCGCCTTCCCCCAGCCAGCCCTGCCTGTCTGTCTGTCTATCTGAGCTTGCCCATGCCTGGGCCTGAGACATTTGGGGGATAACTGTGGTGGAGTGTGCGTGTGCGTGTGTGTGTGTGTGAGGCCTCCCTGCAAGCCCAGCTGCTGCGTCAGGAGCGCAGACCAGGACAGTGAGCGATGACCTCTCAGCTGGGTGATGAGCTTGAGGGAAGGCTCCAGGGAGATTAAGGAGACTTATCACCTTGGTTTGTTCTCTGATGTTCTCCAGTTTTCTGGGACACCAGCACCTTCTGTGGTCCTCCCAGACCCCCTCCTCCATCCCAAGAGCTCAGCACAGCCACTCTTGGGGGCAGACACACACATACACACATGTACTCCACAGATACGCACATACTCCACATACACAGACACGCTACACAGACACACCACGTAAACACAAACACACATTCTCCACACATACACACAATACTCCACAGATGTGCGCGCGCGCACACACACACACCCCTTTCTTCGCTTTCCCCTAGCCTGAGGGAGGGAGAGGGAGCTTCCCGATCATTCCTAAGAGAAGCCCAGAGGGCTTAGGTTGGAAGAGAAAGGGCTGGAGGGAAAAGGGGTGAAGGGAATAAGTCCCAGATTCCCACCCACCTACTCTCTCCCCTGCCCCCAACTCTGGTCTTCCACAACCGGAAACCCCCCAACCTTGGTGTCGGAAACCCCCCAACCTTGGTGTCGGACACCAGGGCAGTCCCAACTTGGCACAGGCCTGTCTGGGGGCGGCCTCACCGAGCGGGTAGCATTGAGCCAGAACTCTTCCCAGTGGACAGATGTGAGCATGGGGTCAGGAATGATTCCAAGCAGAGGCACAGAGGCAGCCTGTGCTCCGAGGTGCTGGGCTGGTCAGGGGCAGCCTGGGTGGGTTTGTCAGGCTAATAAGTCGAGAGAACAGGGGTCATTCCTGGACCCGGGGAAGTCCCAGGAGACACTGATGAGGGACTGAAGAATGGGTTTGCTTGCTTGGGGTGGTGGGAAGAGTAAGGGGGCATCAGGTAAGTTCAGCCACAAATGGCCTGTGGCCTCCCTAGTTGACGAGCAAGGGGAGGTGGTGCTGGGTCCCCTGACCTCCCTCCAGGGCAGTGTGGCGAGAAGGTCACGAGCCTAGCCTGGGCTCTGCGGTCAGACTGAATCCACCTCAACCCTGACTCTGTGACCTTGGGCCAACCCCTGACCTTGGCGCTGCGGCTTCCTGTTCTGGTAGCTGTGGGTAAAGCACAGCCCTCTCTTGGGCCTGGTGTGCCCGGCAGAGCAGGCGCTCAGGCCTGTCAGCTCAGCTGCTCTAATTCTTCCTGACCAGTTCGAGGGAGGAAGCACAGCTGAGCCCCCAGCTCCTGCCTCTGAGGAGCGCAGTGCCCCTTCGGGGGCCCAATCTGGTCTCCCCTCTAGACAGCCCAGGACCCCTGCCCCTCTCTGCAGCTGCCCTCTTCTTTTCCTCACTCTGGGTTCCTCCCTCACCCCGGGCCCCACTGGGCTCTGTTTAACTTAGACCACATCCTTCCAGCCTTCCCGCTAAGTGCTTCCTTATTTCAGAAACAGCTGAGAATATGGGGAGATGGGAGGACCGTCCCTGGGCGCCCGGGGGGTGGGACTGGAGATTCAGAGTGGGTCTTGCACTGTGGTCTCAGCTCCTCTTGCCCCTCCTCCGTGCTCTGCCCTGGGGTTCACTGATGATGGCAGAGGGCAATCAGTCCACGGTTAGGAAAGCCTCAGGAAGCGGGTAAGAGCCTGCAGTCCCTGTGCAGGAGGATGGATCCTGGGTCCCCCACTGCTGCTGACCCAGGGTCTGTCAGCCGGCCTGACTTTTCCTCTCAGAGACTCAGCTGTGGGGCCATTCCCTAACTGGCTCTCGCCCCTGAGACACTCCTTTCCTTCTGCCCTCCTGCCCTCAACTCTCCGTTATTTCCCCTCTCCCCAAAAGGCAGTGTCTGTTTGCACAGTCTGGAGATCATTAAAAAAAAAAAAAAAAAAAAAAAAGCAGCTCTATTGAACTGTGATTCACACACACACCGTATAATTCACCCATTTAAAGTGTAGGAGTCAATGGCTTTCAGTACACTCACAGAGTTGTGCAACCATTGCCACAATCAATTTTAGAACCTTTTCATTCTCCCCCCCAAAGAAATCCCATACCCTGTAGCCATCAGTTTCCAACCCTGCAACCCCCTAAGCCCTAGGCAACCATGATTATACTTCCTGTCTCTATATGAATTGGCCCATTTGGAGCACTTTGCATAATTGGAATCATATCATATGTAGTCCTTTGTGACCGCTGTCTTCACTTAGCCAAGTGTTTTCAAGGTTCATCTCAGTGCTTCATTTCTTTTCATCATCTATGTATTCCTCATTTTGCTTGTCCATTCATCAGCTGATGAACATTTGGGTTTTTCCCCCCACGTTTTGACTATTGTGACTAATTCTGCTGCTATAAACATTTGTGCACAGGTTTTTGTATGGACAGATTTTTTTAAATTTTATTTACATATTTATTTTTGGCTGCGCTGAGTCTTTGTTGCTGCACGCAGGCTTTCCCTGGTTTTGATGAGTGGGGCACGTCTCTAGTTTCAGTACACAGGCTTCTCACCGCAGTGGATTCTCTTGTTGCGGAGCGCGGGCTCGCTAGTTGCGCCACACAGTCTTAGTTGCTCCGACTCACGTGGAGTCTTCCAGAACCAAGGACTGAACTCATGTCCTCTGCGTTGGCAGGTGATTCATAACCTCTGGACCACCAGGGAAGTCCTGGATGTATTAACATACTTTCATCTCTCTTGGGTATATATACCTAGAGGTGAAATTTCTGGATCATGTGGTAATTCTGTGTTTAACTGAGGAGCTGCCAGACTATTTTCTGAAGTAGCTGCACCCTTTCACATCCCCAGCAGGAGTGTCTGAGAACGCCAATTTCCCCACATCCTCACCAACACGTCTCATTACCAATCTTTTGGATTACAGCTGTCCTAGCAGGCTTCCCTGGAGAAGGCAATGGCAACCCACTCCAGTACTCTTGCCTGGAAAATCCCATGGATGGAGGAGCCTGGTGGGCTGCAGTCCATGGGGTCGCTAAGAGTCGGACACGACTGAGCAACTTCACTTTCACTTTTCACTTTCATGCATTGGAGAAGGAAATGGCAACCCACTCCAGTATTCTTGCCTGGAGAATCTCAGGGATGGGGGAGCCTGGTGGGCTGCCATCTATGGGGTTGCACAGAATCGGACATGACTGAAATGACTTAGCAGCAGTAGCAGCAGCAGCAGGCTTCCCTGATAGCTGAGACGGTAAAGAATCTGCCTGCAATGTGGGAAACCCAGGTTCAATCCCTGGGTTGGAGAGATCCCCTGGAGAAAGGAATGGGAACCCACTCCAGTATTTTTACCTACAGAATTCCATGGACAGAGGAGCTTGGCAGGTTATAGTCCATGGGGTTCCAAAGAGTCAGACATGACTGAGCAACTAACACTTAACTTTCAGTGGGTGTGAACTGACCTTGACCTGCATTTGTCTAGTGACGAATGATACTGAGCATTTTTCATGTGATTATTGGTCATTCATATATCTTCTTCAGAGAGACCCCAATTCAGATCCTTTGTCCATTTTTTTTTCTCCCAAGGGTCCAGGTTTATTGAGGGCACGGGGGTCTACAGAGAAGCCCAGTACCTGTGGGGAAGGCCTGCTGTCAGTCTGTAGGGCAGCGGCCTGGCAAGCAGCTGGAGAGAGGGGTCTCCAAAACCTGGGTTTACTTGAAAGTGTGGCTTTCGGCTCCACCATGCCCAAAACCTTTGGGTCTGAGCATGGCTGCATAGCAGGGCCTGCCTTCATGTTCCACCTGATCCCCGCCCCAAGGTAGGCATCTTCCCACAATTCTCATGCTTCAGGCCAGGCCAGTGCCAGTCCTTCCCCACGGCTGTCACCCGTTCAGCAAAGTACACCTCCTTGTCGCACACGGGGCACCTGGGTATGGTGGAGCCAGATCCGGGACAGGCAACTGGGCTGGAGCAGATTGGAGCGTTGGACTCCTTTGTCTGTTTTTAATGGGTTATTTGTCCTTTGATTATTAAGCAGAGACCGTTTTTGACAGAGGGATTGCGGCCCACATAAGCCAGAACCGACTCAAGGCCAAGGGCGTGGGCCAGCACCACAACGCCCAGAACTACAACAACCAGAGCTTTGAGGAACTGCGAGCACTCTGCCTACGGAGGGGAGAGCTGTTCGAGGACCCCTTTTTCCCTGCAGAACCCACTTCACTAGGCTTCAAGGAACTGGCACCCAACTCCAAGCACGTGCAGAACATCAGCTGGCAACGGCCCAGTGTGGGCACCGGGAGAGGAGGCGTGGACTCCTGGGGGATGGGACGTGTAGTGACGCCCCAGTTGCTTACACAATTTCCAATCCCCCATCGCCCTCTCTTGGCTCTGCCCTGGATTCCACCTCCATTTGGGTTAAGGACAGTTCTGGAAGTGCTTAAGTAAAATCTCTCAGATGACCCTGGGAAGGTCACTCACTGACTTTTGCTGTCACAGCTTACACCTATGCCAGCTTCCCCCCTCCACCCCATCTCCCCCATCCATGTTTCCCCTAGAATCCAAGAGGCAGGCAGCATTCCCCAAGGAGGTAGGACGGAGGTTAAGAGGGGATGGCTTGGGCTCTCTGAAACCTTTCTTCCTTCTCTGCAGCAAATCACAAGCAATCCTCAGTTCATCGTGAATGGGGTCAGCCCAACTGACATCTGCCAGGGGGTGCTTGGTGAGTGCGGAGCAGGAAAGCCTGGGGTGTCTTCTAAGGCTGGGGAACTGGGACCCCAAGGCTCAGACAGCTCTTCTGTTTCCTTGCTCCTCCCCTGAGCCAGATTTCACCCCCATCTGCTGCCATCTGGGTCTGGGAATAAGCAGGGTACTATATTATTTATTGGGGTTTCCAGGTGGTTCAGCAGTAAAGAACCTGCCTGCAGAAGACACAAGTTCAATCCCAGGTTGGGAAAAATCCCCTGGAGAAGGAAATGGCAACCCACTCCAGTTTTCTTGCCTGGGAAATCCCATGGACAGAGGAGCCTGGTAGGCTACAGACCATGGGGTCACAGAGTCCAACACGATTTAACGACTGAACAGCAACATATTAGTTATTAATTGCTCCAAGACTCAGTGACTTAAAGCAACAACAAACATCTATCATCTCACAGTTTCTCCGGGGCAGAAATTAGGAAGCAATAGAGCTGGGTGGGTCTGGCTCAAGGTCTCTCAGGAGGTTTCACGGGAGCTGGAGAGTCCCCTTCCAAGGTGGCATGCTCACGGGCAGGAGGCCTTGGGTCCTTGCCACGTAGCTTCTCCGTAGGACACTCGAGCATCCCCACATGGTAGCTGGCATCCCCTAGAGTGAGTGGCCTGAGACAGAACAAGGGGGAGGCTAGATTGACTTCCCCAGCTGGTCTCAGGAGAAACAGGTGATGACCTCCCCCAGGTTCTGCTGTTAAAAGCAAACGAACCTGCAGGGACTTCCCTGGTGGTCCAGTGGTTAAGACTCTGTGCTTCTCCTGCAGAGAGGCATGGGTTCAATCCCTGGTCCAGAAACTAAGATCCCACGTGCCACTCGGCCAGGGAAAAAAAAAAGCATGCGTGCGTGCAATCCAACTCCCATGGAAGGGAAGGGGAGCTAGCCTTCTGCTCTTGGGGGGAGGGTTGTAGAAGGACTTGTGGACACATTTTTAAAGTCACTCCAGTGGTTAAGACTCTGTGCTTCTCCTGCAGAGAGGCATGGCTTCAATCCCTGGTCCAGAAACTAAGATCCCACGTGCCACTCGGCCAGGGAAAAAAAAAAAAAGCATGCGTGCGTGCAATCCAACTCCCATGGAAGGGAAGGGGAGCTAGCCTTCTGCTCTTGGGGGGAGGGTTGTAGAAGGACTTGTGGACACATTTTTAAAGTCCCTGCGGGTGCTCCGACTTCCTCAGTCTAAGGTATTAGGTGAAGGAGAGCCTCTCTCGTGTGGGCTCCCACCGCCGGTTCCCATCCTCAGCTTGGGCTCCGGGGCCACACACACGGAAACGGAAACGCGCAGCTGGGCAGTCCTGCTGTCTTTTCAGGAGATTGCTGGCTGCTGGCCGCCATTGGCTCCCTCACCGCATACCCCAAACTGCTGTTCCGCGTGGTGCCCAAGGGGCAGAGCTTCAAGAAGAACTACGCTGGCATCTTCCATTTTCAGGTGAAGGATGATTTGAAAGCCAGAGTTGATTTGTGTTTGAGGCATGTGCACGTGTGTGTGGAGGCTGCGTGAGAATTAGTACATGCTTTGAAGCTTACATTTTCTCTTTCCTTTTGAAAAAAAAAAGAAGATATTTATTAGGGTAGATTTTTGCCTAATTATTAGAGAAATATCCTCTCACTAAAGAAATTGTGTAAGCTAAGCTTTTAAAGCCCCCAAAGAAAATAGTTGTAATGGTCTGTGATTCTCCTCCTCTTGTCTCTGTCTCTCCTTCTCTTAGCAGAAACACACATATACGTATCAATATATGCACGTATATGTGTGTGTTTGTCTGTCAACATCTATGACATGGGAGTTTCGCATAATTTTTGTAATCTTCTCTTTAAATTATGCATCATGTGGACAAATTCCTCAGGTCATAAAAACATTTCTGAAAGTCACAAGAGTTTTTCTGAATCACAAGACCTCAGATATAAAAGACCAGCCAAAGTCCAAAGGCGAGTGGATCCCTCTGGAGGCCATGGCAGAACCTGACTAGAGGCTGGGGGGCCTTTCAGATCTTTCATTGCTTTTCTGGAGGTGGGTGGGCTCTCTGTCACTGGTGTGTCACTGAATTGGCCACCAGGGGGCACGTGTGTAACAGTCCTCTTGCAAGGAGAGGGGAGTGTGTGTGTGCCCGCGCATGCGCGCGCTCACGTTTGGAAAGGGGCCTGGGGCAGACAGATGCCCACACCTCACTGACACCCATCTTGCTACCCCCAGATCTGGCAGTTTGGGGAGTGGATGGACGTAGTGGTGGATGACCGGCTGCCCACAAAGAATGGCAAGCTGGTATTTGTGCACTCAGCGGAGCGCACTGAGTTCTGGAGTGCCCTACTGGAGAAGGCATACGCCAAGTGAGTGCCTAGCCAAGTGACTGGCCTGGCCTCCAAGCCTGCCCTGACCGTTGGCAGAGACGGAAGCACCTGGAACCAGGGGAACAGGCAGGGGGACCGCGGGGCATCCCTCACTTCCCTCCCTGCCCCCTCTGAGGTCGAAGCTCACAACCAGCTGCCTCCCAGACAGAGCCCAGACAGTGCCTTCTCTGTGCCCGCAGGCTGAATGGATCGTATGAAGCTCTGTCGGGGGGCAACACGGTGGAGGGCTTTGAGGACTTCACTGGGGGCATGACACAGAGCTTCCAACTCCAGAATCCCCCTAGGAACCTGCAGAGGATGCTTAGGAAGGCCGTAGAGCGATCTTCCCTCATGGGCTGCTCCATCGAGGTAAACCATGCTGGGTTTCGCTTCAGGGCATTTGAGTCTGTTGTTGCTTTCACCTAGAAAGTTCTTTCTCCAGATACCTGCATAACTAGCCCCTTCTCATTCACATTTCCACTTCAGTGTTCCTCCCTCAGGCTAGTCTTCCCTGCCTCTCAATCTGTTAGCTGTTCCTACCCCTGATTTCCTCTCTATTTTGTTTTGATTTTTTTCCCCCAACATTTATCACAGTCACAAACTGTCATACTTGTTAATGTGTATATTCATGACCAAACTTCTCCAGTTTCCATATTCCACGAAGGCGTGTCTAACTCTTTGCAACCCCATGCACTGTAACCCGCCAGGCTCCTCTGTCCATGGGATTTCCCAGGCACGAACACTGGAGAGGATACTGGAGTGGGGGATCAAACCCAGGTCTTCTGCCCTGCAGGGAGATTCTTTCCCATCTGAGCCGCTAGGGAATCCCTTCCATGAAGGCAGCGACCTCATTTGTCTCTTTGACAGCTGTTCCTGGGACTTAAGGTGGTACTTGGCATATAATAGATCCCCAACACCTATTTGTTCAAATAAACAAATAAACCCAGAGTGCCACTGTGAGGCTTCCCCATGGCTCAGTGGTAAAGAATCTGCCTGCAAGGCAGGAGACGCAAAAGACTCGATTCAATCCCTGGGTGGGGAAGATCCCCTGGAAGAGGAAATGACAAGCCATTCCAGTATCCTTGCCTGGAAAACCCCATGGACAGAGGAGCCTGGCAGGCTACAGTCCAAAGAGTCACAAAAAGTCAGACATGACTGAGTGACTGAACACAAGAGTGTCACTGTGAGACCCAGCAGTGGCATTCTTGGGCATTTATCCCAGAGAAATGAAAACTTAGGTCCACACAAAAGCCTGTGCCCAAATGCTCAAAGCAGGTCTATTTGTAATAACCAGAACCTGGAAACGACTTAGATGTCTTTCAACGGGTGAACAGTTGAACAGACTGCAGTGAACTCATTTCAGGGGATGCTACTCAGCAATAGAAAGACGTGAACTATTGACACACACAACAACTTGGATGAGTCTCAAGGAAATTCTGCTGAATGAAAAAAGCCAATCCCCAAAGGTTCCATACTGTGTGATTGCTTATATGACAGTGTTGAAATGACAAAAAAATTTTTTTAATCTATTTATTTTTGGCTGCGCTGGGTCTCCATTGCTGTGCAAGTTACTCTCTGGTTGCAGCAAGCAGGGGCTACACTCTAGTCCTCACTGAGGCTTCTGTTTGTTGCAGAGCATGAGCTCAGGGCTCCCAGGCTTCAGTAGCTGCAGCACTAGAGCACAGGCTTCATAGTTGTGGCTGCGGGCTTAGTTGCCCCAAGCCATTTGGGATCTTCCCAGATCAGGGATGGAACCGTGTCTCCTGCTTTGGCAGATGGATTCTTTACCACTGAGCCACCTAGGGAAGGCCTTGAAATGACAAAATTCTTGAAAAATGGAGAACAGATTAGGAGTTGTCAGAGTTTAGGCAAGACGGTCATAAGAGGTGATTGTTGGCTATGACAGGGCAGCATGTGGGATGTTAGCGGTGATGGAAATATTCTGTATTGAGACGATGGTGGTAGATACAGAACACTATACATATGATAACAATACATAAAACATACACAAATGAATACTAGTAAAAGTGGAGGCGTCTGTGTTAGATCAACAGATTGTGTCAACATATTCATTCTGGTTTTTATATTGTGCTATAGGGACTTCCACGCTTCCACTGCAGGGGACACAGGTTCAATCCCTGCTGGGGAACTAAGATCCTGTATGCTGTATGGCATAGCTAAAAAAATAAAACAGAACTAAAAACCTTGATATCATGCTATAGCTTTTTTTTTTTTTAGCAGTTTTTAAAAACTAATTACTTATTTTTATCTGGACAGCACTGGGTCTTCATTGCGGTGTGTGGGCTTAGTTGCCCCACAGTGTGTGGGGTCTCAGTTCCACAACCAGGGTTTGAACCTTGGTCTCGGGCTGTGGAAGGCGGGTTTTTAACCACCTGACCATCAGGGATGTCCCTGCGCTATAATTTTGGAAGATGTTACCGCTGTAGGATGTTGGACATGGGGCACACAGGATCTCTCTGTATCATTTCTTAAAATTGCTTGTGAGTCTGCAAGCACTTGAAAAGGCAAAGTTTAATTAAAAAAAGAAAAGTGAACCCAGATCTAAATAAGAACAAAGTCCTAAAAAGAGGGGATAATATGTACACGTCTAGCCAATTCACTTTGCCGTATCTCTGAAACGAACATGACATTTATTGTAAAGCAACTCTTCTTCAATAAAAATAAGTTTTAAAACAGGGAGTTCAGAGAGTTGTCACCTGTCTTCAGGTGCCCCCCATCCCCCTGACCAGCTCCTGAGTTCCCCTCGAGCCCTCTGTGTTCTGCAGGTCACCAATGAACATGAACTGGAGTCCTTGACCCAGGGTATGCTGGTGAGAGGACATGCTTACTCAGTGACCGGCCTCCAGGATGTGAGTCTGACCCCTGTAACCCCACCCAGAGAGGCTCTAGAAGGAGAGCTTCTCTGACCCTACGCCCCTGACCTCTGCCCACAACCCACCCAGGTCTCCTACCAAGGCAGGACAGAAACGCTGATCCGAGTCCGGAATCCCTGGGGCCGGATTGAGTGGAATGGAGCCTGGAGTGACAAGTAGGTGGAGTGACAAGTAGGTGGCCCGCCAGCACTCTGGGGGGAGGGGCAGAGCACACCGCAGGCCCCACCCCCACGGAGCAAGGCCATGCCACCGAGAGATTCTCCATCTAACCAGGACTCTCAAGTAGCTCAGGGGTGAGGGGAGCCCTGGGGGAGGAACGAGCTCTGCTCCCCAACCTGTCTCTGCTCCAGCGCCAAGGAGTGGGAGGAGGTGGCCCCAGACGTCCAGAGGCAGCTGCTGCACAGGAAGGAGGACGGGGAGTTCTGGTCAGTCCCATGCCCGCCCCCGTCATCCTCCTGCCTCCCATTGCACCCGAGCCTTGAACGGGGAGGTTCTGGGGGGGGGTCTGTGGGTGTGGGTGTGCCACTGATGGCTCTGCGCACCCCCCACCACAGGATGTCCTACCAAGATTTCCTTGGCAACTTCACCCTCCTGGAAATCTGCAACGTGATACCCGACACGGTCTCTGGGGACTCCAAGAGCTGTTGGCACACCACCTTCTACGAGGGCAGCTGGCGGAGGGGCAGCACTGCAGGGGGCTGCCGGAGCTACCTGGGTGGGCTGTGCGAGGGTGAGGGTGGAACTCGGGGCAGGGAATGGATGATGGGCCACTGACCCACTGCACAACAAGGCCCAGGGGCCCAGGGGCCCAGGGGCAAGGTCCATCAGATGCCACTGGGCCCTGTTGAGGAGACGGGTATGTGGTCTGGAAGCCCATCCACCCTGGGAAGGGCAGGGCCATCCTGACCTGCTTCCTCCACAGACACATTCTGGACCAACCCCCAGTTTAAGATCTGTCTCCCCGAGGAGGATGATGACATAGAGGACGATGAAGCCGTCTGCACCTGCCTGGTGGCCCTGATGCAGAAGAACTGGAGGCGGACAAGGCCCCACGGAGCCCAGCTAGAGACCATCGGCTTTGTCATCTACTCGGTGGGTGCCCAGCTGGTGCCCTGGCCACTCTTGCTCCTGCAGTGGCCTCACCCCCCGAACCACTGCCCACCCCACAGCCCCAGGACTAGGACACCCTCCCTTCAACCACCCCCACACCCCTAGCTCGCTCTTTCTTTGCTCCCCACAACGCTGTGTTAGTTTCAGGTATACAAAAAAGTGGATCAGTGGTATATAGACACACACCTACTCTTTTCCCACATAGGTCATTACATGGTATTGAGTAGAGTTCCCTGTGCTGAGCAGGAGATCATTATTGGTGGTGGTGTTTAGTTGCTAAGTCCTGTCTGACTTCTGCGACCCTGTGGACAGTCCATGGGATTTCCCAGGCAAGAGTACTGGCATGGGTTGCCATTTCCTTCTCCAGGGAATCTTCCCTGAACCAGGAATCCAACCCGTTACTCCTGCCTTCTCTCCTGCATTACTGGCAGGTTCTTTACGGCTGAGGCACTGGGGAAGCCAGGTCCTTATTAGTTACCTATTTTATTTACAGTAGTGTGTGTATATCAATCCCAATCTCCCAGTTTATCCCTCCCCCCCCAACCCCCTGCCCTGGCTTTTTCTTGAGTGGTGTGTTGAGCTTTTAAGGCAGGGCTGACAGTTTTCTTTCCAAATTTTTTAAATAGAAAACTCTTAAGGAAGAACTTCCCTAGTGGTCCAGCGCAGGGGTCACCGGTTCTATTCCCGGTTGGGAACAAAGATCCCACATGCCTCGAGGTGTAAACAAAAAGGAAAAAAAAAAAAAAAAACACTTAAGGAGCACTTCCTCTGTGCCAGGCATTGTTTAAAGGGCCTTTCAAATAGTAACGCCTTTAATAAAAAGGAAGGAGACTGGGAGCCAGAGGCAAGGTCATGTCCAAACTCTTCCCGGTTTCAACACTCTCAGAGATTTCCCCACAGCCCCCAAACCTCCGCAGAGCCACCCCACCAAGGGCATGGAGTCTGGCCAGGAAAAACCCTTGACAAGTATTTCCCAAACTGTGCCTTGCAAAATCCTAGAAACGCCCATTTGTCCTTTCACTTACATAGTCAACAGTATCCATGGAGCACCTTCTATATGCTCAATCATGAACAAAAGCAGACTTGAGCCCTGCCCTCCTCCTAGGCTGTGTGTCCCTCAGGTTAACAGACACCCAAAACCATTTCTAAGGTTAGATGCGACCCCTCCCGGAAAGGCTGCCTTTTCTACACCCACCCAGAGCTCCCCTGGGCCATTAGTATTTTAAAGGTTCTGCAGGAACCTATATTTCTGCAGGAGAGCAATGTATTTATCTTGGTTTAAGTCACCTTTTTATAGAGCACCTTTTTAATGAGCACCTTTGCGCTCATTCCTGGATTTCTATGAATTTCCTGGGAAAAATTAGCACTCCATGGAAAATGCTCTCCTCATGTTTTTTCCCAGTTCTCCAACTGCTCAGCAGCGTGAGACTGGGTGAGTTAGTTCACCACCTCTGGGGGATTTCCTTTCCATCCTTAACCCGAAGTGATAAAATATCCTTTTCGCAAAACTTGGTGTAAACCATACTTTGCTGTCCAAAGCAAAAGGAAAGGTTATTAAAGCTGGGACTTAACAGCTCTTAGATCCCACGCGCCTCCCCACACTGGTGTCCCAGGGCCCTTATTAGCAGTACCCCGCCCCCCCAACACCAACACACACACAGCCTGACTTCCATGGACCTGAGCCCCTTAGCCATCCCGGGGATCTGACCTTCCTCTTTCTTCCTTTCCCAGATCCCAAAGGAGGTACCGAAGACGAGGGGCTTGACGCCCGGCAGACACCCACCCCATCCCTGGCTGCGTGTAGATGGGCCAGGGGTGGAATTCGGTGAAGGGTCTGGGGGCCACTGGGTCAGGGTTCCAGCCCCCTTGGGCCCTGGGTGGGAGTCAGGGAAGGAAACAACCACACTGGAGTTACCTGCCAGCCGGGACAGCGTCCCCCTAACCTTGCCCAGCTGGGCCTCACTGTGGGGGTCCCTCTCTCCCTGCCCTCCCCCGGAGGACCCTGGACCCACTTGCAGGGCACGTACAGTTTCAGAACCTCCAGGATGTCCACTTGAAAAAGGACTTCTTCGTCAAGTACCAGGACCTGGGTTTCTCAGAGATCTTCACCAATTCACGGGAGGTGAGCAGCCAGTTCCAGCTGCCCCCGGGGGAATACATCATCATCCCCTCCACCTTCGAGCCGCACAAGGACGCTGACTTCCTGCTGCGGGTCTTCACCGAGAAGCACAGCGAGTCCTGGTGAGGGGCCCCACCTCACTGCTCCAAGGCCACCTGCCCCCCACCCTGAGCTGTAGGATGTCATGCTCAGGGATCAGTCATCCGGTAGCCCCCACCGACACCAACACTCTGTCCCTAATTTTACAGTCAAGGAAACTGAGGCACGAGGCAGGGAAGTCCAAAGTAGTAGCAGAATCAGAATTGGAACCCCAATCCCATGGCACCCATTCCCTATTGCTTCAGATACACATGACCTCTCCACCCTTCCCACTGGAGTCCCTGTCTCCCTGAACCCCTGCTAACTCCACACCTTCATCCACTTCTGCCCAGGGAACTGGATGAAGCCAACTACGCTGAGCTTCTCCAAGAGGTGAGGGGAGGCTATGGGGTTGGGGGTTCGGGGCAGTATGTGTGGGTTGGAGTGTGAAGGAGCGCTCTGGACCGTGTCCCTCTCCCACCCCTCTCCCTCCAGGAGAGCATCTCTGAGAGTGACATAGACCAGGACTTCGTACGCTTGTTTCACATAGTGGCAGGTGGAGAGGTGAGAGGCAGAGGTCTGGGGGTGCTGAAAGGAGGTACCTGGGGGCTGAAGGGGCCAGAGCGAGAGCTTACAGTCCCCCTTTCCTAGGGCAAGGAGATAGGCATGTATGAGCTACAGAAGCTGCTCAACAAGGTGGTCTCCAGATGTGAGTCTTCCACCCGCTGCAAGCCTTCCCTTAATCACCCTTAATCACTTGCCCCTCCCCCCACCCCAGCAACACTCAGCTCACCCCTCCCCTTCTTTCTGCCCCCTCCCTCCCAGTCAAAACCTTCAAAACTGAGGGCTTCAGCCTGGACGTCTGCCGCCGCATGATCAACCTCTTGGACGTATCTTCCCGTCCAGTGGGCCACCCTGCCCAGGGTTATCCTGCCCCAGCCCCTACCCTTGAGCCTGCCCCCAGGTGGCCCCCTCTCTGGCCAGCCATGCCCTCCTTCTGGACGGGGATTAGGCTCTGGGGTGACAAAAGATGCCAGTTCTCCTGGCTGTCACCCCGGTTACCTACAGGGCCCTTCAGTCTTGGGGTAGTGAGCACCTCAGCGAGCTGCTCTGCTTCCCAGCCCCCGGGACGTCCTTCCCACCCCCTCCTCTGATATCCTTGACTGCCTCTCCTCTCAGAAAGATGGCTCTGGCAAACTGGGGCTTCGGGAGTTTCAGGTCCTGTGGAGAAAAATCAAGAAATGGACGGTAAAGGGCATTGAGGGGGCAGTTTATGGGGGTGAGAGAGGTCCTTGTGAGGAATGAGGACTAGGAGGTCTAACAAAGATGAACCTGTAACAGGAGCCCCTGACTAGACATGTGCGTGTACACAAATACACACACACACACAGATATCCCAGGATGGAGTTGTTGACATGCTGCCTCATGAAATAGTCAAAATGTTCCCGGGACTTTCCTGACAGTCTCAGTGGTTGGGACATTTTCCAATGTGGGGGGGCCGTGGATTGGATCCTTGGTCAGGAAACTAAGGTCCCTGCCTTGCAATGTGGCTAAAAAAAGAAAAAAATTCAATAACCAGCAGAGTCTAGGTATCAACTAACAAAGAATACAGGCAGAGAGCCCTGAGCAAGGTGCCAGGAGCCAGCTCTGCGGTCACCAGGCGATAGGAATATGGGAGCTCAGGTGTAGGCCAGCGGGGGACAGGGCATGGGGGGTCCTGGTTGTGAAGCATTTTACCCCTTGTGAAGCACTGTGCCCTGCACACGGCCCTACCACAACTGCCTGTCCCTTCAGGACATCTTCCGAGAGTGTGACCAGGACCAGTCAGGCACCTTGAACTCTTATGAGATGCGCTTGGCAATTGAGAAAGCAGGTGGGCTAGGGGCAGGACAGGGTTTGGGGGCTGGGCCAACATCCTTGCCTGGAAAATCTCATGGACAGAGGAACCTGGTGGATTGCAGTCCATGGGGTCGCAAAGAGTCGGGCACGACTGAGCGACCCCACATAACATAGGGGAGGCAGCGGCCAAAGGGCTGGACTCTCTCCTTCCGCACCCCTCTCTCTCCCAGGCATCAGACTGAACAACAAGGTGACGCAGGTGCTGGTGGCCAGGTACGCGAATGACAGCTTGATCATGGAGTTTGACAGCTTCATCAGCTGTTTCCTGAGGCTGAAGGCCATGTTCAGTGAGTCAGGCGGGCACCTGCCCACGCCCCACCCCGGGCCGTTGGCCCACCAGCCTTC
The DNA here is from genome assembly GCF_001704415.2 of Capra hircus. Classification (NCBI taxonomy): domain Eukaryota; kingdom Metazoa; phylum Chordata; class Mammalia; order Artiodactyla; family Bovidae; genus Capra; species Capra hircus. Next base: position 31,146,996 of record NC_030830.1, on the reverse strand, counting down.
TCCCACATACCTGCACGAGAAGCCCCGCTCCAGAACACTCCCCTCCACAGGGCAGGCAGTCTGGGTTCAAATCCCAGCCCACCACTTGCGGGCTCTGTTGCCTTGACCAAGTCACTGTATCTCTCAGTGCCTGTAAGTGTAGATAATAGTGCTGCCCGCACAGGACCACGGTAGAGGTTAAATGAGATAGTATTTGGAGAGCACTCAGAACTGGCCGTCGTTCAGAGCAAGGCTTTAGGAAGGAGTCCTTATCATTAACTCCCTATGGGACTGGGGATATAGCTGGAGAGAGGGATACCCTTTCTGACCTCTGCCCTAATTGAGAATGGGTGACCACTGACTCACCTCCCAACTCTCCTCCCTTTGCCTCCTCCCCGAAACAGCGTACTTTCTAACTATGGACCCTAAGAACACTGGCCAGATTTCCCTGGACCTGAACCAGGTACACGGAAGGGATCTCAGGCACCCCCACCCGTGGCTCCGCTGACCCTTCCCTCTCCACAGACATCGTGCCCCACCTCTCCCATCTTCTGACGTTCTTCTCACCCCACAGTGGCTGCAGATAACTATGTGGGGTTAGAGTCACTGCAGGAACCCGACTTCCTTCCACCACCAGCCCCCCAGGGCTTCTGGCCTGGGGTCGGTGTACTCCCCGTTGCACTCAGCTCTGCGGCCTCTGCTGATGGAATGGACCCTGGATGCCAGGCTCACTCCATCAGCAGGCCTCCGGGCCCACCCTCCCGGGCCCACCCTCCCCACGCAAAGTGTTTTTCTTTTACCCCAACCAGACTTCGGTGGCTGGATTTACTCCAGTTTCCTCCCTCTCCAAGTATATTTCACTACAGGTTAAGTGACACTTTCCCCAGGGTCCCCAGCTGGGGAGGTGGTCCACGCTTTCCACCCTGCTCAGGCTCCCCTGTTTCACCGCCCCTCCCTCCTCCCCCTCACTGGGCGTGGGGGGCATTAATACAATGAACAACACGTGCCACTGGCTTCTGTGTCTCTGTGTTTCTACGTCAGGAAGAGGCTGACAGGGGTGTAAGTCGTTTCCTCAGCACCGAAAAGGGGGAACCCAGTAGTTCTCCGTTGGGGTGGTACCACACCCCTGTCCAGGGAGTATTTGGAAATGCAAATATTGTCACAGAGCTAGAGGGCGCTGTTGGCATTTATGGGCAGTGCTGGGGACGCTAAAGGCAAGGAATGCCCCATCACAGCGTGGTACCTGGAGCAACATCCTAGGGGAGAGAGAGCTGAGCAGCCGGACACTGAGCCTCCCCTCCCATCTCCTCCCTCAGACTGGAATCTCCAAAGGTGGCACTGCTGCTGTCTCACCAGAGTTCAAAAATCCTACAGGAGTCAGCCAGTCATAGAAATGCACTGAGCCTCCAGGACGTGTGGCTGGGGAGGAGTGGGGGACTGTGGCCACAGATTAGTTCATTCCTGCCTTGAAAGGTATTCATATTCAAATCATTCTTATTGTTTAAAAACTGCTGCCTGGCTATTGTCCTTAGTCCACCAGTCAACCTTGGAGTCTCTGCCTCAGATGCCTCCAGCTTTCAGCCCCTAGACCCCAGCCTCCTGCTGCAGCGGGCAGACTGAGACCACCAGCAGTGCCCCCAGCTGCACTTCTCTCCACCTTCCAGATCTCCCTGTGGCTCTCTCTCCCTACCCCTGCCCCGGGCAACTGTGCCTGGGAGCTTTGCAGCCTCTTGCATGGAGACAGCCTCTAAATTCCTTTAGTATAGGGTCTAACGAATCTAAACCTCCAATGAATTGGAATCCTTCCCGGCTCTGTGTACTTTGAGCTTCCCAGCATAGCAGGCTTCATTTCCTCCTGCACCAAGAGCTCAGAGGCTTCCTTCTATTTGCATTAAACCCACCCATTCCTCTTAGGCTTGGGGGTGGGGGGTGGGGGTGGGATTCAAGTCTTCCTGGATCTGGTGACCAATTTCCAGCACCAGCCCTGCCCTTTGTCGCCTTTGTGAAAACCACCCATTGCTCCATTGCCTCCCCCACCACCTCGGAGCAATCATTTCCGGCCCTGCCACCCTCCTCTCCCACCCTCTGCGGTCTTGTCTGAGAAAGAGGTCACAGTCTGTTAACAAGGGTCTTAAAGACTGATTCCTCAACCTTGTCTTCCACCACCACCTTTTCTTTTCAGAGCAGCTAAGGAGCGAAGGTCCCTAGGTGGGGACAGGGATCCTTTGGGAGAGGCTGGAAAACTTGAGTTTTTGAGAGGACCAGGCAATCCCAGTTGGTTCTGGGGAGTCCAGCCAGACACTGACCCTACCCCTTCTTTGTCCCTTGCCCCAGCGGGAGATGTCACCATCTTCTATCGGATCCCAGGCTTTCATCGCCGTGGCTGGGGTTCAATCCCTGCTCTGGGAACCGAGATCCTGCAAACCATGTGGCATAACGCCCCCCAAAATGGGGGTGACAGTGCCTGTCTCAGAGCGGTGCTGTATGGATGACTAAGATGAAGAGGGTGAAGCTCTCATTGTCACCTGAAAACTGGGTTCCCCTCTTAGTGGATGCTAAGCCAAAAGACAATAAACTCTAAGAGCAGAAGGAAGGATTTACTACTTGCAGCAAATAAGGAGAACACCGGAGATCTTCCCCAAAGCTGTGTCTCTCGAACAGCAAAATTGGGCAAGTTTTTTGTTTGTTTTGTTTTTGTGTTTAAGTTAAAAAAGAGTAATTTTTGAATTTTTTATTGGGAGTTTTAAACTGAGGGTATATGCATATGCATGAAGGGGGCTTGAGAGGAGGAGAATTCTGCCTGGGATTACGGCAAAGGCTAACAGAGGACAGGCTTCAGTTGATTGAAGTCACCAGGGGTCAGAAAAGGTCAACCTTGTCATCCCATACGTTTCTTTTGAGCTGGTGGTTGAGCACCTCTGGCTAATCTCCACCAGTGAAACAGAACTGGAAGTCATAATTTATAACTGACTTGCCATTCTGACTTCTCTTGCCTCGTGAGCCATTTGTTCTTCTCTTCCCTTAAGCCCATCATTACTGAGACCTACTCAAGTGCAAGCCTTGTGGCCAGGCCTGGGTCACAAAATAGGTTTCGGCTCAAAATGATTTCTCTCATGTTAAAAAACAGTATCTGGTTCTTTTCCCCTGGGGACCCCCTACCCTCTCTGCTTCCGTTGTCACCATGCTGAGCAGAGCCCCATATATAGTCTGTGCTCTGAACAACCCAAGGGGGCACCATTCACCCCAATTAGGATGTGAGAGGCACCCTCAGAGTCTGACCACATGACTGCGCTGTACTGGAGAAGTGAGACGAACCAGCATACACTGAATAAATATATCTAATTCAGGCATGCATTCAACACGTTTGCAAACATGCCTTCATCACATTCCTCCACACTCAAACTCTAAAACAGAAGTTGTCCCCCAACCCCCGCCCCCTAGCTACAGCCAGGCCTGCCTGCTCCCTCCTCTTGGTGGTCAAATTTGCTCTCTGCATGCACACCCTGACCACTCTTTCTGACTCAATCCATTCAAATACCCACTCTGCAAATGCCTGGGAGGCCATTCCCATGACATCTCTGCTATCTCCAGAGATGGTCTGTGATCACACTTTCTGCTCTTCTCCGGTCCTCAGTGTGGGGAGATTCCTCTGCTCATGGCAGTGTTTTGCTGGGAAAGGGCATGAGACCGTGCTGCCAGCACCCTGCTCAGCACGTGCTGGGTACCTGTGACTGAGGTCACGTGGTAGAGCTTGCCTCGGGATGACTCACCGCTGCTCTCCATAGCTGCTGCCCCCGTTCCCTTCAGACCCCCTCTTCAGCCCCCATCTGTATTGCAAAGACGAGCTCACATCGGGGAACATAGGTCCCCCAGAATAGCTCCGGAATTTTTTCCTCTGCTCTCTGAGAAAGTGGGGTCAAAATAGACCAGAAATCCTGCCATTTGCAATGAAAGGAATGGCTCTTGAGGGCACCATGCTAAATGAAACAACTCAGAGAAAGACAAACACAGGATGATCTCATGTGTGGAATCTACAAAAATGTTTTAAACAACTTAAAAACAGCTCAGATACAGAGGACAGATTGGTGGTTGCCAGAGGTGGGGATGAGGACAGAGTGGAATATGTTAAAGTGGTCAAAAGGAAGAGACTTCAGTGACAAACACGTGCTGGAAGGAATTCCCTGATGATCTAGAGGTTAGAATTTCAGACTTCCACTGCCAGGGGCCAGGGTTCAATTCTTACTGAAAGTACTAAGATCCTGCAAGCTGCACAGGTTGGCCAAAGAAATAAAAAGAACAAAAAGTCACGGGGATGTAACATATGGTCCAGTGACTATGGTTAATAATACTGTGTTGTTTATTTGAAAACAGCTAAGACTATAGATCTTAGAAGTTCTCATCACAAGAAAAGTGAGAAAGGACTGTCTAAATCTAGGAACAGGGTGGAGGGTGTGACAAGAAATATACAGAATGAGCCCAGAGCATCCTGAGTGCCAAAAAGTACGGAAATGCTTAAAAAAAAAAAAAAAAAAGTAGCAAAAACAAAAAACACAATGATGGGAATATGTCAGAGGTGACATGTAATTCCCCACATCTTAAGTGTGGGCAGCTCATAGTGACTTCCTTCCAAAGAGGGACAGGGTGGAAACTGAGAGAAAAGAGTACCTTCAAGATAGAGAAATGTGGGGCTTCCCTGGCGATTCAGTGGTTAGGACTCTATGCTTTCACTGCCGGGGGCCCCTTAGGGGAACTAGGAACGCACAAGGGGTGCAGTATGGCCAAAAAAAAAAAAAAATCTGACAAATAGGACTTTCGACTTCAGGCAGGTAATCAAGGTTAATATCAAGAGAGAAAAACCACGTGGATAGAATATTTCTTTGATATGATGTGATGAGAATGACATTTTATGGTTTCATCCCCCCAAACCGCAAACTCCAGGACTTCCCTGGTGGCTTACTGGTTAAGAATCTACCTGCCAAGGTAGGCGACACAGATTCAATCCCTGGTCCCGGAGAATTCTATATGCCAAGGATGCAACTGAGCTCGTGGGCCACAACTACGGGGCCCGTGCTCTAGAGCCCACATTTCACAACAAGAGAAGCCACTGCAATGAGAAGCCTGTGCACTGCAACGAAGAGTAGCCCCTGCCGGCCGCAACTAGAGAAAATCTGCATGCAGGGATGAAGACTCAGTGCAACGAAAAATGAATAGTAAAGAAATAAATAATAAATACTTGTTTTAAAGATCAGGCTCCAGTCTAATCATAAAAATAGCAGACAAATCCCACTTGCGGGACATTATGCAGAACTCCTGACCGATACTCCTCCAAACTGTCAACATCATCAAAAACAAGGCAAGCATGAGAAATTGTCACAGTCAAGAGACTATATACATACAATGGAGTATTACTTGGCCACAAAACAGAGAATGAAATCTGGCCGTTTGTGACAACATGGATGGACTTAGTATTATGCCAAATGCAATAAGTCAGACAGAGAAAGACAAACACTGGATGAGTTCACTTACGTGTGGAACCTAAAAAAATAAAACAAATGAACAAACATAACAAAAACAGAAGCAGAGTTACAGACACAGAAAAAGCAGATAGTTGCTTGCGGGGAGAAGGGTTGGGGGAGGAGATACAAATCTTGGAGGTATTTTTCTATCAGTATACAGAGAGCTTCCTTATGATTTTTTTTGTTGTCGACTATGCTGTGTCTTAGTCGTGACATGCAGGATCTAGTTCCTAGACCAAGGATCAAACCTGGGCTCCCTGCATTGGGAGTGCAGAGTCTTAACCACTGGACCAGCAGGGAAGTCTCTCCTTTTGATTTATTATAGCTGCGTAGTATTCCACTGCAGCAAAGTCTCATCATTTATTTATCTGCTATTTATTAAGTTGTTTGCAACCTTTCCCTACTATAAACAATGCTACAGTTAACATGTCCATATGTCATCTTATATAGTGGAAATATTTCTATAGGATAAATTTCTAAAAGGGGGTTACTGAGCTCAAGAATATATAGATCAGTAACTCAGATACATATTAAATTCTCCTCCATAAAGGTAATACCAATCTAAGTTCCTACCAGCAATATGAGAGTGTCTGTTTCCCCACCAGTATTCTTGCCTGGACAATTCAATGGACAGAGGAGCCTGGCAGGCTACAGTCCGTAGGGTCGCAAAGAGTCGGGCATGACTGAGCCACTGAGCACACGTTTCCCCATTCATGGCAGTATGTGGTCAAACTTTTGCATATTTATAATGTGATAGAAGAAAAACGATTTCTGACTGCCGGGAGCCAGTGTGAGGAAGCCCGCCCGTGACAAGGTCATGAGGAAGGAAGCTGACATACGCAAGGTGTGCTCAGACTTCAGGGGCCCCTCTGGAAATTCCTAAGCATGTACCCCAACAAAAATCTGCCGGCTTTTGTGCTCTGCTTTTCCACTCTTCTGACATTTTCTGGAAAAAGTCAATTCAGGGCTTTAGTCTTCTGCATTTGAAAGAGTGTTTCAATCCAAAACCCCCTCTGATGGCTTTCTAGCCTGCCTGCAGGACTCGTACAGCTGCGCATGTGATTGTTTGAGGCCTCCTGACCGCAGGAGGCACAGGAAGCTTAAAACATCCTAGGAATGTAGGGGCTTCCGAGGAGTCAAAATCTTTAGAATAGGACTGATGAAAAGTTTCATTTGTTGAGTCAATGCTTGCTGCCAAATTTTCATATCCTTTATTTTTAGATATAGTTGGTATATAGAAAAACAAGTAGTAGACCTGGTATTAGCAACATTAGATCTTTGAGTTAAGTACCTTCTTTGCTATAACCCACTGCACCTTTGTTCTATAGAGATGTAACTTTAATGCTTTAAGGAGATGCAGATTAAAGAAAAACACTTCAGGGGAAACAAAATTAACATTCATTAAGGAAGAGAGCCAAAAAGTGTTAACAAGCCTCTTGGCCAGAAGATAATGTAAATCACCTGAGACCTTTTGTATACAAAATGATGTATAGAAAGGGTCTGGGCTGCGAACGCTACATAATTTTGTGTTATCCATTGATCTCCATGTTTTATCAAAAGTATAAAAGGCCTTCTGAACAATAAAGGAGGGGGCCAGGGGCCGGGGGCCAGTTTCTCGGACCAGCTTCTCCGACCAGCTTCTCGAACTAGTCTCTCGGCCTCGTTTCTTGGGACTCTGGCTCCCCCCGTGTCTTTCTCTCTCTCTTCTTCTCTCCCTTCCCTCTCTCTGCTCTTTACTTTAACTTCAGGCTGAATCTCCACCTGGGGCGCGGAGGCTCGCCAGGTCTACTTACTTGCCCTGGCTGTTAAGACCCGCACGAAAGGGAGCTTAAGGCGAGGCACCCTTAGATATTCAAGCGGGCGCCGGTGGCCCAACGTAGATGGTGCAAATTCCTTGTCTGGAATTTTATTGGCCTTCCGCGTAAACCAAGCTATTCAGCCCTCTTCCTCCACTTAATCTTCTTACTACACTATAGTTTCTTAATCTAATCTTACATTAATAAATAAACAAGTCTTTCCACGCCAACGCCGTCCACCCTTCGAATTCCCTGGATCCACCGGGGCTGGACCCCGGCATCTGACCTTGTAATTTGCATTTCTTTTTGCAAATTGAAGCTGAGCAAATATTCACATTTTCCTTGCATTTCATTTTCTGTGAGCATAGTCTTTGCTCATTTTTATACTGGGCTTTTGTGTTTTTCCTCATAAAATTCTAGGAGCAATTTACATTTTAGGAAGATTTGACCTTTGCATAGGGGCTGCAAATATTTTCCTTTGTCACATGTCTCTCCACTGGGTTTTTTAAGCTTGCCCCATAGACTCCACCCCTTCACTCCCTCAGAAATTCCCTCTCCAGGCCATGGGGCCCCTCTCACAGACACATCCAGGAGACCCCCTAGTTCTTCACTCTTCCTGGTGGCTTTTTTTTTTTGGATGTATTTATTTATTTGTTTTTGGCTGCTCTGTGTCTTTGTTGAAACACAGACTTTCTCTAGTTACGGTGAGCAGGGGCTACTCTTTGTTGCGGTGCCTGAGCTGCACACTGAGGTGGCTTCCCTCGTTGCAGAGCACAGGACGTAGGGCGCTCAGGCTTCAGTAGTTGTGCTGCACTGGCTTAGCTGGCCAGAGGCACGTGGGGTCTTCTAGGACCAGGGAGTGAACGCATGTCTTCTCCATTGGCAGCCAGACTCTTATCCGCTGGACCACAAAAGGAATCCTTCCCGGTGGCCTTTGATCTCTTGGTGACATCTGACTCTAGACTGAAGACGCCTCTTCTGAGCAAATAACCTTTATTCTGTCCTTTATCGACTTCAGCGGTTGCACATTCCCATTAGGACACTGAAAACATGGAAAAGTACACGGATGAAAAGCAAAACTCCCGTATATTCCACCTCCCAGGGTAACTGCTTCCAGTTTACCAGTGCCTATGCATATTTTTAATTGTGTGTAGGTTTTTCTATTTACAAAGTAAATTTCTTAAATTTATCCAGTCCCTTTGGGAGTGGATAGCTGCACTTTCCCACCTCTTGGGTTTCTCTTTGTCCGTATTCTGTCTCACAAGGCGGTGATCCCGAGGTGCTGACATGGGGGAACGTCTCCCTCCTGCCCACCCCCAAACAACCTCACTCTCTCCTGGACTTGTTTCTCCTGCTCCACCCGACCCGCTCCAAGCTTAACTGCTGCTCACTCTCCTGCCAGAGACATCAAACTCTTGGTCTCCTTTGTTCTTCAGAACCACCCAGGTGGAAACCTGAGTTTATCAACTCATCCTCCCAAACAATGCTGGTTTCCCTCCTGCTGATAAAACCAGCCAGAAGTAACCTCCAAGACTCACTAAGCATGGTTTCTGGCCATGTCTTGTCTTGCGCGCCAAACATTTCCTTAATTCACCCTACTCTGGTCTCTGGGCTTTCCTCATGCTCTTCCTCTCCTGGACACAGTCCCCTTCCTGCAGCAGATCTCCCCAGGACCCTTTGTCACATTCTGCCCATCCTCTGCCCCAGTGCAGCCCTGGCTTCCCTTCCCTCCTGAGCCCCGCTGCCTCATAGTCCCCCCCACTTCCCTGGCTCTGCTCTCCAGGGGGGCCCCCTGTGAGGAGCCGCACTGCACGCACACTCCCAGGCCCCTTGCTGGCAGGCTGCCCCATTCTCCCAAGGTGCCAGGTACTTCCCCTGGCAGAACATTTATCTCTCTGTATTGTAATTTCCTATTTACTCCTCTGTCTCCCTACTGTCCATACACTGGGGGCAGGACTGATTTTTACATTGATGTATTTCGAGCGCACATTAAATAAGTTTGTTGACGTGGAGGAAAGGAATGACTCTCCAGCTAATGTGGCTGCTCCCACATTGAACCCTCAAAGCTCTCCATCCAGCATGATTCCTGGAGGGCTAACTTGGCCTGGCTGGACTTGGTACCCTCTTAGGTCTGCTATGCAAGCCCCTCCACCTGGACTGACTGCCTTCCTCTGACTGTCACCGTGGTCCTCTCCGAACCTCAATTTACTCATCTGTCTACAGATGAGAACATTCTGGAAAATTGTGAGAACAATGAACGATGTACCTTGTAGATGGCAATGTGATGAATGAATACCAGGAGTGGGTACCTTATTAAAAAAAAAAGCGCTACTGTTCATCAAACATGTTTTCTATACCAGGCATTGTTCTAACACCCAACTGTTGATGTTAATGCCTTTCATCCCAACAAATTAGTTCCTTTTCATAGAAAAGTATATCAAGGCACAGAGCAGTTCTTGACTGATTTGCCTTGATTCCACACTGGCAGTAGAGGAGCTAAGATTTGAACCCAGGTCATATAGCTCCTCAGGCTTCCCTAGCAACTCAGCTGGTAAGGAATCTGCCTGTAATGCAGGAGACCCCAGTTCGATTCCTGGGTTGGGAAGATCCCCTGGAGAAAGGATAGGCTACCCAGCCCAGTATTCTTGGGCTTCCCTGGTGGCTCAGATGGTAAAGAATCCACAGGAGACCTGGGTTCAATCCCTGCGTTGGGAAGATCCCCTGGAGAAGGGAACAGCTACCCACTCCAGTATTCTTGCCTGGAGAATCCCTGGACATAGAAGCCTGGCAGGCTACAGTCCATGGGGTCACAAAGACTCAGACACAACTGAGCGACTTTCATTTCGTATAACTCCACTGTATTGCCCATTATTAAATAATACACTTAGAATTATTTGGTCTGAGAGCTGCCTTCTTCAATTAATTAATTAACTGAGTTTTGTGACCCAATCATACAGCTATGTTCTCCTGGCCCGATTCTAATTCCAATGGTAAATCTGTAGGTAGATTTTTGTGTAGATAACCACTTACCTCTCAAGGATGGAGCCATGTTCAAAATGTAGTTCTTAAAAAAAATTAAAATGTCGAATTTCCCTGGTGGTCCAGTGGTTAAGAATCCCTTGTCTACCAATTCAGGGGACACTGGTTCCATCCCTGGCCCAGGAAGAGCCCACATACTGTGAGGCCACAGTAGCCTCTAGGCCCATGCTCTACTGAGCCCATGCTCTAAAGCCCACCAACTGCAACTACTGAAGTCCACGTGCCCTGGAGTCTGTGCTCTGCAACAAGAGGAGCCACTTCAATGATGAGCCCGCACTCTGCAACTAGAGAGTAGCCCCCACTCGCCACAGCTAGAGAAAGCCCACGCACAGCAACAAAGACCCAGCAGAGCCATAAAGCAATAAATAAGAGAACCATGCCCATAGTTTTTCTTCTTCGACATTTGTGTTATCAGATTCAACTAGAATAAATACTCATCAGTTGAATTAAACAGAGACATTTAAAGACATCTGTTTTGTCATACTTGACATGGACTTACCTTCAGTGGTACTTACAGACATCTTTCCCCGAATCCACACTTCTAGGTCCTTCAAGCATTCTGAGGATGAGGTTTCCAATCCCTTCCCTCATTTTCAGAATTTCCTCACCAAGAGAGAGATGGGGGAAGGAGGAAAGAGCTTACTTAGCCTGGGTGCAAGAGAAGAGAGTTAGAAGAATTTATGTGGATCCTTCAGTGTCTATAGCTCAGACCATGGAGGGTGGCATGGCGACATCACCTCCATGTAAGAAGTTTCCCTAGTCTCCCTCCCTGGTCTGTTCTGTTCCCATCTCCTGATGCTAGTCTTGTCCCTGGCACAAAGTACTATGCGGACCAGAGAAAGGAGAAGGGGCAGAAAGAGGCCAGTGCTGGACACCCAAGGAGAGACTGAGACAGAAGGGAGGAGTCTGCCTCCCCAGGGGACAGCTAGAAGCAAGAGGTCTGCCTCCCAGCACCATGCCCCCTAACTGCCAGGTCACACTGCCTTTACTTCTGGGAGGCCAGAAACTTGTTGGATACCAGGAGTAAAAGAGAGGGCAAAAGATGGAAGAGCGTTAGAGAGATCCAGAGAAAAGGGGCAGACGTGAAGGGGACCCATGTTCATTATTAAATGGTCGATATGCAGAATTCAGAAAAGATGCAGAGGACAGCAATCAATGTAACAGAATATGTCCATGTATTCAGCATCAAGATTAGACAGTGTCAACATTTTGCCGTATTTCCTGTAGTTTTACTCATTTAGATTTATTTATTTGATTTTCGGCTACTTTGGGTCTTTGTTGCTGCACTGGCTCTTCTCTAGTTGTGGTGAGTGGAGGCTGCTCTCTCGTGGTGCTCGAGCTTCTCCTTGTGGTGGCTTCTCTTGTTGAGGAGCACGGCTCTAGGGCACTAACTTTAGTAGCTGCATCACGTGGACTCGGTGGTTGCAGTTCCCAGACTCTAGAGCACAGGCTCAATAGTTGCGGCCCATGGGCTCAGTTGCTCCATGGCACGTGGGATCTTTCCAATTCAGGAACTGGACCTGTGTCTCCTGCATTGCCAGGTGGATTGCTTACCACTAAGCCACCAGGGAAGCCCTCTTCATTCTTTTTTTTTTTTTTTCAAGGGATAGTACATTACAGGGGCTTCCCTGGTGCCTCCGCCTGCCAATGCAGGAGATACGGGTTTGATCTGTGGGTCAGGAAGATCCCCTGGAGAAGTAAATGGCACAACCCACTCCAGTATCCTTGCCTAGAAAATCTCATGGGCAGAGAAGCCTGGTAGGCTAAAGTCCACGGGGTGGAAAAAGAGTTGGACCTGACTGAGCAACTAGACAACAACAACAACACGATACATTATAGACACAGCTACTTAGAGCCTTTCTCCCATCTATGTTTCTTAGGTTCCTTTTTTTTATTTACACTTTCTGTATAAACCACATGGCATGTGGGATCTCAGTTCTGAATAGGGATGGAACAAGTACCCCCTACCCTGAAAGCTCTGAGTCCTAACCACTGGTCAACCAAGGAAGTCCCTCCCATCTATGTTTCAACTTTTACTACATGGGCATATGTGGGTTAGGTATCTATAAAAATATATATACCGTTGCTTATGTGTTTTACATTTTTAAATACTGGGTATGATTTGGCTTACATTCTTTTGCCATTTGGTTTTATCTTATTCAACATCATTCTTTTGAAACTTATCCCTGTTAATATATGAGAGTGCGTTCATTTAATCTGCTGTATCGTATTCCATTTTGATTGCATTTATATTTCTGTTATCTTGTTGGTGGACAGTGAAGTTGTTTCCAGTTGTTGTTATTATAAAAACCATGAATGGACTTCCTCATACACACATCTGTGAGAATTCCTCTAGAGTCACACTTGGAAGTAGAATTGCTGAGTTCCAAAGAAATGTGTGTTTTCAGCTTTACCAGATATTGCCAAATTGCCCTGTAAAATGATTGTGTCCAGTACTCCATAAATTTCTTCTCAAATACTTTGCACGTCTCCTTGAACCAGAGTGGATAAATAGCATCTCACATTTATGGACCACTCATCTTTCCTTTTCAAGAAATGACCTGCAAATATCCTCCATTCACTTATCTGTAATGCTTTTTGTATGTGTCCTTTTCTTCCTGATTACAAAAGTACTTTATTTATGACTGATACTAAATCGTTTTCAGTTATATGGGTTGCAAATTTCTTCTCCCGGTCTGTGAGAGACTTTCACTTTGTAGTGTCTTTTATTTTTGTTTGTTTGTTTTTTAAATTTATTTGGCTGTGTTGGGTCTTAGTGGTGGCACAAGGAACCTTTCATTGTGGTGCATGAACTCTAGTTGTGGCGTGGGGGCTCAGTAGTTGCAGTGTGTGGGCTCAGTAGTCGCGGCGTGAGGACTCAGTAGTCGTGGCGTGAGGACTCAGTAGTCGTGGTGGGCTCAGTAGTTGTGGCGTGAGGACTCAGTAGTCACGGGGTGAGGGCTCAGTAGTCGCCGCGTGAGGGCTCAGTAGTTGCCGCGTGAGGGCTCGGTAGTCATGGCCGGCTCAGTAGTCGCGGCGTGAGGACTCAGTAGTCGTGGCGTGAGGGCTCGGTAGTTACAGCGTGAGGGCTCAGCAGTTGTGGCGGAAGGACTCAGTAGTTGTGGTGTGAAGGCTCGGATGCTCTGTGGCAGGAGGGATATAATTTCCCAACCAGGGATCAAACTTGCATCCCCTGAATTGCAAAGTGGATTCTTAGCCACTGGGCCACCAGGGAGTTCCTATAGTGTCTTCTGTTAAATGTTTTTGAATTATTATTGAAGCTGGGTGATTGATACATGGGGAATCATTATACTGTTATCTCTACTTTTATGTAGTTTTGAATATTACCCTAACAAAACAGTTCTTAAAAATCCATAAAACAATTCTCTATCATCCCAAATTCCTAAAGATCAGCTCCTATATTTTATCATTTTACTTTCCACATTCAGGTCTCTAATGCCACTGGAATTTATTTCTGTATTTGCTGTGGGAGAGGATCAAATATATTTCCCTCATAGATGGCCAACTGTGTCCAGTTCTATTTCTGAACCTGTTTATCCCTTCTCCTCTGACCAGAAATTTCCCCTCTGCCCCATATATCCTTAAGTCTGCTTCTAAGCTCTCTATTCTGTTCCTTAGTCACTGTGTGTACTCTCATCTTGCCACAGTTTTTTTTTTTAAATTAATTAATTTATTTGGCTGCGCCTACAAACACAACTAAGTAGAGTCTTAGTTGTGACATGAAGCATTTTTTACTTTTGTTGCAGCATGTGAGATCTAGTTCCCTACAGGACCCTGCATTAGGAGTGTGGCAGCTTAGCCACTGGACCACCAGGGAAGTTCCCTCTGCCACAGTTCTAACTCCCATATTACCAGATTGGCCACAGTAGTATCTGTCAGGCCAGACTGGTATCACTTCTTCTTTTTCTTCTTCAGATTGACTTGGCTTTTCTTAGCCTCTTTCCTTCCATACAAATTTTACGATCAGCTTACACAATTCCAAAAAGAAAAAAAAAAAAAACAAACACAAAAAACCCCCAACAGTCCTGGGTTAATTGGAATCCTGTTGAATTCCAGATTCATTTTTGAGAGAAGCAACATCTTTCTAACACGATACCTTCCTGACCATCGCCTTGTCATATCCGTCCATATACAAGGGCTTCTATTTTGATTCTTATGTAAAAATTTGTGTTTGGGGACTTTGAGTCAGACATGACTGAGCGACTGAACTTAACTGAGCTGAACTGGTAGCCCAGTGGTTAAGGCTCCAAGCTCCCAATGCAGGGGACCTGTGTTCGATCCCTGGTCGGGAAACTGGATTCCACATCCTGCAGTGAAGATCAAAGATCCTATCTGTTGCAACTAAGACTCAGCACAGTCAAATAAGTAAATAAATATATATATATTTTTAAACGTGCTTGTTTTCTCCATGAGGGTCTTGTTCCATCTTTGTTAGATTTGTTCCCATGGCCTGCGGGGTTTATGGCTGGCTTTCCCTCCTCCCCCAGCCCCACATCAACTATGCCAGGTGCATCCTTCCTTACCCGTTTGGTCCACACCCTCCCCACCCAGGTCCAGGGAGCAGCTGTCTACTCGAACAGCTGACTGTGTCTGTGAGACCTTGTCGAGTGCACGGGGCTCCCACCTCCCACCTCAGGGCCTGTCAGCTGAGTCTGGGGAGACGCACAGCTGTTTCAGTGGGGACAATGAGGTGCATTCTATACAGGCCCCTCTCTGAGCCTCCCTCCCCCAGTCCAGAGCAACTGTTCTTGTGGTTAGGGAAGGGCCCCACCTGTCAGCTCTAGCTACTCTTTCGGGCAACGTCCCCTGATCCCTTTTCTTCATGTCTTCCACCCACCCTACCCCACCCCTTCCTACCCCGCATGCAGAATCTAGCTCCCTGATTAGGGATCAAAACTGCGCTCCCTACATTGGGAGCAAAGTGTCTTAACCTCCAGGGAAAGTCCCTTCTGAATGTCCTCTGAGCCTATCTCTCATGTGTGTCTTATGGGCTGATTGCCTGTTCACAGCTCTGTCATTGCCTAGAACTGGTGGGCAGAGAAAAGATGGTCTTGGAAATGGATCATCCCTCTCTAACCTTGGAGGACTGACTGTTCCCACAGCGTTCTCTCAGTTGTCACCATGTTCAGGTCTCAAATCCTCACAGTGGCCCCAATTAGGTAGATTAGTGACTACTGTCGCAGGCAGAGAGGTGCTGTGATGAATGATAAGGCTGGGACTCTACCCCTTCCCAGCGACACACCCCATACCTGGCTGGCCTCTGCACCTGCTCCTGGCACCTGCTCCCCTCAGCACTCCCTGCCCTCGGTGAGGCTTCTCTGGCCTCTTTTCAGCATCCTTGTTTGGGGGTTGACATCGCTCTCAATGGCCCACCAGCTACAGCCCAGTGCTGACTCCCCCCAGGGATGATGACCCTGGAACACAGCAGAACCAGAATCCAGGCCTCCATAGCTTCTTCAAGTGATAATTGAGCCCCACCACCCACTGTCAGTGGCTGTTCATGGGTGTCAGGGGGCCTTGTACCAGGCCTTCAAGGAGCAACCTGTTGGGCTGGCCTTAGATACAGGATGTCCTGGGACATTTGGACAACCCAAAATGATGGAAGAAAGGTCGTTTTTTTTTTTTTTTTACTGCAGTATAGTTGATTTACAGTGTGTGTGTGTTGATTTCTGCTGTACAGCAAAGTGATTCAGTTATACACATATATATTCTTTTTCTTATTCTTTTCCATTATGGTTTATCACAGGCTGTTGAATACAGCTCCTTGTGCTATACAGTAGGGCCCTGTTGTTTATTCATCTTATATATAACAGTTTGTATCTGCAAATCCCCAACTCCCAGTCAGGCAGGAAAATGCTATTTATTGAACACCTTCTAAAAGCCAAGCTCTGGACATCTCCCATCTCTCGATGGTGCCTGAGCAGATTACATGATGATTACCACTGTAGGGAGGAGGACCGACACGCAGCACAACTCCAAGACGTCACTCACACCCCCAGTTGGCTTCGTGCATCCAGAGCAGTACTGAGAGGGCCCCCGAGCCGGAGGGTGAATCCAGATTGGAGTGACCGTCGGAAGCACTCTTCACGGGTCTGTCTGTGTCCTAGCAGAATGACTGGCAGGGTGGTACAAGGCTCTGAAGCCCTAGATGGAGACAGCAGACAGGGGTGGGAGGAGCAGAAGGCCCAGTGCTTTTAGGTCTCGCGAGAACCCGTTAGCTCTATTCCCAGCTCTCACCACTGAACTGGTTTGCCCATGTCCTTGTCGGTCATGCTGTTGACTCTTGATGTGTGTGTCCTGTGTCCTCAGCACCGCATACACGCTTGCTGTTGACATGAACGGCCCAGTTAAATGATGTCTACCTGGGCTTCCCTGGTGGCTCAGTGGTAAAGAATCCGCCTGCCAATGCAGGCAATGTGAGTTCGATCGCTGGTCTAGGAAGATCCCACGTGCCTTGGAGCAACTAAGCTTGTGCGCCACAACTATGGAGCCTGTGCTCTAAAACCCGGGAACCTCAACTGCTGAAGCCCGTGCACCCTAAAGACTGTGCTCAGCAACAAGAGAAGCTACGGAAATGAGAAGACCGCACACTGCGACTAGAAAGTAGCCCCCGCTCATCATAACAGAGAAAAGCCCATGCAGCAACTAAAACCCAGCACGGCCAATAAATAAATACATAAATAAAGAAAATTATATGAAAAAAATGATGTCTATGTATGGGGGGAGGGGGTCCCCAGGACATTTCTGGGAAGCCTGTAGATCGGGGAAAACCACTGAAAGGACCTCAGGGGTCATCTATGACTCAGCCTACAGGCCTTAACTTCACAAGTTGGCACCCAAATACATTATTTTTTTAATTGACTTTGAGGAACAGGAGTTTGGGCCAGTTTCCTCCCCTGCCAGCAGAGGACTGGGGGCAGAGGTCAGAGCAGGATCCATTACACAAAGCTAAATCAGGAACCAGAAGGAACTGCTCCCTGGCAGCTCTGTTGCCAGAAGGGATGGTTATCTTTCTAGGAAAGGCTGAGGAAATCCTTTTCTGCCTTGGGGAAGGCCACTTGGTGGGATTAATCCCAGGTGAAAGTGGGAAGGAGATGAAGTGAGCTAATCCCGAAAGGGGATGAGGGGTAGAGAATGAACAAAAACCAGATCCAGGCCCTGGACACAGCTGCGGCCCTTCCCCCACCTCCCTTCCCAACCCCCTCTGGGGTTTCCCACTGTTACCGGAGACAATATCCTGTTTCCTTTACCTGCCTCACTGTCCCAGACCCCTGGAGCCCCTCCCGGTCTGCTGGGGACAGGGAAGGGACAGAGGTCCAGCCCCAGGCCCAGGATCCAAGGATCTCACTGTTGGATGTTTGGTGATTGTTTTATGTGGGAGAATTAGAGTCTAAACTGTTACCAGTTCCTTAGCTCAACAGCTCTTCTTTGTTTCTGCTGCTGTTGCTGCTAAGTCGCTTCAGTCGTGTCCGACTCTGTGCGACCCCATAGACGGCAGCCCACCAGGCTCCCCCGTCCCTGGGACTCTCCAGGCAAGAACACTGGAGTGGGTTGCCATTTCCTTCTCCAATGCATGAAAGTAAAAAGTGAAAATGAAGTCGCTCAGTCGTGTCCGACTGTTAGCGACCCTATGGACTACATCTTTACATTTCCCAATCATGAACTCTTGAGTCAACATTTTACTTAAAAAGACAAGGACACGGGGGCTTGTCCACGGTTTCAGAGGACCTCACATCTGTGTACACTGAGTTGGGAGGGATGGATTGCGACTTACCCAAGGTCACAGCAATTGTAGATCTGGGTCAGTGGGTGGTGGGACCTCTAAGGTTCCCTGGAGATTACATACCTCGGCAGATCCCAGAGGGAACCTACTTCCCATCCCTTGGGCTCACCGAGGTCACTTCCTCCCCTCTGAGTGGCTCTTTCCAGCTGACTGTGGCCTACAGGGGTTCTGCACACATCCTAGAAATGTGTTCAGATTCACAGAGCTCTGGGGCTCAACAGCACAGGCTCTGCAGCCAGCAGGCCTGGATTCGGAGCCCTTGACAGAATACATACTTATTTATTCTTATAAGAAATATTTATTGCTGAGCACTGGGGACAGAGCAGCAGCCAAAACAGGTATAAGTCCCTACTCTCATGGAGTTTACATTCTAGTTTACATTCTAGGACACAGACAATCAGCAAGATAAGGAAGAAGGATATACAGTTTGTCAGAAGGATTTGCTGAGGAGGTCAATAAAGCAAAAGAGAGGATGGAGAGAAGGCAGGATGGAGTGGAGTGAATGTCCTGTTAAATCGAGTGGATGCATACCATTTGGACCAAGATTTAAAGGAGGTGAGCGATGGAACCATATGGATGCCTGAAGATAGTGCCTTGTAGGCGGGAGCAGCAGTAGGTGCAAAGGCCCTGAGGCAAAAACATGTCTGGCACAGTTAAGGAGCAGCAGGAAGCCAGTGTGGCTGCCACAGCGAGAGGCAAGGACTAGAACTTGGAAGCCAGGGCCTCGGAGGTCACAGTTAAAGCCTTTGGCTTTAATTCTTAAAGAAAAGGGAGTCATTGGACAGTTTAAGCAGAAAAAGGACAGGATCTGACACGTTTTAGAAAGATCACCCTGGTCACTGTATGGAAAAGAGAAACAAGAACACCAGTTAGAAGGCTATTATAATAATTCACGTGAAAGATGACAAACAGAGCCCTCAGGATTTATTACTGTGGGTAGTGAACTGTGATAAGAAGACAGAGGTCAAGGATAACTTCCAGGATTTTGGTCAGAGTAATTAGAGAGACGTAGTTGCCTCTCACAGATATGGGAGAGCCTGGAGGAGGGGCAGGTCTTGGTGGGGTGACCCGGCCATTTATCCGCTGTGTGATCTGGGGTAAATTGCTTAACCCCTCTAAACCTCAGTTTCCTTATCTGTACAAAGGTCATAATAGTTATTTTCCTGAAGAGCAATGATAAAAATTGAGTGAGATCATGAACTCCTTGCCTGCTCCTTGGAAGAAAAGCAATGACAAACCTAGATATCATATTAAAAAGCAGAGATATTACTTTGCCTACAAGGGCCCGTATAGTCAAAGCTATGGTTTTTCCAGCAGTCCGAAATGAGAGCAGGATATGAGATGAATGGATATGACAGCAGGACAATAAAAAAGGCTGAGCACCGAAGAATTGATGCCTTCGAACTGTGGTGCTGGAGAAGTCTCTTGAGAGTCCCTTGGACAGTAAGATCAAACCAATCAATCCTAAAGGAAATCAATCCTGAATATTCATTGGAAGGACTGATGCTGAAGCTCTAATACCTTAGCCACGTGATGTGAAAACCAACTCATTGGAAAAGACCCTGATAATGAGAAAAAATTGAGGGTGGAGAAGAAAGGGGCAACAGAAGATGAGATGGTTGGATGGCATCACCAACTCAATGGACTTGAGTTTGAGCAAACTCCAGGAGATGGTGAAGGACAGGGAAGCCTGGCGAGCTGCAGTCCATGGGGTCACAGAGTCAGACACGACTGAGCGACTGAACAACAAAATGAACTCACAGGCGTGACTCACACGTACTCAATACGTGTCCCAACCATAGTCCAGGGAAGACACTGACCATCACAACTTCTCTGGAAGAGACAGGAAAGGACAGGAAGGAAAGGAAGACCACACCTATACGTCTGTACTCTAGCTGCCCCCACTCCCTGCTTCCTCTGGGTGGAAGGAGGACAGACCTTTTTGACAAATTGAAAGTTTTATTTCTTCAAGGTTGTTGATGGAGATGTGGAGATCATGATGCTGCAAATGGTGGGTCGTGACAGGTTGATGATAAACGATCATATTCCCATGTCCTTATTCTACAAAACACTTTCATGGCCATTATCTCACCTGAGTCCATCAAGGCAGAAATTATACCAATTTTAGGAAGTAGAAGAATGAGGTATTTATCTTATGTACTTTAAAAAAATTTTTAAATTTTATATTGGAGTATAGTTGATTAAGAATATTGTGTTAGTTTTGGTTGTACAGCAAAGCGTATAACTGAATATATATATATGTATACATATACAAAAAAATTCTTTTTCAATTTTTTTCCCATTTAGGTTATTATGGAGCATTGAGCGGAGTTTCCTGTGCTATACAGCGGGTGGTTGTTGGCTATCTATTTCAAATATAGCGATGTGCACATGTCAGTATGAGGTATTTAAAAACAAAACAAAACAAATCTGGACCGTCTCTACCTGGCTATCTCATGGAACTCCATTTAATCTTCCAGAGAAAAATGTGGAGAGGGTCCTGACATGGGTATGCCTCTTCCCATCCCTGAGTGGGAGTATCACCCAGCTGTGTCCAGCTATGATATGGACTCTGACCCCACTTCTCCACTCCCCAGGAGACAGCCCACAATGCATGCTCCCATCCTATTCTCTGTCTGGGCCACTCTGAGCATGCCTGGTGTGTGGGTTGCAGCCTTATTGCTTCTGAGGTTTGGGTCAGTGGGTCTCATACGTTGTCCCATTCCAGTAACTCCTCCCAATTATTGAGGTAACAGATGAGGTGCCTGGAACCTAGAAGAATCAATGTGCCTCAGATCACACCATTAGAAAGTGCAGTCTGGGTTTAGACTCTGAGGTCTGCATCCAGTAGGAGAAATTATTGCATCTCTTCTTCCAGCCCAGCTGCCCCCTCCCTTCACCTATCAGATACCAGAACACAGCTGTCTCTCCCTTGCTCCCCCAACCCAGGCAAGCTGTTCTGGGTGGGGCTGAGCTGGGTGGGGCAGCCCTGTGTAGTGTTCAGTGAGGATGTGGCCCCTACAGGCAAATTCAGCCAGACATTGATGCTGAGCAGCAGTTCTGACTGGTGAGAGCTGCTACGCATGGGTGGGGGTGGAGAACTGGGAGGGTAGGAAGTATCAGGTCTGGTTGGATCGAGTTCCCTGAAAAGAGAACTTAGAACTGTCTAGGGAAGAACTCCTGCTGGATTGAGGGAGAGGGGTTAGGGAATGCCAGGTGACTGAGGGTGTGCAGAAGGAGCGGGTGACTGACGGAAGGGAGGATTCCAGGGACATTAGGAGCCCCAGAGGCTGGGAATGGTGAGCTGGAGGTCCCAGAGCAGGCTTCACTCTTGCCTTGACTCCATCTCCATCCGTGCTGTGATGAGAATCCTCCGGCCCCAGCCACCCTTTCCAGAGGAAGGGCTTCCAGAAAACTAAAACGACCCATGAACTGAGATCTGGGGTTTGGCGGGTGTAAACTGAAGCAGGAGTCTACTCCTGCCCACCTCCTTGTGTCTTTGCCAGGTGAGAAGGAAGCAGAAAGGAGAGTCTGGAGTCTAGATCACCTTGCAAGTCGCCAGCCATGCCCGCTCCTCTGCTCCCGCTGCTGCTCCGCACGCTGCTGGCCCGTCTGCTGCTGCCCGCTGCCCGCCTGGCCCGCCAGCACCTCCTGCCCCTGCTGCGCCGTCTGGCCCGCCGCCTGGGCTCCCAGGATTTGCGAGAGGCTTTGCTGGGCTGTCTGTTGTTCGTCCTCAGTCAGAGACGCCCGCCGGACGCTGGGGAGGCTTCCAGAGTGGCCCGCTTGGAAAGGAGGGAGAGGCTAGCCTCCCAAAAATGAGGCCATGAATCCTGGTAGCAGCTGTGCCCCCTGAAATGCTTTATTTTGGAGTAAGACAGTCCTGGCCCCATCACTGACTGCAGCCTGCCCAGTGGGCAGAAGACGTGGTGGGCGACTGAGCATGAGAGGGGTCCAGCTAGGACATGCCCCTCACCTCCCAGCAGAAAGGATTGGAAGGATGCTCTGCTTCCAGAAAACAGATCACCGTCCCTCCCTCCCTGCATTCTTCCCAAGACCTTTCCTAATCACCTCTGGCCTCTGGTGGGAGGGGAACTGACACTCCTCCACCACCCCCACCCCCAGGCAAATGGAGACATGAGGTCCAATGAGGGACAATGCTTAACCCTGGGACAATGGACAATTCGGCTAATCCAGACTGCTTCTGGTTTGAGATTTCCCAAATATTAAGAACTTGGTTCCCTACTAGGGAGTTAGTCCTGCCCCCAAAGCCCAGTATGCAATAGGGGCTCAATAAATATTTGTTGCCGTTAATTCTTAGGATGCCTTTGACAGTCCTGTCACACTCCTGCACTGCAGGACAGTCGAAACTGTCCAGAGGAGACGGGTGGAGGAACACCTCAAGCCTTCCTTTTGCTACCTCTGTCATTGTCCCTCTCAGTCCCAATGCCCTGGAAGCTGTTTCTCTAACTTGAGTGTCTCACACTGGGAGTCAGCAGTCTTGGGTCTTTCTGGCAGCTCAAGGTAAGGAGGTTAATGTCCTCCAGCGAGTGTGGATACTCTTCTCAGCTAGTGGTGTGGGCAGAGGGAGATTTGTTTTTGGAGGGACCCTGTGGGCAGCCTCCCCACCCAGAGAAGCAGCCTAGAGATGCATACCCTGAGGGGTACTCTGCCCAGGATGGGATCTAGGGGGTTCAGGGTAAGTGGGGTGTAATCTGAGGAATTCACCTCTTCATTTCTCCTCTCCAGTGGGAGGCCCCTCGGGGATCTCAAACAAGAGTTGTCAGAGGCATTTTGCAAACCTGCCTCCAGATAATTTGCTTACTATTTTCCTGCAACACTCCCCCCTCCTACCCGCCTCCACCCAGCCCTGGGCTCCCAGTTTAAGGCGGTAAAGTGAGGACAATCGCCTTTCAGGACCCTCACCCTGTCTGCACACCCCGTTAGAAGACTGGCCTGGGGGAAGCCTCCAGATCAGAGCTGTGGGCCCCCAAGCCGGCCCCGCGGGGCTTTCTGCCAGACCCCGCCTCCTCACACCCGGACACCAGCTGCTTCCTCCAGGGGTCATCAAAGCCAGTGCACGTGCTCGCAACCCTTCCCCTCCCCCCCGCCGCCCACTCAGAAAGGTGGCCTGGGGGAGGGCCGGGATGAAGGGGATTCGAACCCCTGGTCCCTTCCAAGGCCCCGGGCTCCTTATTTATTCAGCCCGCTCCAGGCTTCTCCTCCCGCTGGCCTCCCGGAGAGTTCCTCTCTTGGGAGTCTGCAACCGTGCGCGGGGCGGACGCCTGGGTAGTACGCTGCAGCCCCTTCCCCGCCTGGTGGCACAGACGGGTCAGACCGGAGCGGTCTGCAGTTTTCGTCCACGGCGACGACACCAGTCCCGCAGGGAGGAGGCCAAACGGGAACCAGGGGCCAACTGGCCCGGGAACTTCCGTCCCGGCTCCCCAAAAGCGGAGCCCCCTGGGAAGTCCCAGCAGGTGCGCGGCGCAGCAGAGGCTGGCAGAGGGGAGGGGGCGGGGCAGCGGTGAGGGGCGGGGCCTGCTGTTTCCCCGGCGGGCGGGGCGGGGCGGGGCGGAGAACAGAGTGGGCAGGGCTATCGTGGGGTGGTGGAAATCAACGGAGTTTGCATCTGCGGTTTCTGGCGGAGGTCAATTCCCCGGACTTTGGAGGCCGTGGTGAGATGACTGCCCTCCCCTAATCACTTGCAGATGTATCCAGGGTCAGAGACCTCGGAGCAAAGGATGAGGCAGATGTCTGAGACATGAAGCTGGAAAACCAAGTCCAGTCTTCTTGAACCCTGACCCCCTTACACACCCAATAAGGAAGGTGAGGGACTTGAGGTATCTGACTGAGAGGGCTGGATTCTGTCTTCATCTTAGCTGATATTTTGTTCGTCGTGTATTTTTGTTTCTTGCATTCACTTTGATTTTTTTTTAATATTGTATTAAAACATTATTTATCCGGATTCTGGAATATTTGGGCTCCCCCTTAAATACTGCACCTCAGGCAAGTTGCCTCTTTGGCCTCTGTCTGGCCCCAGCCCTGCCACGAGGCCATGGAGATAGAGTCACAAACACAACCGAGAACATACAGTCATGAGACACATTGGTGACAAACTGCAGAGCCAAGCAAACACACAGCAAACCCAGATGGAGGCAGGGCTAGGAAAAGATAGGACTGTTGTGTGTGAGGTGATGAGGCACCCTTGGGGCCTGGAAGGGGGAGGAGGGAGTCACAGGTCACAGCCTCACAGAGGTGGTGGATCGGGTGGGGGTGGGTGTGCAGCTGGATCAGTGCTTCACACCCTACTCCGGTACCCGGGACCTGAGGGAGCCAAAAGATTGGGCAGCGAATGACAAGCACTGGCCTGGTGGGCACAGGCCACTGTGAGTTGGGCTCCGAGGCTGGCCAGCAGAGGGCCCTGGCCCTCAGCAACCATCCCTGCGTAGAGAGGCGGTGCTGGAGGGGTGTGGGTGCTGGCTGGGGGCCCAGGCAAGGAGAATGCCAGACAGGCTTCTGTCCAGCAATAACAGCCCTGCCTGTTGCCATCTACTAGCAGGCTAGACTTCAGCGGGGGTGGGGAGGGGAACCAGCCTTCCCCTGTCTGGTCTGGGACCCTCACCACTTCCTCCCAATCTCTTTCCACTTACAGCCCCCTTTGCACACAACTGCAGCCACTGGCCACCAGCCTGGCCATGCATGCCGGATCCATTTGGCCACTAAAGCCTGCCACCCCCACAGGCTCATAGACGGGAAATGAGGATGCGGAGAGAGACAGGGGCCAAGAAAAAGGGGAGAGAAGGGCCTGGAGAGGTAGAGAGAGGCTGGACAAACACAGGGTAGGAATGGGGTGGGGGTGACCCAGACATGAAGCTGCCCTCAAGCTGTGAGGCAGTGCCTAGAAAAACACTACTCATACCCCTCTTCCTGCCCTCTGCTGGTTAAGGCCAGGGGATGATTGTGTGTCATGTCTCTGTGGGTCCCTGAGCCAGTAGGCTGGCAACAGCTCTTCTGAGTATTTTGGGGTGAAGCCACTGATCAGTCCTAAGAAGAAAAATTACCCTTTGCCCAGTCTGTGCACTGGAGAGAGGGTGTGACTCTCCCTTATCCCTATGATGGTAGTGCTGCTAATTGTTAATTAGTGTCTGTGACTTTCTCCAGGGTAAAGGCCTCTTGGGTGATTGGGTTAAGGGAGTGGGACTGGACTGGATTTTCTGTCCTCAGTGTCTCTCTGGCCTTTCGATTGTCCTTCTGTACTGAGGGCTGCTGCAGGGGCAATGATTCCCCTGTTCCCCCAAATTTACTGACCAACCAAAAAGGAGGGAATCCTTCCTCCTTCCTTGCAGGTACAAGAAGGACCAATCATCCCTCAGGGTTCCCATCGCCTTCTTCTCAGATTGGGAGTATGTGGGGCTCAGCAAGGCTTCCCTCCGGGAGTATCTGGATTACGGGATTCACTCAGGATGTAAGACTTTTCCTGTTGCCAGCAGTGCCTTAGCTTTTCCAAAGTTCTGGATTTAGAAAGGGTGAATCATGAGAGGGCTACAGTAGGGCTGCCACCCTCCACACCCCCCCCCAACATTCTCCTCCACCCCCTACACACATTATCTCTCTAAATCACAGTTGTGGGTGAGCGGATCTGTAAGTGTTAGAGGTGGGAAAACCCTGGTCACACATCATACTGATTCGGTCAGAGGGATGCCCCGGCATGGGGACTGAGAGGATAATTCGAAACGAAGAAAGTGGCACTGAAAAGGGAAGGGGGCGCTGGGAAGGAAAAAGGTGCGGTGTGAGAGTGGTGTATGTAGGAGGTAGCCTCGCGAGCCATCACGGAACATCTGAGACTGTGTTTGGACCGGGCGGTGGTGGGGGTGGGGGGCTCCGGATCTGCCTCAGCAGGTTTGTCGCTGGGAGAGTCCCGAGACGGCCGAGTAGGAGTTTGTGTAACCCTAGCGAGGAGACCAGGGATACATTCAGCCCTACGTGCTCCGTGATGGGGCAGCGTTTGGCGGGGCAGGGGCCCCAGAGGTCCAGTCTACAGAAATAGTACAAAGTTTGGGCCAGGCAGGTACTGGGTCTCGGGTCCGGGGGTCCCTCGTAGCTCCGGGCGGGCGTGCGTGGGGCGGGCGGGGGCGGGGCCGCGGCGAGCGCCGGGGAGCGGACGCGGGCGGGGGCGCGCCGGGGCGGGGCGAGCGGAGGGCGGGTTTGAATGTGCTCGGGCGGGCGCGGGAAGCTGCTCGGGTGAGCGCGCGGACCTCCACGCGGGAGGACTCCTTCCCAGCAGGTGCTGCCCGGGAGGTGGGAGGGGATCGGGAAACGGGCGGGGGGCGGGGGTCGCCGGGGCGGAATGCGCGCCGCTTTTGCCTGCTGCCACGCGGGCAGGGAGGCTGGGCCTGGCAGCTGCGCCGCCGGGACTGGGGGATGCCGGGTGGGGCCCCCGTGCGGAGCCGCGCGGCACGTGGCGCGCCGGGGCCCGGGCGTAGGGTTACTGTGCGGGGACCTGGACCCCAGCAGGCGGGGACGACCTGGCTACTGGGCCTGAAACTGCCTGTCGCCGAGCTGACCTCCCCAAGGGGCGGGCGAGTTGAAGGTTAATCTCGATCAATCTCGTTGTTGGTACCGGGGAGGGGCCGCACCGTTAACTGCGCCGGGTGCGGGGAATGGCCAGGAGAGCACGCGGAATAGGGGTGGAGGCGCTGCCTCTTTAACACCCGGCCTCCTATTGGCCGAGCCCGTGTACCTGGCCTCCCTCCCTTCCTGGGCGAGTCCTCGTTTATTCCAGAGAGAACACCTTTGCTTCACTTAAAAGGACATCCCAGATTTGCTTCCCAGGGGGAGAGCTGTGGCGGATGAAGGCTGCTCCCACCCCCGCCCCTCACCCCTGTTGGGGCCACTCCTTTGCCCGTTCCTCTCGGTCATGGTCACCTCCAGATCCTCTTGCCTTGTCTTCCTGTCTGTGTGAGCTCTCTTTGCCAGGATGTGTGTGTAATAGGGTGGGGGAGCGCCTTACACCCGACGCAAGTCAGACCGGAGATGACCTGACCCCCACCTTACTTTTTAACCCCTTAGTTGGAGTAGAGTTACTCCACCTCCCAGTATATGAGGCTGGCTGGGAAGCTGCCTTTAAACCTCTCTCCCCTCTCCGGAAGGAGCCTAGAGTAAACTTCACATGAGTTTTGAATTCCAGCTCACTTGTTCACTAGCTCTGTTGCCTTAGGCAAATGATTCAACCATTCTGAGCTTGAGCTGTCCTCCTCTGTTCAATGGAGACAATCTATATGAGTTTATGGTTGTCGTGAAGGCAGGCAAGGGCCAGAGAGGGTATCTGCAGGTGGTGGCTGCCCCATATGGGATCCATGGAAGTGGTGAATTTGATGCTACCACAGAGATGTCTCTAGAAGCTGGCGCGGGTGAGAGGTGTTGGGGGCCAGGGGGCTGGGGAGGTGCCCAGTTTGGTGGCTGCTATCAGGGCCCCATCTGGGCAGGCCAGGGCATGGCTGGAGAGAAACCAGATGTTCTGAACTGGTATCAAATCCCTGATTGGGCCGAGGCAGACAAAAGCCAAAGGGGTGACTGATCTTCAGGATGTGGGCAGGAGGAGTGGGCTGCCCCTGGAGTTGAGTTGTGCTCAGGGCTGGGGTTGGGGACAGCAGAGAGCAGGGGTGTAGCTGATGAGGGGTGAGGGTGGGGCTGGGGGCAGTGAAGAGGAGGGCCAGAGGGCAGAAAGGAGTACTCCTCAGCCTAAAAAAGATTTTCCTGAGAAAGAGGAAATACTCTGTCTGCCACCCCAGCCTTCACCTGTGTTGAAACTCTACCTGCTCTTTACTGCCTGGAATCTTGCCTGTGGGTAGGGAACAGGGTTGGCTGAAGTAAGAAGCTGGGGGTTTCCCTCCTTCTACCTAATAGAAAACATGAGTCTCTGACCTCCTCTGCCCACCTCCCAGAGTAGAGCCCTCTCACCGACACCCCCCCCTCCATCCTTCTAGAAAATGTGAAAACTGTTGTTCACCACTCTCCCAAGTGCCTAGAACATTGTCTGGCTGGCATGCAGGGGTCCTAGGGAAACATTTGTGGAAAGGAAGGGAGAGAGAAAGAAGCCCTCTGCCTCCTTCTGGGGTGTCTGGGTCTGCCTCTCCCTTCTCTTTGCCATCATCGGCCAGGTGTCGTGGGGGGAGGAGGGGAGGAAGGCCTTCGCAGAGGCTGGAGTTGACGCAGGGAGGGGTGGAGAGGAATTTTGGGAGGAGCAGAAAGGCCTGTCCAGGTCCTTTCTCAGAGTCCCGAGGGCTGTCCATCTCAGGCTGAAGCCTGGAGTGCTGGCTGCACCTGGGGGTTGACCCAACCCCTCAGCTCCCCTGCTGAGACTGCTGGTGGGAGATAAGGGCTGGGTTTTATCTCCCTGGCTGTGTTAGTTCAGAAGGCTTCTCAGAATGGAGGTGTTTCGTCCCCCGGGAGGACCTGGGGGGTTCTCTCCCGATACGCCCGCTGCCGCAATTTTCACTCTGGACCCTTATTCAGGAGGAGCCCATGGACAAGACCTGCCGCCTGCCTCTGAGCTAGGACCACCTCCCACAGACCGCCCGGGCCCCATCTGCCCCGACCCTTCTGCTGGCAAGTCTGGGCATCCGGTGAGTGCTGGCCCAGGTGGGTGAGGGTGCTGATCCAGTTGGGCGAGGAAGCTGGTCCTCACCCAGAACAGCAGAGCTGGCTCCAGAGCTCACACCAGAGCTGGCACGATGGGGACAGGCCCGCCCACCCCTGCCTGGCTTTCCATGCCATCCAAGGGAAAGCTGGTTCTTCTCCTAGTGCCAGAGAGCCATACTCCCCCCGCCCCCCACCCCCCACCCCTCCTGAGCAGGGAGCAGGGAAGGTGTACGAAGTGGGGAGGCTGGGGACTGGACAGGCCTGCGCTCCTATCCCTCCATCTTGCCTCCAACTTTGCTCTCAGAAAGGGGAAGAAGCCAGGGGCCTGGGAATGAGTCAGAGAGGAACCCAGCGGCAGGGAGGGAGGGGGGAGATGGGATGTCCCCAGGGGTCAAGGAAGCGGCTGTGTCCCCATGCACATCCTAAAGTGTTTTTCTGGAAAATGGGCCAGGAACCAGGAAACCTCTGGGCATTGGCTGGAAAGGATGGTTAAGGTGCCACCCACAGAGAGGCTGGCATCTGGGGTGCCTGCAGAGGGGGACAGGCTCTCCAGAGCCCGCCCTAGCCATGAGCCCAAGGGCTCCTCGGGAGAGCAGAGAGATCAGACGGAGAGCCCCAGGGAGGGAGGCTGCCCTGGGTGGGAGGCAGGCCGGCCTCTCTGGCTGGCCTGGTCATCACGCCTGAGGCTGCTGCTGCTGCAGATCTGTTTGTTTTACGTCCTCCCGCCCTCCCTCTTCCCCCTTATCTCTTTTCTGTTTCCCTCCTCTTTCCCCACTTCTATCCTTGTCACTGTCCCTGACCCCTCTCATCCTCTCATGACCCCCCTCATGCCTTTGCCTGTTTTTTTCCCTCCCTCTCTGCCATACTTCCTCCTCCTCCTTGTCTGCTCTCCACCCGCCCCTGTTTCCCTGCTCACAGACAGCCTCGGCTGCTGGATAAAAATAGCGGAGGCAGTGGCCAGGCCAGGCCGGGAGCCAGGTAGCGTCTGAGCAGGCAGTGGGGCTCAGCAGGACTGGCCCAAGGGGGTCAAAAGGAGCAGCCTTGAGAGGCAGGGCCAGGAGCGGGGCCTTCGGGACCCTACAGCCTGCCTGCTGTGTCTGTCTGGCCCTCTTCACCCACCAACCAAGTGTCTGAAGAGGCCTGTAGGGAAGCAGGGCCACGACAGGGCCTCACACTGCTTCTGCCCCCAGCAAGCACCGGAGGGAGGAAGCTGTCAGCCAGGCATAACCAAGAACGCCATCACCATGACAACCAGTCACCAGCCTCAGGACAGGTACCAGGGAGGGAGACCTGGGCTGCGGATCTAGGGCAGTGGGAGCGGGTCTCCAGGGGGGCTGGGTGCTGTATCCTTTGAAATTTGGGATTGCCACTGATGATGAGCCTTCCAGCCAGGTAGCTACGAGTCACGTTTGCATCAGAGGGCCCTGCTTGTCGTGGCTGGGTGCTGAGAGCGGTGTCTCCCGGGAGGCCCAGTGAGATGGTGGCGGCCCCTCCCTGGCCTGTTGGAGTTCCCAGTGTTGCTCTTCGGCAGCTTCCGGCTCCTCGGGCCAGCACCGTGGGGAGACATTTGGCAGCACCCCTCATTCCCAGGCTGGCCAGCCGACAGAGTTGGCCTCAGCCTCAGATGACTTTGGCCTGCCCTGGTCCTCGCTCTGACCTCCCTCTCACTTCCCCACCTCCGGAGCCTAGGACTTCCCTCCAGTTAGACCCAAAGCTGTGGCCATGCGTGTGTGTTCTGGGGGAAGAGACCGTAGCTGGTTTCAAGTTCTTCCAGGAGTCTAGACCTCAAGAAAGTAGATGAAGCCGTGCCTGGTGCCCAAAATATCTTTCCATCGCAGTCCCACAGCCGCATCCCCTGCTCATCCCGGCCCTCTGTGCTGAAGGTCACTGCTGGCGGTGGGATCTTAGGCACTTAGCTTTATCTTTCTGGGACAGCCTCCCACTTGTGAAGCAGAGGTGAGGTTTACTTGGATGGGAGGGAATTTAAGGAGACAGTAAGTACAGGCCCTAGAGGTTGTTTGGTTGGATCCTTCCTGGTGTCCTTCGTTCCCAGGCTGCCTGCCCCCCAATCCTAGCACCCCCATTCTGGTGGCAGCCCTCTGTGAACTCCTCTGCCTTCTCCAGTGGCCCCACACTGGGTCTCTATTTTATGGGACCTTGGCTGGGAGTTGCTCCCTTCATTTGGGCCCCTGAATCCAGGCCTTACCTCTCTTCCTCAGGGTGGGGACTATAGGAGGGAGGTGGGAGGGGGCTGCAGTTGTCAGGACTCAGACCTGCCCACCTGGGACGCCCACCCAGGCCCCCGCCCTGTGGGGCCAGGCCCTGCTTAGTCTCCTCATTGCCCTGGGCTTGTCCCTGCCAGCTCTGTGAAGACCGCAGGTGTGGACAGTGGGGAAAGTATAGCAGACACATTTGGGGACCACAGGGCTGCCTGGGAGAAGCTGTCCCATCCGAGACAGGCCCCGAGGTGTAGGGCTTGGGGCAAGTGAGTGTCCTGACCCAGGCTGGGAGGCTCTTATTTACACTCTGGAGCCCAGATGACGTCTCATGGCCCATCCCTCCCGGCTTCCTATGTGGTGTAGCCTACAAAGCTGGTTCTGTGTGAGCCAGGAAAAAACAGCTCCCTCGCTTCTCAGCTGTCCCAGGACACCCGCATCCCTGTCCTCCTAGATCCAGAATGGTCTGGGATTTTCCTGACCTCAGATTCCTCTTTGGAAAGCCGCACAGCCCTGCCCAAACAGTGTAATCACTTCCAGCCTGCCCAGCGTGGGTAGAAGACTTGTGTTTTGCTTTCTCACTCACCCACCCACCCCCTCAGCCTTTAGCAAGATTTCCAAAACCACCTGCGGATGTGTGGATCACATTGGTTCCCAAGCCTGCAGGGTCCCCCGAGTCTTTGGGACTGAGAACCAAGGTCTTTCTGGCCATGCTCTTCAGTCCTATGTCCCTGGTCCCCCTCCCCCTCGGGACTCATCTGTGCCCTTTCCCGCATCCCAGGCCACCTCTTCTTCTGCATGTTCTGCGCCCTGGGACAGCTGGAGAGATGGGAGGGGGTGGGGCCGCCCCAGGTTTGATTTAGGAAGGAAGGTGGGATGGTGGGTCACCTGGCCTCACTTTCCTCTCCCATCCCCAGGTACAAAGCCGTCTGGCTTATCTTCTTCGTACTGGGTCTGGGGACGCTGCTGCCCTGGAATTTCTTCATGACGGCCACTAAGGTGAGATGTGGGAATGGGCTCCCAGGGGCTCATCCACTGGGCATTTAGGGCCTGGATACGTGCTTGCAGGCACAGTGCGAAAGGTGCCAACACTCCTCTCTGCAACCCTCACAGTATTTCACAAACCGCCTGGACATGTCCCAGAATATGTCCTTGGCCCCTGCTGAAGTAAGCAAGGACATCCAGGCCTCGGCCAGCCCCCTGGCACCCTCGCCAGAGCGGACCCATCTCAGCACCATCTTTAACAATGTCATGACCTTATGTGCCATGGTGCCCCTGCTGATCTTCACCTGTCTCAACTCCTTCCTGCATCAGAGGTGAGCCCCCAGACCCCCACCCTGACCCCCTCGCTGCCTCCTGCCCTCCCTGGGCTGGGCCCCTGGCTTTGCCACCCATCTCTGCCACCGCCTCCTCTTTGACAGGATCCCCCAGTCTGTGCGGATCCTGGGCAGCCTGGTGGCCATCCTGTTGGTGTTCCTGATCACTGCCATCCTGGTGAAGGTGCCCCTACATGAGTTGTCCTTCTTCGTCATCACCATGATCAAGATCATGCTCATTAACTGTAAGCGGGGCTGGGTGCAGACCTGGGCAGAAGTCCCATGGCTGGTCAGAGAGGAATCTTTTCCTCCTCCTGGGTGGTGAGGATTCAAGAGCCTAAGCAGGGCTAGGAGTGGGAAGGAAAGGGCTGCTCGGTGTCAGGACTTACTGGGAGTCAAGCAGGAATTGCCAAGGCCCCACGACCCACCCGGCTCCCCTCTCCCTTCTGCTGTCCACCCTGTTGCACAGCTTTCGGCGCCATCCTGCAGGGCAGCCTGTTTGGCCTGGCCGGCCTCCTGCCCGCCAGCTACACAGCCCCCATCATGAGTGGCCAGGGCCTGGCAGGCTTCTTCGCCTCCGTGGCCATGATCTGCGCCATTGCCAGTAAGTCCTGCCCTCTGTCTGCCTGTCACCCTGGTGGTTGCGGGGAGGAGGGGACAGGGCCGGCCTCTGATCGCTGACACCCTCTGCCCCAGGTGGCTCCAAGCTGTCGGAAAGTGCCTTTGGCTATTTTATCACAGCCTGTGGAGTTATCATTTTGACCATCATCTGTTATCTGGGCCTGCCACGGCTGGTGAGCACTCGAACCCCAGGTTTGGAGTTCTTGGCGGGGAGAGAGGGGTCCAGGGCTCCAGACCAAGGGGACGAAACCTGTGGGAGGGAGAAGCTCTAGAGATTCTGCTTCTGAATCCACCTTCCTTCCCTTGATAGGAATTCTACCGCTATTACCGGCAGCTCAAGCTCGAAGGGCCCGGGGAGCAGGAGACCAAGCTGGACCTCATTAGTAAAGGTCCGAAGAACCCGAGGAAGCTGGGGTGGAGGATGGCTGCTCAGCAGGGGGGCAGCATGAGCTGGGGGCAAGAATGAGCTTCCTGTAGTGAGGGATAACACCAGTAAACAGGGCTGGGCTACAGAAGCTGGGTGGGGCTGTGCACTGGTTTAAGGGGGTATCCACCCCCAGCTGACCCCAGCCCTTTTGGGGATTGTGTCATTTCCCGTTGCTCTGTTCCTCCCACAACTTGAAGACCCTCTCACCACCTGTCACCCCCCAGGAGAGGAAGCAAAACCAGGCCAAGAGGAGACCCGATTCTCGGCCCCCAGCTCTCAGCCCACCAAGGAAAGCCACTCTGTCCGCACTATCCTCAAAAGTGTATGTAGGGCTGGGGCATCCTGCCTTCTACCCCTCCCTTTCTTCCCTTTTTTCTGATCCTTTCTCACCCCATGCCCATCCCCTCCCTTTCTGACTGGAGACTGGCCACTTTCCTGGATTTTCCTGCATGTATGCGTGCACGCATGTGTGTGTATTGGGGAATCTTGGTTCTTTAATGATGCACAGCCACCATGAAGACACAGACCAGGGTCCCTTTCCTCCAGATCTTGGTCCCGGCTTTCTCCGTCTGCTTCGTCTTCACCATCACCATTGGGATATTTCCTGCCGTGACAGCTGAGGTCGAGTCCAGCATTGCGGGCACCAGCGCCTGGAGTGAGGAAACCACGGGTTCCCAGGATGGGGAAGGACAGGGGCTTGAGAGCAGGGCTAGGAGCCTGGGCGAGGGGAGCCTGGGCTGTTGCCTCCGCAGCCAGGCTCTGCTGGCCCACTCACCCTTCCCCGGCCTGGAAGCACCTTCTCCGTTTCACAGCTGGGAAACCCAAGTCCCAGGGAGAGTCAGGGTTGCTAGATCCTGCCTTTCTTGGACCCACTAACCCTCTCCTAATCTACTCTTTGTCCTTCAGAGGCCTACTTCATTCCTGTGTCCTGTTTCTTGACTTTCAATGTCTTTGACTGGCTGGGCCGGAGCCTCACAGCCATCACCATGTGGGTAAGTGAAGGAGGGTCACCAAGCCCCTGTGAGATGGGAGAGTCCAGACTGAGACACCCAGGGAGGGGACCAAGAAAGTATGGTGGAAAGCGGACCATGCTTTTTTTAAAAAACTGAGACATAATCTTTGTATAGTAAGGTGTACAAGTTGTAGATGTACAGTTTAATGACTACAAACACATAAACATACACACTCTCCTGATGATCACCACCCAGGTCATGCTGCAGCACATGGCCAGAAGGTCTATCTACCATGGCCACTCCCGATCAGTACCCTGCAAGGGTAACTAGGCTTGGAGGTTTCAATTCAGATCCCGAGGGCCTCCGAATGGAGCCCCGGGGGCTGGCCCAGCCTGACGGTGGCATGGCCTGGTCCCCGCAGCCTGGGAAGGACAGCTACTGGCTCCCGAGCCTGGTGCTGGCCCGGCTGGCCTTCGTGCCCCTGCTGCTGCTGTGTAACGTCCAGCCCCGCCGCAACCTGCCTGTGATCTTTGAGCACGATGCCTGGTTCATCATCTTCATGGCTGCCTTCGCCTTCTCCAACGGCTACCTTGCCAGTCTCTGCATGTGCTTCGGGCCCAAGTGAGTGGGGAGTATGGTGGCCTCAGGCGGGGCCTAGTGCTCCAGCTGGGGACCCTCAGCAGAGGGAAAGTGGGAGGAGGGAGACTCCTGATCACGGAGCTCAGGGTTTCCAGGCTGAGAGAGGAGCCCACTGGCCCTCGGAGCCCAGGCAGTGGGAGGGGAGGAGGGGCTCCCAGGGAAAGGTAGAGACAGCCTCAGTACACACCCCCTCACCAAGAGGGAGAGGAAGACAAGTGGGTCAGCAGAATGAGATGCTCTGGGTGGGGCAGGGGACTGGGGTCAGGGACGTCCTAAGGTCGGCTCGCCCTCCCTCCTTTAGGAAAGTGAAGCCGGCTGAGGCGGAGACAGCTGGAGCCATCATGGCCTTCTTTCTGTCTCTGGGCCTGGCCCTGGGGGCCGTCTTCTCCTTCCTGTTCCGGGCAATCGTGTGACCGCGGATGGACGGCAGGATGGCACCAGCTGCCTGCTCCTGCCTTCCCCTTTGGGGGTGGGCAGGGGTCCTCTGGAGGTTTTCCTGTCTAGCCATCTTCTGCTTGCTCATGGCCTGTGCTGGGCCCGGCATCCAGGCCCCGAGGAGAGAGCTCTGTGGATGAACATGGGGACACTGTGGGCTGCAGGGTCAGAGTCAAGGGAGGGGACACAGTCTCTGCTCACGCGGACCCCCCACTCTTGGCTCTGACCAATGCCTGCCCGGGCAGGGGTTCCTAGGCTCAGAGAGTCGTGTGTCTTGTCTGTCTGCCTGTACCAAGGGTGGCCGGGGGCCAGGACTGCTTGTTCTGAAGTCTGATCTGGGATTTCTGCAGCCCCCTTCTCCCCATGTGCCTCTTCCTCCCACCTCTCCATGTTCTACCCATCATGAACACTGTACATTTGCCATTTTACTGCCTTTTTTTATACTCAAACCAGGGGCCTTCAAAGGCTGGTTAAATAAACTTTTTTTTTTTCCTCCGTGGCTCCCTGTGTCCTCCAGCCATGGGTTCACACCCTGGAGAGGCTAGAGGGATGGCAGCCTGAGTCTGGGGGGATGAGCATGACCCAGATGGGCCTTGGCCAGCACTGGGCCTGGGTCCAAGGCATTAGGGATGGGGTGGGTCCTCTTTAGTCTCAGAGGCATTACAGTGCCTCCTGCTGGGGCCACAGAAGAGAGACAGGCCTGGAGCCAGGACACCCAGACTGTTGGCTGAGATGGAGAAAGGCTATTTCCTTTTGCCATTTCATTCCTCCTTTTGGAGGCCTGGGGGTGGAGACAGTGCGCCATCTTTCTTTTGTCTTGAGTCGCCCCCTCCACTCTGTCCTCACCCCACAGCCTGGGGAGGGAACTCTCTAAAAGCAGCCAGCTCCACCTCCCACCCCCACCCCACCAGCAGGAAGAGGCTGTAGCCGGAGGGTTCTGCCCTGCCTGGCACCAGGCCCTGACACTGAAGTCAAGGCAGACTTCTTGGCGAACAAGGGGCCTGTGTGTCCTCAATGAAGCTGGGCCCCTTTCTCCTCCCAGACTCTGGCCTAGAGAGGTGTGCACTGGCTCAGGAACGTGAGAGGACTCGGTGGAGGGGCCCATACCACCGGAGTGCCCCTTCTCAGAAAGAGCTCTTCCTGATAGGAAGTGAAACCAGAGCTCTGGCCGCCGAGCTGACACTGACCACCCGCCCCCCACCACCGCTCCCCCATGCCCATGGCACTTGCATCAGGGCTTCATTTCTAACAGTTTAATTGAAGGCTTCAGACTTAAAAATGTTGGCATATTTTTAAGGGTCTTTGATTAGCTCTGTAGTCCTAACAGGAGAGTTAAGTATTATCATATGGGGAACTGGAGTCCACAGATACACCCGAGGGTACACGTCAAACCAGTACACATAATCTGAGGCTGATGGGAAATAAATTGTTCCTTTCATATCAGTTTCAAAAGCAAGGGGTGCCCTGAGTCTTCGCTCATCCCTGCAGAGCCCTTTGGTCACAAGGCTGAGAGAAAACTGCACCCTTTCTCTGCTCCCTCTCGACAGACCCCTGGTACTCACACCGGACAGTCCTGCTGGGCTCCCTCCTCAGCACCACAGCCCTTCAGGGACCCTGTGCTTCTTCCCTGGGCCCCTTCCTGCCTCTTGCCTGGCCTTTCAGGACTCCAGCCAGGTCTACTGCAGCCCATCACACACGCGGCTGCAGCGTAACCTGAAAAGAACACTGAGTCACAGGCTGGTCTCTCCTGGAGCACGCCAGGCATTTCCTGATCTTCCTCCACCACCAGCAGCCGCCACTTTGCACAGTTCCTTCCCCCTCTGCGCCTTTTGTCACCGTGGCTTATGCTCTTATCTTACTCCAGCTACCAGTCATGCTTTTCAGGTTCAGGTCCACATCCTACGTTTTCCCTCTAAGCTCCCAGAGATACTCAGAAATGTTTGCTTCCTTGCCCCTGCTTGTTCCCCCTCAGTCTTTGCAGGCCAGACTCCAGCTGTGTGGTAGGACTCAGTTCAACTCCAGCAGTGACTTGAAGGACAAACATTTTAGATTACAGTCACATCTTTCTTCACTTTGAAGGAAAATTTTATTTATTTATCTGGCTGTGCTTGATCATGTGGGATCTAGTTCCCTGACCAGGGATTGAACTCAGGCCCCCTGCATTGGGAATGTGGAGTCAGCCACTGGAAGTCCCCTGAGTGAAACTGATGTTTGAAGAAGATTACTAGAATATCTTTCCCAAAACTTTTTCTAATGCAATTATCAAAAAATGTGAATCTCACTCATTTTACTAAAGACCTCACTGTTCTCACCTGAGAGCAAGGTGGTTAGAAAGCTCTGGGGGCTAGAAAACAGCTCCTGCCAGCCCAACTGCAGTGGCGGTGTCTGACCACAAGAGGGCGCTCTGCAGGCAATGCTGCCTGCGAGAGGCAGGCCTCTGGGGCCTCACCTTTCCTCTCCGCACTTTGCTTCCTGTAAGGTGGCCAAAGGCTGGGCTTGTGCCGGTCATCTCCTTCCGTGTGACATTTCTGCCCCTAGCAGTGGTCTGTGCAGAGGCTGCTGTACTCCCTGAGGTGGCCGCCACAGCCCCACAGAAACTTCCCTCTTGTTTAATCTTATTTGGTGAATTGTTGGGGCTTCAAATCTTTGAAAAGTTAAAAAGCCCCAGCAAAATTAGCCATCATCCTTAAAAACAGAAGGGAACCATCAGGTATAACTGATGAATTGGAATATACCTGTTTGTAGTCTTTGGAGTGAAGAGGGCAAGAGTAGGGTGAGGGGTAGTATGATGGAGGCAGGTGCTTGACAGGCAACCCCCCATTACTGGGAAATTTATTCTCAGGATGTAAAACTCTTGATAGTGAATCAAAATGGATGTGAGCAGAGAAGTGCAGAGTCACCTTAAAGAGATAGCCGGGTTCTGGCCGGCAGGCCCTGCCTAAAACCCAAGTCTCGACACACACGGGAGGAGTGACGCCAGGCTTGCAGGGAGGCCCGTCTGGTTTCTGAGGCAAGCCGGTAGAGAGGGTGAAGGCGAGCAGAATCCACGTTTCCCCACAACCCACCAGGAGCCTGTGTCCCACCTGGGTTCCTCTCGCTCAACTCCATCTGAGAGTCTGCTCATCAGAGCCCCACAGCCTTGGCGGTCCGGGTGGTCCCTGCCAGTGAGCCCGCCGGGGTTCTGGCTCCAGACAGCAGGGCAAATGCTAAATGAGTCAGCAGAACCACACAAAAGCAGGGGCTTCTGCTCAGGACAGCTACCCCCTCCCTGGACCTTTGTACGGGTTGGGGACGTGGTTCAGATTCAGAGACGAGGACTCCATCTTGGGCCTGCCAAGTACTATCAGTCACCCATCCTCTGTGGCCCAGATTCTTGTTATTTAAACGGGGTGACGTGTATGAACTTGCTAAGGGAATTACGCGAGTCTGCGGGAGAGCCTGGGTGCGGGAGATGCGAGCACTAGAGACAGAGGTGCCAAGAGTCATTAGGACGACCTCTGCTTGGTGGGCTCCCTGCCCGAGTCTAAGCGACCCGCGCTTCATCCCACCACGCTGTTCGGGCCCCTCCCCTGCATCTTCAGACCCGGAAAGCCTCGAGAACCAGACCTCATTTCCTTCCCCCAGCCAAGTGCGAACGAGCACTCGAGTCCCTGCCTCGCGCGCGGCCGCCGAGAACCGCCAGGCAGGGACGCGAACGAGGGCAGCCCGCGTCCTTCTCAGCCCCGCCCCGCGGCGGGGGCTGGGGGAGCGACGTCACCGTGCTGCGCGCGCCCCCTCGCGGGAGCGCGGCCTGCATCCGCGCAGCCCTTCTTCGCATCTGGCCCCTGCCAATTGTAGGGGGAGGCGGGGGCGGCAGACTTTACTACCCCTTAAGTCCAGGTGACCTTGAGCCAAGCGCTTTCCATCTCACAGTCGTTCATCTGTAAAGCAGGGGTAATAATATTTGCCTCGCCTACCTCTCCCGGTTGTGAAACTCCACGGAGTTAATGAATAACGCTCATCTGCGGCTGCTTTTACATATATTGACTCCTGTGATCTAATAATCCTAAGGAGGGCTGACGATGGCCAATGCCTGTTTTCGTCCATAAAACCGAGGCTGGAAAGGTTAACGGATGGGAAAACATTTTGTAAACTTCAAAGCACCAGGTAAGTTTAAGTCTCTGTTTCTCTATCTCTGTGTCTGTCTCTCAGCCCTCATCACACACACACACACACACACACACACACACACACACACGTTTCTAGGTAGTGAAAGGCGTGGGAAAAGGTCCAGAGCCCAGAGCCCAGAGCCTCACATGACAGGGTGGTACCATCACCTGCCTCCCTGCCTCCAGAACATTGCAAAGAGGCATCTTCTGACATCCCAGGGATTCTAAGCCTCCTAGGACCCCGAATTCCCATGGCATCCTTCCTGCGAGAAACCAGCAAGGTCCTTCCTGATGTGTAGCCTCAGCCCCTCCTGTTGGTGAGTTCCTCACCCCCCTACCACAGCCCTGCCCGTCTCATGCCTGGTGCAGGTGGGCCAGGCAAGCCTTGAGTCCTGTGAATGACCCAGAAATCCAGGCAGTTGAGACCTGCGCATTGAGTGGTGCCTTGCGCCTGGGGCAGGACAGGTGTCAGGCAGCACGGTTAAGCAGGTCAGGGTTGTTTGCGGTGTCACCTGCCCCCTGCACCTTTCCCTGACTGTAACCTGCTCTGAGCTGAGCCGGTTTGGGGTTATGTTTTCCCTTCTTAGTCAGAGCGGACCCAGAACACTGACCAATGCCCGGGACAAAAAGGGCTGCCTGGTGGGTGTAATGGCAGGAGGAGGACAGACACTCTGGGGCCGGGCTGACCACAGCAGGTAGGCAGGACTCAGCCACACCCCTCAGGCCACACATAACTATGCCTTTACAGAGTCCAGACATTGATATTGAATATTAAAGAGAAAGTTACCAAAGATGTGCCCCATTTACAATTCCTGAATGGCTTAGACCACAGTTTCTGGCTTACGCACCCCACTCTCCTGAGATATTTCAGTCTTGCTCCTGACTTCAGCTATTGCCTCCTGAACATCTCTCTTTGATGCCCCACAACCCTGAAATAGACTTCTAGACTCCTCCAACCCAGAGTGGTCCTCCTCCCCTCAGCCCCCATTTATTTTTCTTTTTAAAATTTATTTCAATTGGAGGCTAATTACTTTACAATATTGTGGTGGTTTTTGCCATACATTCACATGGATCAGCCGTGGGTGTACATGTGTTCCCCATCCTGACTCTCCCTCCCATCTCCCTCCCCATCCCCATTTCTTTTTTTGACATTTTTTATTTTATGCATTTACTTAGCTGCACCAGGTCTTCATTGCAGCATGCGGGATTGTCTTGATGCAGCGAGCAGGATCTTTAGCTGCAGCATGTAGGATCTTTCTAGTTGTGGCATGCAGGATCTAGTTCCCCAACTAGGGATAGAACCTGGGCCCTGCACTGGAATCACAAAGTGCCTCAGCCCCCACTTCTCTCACCCTATCTCAGAAAAGGCATGCACCCTGCCTCTAACCCACCCCTGTGTGAGCTCTCCACCTTCAGCCTCTCCCTTCTCCAAGCTATGTCCCAAGGAGTCTCCAAGTGGGTGTTTTGTTTGTTTGGAACAACACAATTAACTGGCTTGATTTAGTAGGTTTAACGTATTTAGACTTATCCAACAGCTAGGGGATAGATACTTTTTCTTAAGCACACGTGGAGGGTTTATTAATATTAACCACATCCTAGATTACAAAGGAAGTCTCAAATACAAAAGTTCAGCACCATACACACCATTGTATATTGTCGACATAAATGAAAAGATAATATAAAACTGACCATTTTAAGCACTTTTAAATGGGTCAACAAAGGTACCATAAGGGTAATCAAAATCCTTTAAACTGAGTTAAAAATACTATATATTGAAATTTGTGGGATATAGCTAAAATAGTACTTGAGAAGAAACTTATAGTCTTAAATCCTTCTGTCTGAAAAGGGGAAAGGCTGAAATTTAATATGCTAAGTATTGAAATTAAGAAAATAGAAAAAGAACAACAGACTCGTCCCCCCGAAAATAGAAGTCATGAGAAAAAGTTTAGCAGGAATTTAAGAAATAAAAGAATAAAGTAAAAAAAATTAAATAAACAGAAAAATTATGTAAATAAAATAGATAAGTCCCTGGTGAAACTATTATAAAAAAGGAAAAGACACAAAAAACAATTGTAGGTGTGAAAAAGGAGACATACTTGAGACAGACAGAGATTTAAAAATTAGTCAAGGAAATAGAATGCCATAATCTTTAAAGCTTTCAAGAAACATCCAGAAAAATTATTAAATAAAATTCACTCAAGGAGTAAGTAGTAGAAAACTTGAATGCATTTATACCAAGAAAAAAAAGAGTTTCTAATTAAAATGTTTTCTATAAAAAATTTTTAATCTTATTTATTATTTCTTTATTTGGCTGCACCAGGTCTTAGTTGCGGCACAGCACGTGGGGATCTAGTTCCCTGAACAGTGATCGAACCCAGGGCCTCCTTCATTGGGAGCATAGAGTCTCAGCCACTGGACCATCAGGGAAGCCCCTAAAATGTTTTCATATACAAAACAACAGAAACAGCAGGCAGTTTTATAGATGGGTTCTACAAAACTTAAAATAGATAATCTCAGTGTAACATTAGTAAGTCTATTAATGAATTTAAAATATCGATAAAGGAAATTTTAAAAACAATATTTTCAATAGATGCCAAAAAAAATCTGATACTTATTCAGTTTAAGATGTATCACAAGTAGGGAGCAGAGACAGTAAATATGCTCAATGATGAAGGATTCTTTTTCTGATCAGAAAGGAGACAGGGATGCCCAGGACCACTCTTTTCACACATCATTTTTCTGCAGGTCCTAGCCGGTGCAGGGTAACAAGAAATAAGACACACAAGGGTTAGAAAGGCAAAAAACAAAATATCCTTGTTTTCAGATAATAGCTAGGGTTGTACTAGAAAACAACAAAATACTGATGGACAAATTAAGAATTAGTAACATAGCTTACCAAGTTGTGGGATCGATACACAACAATCGCTTTTCAGACTCTCCAAGAAACGGAAAATGAACACAAATTTCCATTTGTCACTGCATCAAAAAATAACATAATAATCAATTGAGCAAATGCTGTGCAAGATATATCCCAGCAGAACATGGAAACTGAGGCAAAGAGATGGAACACTGGTTGGCCCTGCAGACCTGCTCAACTGTCCCAACATATCTTAATGTCAGATCCATTGGCCCAGGAGGATGTCAGCTCAGGAATTCAGAGATGTAAACTTGGTGAAACCAGGAAGACCAAAACTGATAGAGCATGCCTGGCAGGCTCTGAACTTGGGGGGCTGCCTGTTCTGGGGGTTAAGGATCCAGAGCTATGTGCATGCTGAGTCGTTTCAGTCGTGTGTGACTCCGTGTGACCCTATGGACTGCAGCCTGCCAGGCTCCTCCGTCCATGGGATTCTCCAGGCAAGAATACTGGAGTGGGTTGTCCGTGTCCTTCTCCAGGGGATCTTCCTGACCCAGGGATCAAACTCACCTCTATTACATCTCCGTCCTTATACAGTCTCTGATGTCCTCAGTTGTTTGATTCATCCATTCCCCTGTATCTAAACTCCCCTCAGTGGTCCCCTGACCCCCATGAACGACCATTTGCATTTCCTAACTAGAAGTCCCAGAATGAGCAGCAGCAGGAAGCCTCTACCCAGGCTGAA
This sequence comes from Capra hircus, assembly GCF_001704415.2. NCBI lineage: Eukaryota > Metazoa > Chordata > Mammalia > Artiodactyla > Bovidae > Capra > Capra hircus. Next base: position 31,103,870 of record NC_030830.1, on the reverse strand, counting down.
TCTGTGCGCCCTGCAAGACCCTACTTTGCTTTAGCTAGATAGGGGGTCTGCAGCACTTTTCTGCAAAAGGTGAGAGGGTAAATATTTAGACTTTGCAAGCTATATGGTTTCCGTCTCAACTATCAGCTCCCTCATTGCAGTGTGAAACAAACAGAAGCCAACATGTAAACAGAGAAGTAAAGCTGTGTTTCAGTAAAACTTTATGGACACAAATTCAAATTTCATCTACTTTAAAAAATATTTATTTTACTTGGTTGCACCAGGTCTTAGGTGCAGCATGCGGGATCTTTTAGCTGTGGCATGTGAGATCTAGTTCCCTGACCATCAGTGGAACCCAGGCCCCCTGCTTTGGGAGTGCAGAGTCTCAGCCACTGGACCACCAAGAAAGTCCTCACATACTTTTCACATGCCAAAATACTGTCTTTCCTTTGATTTTTTTCAACCATTAAACAACATAAAAACCATGCTTATTCACAGGCCATACAAAAGCAAGTGATAAGACCACTGGCTGAGGGCCACAGTTTGTCAGTCCTTGCTTCATCTGGTGGCCCTCCAGGCAGCAGAAGGTGAGGCTGGGTCTTTGAGGCCTGGTTGGAAATAAAGGGTATCTTGGGAACATCAAGGATTGCAAATGCTGCTGAGAATAGACTTCTGGGGATCCGGGGTGGGGATGGGGTCAAGTCATCTTTAACAGCTTTCAGTGGCTTCCCTGACCCTAAGTTAAGGTCAGAACTACTTAGCATGGCATTGTGACCCTATGTGACTGGACTCCTGCCTGCCAGGCCACTTTCAGTGACCCCTGCCTCCCTGGGCTTCCTTGGTGGCTCAGATGGTAAAGCGTCTGCCTGCAATGCTGGAGACCGGGTTCGATCCCTGGGCTGGGAAGATTTCCTGGAAAAGGAAATGGCAACCCACTCCAGTATTCTTGCCTAGAAAATTCCATGGACGGAGGAGCCTGGTGGGCTACAGTCCATGAAGTAGCAAAGAGTGGGACACGACTGAGCGACTTCACTTTCTTTCACTTTTACTTTGCCTCCCTTGAGGGTTCCTGGTTCCTCTGTCAGGCCTGTGCCTTCCCCATGCTTTCCCTTTGCTGGGGGTAGACCTGTGCCGGCCACCTTCCCCAGGATGAGCTGGGAGGTTTCTCCCCTGTTTCTAGCTGCTCTGATTCACAACTGGTCTGCTGCAGCGCCCCCCAGTGGGCTGAGGGCTTCTTGTCTTGTTTCCACATCGCGTGGTAAGGCAAGGCTTACGAGTGGGGCTTAGTGAGTGTCGGTGAGCTGGAGAGGTCATCCTGGGAGGCTTCCAGAAGAGAAATCAGAATTTCTGCGCTGGTGTTGAGACTTGAGATTTTCCCATTAGGAACACCCTAAGGAATTTTTGGCCCCGACACTGGTCCACAGGAGTGATTCTTGTTCTGCTTCCTCCTTGAGTCTGGAAAGGGAAACAGCATCCGCACTACTGGACTTCTGCAGCAGGGGGCACGGGAGTGAGTGGAGCAAAGGCTCTGAGCTGACCCACCCAGGGGTACTCACTAAAGCCTTCCTCTCCCACTTTCTAGGTGTGCAGACTCACTCCCACACCTTCACAGGACTGTGAAATACTGTGAATGCTCTTGTGAACCAGGGGGCAGATGTTTAATTAACCCCTTCTGTGCATAGGAAGGGCAGGTGCACTCGTGGGGGTGATGCTCCTGGTTTGAGGTTTCCATCACGAACAGAGCAGCCGGGGGCCCCTCCTAGCAGCAGCGCCCACGCCCCTTCCCACACTCACTGACTTCTCCCAGCCACAGGCTTCTCCCAGACCATAATGAAGAGAAGTAGAAGCCTATGGAGAGATGAAATTGAGGTAATGGGGGCGGAGCTGTTGAGGTCTGGAGTGCGGGCCAAGGAGAAGGGAAGGAAGGGTCCTTTGTTCCCTGGAACTCAACACATGAACAAAGAAAATGTGAAAGGAGGAGACTGGGCACCGGGGCTGCTGAGGGAGGTCCGCGGGTGGGTGGTGGGGGAACCTCTCCTCAGGATGCCAGGGACCGACAAAGCAGGCCACGAAGGGAGTTGCTGGACATCCACAAGGTCACAGCGTAGGGAGGGGCCATTCTCTCCTGGAGGGTATCTGCGTTAAAGGAGGCTTCAGAAATAAGGCCTTGGAAAAGTAAGGCCAGCTCACCAGCTGGAGAGCACGCAAACGTGGCAGAGACAGCAGAGAAGGGCGTCCCTCTGGCACTCCCTAGGCAGGCCCATGGCCTTGAGGCTCCTGGGCCACAGCCGAAGGGGAACGACTTGCTTCTGGCACCTGGAGCGGGCCACACTCTGACCAGCGTCCTCATGCTGCCTCCAAGAACTCCTGCCACCCTGCAGGAGTCCTGGGAGACCCGACTCTTCCCAGATCTAGGCAGCTGCAGGAGGAGGGAAGAGGGTGGGAAAAAAAAAGAAAAAGGAAGCCAGACTGAGAAACAACTCGATATTCAAGTCTCTGCGCTCCCTCACCTGTGGGCGGCTGGGGGTGGGGGGGTGGGAGCGGTCCGTCGGGTAAGCGACCGCATCCCCAGTGTCTGCTCTCTGAAGGCGGCACCCTCAGAGCCGCCCCACCGGCCGGTGTGCTGTGTGATCGATGGGGGGAGAAGTGGGGTCATCCCCGCTCCACCCCACCCGGACGCAGTGCCCGGCTAGCTGGGTCTGGCGGGTAGGGTAATGGATCCCCTCTGCAGTTTCCTGGAGGAAATGTAATGAAGGTATAGCCTACTTGGACACCAGGATCCCAGCAGTGCGGTTGAGGGGCGGAGCCACCGCGGAGGCACAGCCCAGGCCGCAGAGGGCGGGGCGGGGCCTCAAGGGAAGGGGCGGGGCAGGGCCGCCCTGGCCGGTCTGGAAGCTGCTGGAAGTGTCGCAGCGCCGCCGCCCTGGATCCTTCCGCCTCGTGTGCAGGCAAAGAGTCCCCTGGCCGGCTGGAGCCAGCGCCCGGCCCGCAGCCGGAGCCACGCCTCGCGGCGAAACGCCGGCCCGCCCCGGGAGGGCCTGTATTCCAGGCATGCCCACAAAGTGGGACCTCTTTAATTCCGCAACGCCCGCGGAAAAGACCCCTTTCCAGTATCAGGCAATTAGAGTATGTGTAGGGCAGCTTCTAATGAGGAGGTCGAGCCTCGGAGCGTAGGGGGGAGTGGGTAACCCCTGTTTAGGCTTGGACCTTAGTCCCGAGGCTGGGACTCTCAGGAGTGGAGATGCCTGCCCTGCAGGTTTTCACAGAGGTCAGTGGGGAATCCTCGCTTCTAGTTCCACCTTTTATATTATATGAGCACTCCCAACATATGTTTCTGATGGTGTCCTGTTTTAGGAACGCGGAGACGGGGCTGTGAACAGGAGTAAATAAGTGTACTTGATCTCAAGGCCGGCGGCTCCCGCCTTTCAAGGTCCCCTCCCCTATTTTGGACCGTGACGTCAAGGTGGGCGGGCGGGCGGGCGGCGGCAGGTGCGCGGCAGACAGGCATCCTCCTTTAAGGCGGAGGGATCCGGGGGCGGGCAGCTGGGCGGTGCTTCGCCTTATATAAAGTGATTGGGGGCACACAGCCGTTCTCTCGAGTCACCCCCGCGCAGCCTTCTTGTGGCGAGTGAGCCCGAGGAAGCCATTGCCTGCTCGGTGTTCTCTAATACCTGTGATTGTTATCCTTGAAGGTAAGGCTCCGGTCTCATCTGGGCTTTTCAGGTTAGCTTGTTTTTTCGCGTTGCTTTCGGCCCACGCGTCCTTTCCGAGACCTACATCTCGTGTTGGGACCGGTTCTGGCGTAACGCTCCCGTTGCTTCTCTTGGGGGAGGGCTGGGAGCGAGCTCTTGAGTTTAGACTCTTTATGTGATTGGCGGTGGGGCTGCTTTCCCGCAGCTATAAAGCGTTGTTTTGTGGGGCCGCAGAATGGGGCGGGGGGGGGTAGGCAGTGCACGTGGTGGCCGCGCCGGCCCGGGACGCTGCCATGTTTGCCTCTCCACTTCCGGACGCGGCTACGGGGCGCCGGAGGGTCCCCGAGCCGGGCGGGTGGGCGCGCCCTCTGACTCAGCAAGGCTGGTCATGACCAGGTTTTGCCACTTGTTCTATCGGACGCAATTTTTTTAAAGTCCTTTCGTTCGGGGCTTTTCCGTGAGGCTCTGCGAAGAGCTCCGTTTTCGGTCGCCGGCGGCGTATGTCGTGCTTCCTCCATCCTTCCAGATCTTTCCTGCGTCTCGGTGGAGGAGGGGCTGGCGAGCGGAGGGGGCAGGCTTTGGGATTCGTGGGCACGTCCCTTCCCCCGCCCCTCTCCGAGAACTGAGATTGTTCTGGAAGCTTCTGGAGCCCGGCGCCCCGCCCTGGTGCCCGGATGTTGGGGCGAAGGGAGGCTGCGCGGTGGCGCCCCCTCCTCGCGTGGTCGACGCATGTCCAGCCGTGACGAGAGTCGGCCCCGCAGACTAAGGCCACCATCTTAGTGTTTGGTTTGGTCTTGAGCTTCAGTCACGTGTGCAGAGAGGTCACGATGGAGCCCTTTCTTTATCGGTTCTTTGTCTTGATAGCCCACCTGGATGGGCGTTCCGCCAGTCTCGAGTTAGCTGTCCCTACTACGGGAGACAGCAGTACCACATTATCTCCTTGGAGTTACCTAATGGGAGGACAGTTTTAAATGATTGCCCTTTAATGTGAAACTAGTTACTTTGAAGGTGGAACGATAGTCAGTAATTTGCGTATTTAAATATATGTGAATTTACCTCGCTTTCGAGATACCTGTGTTGGAGTGCCTAACTAGATTGTGCTGATCTATGATTCACTTAACAGGAGTTTGGGTTCACAATAACTTGCAAGAAACGTTAGCGTAATTTGTTCAGTGTGTTAGGTGCGCCCCTCCCCTCGTTGTTTCTAAGGGTGCTGCCTGAAATTGATAGAGGGAAGGATTTTCCAGTCTTTGTACCCAGCTCAAAACAGTTTGAATAGAGTCTGCTTATGTGTATTGTGGCTGAGGGTGAACTTGAGGAGTCTTAAATTCTTGCTTTTTATTTTAGATGCCTGAGGAAGTGCACCATGGAGAGGAGGAGGTGGAGACATTTGCCTTCCAGGCAGAAATTGCCCAACTCATGTCTCTTATTATCAATACCTTCTATTCCAACAAGGAAATTTTTCTTCGGGAGTTGATCAGTAATGCTTCTGATGTGAGTGCCCTGAATGTCTTCATTGACGTTGGTTTTTTGTTTCTCAAGTACTCCAAGAGAGGGAAAGTGGGGGTGGTTTGGCATTTTGTGATGTTAACTGATAAAGGGGATATAAACTTAACTGCCGTTCCAAAAAGTATTGCCTTGCTCTCTGTGGATAGATGGGATACTGTAACCCACTGGATGTCGTTCTCAACCTACAAGCTAAAGGAGTAATCAGAATTAGCGTATTTGGGGAGTTTAAAAAACTTTCTTTTGGGTGAGATGGGTTTTGAGGAAGCAGAATTGTAAAACTGCAATTTTGCACTTTCAGGCCTTGGACAAGATTCGCTATGAAAGCCTGACAGACCCTTCCAAATTGGACAGTGGTAAAGAGCTGAAAATTGACATCATCCCGAACCCCCAGGAGCGTACTCTGACTCTGGTAGACACGGGCATTGGCATGACCAAAGCTGATCTTGTAAATAATTTGGGAACCATTGCCAAGTCTGGCACTAAAGCATTTATGGAGGCTCTTCAGGTACGTGGTTGGTTAGGCACACTCCATTTATATTATTGGTGTTTGCTTTGCCATTTTTTTGAAACTTGAGTTTGACTTTTAAACTTTTTGGCAGGCTGGTGCAGACATCTCCATGATTGGGCAGTTTGGTGTGGGCTTCTACTCTGCCTACCTAGTGGCAGAGAAAGTGGTGGTGATCACAAAGCATAATGATGACGAACAGTATGCTTGGGAGTCTTCTGCTGGGGGTTCCTTCACTGTCCGGGCTGACCATGGTAAGTTGGCTTTCCTGTTAAGGTGTCTGGATTAGCATTCTGGGGAAACACTAATGAAGATCTTGAGTATTGTATGTGTAAAGCAGTTATAGTTCTGCATTTGTTTGTTTATTTAGTTTCTTATATTCTGTTCTGATTAATTTTTTTCTAGGTGAGCCTATTGGCCGCGGTACCAAAGTGATTCTCCACCTGAAGGAAGACCAGACAGAATACTTGGAAGAGAGGCGGGTCAAAGAAGTGGTGAAGAAGCACTCTCAGTTCATAGGCTATCCCATCACACTTTATGTGAGTATGGACTGGTAACTCAAGTGCAGGTAACTGCTGCTTGAGAGAATTGCATGGACTTTGGGGTTTTTTTTTGCTATTTTGTACTCTGAAACTGTCATCTTTGATACTTCTAGCTGGAGAAAGAACGTGAGAAGGAAATCAGTGATGATGAGGCTGAAGAAGAGAAAGGTGAGAAAGAAGAGGAAGATAAAGATGATGAAGAGAAGCCTAAGATTGAAGACGTGGGCTCAGATGAGGAGGATGATAGTGGCAAGGATAAGAAAAAGAAGACAAAGAAGATAAAGGAGAAGTACATTGATCAGGAAGAACTGAACAAAACCAAGCCCATTTGGACCAGGAACCCTGATGACATCACCCAGGAGGAATATGGAGAGTTCTACAAGAGTCTTACCAATGACTGGGAAGATCACTTGGCAGTGAAGGTAAGAAGTCTTGCTTGTTGGCTCAATAGGAGGAGCTGATATGGACAAATGGAACTTACCCAACTGGTTGGTAGCTGGGAACTGTGAATGCTATGAGTTCATTTGCTAATGGACCCTTCCATGGTGGAGAAGTGACATCTTCCCCTGTGACCTGTCTCTGGTGGCTTTACCCACCTGGAGTCTTTGACCCAAAGATGATATAGTGTTTGCAGATGGATTCATTTAGGGCATTAGGGCTTAAATTTTCTCTACAGGGATAGGAAGGTTTTTGTTTCAAATAACTGGACATTTTGGTATTGGGACCAAAAGCCACTCTTGAGTACACAGTCAGCTTATCTTGGATTTCTTTCAGCACTTCTCTGTAGAAGGTCAACTAGAATTCAGAGCACTGCTGTTCATCCCCCGTCGGGCTCCTTTTGACCTCTTCGAGAACAAAAAGAAAAAGAACAATATCAAACTGTATGTCCGCCGTGTGTTCATCATGGACAGCTGTGATGAGTTGATTCCGGAATATCTCAGTGAGTATCTTTTTGCCCTAATGTAGTTCGTTTCCGCGTTCTCAGGGGGGCTGGAGTCTTTATCTTAGATTAAGGATCCTCTGCAACCTAACAAGTGAAAGTTTGGTGAGAAAATCAGTCCTTCTGTTGAATCCAGATGACTTTATATACCTTTTATCTTTATCCCCGCCACTCCTGTATATTTAAAACCCAGCTTCCATATTTTGATTTCAGACTTCATCCGTGGGGTGGTTGACTCTGAAGACCTTCCCCTGAACATCTCCCGAGAAATGCTCCAGCAAAGCAAAATCTTGAAGGTTATTCGTAAGAACATTGTTAAGAAGTGCCTTGAGCTCTTCTCTGAGCTAGCAGAAGACAAGGAGAACTATAAGAAATTCTATGAGGCATTCTCTAAAAACCTGAAGGTAAGCAGCAAGTACTTGCTTAATAATTAGAATGGATTTTTTTTTCATTCACTGAGAGGATAAGAAGTTATTTCCTAACAAAATGATTTTTTTCCCCTACCCATAAAGCTTGGAATCCATGAGGACTCCACTAACCGGCGACGCCTTTCTGAGCTGCTGCGCTATCACACGTCCCAGTCTGGAGATGAGATGACTTCTCTCTCAGAATATGTGTCTCGCATGAAGGAGACCCAGAAGTCCATCTATTACATCACTGGTACGTTGGAACCTAGGTCTGATAAAAGCCTTTTTTTAGAGGTGTGGGGCAAACACTCAAGGGTCCTGGGGAACTGGCAAGATGAGGCATTTTGGCCTTTGAGTCACACTGAGTAATCCTACAGGTGAGAGCAAAGAGCAGGTTGCCAACTCTGCATTTGTGGAGCGCGTGCGGAAGCGGGGCTTTGAGGTGGTGTACATGACGGAGCCCATCGATGAGTACTGTGTACAGCAGCTCAAGGAGTTTGATGGGAAGAGTCTGGTCTCTGTGACCAAGGAGGGCCTGGAGCTGCCTGAGGATGAGGAGGAGAAGAAGAAGATGGAGGAGAGCAAGGCCAAGTTTGAGAACCTCTGCAAACTCATGAAGGAGATCTTGGATAAGAAGGTGGAGAAGGTAAGCCGTTGTGAAGCAAAGTTATCTTGTTAGCGATGCCTTCAGAGTGGTTTCCTCCCATCTTTGGCTGCTACAGTTAGTGGTTTAGGCAGCTTAATTTGCTTAGTGCCACCCTACTTCTTGTTCTCTTAAGGTTGGTATTTCTATAGAACTTACCAAAGATGACACTTTTCCCCAGAGTAGAGAAGAGCATCTTTGCCTTAAGGAGGTAATTCGATTCAGTACAGTGAGCTTTTCTGCCTACCCTCAGGTGACGATCTCCAACAGGCTCGTGTCCTCACCCTGCTGCATTGTGACCAGCACCTACGGCTGGACCGCCAACATGGAGCGCATCATGAAAGCCCAGGCACTGCGGGACAACTCGACCATGGGCTACATGATGGCCAAAAAGCACCTGGAGATCAACCCTGACCACCCCATCGTGGAGACCCTGCGGCAGAAGGCAGAGGCGGACAAGAACGACAAGGCCGTCAAGGACCTGGTGGTGCTGCTGTTCGAAACTGCACTGCTCTCCTCTGGCTTCTCGCTTGAGGATCCCCAGACCCACTCCAACCGTATCTACCGCATGATAAAGCTTGGCCTGGGTGAGTACCTTTGTCCTCTCAAGTAGCAAGGTGTGTCAGACGCTTTTGAAGGCTTTTGGGGGCCTATCTGATGTGGTTTCTTTCCTCTTAGGCATTGATGAAGATGAGGTGACAGCAGAAGAACCCAGTGCTGCTGTTCCTGATGAGATTCCCCCCCTTGAGGGTGACGAGGACGCCTCTCGCATGGAAGAAGTAGATTAGGAGTTTATACCTGCAGACTGCTCCCTCTGTATAGCGTCCCCATGGCTCCTGCAGCAGCAGCAGCCCTTGTGGCCCTGGCCCATGTGGTTCCCTCTGCTGACGTCTAGTGGTTTTACTTCTGTCCTTCTAAGGCAGGATACATGGGCCTCACGCCCTATTCCTCTCCACGTTTGACATGGGGTTTGAATGTTGTGTGTTGTGTTTTTTTTGTTTATTTTGTTCTGAAATTAAAGTATTGAAAATAAAGAAGATGCAGGTTTTTTACAGTTCTGCTCTCGTAGATTTAAGTATATACAGTGCTGCCTTTGGAGTTATCCTGTATGTAGCCCTTTACAAATCTTAGCCTGCCATCATTCTGAGTAGATAACATGGTACATAAAGTGAAAGTCAGTTCAGCCATGTCTGCTCAGTTTTGTCTGAGTCTTAAGACACCTGTGGACTATACAGTCCATGGAATTCTCAAGGCCAGAATATTGGAGTGGGTAGCCATCCCCTTCTCCAGGGATCTTCCCAACCCAACCCAGGTCTCCTGCATTGCATGCAGATTCTTTTTATCAGCTGAGCCACCAGGGAAGCCCAATTGTGATACATAGGAAGATATTAAAACCATCACGGGTAAATTTAGAAGCCATAGAAACAAAAAGAGAGAGTCAAAGAGGGAGAAAATAATTGCGCATGACGCAACAGACATAAGCTGAATTTCCAAAATAGCTCGTTCAACTCAATCCAGTCAAAAAACGGGCAAAGAACTAAATAGACATTTCTCTTAAAACATAGGTGGCCAGTAGATAAATGAAAATATGTTCAAGATGCTAATTTGAGAAATGAAAAAATGACGTACTACCACACATGGGTCCAAATGGCCATCATTGTAAAGCTGCCGTACCATGCTGGAGAGGGTGCGGAGAAAAGGGAACGTTCCCATGCTGTGGGTGGGGCTGGAGTCTTGCTCCAAAGCTGGTGCAGCCACAGTAGAGAATGAGGTTCCCCAAAACTAAAAAAGGCAATCCCGCTCCTGGACGTAACATCAGAGAAAACAAAACCTACACCCCGTGTTCACAGCAGCACTACTGACAGTCGAGAGTGGACACGTGGTCACTGATAAGATGTACACATACACAGTGAAATGCTCAGCCATTAAAGATGAAGTGATGCCATTTGCAGCCACATGGGTGCCACTGGAGGTTATACTAATAGGGAAGACAAATACCACTTGATAACCACCTATGTGGGATATATGTGGAAAATATGAATCTGAATCAAATCATGGGACAACAGACTGGTGGTTGAGAGGGTGATGGAGTGGGGCATTAGGGTCAGCTGGCCCAAGTTTTCCTATGTAGAAAGAAGCCCTACAGAGAACTATATTCAGTATCCCATTATAAACCATAATGGAAAAAAATACCATAAAACAACTGCTGCTGCACAGCAGAAATTAACATTGTGAATTAGCTACAATTTTTCAAAAATAATGAACACTGAAGGTAAGTGGTATTGTGATAAAGAACCCACCTGCCAATGTAGCAGACGTTTAGAAACGTGAATCCAATCCCTGGGTCGGGAAGATCCCCTGGAGAAGGGAATGGCCACCCACTCCAGTATTGTTGCTTGGAGAATTACATGGACAGAGGAACCTGGCAGGCTAACAGTCCATAGGGTCACAAAGAATTGAACACAACTGAAGCAACTTAGCACATAACACTTTCAGAAGTCCCTTTCCTAAGCTTAGCATATACAGACGATTTTCCACTCAAAATTTGAGTTTACTATGGTAGAACAAAAGCATACATTGAGTACTTTTCGAGTTTTGACCTTTTCCTGGGCTGAGAGTAGGAGGTACCTTCACTGGTGTTGCTGGGCACTGAGCTGCAGTTTCCAGTCAGCCACCAGGCCACAAACAAGGACCAAGAAATGGTACATGTTAGAAACCACTTTTTTTTTTTCCACTTTCAGTATTTAAACAAGTTAAACATTGACACTTGTAAAACAGAAATTGTAGGCAGTTCTGAGCTAATGGAAGTTTTAGGTATCTGAAGTTGAATGTTTGTACTTAAGTCAACCAGAACACAGGACCAAACCCACTGCAGCAATTTAATTTAATAAAATAAAATCATAAGAGCAAAAGTTATATTTCCAAAGTACCAAAACCTGCAACTGGTTCATAGGGCAGAGCCTAGGGATCCAGGAGCAGGGGGGCTGGTGGTGCTGGGCAGGATTCCCAAGCCCTCGGCCAGCACAGCACCATCGTTCACTTTCTCTCCTGGGAAAGCAGCATCGGGAGCCTACAACACGTGTGCTTCTCTCACCAGAGTAAGAAATGCATGTCTCGGAGTCTGAAAGGGTAGTAGTCAAGGTAGGGGACAAGCACAGGTGAGGCACTAGCAGAGCCTCCAGGGCAAGACTTTGGAGAACCAGAGAAGCAGGGGCTTCGGAAGGCGCCCCACCTTCTCAGCCCCCCACTGTTCTCTCCACCCTGGGGAGAATCCTGCCCACTGGAGGCTGGGTGACTTAAGGCAACGGGGAAGGCCGCCTCCTGGGCTCCCTGCCCCCTGCCGCAGCGCTGGTCAAGAAACCTGCATTTTGCCCTGGAGCCAGCTGCCTCTGAGGAGTGACAGGAGAGAAACTGGTACAGCAAGCGGGTCCTAGTCATTCCTCGGGCCCTCAAACCTTCTGCACAGATGACTCGACTGGCACGGCCTTCTTTCCCCGCTGCTTTAGACGGCCCCGGGCGTAGACCCGGAGCAGGAGGGCAGCAAAGACCACAGCCACTCCCAGGCCCCCCACCACAGTGACAGTGTGGCCGTAGAGGAGGCAGGAAAGGAGGATGGCGAAGGCCTGGCGGAGGGTCATGATGATGGTGAAGATGGCAGCCCCAAACTGCCCGATGGTGTAGAAGATGAAGAGCTGGCCACACGCAGAGCAGATGGACAGCAGCAGGGTGTGTGCCGCAAACTCGCTGTGTCGCCCCATGAAGCGGATGCCCTCCAGGAGGGCCCCCTGCTCCAGCAGGGAGCCCACCGTGAAGAGGCAGGAGAAGAGGTTGACCCCAAACATCATCTGCACTGACGACATCTTATAGGCGAACAGGGCGTCCTGCCAGTTGGAGGTGAAGCTGTCGAAGGCAATGTAGCCTGCCAACAGGATGAGGCCTGACAGCGTGGTGGCCGGGGAGCTGTGGGGCTCCGGTCCGCTGGACAGCAGGAACATGCTGACCCCGATGGAGATGAGGCCAGCTGTCAGATACTCCCAGTGCTCATAGCTGCGCCGAGACACCAATTTTCCCATCAGCATAACGGGGATCACCTTGGAGGCCTTAGCCAGCACCTGGGTGGGGAAGCTGACGAACTTGAGAGCTTCGTATTGGCACCAGCTGCTGAGCACATTCGACAGGCTGGCAAAGGAGTACCGGTACATGGGTGCCCCATGTCGGGGCTGCTTGCATAAGATGCAGTAGACGCCAGCCACCATCAGGGCCAGGATGCGGTTCATGAGCACCAGGAACTGAGAGTCCGAGAAGCGCTCGCCTGGCGATGTGGCTGTGGCCCCGTAGCTGCGGGTCATCACTCTTTCCTGCAGCACTCCCCACGTCAGATAAGACACCTTGATGCGGCAGGGCAGAGACAGGGGAGAAGATACACAAGAGAAGGAAACAGCAGGCAGGCCCCAAAGCATCCTGACAACCTCCTCTCAGGATGATGTTGAAAATGATTAGGATGGACAGCATGACTCTCTGTAGTAACTACAAGTTACTTGCCTCTTCTCTCCCCAACCTGGACTCACCTTGTCGAGAATCAAGTGTGTGTGAAACACAATGACTAATGCTTTAAGACTGACCAGACCCTGTTTGTCCCCACAGTAGCCTATGTCAGAGCTGACTCCAAGTATTTTCTATTTTCAACCAATTCTGGGGGTCGCAAAGAGTCGGATACGACTGAGCGACTGAACTGAACTGAGACTTCTTAACGAAGACTGGACACCCGTGAGTCCAACTTAGCATACAAGGTGGAAACAGAAGTGCCCACTCCAACATGCCGTGGGGTCAGCGTCCCTCTCACATGCAGTAGTGGGGGAAGGCTGAAAATTTTATCAGTCCATTTACGGTACATTTACAAGAGGAAGGGAGAAATCACGGAGGGTAGAGAGAGGAGGAAAGAAAAGACAGTGCTTCCTCCAACCACCCCTAAGATGATGGTATGCCTCTGGGAGAACACACAACACAGCCACCAGCAAACTGTTGGGACTGGTAGGGTGTGAGCGCTGGCTCCTCCAGGACCCTACCCAGGGAAAGCAGTAGAGCCCACCTACCTACCTGGAGCCCGGAGGCACAGAACAGCAGCTTCAGGGCCTGCCAAGTGGGACTGGTCTCTGCTGGCTCTGTCCGGGCAGCCAGCGGAACCTCATCCGGGGCCTTGGGCTCATTGCCAAACACACAAGTTTTCACCAGGGGGAAGCAGAGACCCCTACCTGGAGAAAGTGCACAAGCTGAAACCGAAGCTTTTCCCTAGCACTTCACCTTCCCCGCTGCTGCCAGCCCGCCCTGTCTCGCTTGCCAAAGCACATCCCCTTTGCACCGCCGGCCAACTCTCCTAATTTTTAATCTAGAGCAAGCACACTTCCCCCACCCTTTCCCCACACACCTGTTTCCAGGTAGTTCTTCCGCCTGAAGTACTGCACCAGCAGGTAGCCAGGCACCATAAAACTTGCATAGCCAGCCGCGTTCACCAAAAAGCGGAAGAACCAGAGCTGAGTCCACGACTCCGGAGGGGCTTCGAGGTTCTTCTCCCCACCTGCCCCCAGGGAGGGGAGCGCAGCCAGCACCACCACTGCCCACCACCTGCGGGTACCGCGGGCAGAAAGATCAGAGTACAGCTCCTCACCCTCTGGGCCCTCCAGAGGGGACGACACTGGAGAAGGGCCCGGAGCCTCCTCCCCGCCCCCCTCAGCTGCAGCCCAGCACGGACAAAGAGCCTCTCTCTCCTGGGGGCGGGGGCGGTGCGGGCCAGGCTGGGCTCCCTCCGTCCCCAAGAGCGGACCCGCCCCTCCGGCCACACAGGTTCCCTCTGTTCCCTCCAGCGCCCGCCGGCCGCTCCGGTTAGAGGCGCGGCGCCCCCCGACCCCGCCCTCGGGGATCCCGAAGCTCCAGGGTCCCTCTCGCGACTTCTCTCCCGACCCTCCTGGAGCCCCTGGCGAGCACAAGGCCACGGCGCGTCCCCACCCGCTCCAGCTCCGGGCGGCTCTAGGCCGGCCACCCGCCCGGGAGCCGGGACCCCGCCCGGCCCCCCGCGCGCTCGGAGGAGCGGCGGTCACGTGTCGCGGGGCTCGGTCACGTGGGCTCGCCGCTCCCCCCACCCCTTAGTCCCCACCTGGGGTCCATGGTCCTGGCTGCGTGGGGCGGAGGGGGGGCCGGGGACTGCGGGGCCCCGGGCCGCGCGCTCCCTCCGCTCCCACTGTGGCCTTCAGGAGCCTCCGGCCAGCGGAAGTGCAACGCTCTTCCCGCCTCTCTCCCGCGGCACCCCCTCCGCCCCCGGCCGTGACCACGCAGCGCCCCGGGCCGCCGCTGGGCCACAGCGCCCCCTCGCGGTCCGGCGGGAGACGCGGCTCGGCGCGCGGGAGCCCGGCTGCTGTGTCGCTGGGGAAGCGGGAGCTCCAGCCCGGTGCCGCCTCCGCTTCGTCATCGCCCGAAGCCCTGTCCACCGGTCTGGAGGTGGCGGTGACCACTGCCGTCCCAGGGACGCGGATATGGACGTTCTGCATTCCAAGTATATCCCCGTTATGTTACCGCTTTAACATCCCCCTTATGTTACCGCTTCCCCGTTTTCTGGCAGGAACATGTCTACTTGGTTCCGGGCTTGGGTTGGCAGTTCTGTCCCCTCTATCCCCATGACCTTTGAGGATGTGTATGACCTGTCCCCCGTGTACCTCGCCCACTCATCCGTTCCCTGCAGATTCCTACTGGCCTGCTCCCGGTTCTACTAATTCACCAAAAAACCTTTCCCCAGGGAAGCTCTCTCCTGTCCCCTCCTGAAGCTTCCCAGGTGGCTCAGTGGTAAAGAACCCACCTGCCAATGCAAGTGGAGACACAGGAGATGCAGGTTCAGTCCCTGGCTCAGGAAGATCCCCTGGAGGAGGAAATGACAACCCACTCCAGCATTCTTGCCTGGAGAATCCCATGGAAAGGAGCCTGGTGGACTACAGTACATGGGGTCGCAGAGAGTTGGACATGACTGAGCAACAGAGGGCGTGTCCCCTACCCAGGCCTCCCGGGACCATCAAGTATGGCCCTCCACCCAGTCCATCGTTCTCCCTCCCACGAGCTTTTCTTCCCATTGCAACTTGCAATTACATATTTATTTAGATGTTTATGATTTTAATATGTCTCACTCACTAGACTATAATCTCTAAATGGTCAGAAACTGTACTGCTTTATTCCCCAAATTCTATCACAACACAGACCTGACCTAATAGATGCCACAAACATATGTGGAATGAGAGAAAGAAACATACAAAGCCACGCTCCCTTGTATACTCTTCACAGGCTAGCCCTTCTCCCCAGGCTCTTCCAGGGCCGTGATGAGGCCTCCCACTTGTGTCTTCTCACTCCTCTTTCTCTTCCTCCATCCTCTGCATTTCCACAGAAAGGGCAAGAGTCTGGTCTGGACAGAGAGGCCTGAGGACGATCAGTCTCCCTACCCTCCCTGGCAAGGCCCTACACTGCTGAAGTACCAATTTCCTTCTCTCTGCCTTCACCACAAAGTCACAGGACAGGTCTGTCTAGAAATCCCCAGTGTACACAGGCACACACGCACGCATGCACACGCAAAACAACTGGGGGGTTAAAAGTCTTTGCCGTTTTAGTGTCATGTTATTGAAACTTCCTCTTCCCCAGAAGTTTAGGGCCTTCTGTGTGAAGTCTTTAAGCAACAGTGTTTCAGAGTCCTCCTTGGCAGAGAGCTGGAACCCTTCCAGAGCCCTGCTCACTCACAGTTCAGTATCTCTCCTCATTTGGGAGAGTCCATGTTGTCTTAACTGGTTGGCAGCTTTAGGCTGACCCCACGTGGGAAGAGATGAGAGTCCCATCATCTTCAACAGAGGCCAACAGGCTTCGCCCACACTGCCTGGGGCTTTGAGGAATCTTATATCCACTCTGAAGCTCTTCCTTCCAGACTGGCTCTCTTACTTGGGATGGTTCCTCTCAGCTCAGGACTGTGCTGGCCCCAGGCTCTGGCCTTAGCAGTTCCCAGGACACACGGCCTGGGCCCAGACTGCAGCAGCTGTGGCTCCAGCTTCCAGATGGGAAGAGGGGAAGTGTCTGGGGTCCAAGAGCCTGTCCCGGCTTCAGTCAGCACACAGCAGTGGCTTCCCAGAGATCTTCAGGTCGTCGAAGGGCAACAGGGCAAAGGGCTGAGGAGAGGAATGGAGAGAAGCAAGATTAGGGCCCATGGACAGAGGTGGCAGTGGGGGAAGGGAGCTGAGAGACCCATTAGGCCCTTTCCTCCCCACCAAGCGATCCCTGAAAGAAATCAGGGAGCAAATCTTCCTACTAATCCCCAAAACAGTGGTTCCTCAGGGCGACTGGGTCCTGTTTTTGCTTTCGTTTTGGGAGTAGAGGGTGGGAAAGGGCACTCACAAAATATGTTGATTTTCTTTTTACATCATATATTTAAAAATGGGAAAGACTCTACAGAAAATCTAGGTTTCATCTCTCTTTAAAAAAAAAAATCCAAGATCTAGAAATACTGGGCCTGTCTTCCTCCTCTGCAAGAATCTGCTAAAGCTGAGTAGAGCAACTGACCCTCAGACAAAAGACTATCTGGTTTCCGGCAGGCCCCAGCACCTGGCTGTCCACACCCAGCCCGCGTTAGCTGCATGGCTCCTGCAGGAGTCCCAGGTTCGGGTCCCGGGGTCCTTAGGACACAGGCTGAGAGAGTGGCAGAGTCGTGGATCACAACCCCAGGCTCCTAACTCCTTGGCCCCTTCAGCTGTGATAGCTCCTGTCTCCACTAGGGATGTGGGAGGCCCTGGACAGCAGAGCTGAGTGTCCGCCTCTTACATCCTCAGCCAGGTCCTGGGGAGTCTCATCCTCCACGTTTCGCAGCAGGGAGTCGGCACCTGCCTCGCACAGGGTGGACGAGATGCTGCTGAGGCCCCGGCCCGCAGCCAGGTGCAGAGGCGTGCATCCATTGAGCATGCGGGCATCCACCCGGGCCCCCGCCTGGAGGAGGAATTGCACCAGACCCCGCTCCTGGGTCTCCACAGCCAGGTGCAGCGCTGTCTTCCCACTCGTGCCCTCCTGGGGGGAAGAAAGATGTCAGCCAAGGCCCTCAGAGGAGGCACGCCTCTAAGTAGAGGGGCCCCATGGCTGGGCCCTGGGCCCGGCAGCTCTCTGATGGGCTACCTCACCTGCACATCAATATCAGCTCCGTTCTGAAGCAGCAGTTCCATGAGTGGCCGGTTCCTCTGCAGGGTGGCGATGTGGAGACAGGCCAGACCTGAGATGGGGTGAGGATGAGGGTTGCATCTACCAGCTCGCTCTCCCTTTCTTCAGGGACCTCCCTTACCCCTCAGCCCCAAGGGACTCCCCCGCCCCATCCCTGCCTACTCAGTGCCCCTGATCACAAGACTGTTAAAACACAAACCCAAAAAACCCCTCAAAAGTCTGGGGGGAAAGGAACTCAAAGTTTCCACCTTTTCAGTCATGTTATTGAAACTTTCACGCTTCGGGAGTCAGGTTGCTGAGTGACACCCCCCCATACACACACCCTCCCCCACCACATGCTGCCTCCCCTGTCCGCACACATACACACAGTCTTTTTGTAAAACTCTACCTGCCTTCAGGCCCCTTCTAAAAGTTACCTTCCTCAGAGCTCTAGGGATCCTCAGGCCCCCAGCCCTTGAATGAATGAATGAATGAATGAATTCATTAGTTCATTTTTAAACAGAGTGGTCAGGGAGACCCTCATGGAGCAGGGACGTTTGAGCAGAGACTTGAAAGAGATGAAGGATGTGAATTTGCATCGAGTTGTTTAAGAAGAGGGGCACCCAGGCCAGCAAGGAGCTAGCACAAAGACTACAAATCCCATCAAGCCCCACGCCCCCCCTTCAGTCCCCTCACCTAGCTCTCCCGTCCCCACAGCAGTGACTGCCTGTTAACCTGCCAGAGAACTCACTTCTTACGGCTATTGTTTGCCTCAGACATTATCTTGTTTTGGTCACAGATGCAAGTCTGGCTCCTACAATAATGTCTGGTACAGAGAAAGTTCTCAGTACATTTTTGACGAATGAATTAACGAGTTCATCTAATCTCTGCCGAACTGAATGTCTTTGTTCTTTTTTTTAATCATTTCATGTATTGATTTGTTTTTGGCTGTGCTGGGGTCTTCGCTGCACGGGCTTTTCTCCAGCTGCGGTGAACGGGGTCACTTTGCTAGTTACAGTGCTACGGCTCCTTATGGCGGTGGCTGCTCTTGCTGCGGAGCACAGGCTCTAGGGCACACGGACTTCAGTAGTCGTGGCTCCCAGGCTCTAAAGCACAGTCTCAGCAGTTGTTGCGCTTGGGCTTAGTTGCTCCACGACATATGGGATCTTCCTGGGTCAGGGATTGAACCCATGTCTCCTGCACTGGCAGGTGGATTCTTTACCACTGAGCCACTAGGGAAGCCCCCAAACCGTACATCTTGAGGGCAAAGTTGAGCTCTCTGCTTAGCATATAATAGGTTCTCCATAAATTCTAACCAGAATCCATTCATTAATTCACTCCTTCATTCAACAAAGGTATTCTGAGTACCTGTGTGCTTAGAACTGGAGATGCATCAATAGACAAGCTGTGGCCCTCCCTTCCCTGAGAGTGGGGTCCCTGTCTCCTGTCCCCTCCTCCTCCCATGGGCCCTGCGGCCACCTGTACCTTGCCAGTTTTGCAGCTGGAGGTCCAAGGAGTGAGGTGTTCCTCTGCCCGGCTCTGGCTGCCCCTCGAGTAGGCAGCGGGCACAGGCCAGGTGTTGGCGCTGGCAGGCCACATGCAGGGCTGTGTCACCATGTCGGTCCTGCAGCACCCGGCTGGCCCCCTTCAGCACCAGGGCCCTCACTGCACCTGGCTGGTCCAGATGTACAGCCAGATGAAGTGCTGTCTGCAGGCACAGAGAGAGGGTCACAGGGTGGCTGCAACATGCTGCAACCTCTGGGAACCTGCTGGGGTGGGCACGGCAATTGCCAGGAGCACGGGAATTGTGGGCCCTGGTCTTCCTTCTGTTGTGCCCTATCAAACTCTTGGGGCCCCAATTCTGGAGGCAGGGTAAGGCAGGCGGCCCTCTGCTATTCTTTAAGTCCCCTTAGTGCCGGCCCTGCCCCCCTACCCTGGTGAAAGGACAGAGCCGGGGCAGGGAGGGATAGGGTGTGATGGTGATGGTGGGAGCAGAATCCAGCTTCTCATCCTCTGGGGAGGCCTGTTATCCTGGGTGAGGGGCTGAGGTCTCAGGGGGAGGCGACAGGGGCATCGAGCAGGCTCTGCTCGGCACACTCCTCCTTGAATGCTCCCTGCAGACATCATGTCCTATACTAACACCTTCCCTGGCTGCTTCCCAGACAGTGGTTCCCACAGCAGCTGGCATGTGTCTCTATCACGACTCTCGTCACCACGCTGTGTCATTAGGTGTTGACACGAGTCCTCTAG
Organism: Capra hircus; assembly: GCF_001704415.2. Taxonomy (NCBI): domain Eukaryota; kingdom Metazoa; phylum Chordata; class Mammalia; order Artiodactyla; family Bovidae; genus Capra; species Capra hircus. The sequence goes on along the minus strand of NC_030830.1, from coordinate 31,084,199 downwards.
CCCTGGCTGGAGCACCTGGTGAGCAGAGTCTGATTCCTACTGTCTCTCTGTCCTCAGCTTCTTGCCCAGTGTCTGGTATATGGTTCCCTGAGGGAGCAGCCAAAGGATGCTGTCTGGTGGCTGGGGATGGCTGCTGGGGCAGACATAGGTATCTGGGCTCAGCCCATCATCTCCACCCACCTGGTAAAGGTTGTTCTGAATGTCCAAGACTTCCTGGGGCAGCAGAGCCAGGCAATACAGCAGCACGGCAGGGGCCTCGTGAATCACTGCCAGGTGGATCAGCCTGGGAGGCACAGGCAAGGTTTGGGGTCAGGGCTCAGGCCAGACAGAGTGGGCTGGGGTTCTGGGGTTAGAAGAACACATCAGTGTCTAAGTTGCCACCCAGAGGGTAGGTGCAGGAAGTGAGAGTTTGGGCCAGGAAGTGAGGGTTGCTGCGGGAAGCCAGGATCCTGAGGGTGGAAGCTCCAAGTTCCCATCTCTGGCCTTTGGGAGGGCCTTGGCTGAGTGAGAATGTGGGCAGGGTGCTGACGGGACAAGGTCCTTCCTGTCCACCCTGCCCACACCCCGCTCCCCTCTGGCCCCCTGGGGCCCCCACCAGGCAGCTGCAGCTCAAAGCCAAACTGAAAGCCGCTGGGGTAGCACAGAGGTGGTTTCCAGGGCTGGGCTCCCCACCTCTGCCCCCTCATGGGGAGGGCAGAGAGGGCAGGGGTGGGGTCACCCTCTGTCCCCTCATGAACACCTCCCAAAAGAGAGGAGACAGAAGCTCTTGGAAAAGGAGCAAGGAGACAGGGCAGCGCTCTGTCCTGCTGCTCTCCACGGGACAGCCAGAGGCCATTCTGCAGGGCCGGGACGGAGCCTGAGCTGGGCCCCCCGCTCCTGTGTGTGCCTCTGCGGGGAGGACTGTGCAGTGCAGAAAATGCGTGCCTGGGGTGGGGGATAAAGAGCCTTAACCTGGGGCGGCCAGGAGGGGAAGTTCCAGCCCTGGGGTTTCCCCACGTCAGGTGGGGAAAATGAAAGCCAGAGCCAGAGGGTCTAGGCCGGGGCAGGCAGCTGCTGGGGCATTCGTCAGGGGGAAGCCTGGCTGAAAGGCCCGTCTGGGTTGGGGAGGGGGCTGCTTGGGGCAGGGGGGGCAGGCTTTGGTGGCTGGCGAGGCCCAGGAGAGAGTGACGGAGGGAGGGAGGGAGGAACCGCGCTGGAAATCCCCTCGGCCAGGGCCTGCTCTCTGGTCACATTCCTGCAGCCACCTCCCTCTCTCCCTCAGTCTCCCTCCTCCCACTTCCTCTTCCCATTTCCACATGTCCACAGCCCAGACACCTCCGGAGGGAAGAAAGCGCCCTCTCCTCTCAGGGAACCCTCTGGGGGGTCTTGACACCTCCCTCCCGCCCCCACCGGGTCTAGATTCCACACCTGTCTCTAACTAGAGGCGATTAAAGCTGGGGCTGAGAGGCTAAGCAAGGGGGGCAGGGCCGAAGCCTCCACTCCCTGGGTCAAAGGTCAACCACAGGTACTCTGCACAGAGCCTGCACAATCTTGGTTGTGGGCCTGAGGGCTGGTGATCTCTAGGCACAGAGGACAAAAAGGCCTAGGGTCACCCAGTGGGTCCAGAGTCTGTCTCTGTCAGAGGCCACCCAGGACCTTTGCATCTCCAAAAAAAGCAGATCAAGACAGATAGCTCCTGCTTCCTCCTCCCCATTCATTCCAGCAGCCCAGATCCAGGACCCCAGCCCCCCTCCACTCTGTTTCCCATCCCCAAATCCCAGCCACCCCCTCTCTCATCCATCTTTTCTTCCTGAGGGGTGAATCCTCACCTGGCCAGCCCCTACCACACAACTGCCTCTCTGACCACCCCTCCCCCCGGCCCCGCCCCAGCCCAGTCTCCACCAAGCTCCACCTGGGCCTGGGGAGGAAGGATGAAGTGAAGGGGTCACATAGGACAGTGAGGGGGATTTGCAGGGCTCAGGAGGTGGAGAGTGTCGGTAAGGCTGACTCTAGCCCTCACTTCCCCTTTCTCAACAGAGGAGGAAGCTAGCTGGGGTAGCCAGCCGCCTATCTGTCTGCTGGGGCAAGAGGGCCCCAGCCTGGCTCACTGACTCCACAGGCCAGCCTCAGCCACGCACCCCTGGCAGCACCTCGGACCCCAGCTTCCTGCGCCCACCGCAGCCTGTCACTGGCCCCTCTTGTTCTTTGAGACAGGGCATTCTGAGGTCAGAGGCCGGGAATCCCAGATATTGAGCAAACAAGGATGCCCTGTCCTCCAGCGAGAAAAACAAAACAAAACAAAACTGGGCTGGTCAGGGGAATTTTCTCTTCCCCAGGATGGGTTACTGGTAGATTTCCAAGATGCTAGCTGGGGTTCCAGGTGCTGGTGAGGGCCCTGCCAAAAGGTGGGGCAGACAGACGATGCCAGGTCCTCTGGACTGGGTCTGGATACAGCTCAAAAGTGGGTTGAGAGTTCAGTTTGAAAGAGAGAGTGGGGACCGCCCCTTCCAGAGCTGGTGCCTTTAGGGATCCCCACATAGGGAATGCCCGGCCTGTTACGGCTCTTGGGGAAGGCCCCGAGTTAGCATCGGGGCGGAGGAAGGGGTCCTCTCTTAGCCTAGCCCCCATACTCACGTGTCTCCGTCCTCGGAAATGTACGTGAGTGCTTCCAGCTGCTGGGGGCTCAGCGCCCCGGCGGCGCGGAGCGGTGAGTCTGGAACTGCGTCCTCGGTCCTGGGGTCCCCCGACAAGGACAGGGGCTCGGTGAGCGATGAGGAGCCGTAGGTGGAGTCAGCCCGCTCCCCGTCCGTGTCTTCCTTGTCCTCTGGCTCCTTGGCGGTTCCCGGAGGATGAGTCCAGGGCTGGGGGCCCCCGCCCTCTGAGGGCCCCGAGGCTGGGCGCGGGGTGGACTCGGGCAGGGAGCGCAGGGAGCGCAGAGACTCGATGCCCGAGTCATACTGGCTCTCATCGGTGTCGTCCTGCCCCTTCCGCGCCTCCGACATCCCCGCGGCGCCGGCCCGCCGGGCCCGGTCCCAGCAGGATCCGACTCCTCGCCGCCTTTCCGGATTGCAGGTCCGCCTCACAGAGCGGGTGCGGGACCCGAAATGGCCTCCTTTCCGGGCTGCGGGTTGGGCTGAGCGGCTCGGCGAGAAGCGTGGACGAGGTTCGGAGCGCCGGCGGGGTCCGCGGCAGCCGCTACTCGGGGCAACTGGGCAGTCCAGTCAGACGCGCTCGCTCGCCCCGCCCTCAGGCCCCGCCCCCGGCAGGCGCCGCGCTTCCGGACGGAGGCTCCGCCCTTCGGAATCCCCCTTACCCCGCCCTCTGCTTTGGCTCGGAGTCAGGGGTTCCCCGGTCCTGACTCACTCTTGCGTTAACTCACCCGTTCATTCATTCATCCAGCGGTCCATTCATTCACTCTTTCCCCCTCCCTTCATTCCATGTATGAATTCCCTGCATTCTTTCTTTCCTTCCTTCACTTCCTCTGTTTTCTTCATTCATTTTCCCATTCATTCATTCTTTCGTTTAAGAGGAATATATGTTAATCATCTGCACAAGCTGGGCGTCTTCTGGGGAGGGCACGTGGGAGGTGGGACGGGGAAGCGTTGCTACCTGTGCCCGGCCCACTACTCTCAATTTCTCTTGCTTTTCCCGGAGACAAAGGGGACACCCATGTCTTTAAAGGAGTTCTCCCTTTGGGTTCTGGAGACAGAGTCTCCTGTGTCAGTTTTTCAGATCACATAGAATTGGACATGAGGATGTGCTTTTCGCAAGTGGTTTTTCTGTTGAAAAGACTGTGGTCTAAAAAAGCAGAGTGGTCATTCCTCACAGGGATAAAATACTGGTCTCAGACAGTAACAGTATCTGGTTGGGGAAGTGTAGTTCCTCATGGTGGGGCCAGGATGGGGAGGCCCCAGACATTCTGGGCAGCACTCTGCTGAGGTCCCCTTGGCAGCCTCAGCCCTAATACCAGCACATCTTTCCCCTTTCCCCATCCCTATTTTCCCTGGGCCTAGCCTCAGGAGGCTGTAGGCAAATCCCACCCACGTGGTGAGCCCCAAATCAGCTGCCCAAGATTTATCCCCTACCCCAAGTTCCAGAAATGCTCTTAGAAAAATCCCCCCCAAGAAAACATCTCCCTTTCCCAACTCTGGCTTTGAAGGAAGGAAGCTAGGGTGTGAACACGCAGCTACTAACCAGTTTCCCTCCCACCCTCCCCATGAAACCTCATTTTATTCATCCATTTGATAGACATGTAAGGAGCTTCTTCTATATGCCTGACATTGTTCTCTCTGTTGGAAGCAAAACGGAGGCTCACAGTAACAGTAATAACCAACAACTACCATCCCCCCCCCCCAAACAAACAAACAAACAAAAAACTGTCCCATGGTTCCAGCCTTCAAAACCCCCTAGCAGTTACAGCTCAGAGTGATTGGGCTAAGATAGGCGTGAGAACAGGACGCTGGAGGGGCACAACATGGGGCCAACTACCCAATGGGGTGAGCGGTAGAGGAGGTTCCATTTGAACTGGAAATGAGAAGGGAAGAGGGCTGGAAGGAAGTACCTAGTCTCTGGGAAGGGGGTGAGTGGAGGGAGAAAGGAGAGGGGAGGACAGTTGGGAGGAGGTGACCCACTGGTCTCCATCCCCCCCTGAAGGCTGGAGTGGGGAGGATGTTTTGAGCATGAGAGGGTGAAGAGCCATGAGGGGAAAGCCCAAGGAAAATGAGGCATCTCCTTCCCTTGGGGTCATTGTGACTTAAGACATCCTCAACTTCCTCCCCCGACCTGTTCCTCTCCCAATCTCAAAGGCTGGAGCAAAAATACAGACCTTAACCACTTCAAAATGATCTCCATTTTAAAGCTGGGAAGCTGAGGCCCAGAAAGGTGAGTTGACTTGCCCAAGGTCAAACAATCTGAAAGTGTAGAGCTGTGTTTTCCTGTTCCTGGTACAAAACTTTAAAAATGTTTTCAGTGAGGGACTTCCCTGGTAGTCCAAGGGTTAAGACTTTGAGCTGCCAGTTCAGGAGGCTCAAGTTCGATTCCTTGTCAAGGAACTAGATCCTGCATGCCACAATTAAGCCCCGGTGCAGGTGCAGCCAAATAAAAACAAACAAACAATGTTTTCAATGACTTTCTTTCCTTCATGAAGGTCTAAGAAGTTGCGGGCATCTGAGCCGTTTGCAAGGACACAAGAACTCAAGGGTGTGCAGTGAGCACCTGTGTTATACCCACAGCCTGATTTTAAGGAAAAACCTACCCCATTAACCTAGTCAGAAACCTACCCGAGTCTGGCTCTAAACCCTAACAGGTATGTGGCAGCCCCTTTTCTGGCCACATGAGGTCAGCATTGAGTCACTGACTGCTTCCAGCACCTAGTCTGCACTCCAATAGGAAGGTACAATTTAGGAATGGGGACAAGGACCATGGCAGTGTCATCTGGAAAGATGACCTGGGGACTTTGACTCAAGTCACAGCATAATCCAGGTCCTGACTTCATTCCCTCAGTCCCACCCAGTCTTCTACAAGGTCCTCTTCTCTCTCTTGTTTTCTGGTTCCCTTTGTCACGCTCCCACTCCCCATCTCTGCCCACTCCAGCCAGACTCATCTTCAGGAAACAGGCCCAGTTGCCATGGTGACCAGCTGGTCAGCTGGCTCCTTCCACAGCCCCCTTTCTTCTCTGGGCTTCCAAGGACGGGTAATGCCTGTGTATGGAGAAAGAGGAGGTGGTCTTTTATCTCTTGAAAGCTCTGGGGTTGGCCAGAAGAAGTTGAGCTCTCTTCCAAAGCCCCCTGAAGTGGAGCCAGGAAGGCAGTGGGGCTGGAGGACAGGAGGAAGATTAGAACAACTAAATGGGGAGTGTGAAGATCCTATCTGGGTTAGGAAAGGCCAGGATTAGGACCTCCGCTTTCTATCTGCAGTAAGTACTGAATTAGGTGAAATGAACCGAAACCAGAAGAGGAGTTAGAATTAACTGTGGGCAGGACTTCTCAAAAATTATGGGTAGGAGAGAGACGTTGGAATGAGCCAGCAAGTGAGATTCCTCCTCTGCCATGGGGATGAAGGAGAACCATGCCTTTTGGGACCATACTCTCCCTTGGTTTGGGCAGGGAGGATGGACTCACTGACCTGGGGAGGATCACACAGGCTGGGTAGTCCTGAAGTGACAGGCAGACTGAGAGTCCCCTTCACCTTCCCTGGAAAGAGAAGAGTAGCAACATGGAGACAGAACCAAGAGTAGGGGGGTGGGCGTGTGGGTGAAGGCAGAGGCTCTTCTGCCCCAGATGAGGGGCAGGACTGTCAGCAGAGCAGTGGGCTTGTCCTCTATTCCCAAAGATCAGATATCCAGGTTTTGCCTCAAGCTGACCTCCTACCCCTGAAGATCCCCATGGACTTTTGAATGGGAAAGGTCTGGATTCTAGGACCATTCTGTGAGTACCAGCAGGTGACCTTGAGTAAGCCCCTCACCTCCTCTCTGCCTTGGTTCCTTGTGGGTAAATGGGGAAAGTCACTGTTTGTCAAAGACTAATGTAGCATATGACACACAACAGCCTTCCTTGGTGGCTGTGCACACACAGACGGATCAAGCATAGCCTTCATCTTATTCTTCACAATGACAGGCTTCCATGTCCTTCTTCCCCGTTAGACTTTGTGCTCCTTGAAGATGGGAAATTATATTTTGCCTTTCTATACGGGGCACAGTATGTTCTTAATACTTTTTTATTGAATGGATGCATTCAGAAATGAATGAATGGCAGCTTTCTTTCTGCCCCTAACTGGGGTGGGAAAGACCACTGTGGGTGGATGACACGAAGGGACAGGCGACCTGCAGTCACTAAGCCTGGCCTGTGACCTATGACTTGGCCTCCTACACCCAAAGTCAGAGCTTTAGAGATTGCTCAGTCAACTTTCTCACTGCACAAATGGGGAAACTAAGGCTCAGAGAGGGGAGGGCATTTGCCCAAGGTCACACAGCTAATGACAGAGCCAGGATTAAGAATCTCTTCCCAGGTTTCCTGATCTCCAGTCTAGGGCAATGGACACACTTCATTGCTTCTCTGGGGCTTTTCTTCTAGGATAGAGAGCTAGTTCAGTGAAGGCTGGTTTCAATATCTTCTTTTCTGCCCTCTGCTAGTCCTTCCTCACATCCAGCTCCGATCTGTTCCTTTTCAGCCTTTCCCAACCTTGTTCAGCTGGGTCTGGCCTCTGAAGTCTGGCTCCTGCCTTAACCCTTTACCATCCAACTGGGAATGAGGATCTTGCCTAGGGTTCCCAAACTCAATTTCCTCTCCCCACCCTCAGCCCTGGGAACTTGCGAGAACCAACGGTGGGGAGGGATGTTAGTTGGCCGCTGGCGCCCCCTCCGCGAATAGACCCAGAGGAGTTTGGGCTTAGTTTCTCCTCCTCGGAAGAAGGATGGCGGGGGTGCGGGTAGTGAGCGGGGCTGGGAGAGAGGAAGGGGTGCCGGGAGCCCCTGTTGCTTGTCCCCTTTGGGGTGGCAGTTAGATAGGCTTGGGGAAGGCGGAGTTTGGGGGGCCGGGGGCGGGGCTCCTGTGCTGGGAGGAAGAGGGGGGGCGCGCTGGCTCCAGCTCCGCTCAGACAAAAGGCGGCGGCGGGAGCGGGCGGGAGGCGGAGCGGCGCCGCGAGGGCCTCAAGGTGACACCCGCCCCCGGCCCCGGCCCCCCCAGCCCGGCCCCCCCAGCCCGCCTCCCCATCCCCATCCCCAAGCCCCTTACCCGTGGTGCCCTTTCCAGGCCCCCTCCCCCCGGCGGGGGGTGGGGAGCAGCGAGGGCCCCGCCCCCTCCGCCCCCCTCCCCAGGGCCGGCGCAGGATGCCCCCGGCCCCCGGCAGCCCCCCGGGAGGCCCTGAGCTCGACGCGCCCCCTCTACGCCATGTCCCCCCCTGGCTCGGCCGCGGGAGAGAGCGGCGGCGGCGGCGGCGGCGGCGGTGGCGGCCCCGGGGTCCCGGAGGAGCCCACGGCGGCGGCGACTACGGACGAGGGCCCCGCCCGAGAGGAGGTGAGAGCCGGTGGCGCCCCTTCCCCGGGCGCGGTCGTCCCTTCCCCGGGCGTGGCGCCCCTTCCCCCGCCGGTTCCGCCGCAGCGCGCCCGGTGCCCCGCACCCCGAGCCGGCCGCCGCAGCCGCAGTCCCGCGCCGCTGCCCCCGCCCGGCGGCCGGAGCTGTCCGCGGTGTCGGGGAAGGGGCCGCGCCGGGGGCGGGGCTCGGGGGTCCCGGGCAGGGGGAGGGGCCTAGGGGCGGAGCCTCGTGGACCCCGGGTGAGTGGGGGTGGGGACGGTAGCCGGGATCCTATCTCGCGGAGGGAGATACTCTCTAGAAGGCCAGGAAGGGTGACTTAGAGGGGCTGCGGGAGGCAGGAGAGTACCTGCCAGGTCCACGGAGGAAACGGTGGTGTTACCTGAGCTGGGGTCCTAAGAAGGTCAAATGTGTGCAGGAGCCGGCCCCCCTGAGGTCACTGGGACTGTTTGTGTGGGGGATGTGCCTCTCTCATCCAAGGTCCGTGTAGCATCCCCCTCCAGGGGACTCCCAGGAATCCTTCAAGGTGTTGGTACCAAGCATACCTGCCCCTCGTTGGGGGCATACTAAACCTGGAGACAAAGCGATGAAGGAAAGTACCAGGGGCTCCCCAGTCTCCCATGCACGCTCGTGCACACGCTGCACACTGCACTAGGGCAGAAGCACACAAGCAGGACCTGCAGGGAGGGCCCCTTTCCCACACACTCTCACTGGGACAGGCACACACTCAAGTGGGCATGCAAAGGGGCACATCTGTACTCCCCAAGGGTGAGGCTCCCACAAAGGCACATGCACCCTAATCTTGTCTGCATATGCTGAGTACTATTTCCTAACCCAGCCACCTATCTGTACTTCCAGATCTTTCCTTGGATTTCACACCAGTCCAGGGCCCACTGCCTGTTATTGTGCCTTTCCTCCCTCTATCTTCTCTCCCTTCCCCTGGGGAGCCTCCAGGTCCAGGCAGGGGAATGGAAAGAATAAGTCAGGATCTCAGCAGGAGGGTGTGTGGAAGGTTCCTAAAGCTAGACGGTGCGGGGAGCAGAGGGAAAGCCCAGGCCACCACCAGACATCTGACTCAGTATACTTGTCCTTGAGTGGCTGTGGGTGCCAGCACCCAGAATGCAAAGAGAATGAGGCCCTGCTTTCAGGAGCACCCAGTCTAGTGGAGGAGCCAGATACATAAACAACTCACCAGGAGCACCGCAGGGCAGAACATGATTTAGTACTTTAACAAGCCTGGGTACTGAGAACTGTTTTCTCTTGACAAAGGGCTGGGCCGCAAACATCTTCCTCCTTGCCTCCCACCCCCACCCCTGTCTCCCATCCCCTCTCCCCAGCCATATGCCTCTGCCCATCTGGATATTTCCTCCTGGACCACCTGCTGCTCAGGGACACAAACCCACTGTTTCCCATCTTAGAACAGGGGTAGGATGTTAGGGAGACTTGCTAGGGACCTGGGGTCCAGAGTGTGGGGAAGGAGACAGCGCTTGGGGTTTCCTGGGAGGTATGAGGGAGGTGGATGGGTCCCAGGAAGTGGCTCCTCCTAGGTTCTGGAAGAAGGGAGGGCCCCACCTGTGAAGTGGGAAAGGGATGTTAGTGGGCCCCTCCCTCCTTTCCTAGAATACCTGGAAGGGGTCCGGGCTGGGGACCTGCCTTCGCTGATGCTTGTCTGTCCTCCCTGTCTTCCCTACCCACACTTTCTCCTGTTTCACTGTCATCTTTTTATCTGTCTTTGGACTACTCTGGGTGCCATCCTATCCATCTGTGTCTTCTTTGCTACCTGGGCCTTCTCCCTTCACCCCGGCTTTGATCCCTTTGCCTCTTGGGGTATCTCTCTCTGCACTTCCCCAAACTGGCATTCCGTTCCTTTTTCCTGTCCTTATGTCTCACTCTGGGTCACTTCTGTGTTTATCTCTGGTCCTGGCCTCCCATCTTGGTCTGACTCCTCTCCACATCCCTGTCTGTCTCTGCCTGTCATCTCGGGTGCTGGCCTCTGGCCCTCCCTTCCCGCATTCATCTCTGTACTGGGTCCTTGCCACTCTGTCTCACTCCCCAATCATCTCGGCCCTTTGCCTGCCCATCTGAGCAGCAGCGCCCCATCCAGCCCTCTTTCACCAAGTCCCTCTGCCGTGAGTCCCACTGGAAGTGCCTGCTGCTCTCGCTGCTCATGTACGGCTGCCTGGGGGCAGTGGCCTGGTGCCATGTCACCACGGTGACCCGCCTCACCTTCAGCAGCGCCTACCAGGGCAACAGCCTCATGTACCACGACAGCCCCTGCTCCAACGGCTATGTCTACATCCCCCTGGCCTTCCTGCTCATGCTGTATGCCGTCTACCTGGTGGAGTGCTGGCATTGCCAAGCCCGCCACGAGCTGCAGCACCGGGTGGACGTGAGCAGCGTGCGAGAGCGCGTGGGCCGCATGCAGCAGGCCACGCCCTGTATCTGGTGGAAGGCCATCAGCTACCACTACGTCCGCCGCACGCGCCAAGTCACCCGATACCGCAATGGAGACGCCTACACCACCACCCAGGTGAGGAGCTGAAGGGGAGCACAGGCTGGTCCAGATGGTGGGGGGGGGGGTTGCTGGGACCCTGCCCAACTGTCCCCAGGCGGAGCACAGCCAGCCCTGAGCTTTTGTGGGCACCGCCACAGGAGAGCAGTAACCACCACCATAATAATAACAGCAAACACTAGCAGACAGGTTCCGCTCTAAGTACTTTACCAATTTCAAAGTCAAACAGCTAGTATATGATGGAGCTGGGATTCGAAGCCCGGCAGTCTTGACTCCAGGGTCTGTGTCTCTGGAGGTGATAAGATCCTAACCTGGCTCCAACCGGGAGCTAAGCCAGGACAGGCTGAGGGTTCGATCAGGCGCCGAGAGCCGCCATGGGGAGGACGAGGGTGAGCGGATTGAAGCGACCCCCGCCGCCTTCCCCGGCGCCGCAGGTCTACCATGAGCGCGTGAACACGCACGTGGCCGAGGCTGAGTTCGACTACGCGCGCTGTGGCGTCCGCGACGTGTCCAAGGCGCTGGTGGGGCTGGAGGGCGCGCCGGCCACACGGCTGCGCTTCACCAAGTGCTTCAGTTTCGCCAGCGTGGAGGCCGAGAACGCGTACCTGTGCCAGCGTGCGCGCTTCTTCGCCGAGAACGAGGGCCTGGACGACTACATGGAGGCGCGCGAGGGCATGCATCTCAAGAACGTGGACTTCCGCGAGTTCATGGTGGCCTTCCCCGACCCGGCCAGGCCGCCCTGGTACGCCTGCTCGTCCGCCTTCTGGGCCGCGGCGCTGCTCACGCTGTCGTGGCCGCTGCGCGTGCTGGCCGAGTACCGCACAGCCTACGCGCACTACCACGTAGAGAAGCTCTTTGGCCTAGAGGGCCCGGGCTCGGCAGGCGGCAGCGCTGGCGGCGGCCTCAGTCCCAGCGACGAGCTGCTGCCGCCGCTCACGCACCGCCTGCCGCGGGTCAACACGGTGGACAGCACGGAGCTCGAGTGGCACATCCGCTCCAACCAGCAGCTGGTGCCCAGCTACTCGGAGGCGGTGCTCATGGACCTGGCGGGGCTGGGCGCGAGATGCCCTGGGGGCGCGGCCGGGGGCTACGCGCCCACCTGCCGCTACGGCGGGGTGGGTGGACCGGGAGCGGCGGGCCTGGCCCCGTACCGGCGCAGCTGCGAGCACTGCCAGCGCGCGGTCAGTAGCTCGTCCATCTTCTCGCGCAGCGCCCTGAGCATCTGCGCCAGCCCGCGGGCCGCCCCCGGGCCCGGAGGAGTCGGGGCGGGCTGCGGAGGCAGCCGCTTCTCTCTTGGCCGCCTCTACGGCTCCCGGCGCAGCTGCCTGTGGCGCAGCCGGAGCGGGAGCGTCAACGAGGCGAGCTGCCCTACCGAGCAGACGCGACTGTCCAGCCAGGCCAGCATGGGGGACGACGAGGAGGACGACGACGAGGAGGAGGCCGGGCCGCCGCCGCCCTACCACGACGCCCTCTACTTTCCCGTGCTCATTGTGCACCGTCAGGAGGGGTGTCTGGGCCACAGCCACCGGCCGCTGCACCGCCACGGCTCCTGCGTAGAGACCTCACTGTGACCCCGGGTCCCGGGACCGGCCCGACGGTCTCCTTCCCTGCTCCTTGCCGGACGGCGCGTCCTGCGGGTGCAGCAGGGGGAGTCACGAATGTGGCCGAGGCCGTGCTGGGAACGGTGGGGGTGGGGAGGTGGGAGGCGAGGGGGCGTGGGCCAGACTCAGATGGGGCCAATCCGACACCACCCCCTACCTTTCTGTACAAAAAGAGACAGCTGGGGGGAGGGGAGACAATCCCACCCCGGCAGAGCCGTCTCTTCCAGGCCTGCCCGCCCCTGAGTTCCTAGCGGGTCACCTCCCTTTCCGACACACACACTCGCACGTTGGAGATCCCCTGTCCCGCCTTTCAATGGATCCAATGACTGTTACGTGGCGACTGCGCCCTGCGACCCGTCTTGGGCTCCGTCTCCAGGGAGAGGCCCTCGCTGTGCAGCTGGGGAGGTTTGGAGGCCGGGGGGAAGGGCCGCCCGGCTTTCTTTCCTCGCTGCAACCTGATCCTGCCGGGGCCTCTCTCTACCAAGGGGGCAGTGGTTCGGAGAACAGCAGGGCTGGCTTCCAGCCAAGCTAATGAATTCAGTGGGTCTGAGGCCAGGCCCAGGTGTCAGCCGTGGTACTCCATCTCAAAGCCCTGGAGATGTTGCTCTCCTCTTCTTGGCCCTGGCCCCGACAAGATCCGAAGATCGGGGTTTCCTTTCCGCCACTCCCACCGCTGTTGTTTATCTCCCGGGGTCCCCAGGAGGTTGGGTCCTGGGGGTGCCTACTCACCACAGCTCTCCTTCCCCAGCCTGCTCCCTGGCTCTGAAGAGCTGTTGCCAGGGTGAGGAGGAAGGCAAACTGTGGAGGTCAGTGCACCTCAGTCGTTTAAACTTTAGCCTCCTTGCCTAGGTTCTGGGAGGGCACCTCCTTCGGGCGGCATTCCTTCAAGCTGACCAAGGCATACGACTCAGCGGGGAGACTAGGAGGCAGGCCTGGGTGACAACAGAGAACTCAGGAAGCAAGTGGGGGTCGAAGAGGAGAGGGTCACGAAAAGACCCTCAAAGGTGGGGGTGTCCGTGGGGGCCACCCCTTGGTTCCCCTGTGTTGGTGGGGAGGAGTGGATAGTGGTCGTCCGCCAGCTGAGCCTCTGAGGGGCTGAGGACCTTGTCTCGAGCCCAGCTGGAAGCTCCGTTCCAGTGGTGGGGTCAGAGGCAGGAATTCTCTAAATCTTGCCTGATCCCTCTGTCCTCCCCTAGCCCGTGAGCTGAAGCCCTGCTGTGTGTCCCAGGGTCTTCAAAGGGGCATGCCATCACCACACCAGGGTGCTGGCCCCATGTGCTGTCCCCCATCACTCCTACCCTGATGTACTTCCGTGTGCATGTCTGTGTACAAAACCCCTGCCCGCCCAGCTCCCCTGGCTAAAGTTTTCCCAGCTGACTTAGCCCCCAGGGAGTGAGCTCACATTTGCAGCCAGAGAGGATAAACCTAGGCCTTGAGGCTCGCCCCTGATGCTTCTCACTTCATCTGAGCCATCAGAGCTGCTCTTCTCCCCTCCTCCTCCAGCCTGGCCAGGCCCGCACCGCCTGGGGTGTGGCCTCCACCTATGCAACATCTCCTCTGGCTCCCCTGCTCCCCTTCCCTGGGGAGTTGGGGGGAGGGCACAGATTGTGGGGACACCATGGCCTGTGGCACATTGGGGTTGAGCTTAACTTTCAGGTGGAGATGGCTGAGTGGGAAGGGGAGGAGGCCGGAGAAGGGGAGGCTTGGGCAGGAGGGGACAGCTGCCCACTAGGTTTCCCTGGGCAGCAGTGCCCACCTAGCTGCCAGCACTGTGCTCTTCAGGGGCCTGGGGGTTGGAGCGCCCCTCTTTCCTTTGAATGGATGTCTGTGAGGTACAGGTGGTGAGCTGTGGCCTTGGTACCCAGTTCTTGGCCAGCTGGCACCCAGATGTCACACCCTTGTCTGGGGCATCCTGGCCACCTCATGGCTCTGGGGAAGGGAAGAACTCAGCTCCCCACCTCAGGCAGATGCCTGAGACAGAGCCTGAGCTGGGAGGAGGAGAGAGGGGAGGGGCTGTGATTATTTTTGCCTGTATTGACCATTTCTGCCTAGGTCTTCTCACACTGACAGCCTCACACCTCCCACATATGCACAGACTTAGAGAGAAACCAAGTCTTTGGTCTATTTTCTTGGTAGCTTTATTGATTGCCAGGGAAAACGAATACCAGAAAAATTAATCTCTAAAATTAAACTTTACACTGAATGTTCTTGTTTCTCTAATTAGAACCTCTGCTAGCAGCTGTGGCTATGTACACTCACACACTCACACACACCCTCACACCTATAAGTTTGCACTCCGGAACTGTCAGAGGGTGTCAGGCACAGACAGACTCGAAGTTGCCCAGACAGGCACACACGTGAGGTCACTCCCAAGCCCCCTTTGGTGCTCTGCTCCATGCCTGCTTGTTGGAAGGAGTCCCTGGAAAGCGCTCCTAGGCTGTGATTGCAGCCTGTGACCCACCCTTTGGAAACGGGGCTGGGGGTTCAGTCTGCGGAGCATGGGCCCTGGGGCTCAGCCTGAATCCATCAGGAGATCCTCTCATGGCCTCATGGGGAGATGTGATTCCTGTGGGTGTGGCCCCAGGGCGGTGGTCATAGAGTGATGGGGACTCATGGAGGGTGCCTGGAAAGCTTTATGTGTCCTGGGACAAGGGCTTGTGGGGTGGGCTGGGCCTGGCTGGGGAGAAGACAGGTCTCTGTCAACTGGGTGCATCACACTGTGGCCTTTCTGTCGTGGATTTCCAAGCGCAAAGATTGTATGAACCAAACTGGTGGGTAATAAAGCTGCGGGTGACTCACTGACTTCCCTCCCAGGGTCACACCTCTCTCACCATCTCCCAGTTCTGTGAGCAGCTCTTTGGGGAGGCCGAAGGGTCTGAGCCCCTCCCGTCACCTCTGTTTCCTCCTTCTCAGGTTGGGGGTGGGGTGGACTAGGGGTGGCATGACCTGCAGAACTGGAAGACTTAAGCAGAGCCAAGTAAGAGGGAGGTGGCATCTGCAGAGGTGAGGGTGGAAGAGCCAGGCAGAGCTCTGCTGAAGCCTGGGGTAGAGGAGAGAGTGTGTTTGAAGGTCAAAAGGTCAAGGATCTGTTTGGTAGAGAGAACAATGGTAGGGAGGAGGGTGGTTGGGGAGATGGGCGGCTCCTGGGGGAGAGTCTGGGCCTCACAGTCTCGAAGGGTCGGCTTTCCATATTCTTGGAAGAAGTCAGTCATTTCAGTGAGTCCGTTCATATCCTCTCCCTAGGCACCAGGGGTAAGTCCCACTTCCCACCTCTATCCCAGGCTCCTTCCTCTCCTCACAGACCCCTGCAGAACCTCAATTGCTCACCCCAAGGATAGTCTTGGTCTCCCCTCCCCCTCCCTCAGGACCAGGGTGACCCTCAAGAGCAGGCATGGCAGGGGCATGAAATGAGGGTTGGGGCTGGGGCAGTGACCCAGGTCTGGCCACTGCCCCAGCCCTGTTCCCATCTTATCCCACAGGGCTCTCAGGGCCCTTGGCAGTGACTGGGGACATGAGGTGGCTGGGATTCAGGGCCCGCTGGCGGGCTGCTTCACGGTTGGCACAGAGGGCCTGGCCGATGAGGTACTCGCTCTCCTGGGCGATGTCTGACAGGCGCAAATCAAACTCCAGCAGGGTCTTGTTGTCTGACATGCCTTCCAGGAGCTGCTTCCCACCATCCTGGGTCAGGAATACAAGGGAAAGGGTCACTTTCCACCAAAACTCAGGACCACACAAACAGGGGCGGATGTGTGCACACGTACACATACTGATACACAGACGTGACGGGAACAACAACTTCACAACACAATTCCTACTTTGTGTAGCATTTTCTATCCTGTTCCACCTTAGTCTCTGAGAAAAATGGTGCTTGAGATTCACTGCATTGACTTTTCAAGCCCAGTGGTTTGAAAAACGTGGTGCTGTGCAGGGACAATGACTCCCTCTTCTGGTTCAGCCACGAGCACGTGAGACAAATCTGGCTCGTGAGATATAAGGAAGAAGTTTGGAGGGAGTGGCATCTGGGAAGCTTTTTCTCGTAAAAGGGAAGAAAAGAGAGGAGTGGTCTCCTTTCTTTCTGCCTCTGAGCATAGCCCTGTGGGAAGTACAGCTGCCATCTTGGGCCCATGAGAGTGGGCCCACGGCCGTGGGGCTGGGTAGCCAGAGCAGAAGTGGCTCAGAAGCACTGAGCCAAGAAACTCAGCAACCTCAGAACCCCCTTCTCCAGGGCTTCTGATCATGGGACACAGCGAACATTCCTCTTGTTTAAGCCATTTCCCATTTAAGCTTTCTGTTACTTGTAGCCAGGAGCACTCTCTCTGGAGTCAGTGTCTGTGAGCCAGACTGTCCTCTGGGGAGGCTTGGTAGAGGGTGCAGGGCTCTAACTGGAGTGCATGGAGGGCCCTCTTCTCTAGGTCTCATAGTTCCAGCCCCTTCTGGGTTAGGTAGCCCTCTTCCAGTTAGAAAATTTCCTGTTGGGAGGCAGAATGCTGGTGTTCTATGGTTGTGACCCAATAGTATGTTGCAAAGTCAATTCAATGGGTCACTGAAACATGAAAACATCAGCATATATCACAAGCAGTGCAAGTTAAATTTCAATTATGTCATATCGATGTATGTGTTCAATAGGTGCTCATGCAAATTGCTTTTCTTACTCTGAGACTTGATCAAGATTTGAAAGACACTGTCTGTTGGGAAGGACCCAGGCTTTCAACCTGACTGGATGCTCTTGGGCAACTCACTAACCTCTCTGAGACTATTTTCCGTCTATAAATTAGGGGCTATTTTACTACATAAGTTGAGGGCTAGAGAAAAACTAACAGATACTGGGTGCCTAGCATAGTATAGAATCCCGAGTAGTAGCAACAACTAGTAAATACTGAGGACCTAGCTAGTATCTGCAATGGTTAACTGCTTTACAGTTATAACTTGTTTAATCCTCCCATTAACAATACTTAGAGGTAGATGCTATTTCTATTCGCATTTTACAGATGGGGAAATGGCGGTCCCAAAGGTTAAGTAACTGTAACCAAGTGCTAAATGGCAGAGCTGGGGTGAGAACTGGGTAAAGCCCGTGGTCCTAGCAATTTCCCGGTAAGTACCGTTGGCAGTCAGATTCCAAGCCCTCCGCCCAAAGTCCCAGGGCCTCCCCTTGGCCGTGAGTGCCCTAGAAGCCCTGGCTTACCAGCCCGATGTGGTTGCAGGACAGGTTGATGCTGGTGAGCGTGGTGTTGATGGTGAGCACTTGGGACAGGAGGGTCGCGGTGGGCTCGGACAGCTCATTGCCCCCGAGGTGCAGTGTGGTGAGGCACTTGTTGGTATGCAGGGCGTGGGCGAGCGCCTGGCCGCCCTCATCCTCAATGCAGTTGAGGCGCAGGTTGAGGGAGATGAGGTTACTGTTGTGCCCCAGGGCGTGAGCCAGCGAATGGGCGCCGGGCGCACGCACCTGGTTGTTGGCGAGGTTGAGCACGCGCAGGCGGCTGTGGCTCAGCAGCTTGGCGGCGGCGCGCGCACCCCGGTCCCCGATGAGGTTGTGGGATAGGTCCAGCTCCTCCAGGGCCGGGTGGTCCAGGAGGCTGCGGATTAGGATGCGCGCCTTGTCATCATCCACCTTGCTTCGGGTCAGCCTGAAGATCTGTGGGCAGCAGGAAGAATGTGCCTGCCTACATACCTCCCCCAGGTAGAGGAGGGAGCCCCAGGAATGCCCGAGGTTCTGCCCTTTCAAGAACCTGGCTAGGGGGAAGTCTTCCCTGGCTGTTCGGTGGCTGGGGTTCCGAGCTCCCAGTGCAGGGGGCTCAGATTAGATCCCTGGTATGAGAGGTGGAACCCACATGCTGCAGTAAAGATAGAAGATCCCGCATGCTGCAGCTGTGTGTGTGCTCAGTCCCTTCAGTTGTGGCCAACTCTTTGCGACCCTATGACTTGTACTCCACTGGGCTTCTCCGTCCGCGGGATTCTCCAGGCAAGAATACTGCAGTGGGTTGCCATGCCCTCCTCCAGGGCATTCTTCCGACCCAGGGATCGAACCCACATCCCCTGTGTCTCCTGCACTGCAGGATTCCTTACTCCTTGAGTCATCAAGGAAGGCCATGCTGCATATAGGACCCACCCAAATAAATAAATAGTAAAAAGAGAGAGAGAAGAACTTGGCTGGGAAGGGGGAGAGAGGTGGAGCAGTAAGGGATAAAAGATTCGACCACCTAGCTGGCTTTTGGGCAGGGCAGGTCTACCCAGTATGACAGTGGTGCAGAATTGGTGGCAACTGGTAGGGAAAAAACTACCACTTATTGAGTAATGACTACGTGCTGGGCATGCTGCTGCAACATTCCATAGCCATGACCTCTAACCCTCGACATCCTAGTGAGATCGAATGAGTCCTCTGCATTTTACAGGAGAAAATGGAGGCTTTGAGTGGAAACCTCATTTGCCCAGAGTCACACGGTGATTAAGCCGTGGAGGCAGGTTTTGAATCCAGGTCTGTTGGATGAGTCAGCCCTTCGCTGCACCCTCCTAGACTTTTGTGAGGTGATACCCCACTCTAGTTTTGATTTGCATTTCTCTAACAATTAGCTAAGTTGAGCATCTTTTCAAGTGCCTGTTGGCCATCTTTGGAGGAATGTGTCGGTCTTCTGGACATTTTTGGATTGGGTTGTTTTGTTGTTGTTATTGAGTTGTGTGAGCGGCTTGTATGTTATGGAAATTAAGCCCTTGTCTGTTGCATTGTTTTCAAATATGTTTCCCAGTCTGAAGGTTGTTTCTTTGTTTTATGGTTTCTTTTGCTGTGCAAAAGCGTATGCATTTGATTAGGATCCATTTGTTTTTGTTTTTATACATTGATTTGAAACACATGCAAGTTTCTTCTTAAGGAAACCCAAACCCCTCATCCATTACTGCTCTACCTTTCTCTCCTTTCACAGCCAAGTTCTTGAAAAAGCGGATTTGTCTCCTCACCTCTCACTCTTTCCACAAATGCCTCTGATCTGGACTCTGCTCCTGGCACTCCACTGACATAGCTTCCCCTCAGTGACCTCCAAATTTGCTACATCTGGTCCTCAGCTCCATCCCACCTCACTGCTGCTCACCCCTCTTCTTGAAACGCCTCCCTCCCTGGACTCTATGATACAATGCCATGTCCTCCTTTTCCTCCTCCTCTGATTCTTGGCATGCTCTCCTTCTTCCAACCAGAATATTTGGGACATACTTAACCTAAAAAAAAAAAAAAATTGTTGTGTATCTGAAATTCAGATTTAACTGGACATCCCGTATTTTTATTGGTAAATCTGGCAACCCTATTTGAGTTGCAATTTCGCATTTATATGATTGCTGATTAGTGCCTTTTATCCCCACCAGACTGTCAGCTGGAGGGCACATATGGTCTAATTGTGCTCACTGTGGAATCTTCAGCACCTAGGACAGGGCCCGGGGTGCAGTTGAGTGTTGGATTAATAGCTGGTGAATGGGCCCGGCAGAACCTTGTGCCTTTCCGCATTCCCAGAACCCACCTTGGTCCAGGGTCACCAAGGACACTTGGTCAAGAAGGAAATAGGAGCAAGAAGGCGGTGATGGAGGAGGAGGGGAAGGGGAGAGGGACTCAGAGAGATGCTGAGAATGGGAGGTAGGGGGAGGCTGGGGTAGGTGGTACCTTGAGGGTGTGGCAGGCCTTGACGGTGGCTGCCAGGGAGTGGCAGTCGCGGTAAGTGAAGAGGAAGAGGTTCCACTCGAAGTTCATGCCACAGTCCTTCACACCGTATACCAGGTCCAGCTCCTCCAGATGGCTCAGGCCAGCCACCAGGTTGTCCAGTTGGTAGTGGTCCATGGCCGGTTCCTCCATCTCCCCTTCGCTGCCAGAATCGGATTGATCGCCGCCGCGGGGCGGGGCCGGGAGCTGCACGGGGGGAAGGAACTGATCCACCCGGATGGCGCGCACGTAGTTCCTGCAGAGCGGCAGCAGGTTGAGGATCACTGCAGGGTCGGTGGTGTTCGGGATGAAGTGTTTCAGCAGGTTCTCCAGGTGCAGCTCAAAGAACATGCGCTTCCAGCTGCCGCCATGATTGTCCACGTGACACACGGGCCACCGCTGCGTGCAGCAGCGGCGCCAGTAGCTCTCATCATCTATCAGGTTGGCGGTCACAGCCAGTGGCAGGTCAGGAGACAGGTGGTTCAGGACCTTCTTCTGATGCTCTGGGAGCAGCTGCTTCAGGATGGGGTTGTCTTTGGGAGCAAAAATAGGGAAATAGGAGGCACAGTGTTGGGGACACTGCACTGTGGTACCCTGGGCTCAGCCTGTCTGTCTAGGGGCACCCAGGAAAGGGGAAGACCCTCCTCTGTCTTCAGGGAGCCCTTCTGTGAGAAGAGATAGCCTTCATTCCCAGGGAGGCTCGATCTGAGAAGGGACACACCATCCCTGACTCTGGGGTGGTCCTGGTTGAAGGTGGACATTTTAGCATCTGGTCTCAGGGAGCTCTCTGTCTGAGACAGAATCCCAAGTCCAGCCCTCAGTTTTTCCTTAATCTAGCGGAGGAGGTAACTCCTGACTTCAGAGGCTCCCAATGTGATTTGATTCATTCATTTAAAAACAAAAACTTTTTTTTTTATTGAGCACCTATTATGTATCACAGGCTTCCTAGTTGGTGCTAGTGATAAAGAACCTGCCTGGCAATGCAGGCAGTATAAAAGAGGCAGAGACGTGGGTTTGATTCCCGGGTCAGGAAGATTCCTTGGAGGAGGGCGTGGCAACCCACTCCAGCATTCTTGCCTGGAGAATCCCACAGACAGAGGAGCCTGGAGTGCTACAGTCCGTAGGGTCACAAGGGGTCAGACACGACTGAAGTGACTGAGCATACGCGTGCACACTATGTACCACGTACTAGCCTTGCATCCTGAGTGCTGAGGATGCAAGCGTGAACTAAACAGAGGGGAGCGCTCTATCTTACTAGCGGAGGCAGGCTGTGAACAAGTCAAAGGAGTACATTGTAGGCCTGGTGGTGACAGGTGCCGTAGACAACATGATGGCCCTGTCCTCAGAGAGGCCCCCTCTGGTAGGAGAGGTTGGTGACTCATCTTTGAAAAGGATGAACATTAACAGAGACTAACGTACAGGACAAACCAAGGATCTATGCGTGCCCATCGAAGACTGCAAGAGAGTGGAGGACGGCCAAACGGGGCGCTTTCTAGCGGAGGAGGTAGATGTGGTTTGGGCCAGGCTTTGCTGGACAGAGTGGGAAAAGTAAGGAGAGGGCCTAGATGTAGAGGTCACAGGGCAGGATGGGGGAGGTGTCTGGTGGGGCCTGGGAGTGGGGATGGCTGGAGAAACTGACTTGGCCTCAGGGTAGGCGGAAGGGAGGAGGTGAATGGGGATGAGGACATTTTCCTAAAGGAAATCAGACCTGAATATTCATTGGAAGGACTGATGCTGAAGCTGAAGCTCCAATACTTTGGCCACCTGATGCAAAGAGCTGACTCATTAGAAAAGACCCTGATGCTGGCAAAGATTGAAGGCAGGAGAAGGGGAGGACAGAGGGCGAGATGGTTGGACGGCATCACCAACTCGATGGACATGAGTTTGAGCAAGCTCTGGGAGATGGTGAAGGACAGGGAAACCTGGCGTGCTGCAGTCCACGGGTTTGCAAAGATTTGGACATGACTGAGGGACTGAGCAAGACAAGAGGACATTGTAGGAGAGGGCAGGGGCTGCCCCCAGACCCAGCCCTGAGGCCTGGCCTCCAGGCCGTCCCTCCCACCCTGCCCCACTCCTGGCCTTCTCTCTCCCAAGCGAGGAGGGGACAGACTCACTCTGGAAGTTCTTGACAATGTGCTGAATGCAGAGCTCTGTGAGGAGGGGCACGATGGCCAGCGACCACTCAGCATCCTCAGCGATGATCCTGCGCATCCGCCGGACCACAGACCCAGAGCCTGGGCCCGTGGACTTGGCCAGGGGTGGGATAATCGGGGTAGGCTTTGAGGGCTGTGGGGCTGTGCTCGAAGTTTGGCCCGCAGTGGAAGACCGGTCCTGGGTGGAGGTTGAGGACCGGCTGGGGATCGACGGTGACTCTATTGTCTGGGTCTCCTGCATGCTGGGGGCTGGCAACATAGGGACAGCTGGCCCCTTCTTGATGGCCTCGTGACAGGGAGCTTCTCAGACAGGCAGATCCTGGGCGCTGGCGGGAACCTGGAGAAAGAGGAGCAGGGAGAGTTGTTATTTTGGGAGGTTTCAGTGGGCATTTACCAACAGACATAGCACAGGGTGGTTCTGAAGGGGCAGTCTCTGGACTAGAGCAGGTCCAGGTGCAAACCCCACCAGCTGGGTGGCCTTGGGCTGGTTATTGAAGCTTTTTGAGTTTCAGATGCTTCCCCTGTGAAATGAGGATAGCAGTTACCAATAAGATGATTGGGAAGAGTGACTAAAATAATGCATCCAAAGAGGCATAGCTTTCTGCGACACACGAAGCTGTAGCAAGCAGCAGAACCACATTTCAGACAATAATAGCTACGCAGTAATTACAAGCAATTGCTGTATGCTGTCCCTTTTTTAGTTTTTTATGTATATCAGCTCATTTGATTCTCAAAGAAGCCTTTTTGAAATAGGCGCTGATGGACTAATTTTTTTCTGATGTGAAACTGAAGCTCAGAGAGGTTAACTGAGTTGCCTAAAGTTACACAGCTTATATATAACAAAGGTGGATTAAAACTCAGGCTATTGGGACTTCCTTGGTGGTCCCATCGTTAAGAATCTGGCTGCCAATGCAAGGGATATGGGTTCTATTCTTGGTTGGGGAAGATCCCACATTCCACAGGGCAGCTAAGCCCGTGTGCCCACTCTCCACAGCTAGAGAAAGCCCCAAAGACCCCATACAGAAACAAAGACCCCATACAGCCAAAAATTGGTACATAAATAACAACAACAACAACAATTCAGTCTATCAAGTTCAGCCAAAAGGCTGAAGTATGATAAACATTTAGTTCAAAACAGCTCCTTGCCACTAAGCATTTTACAGAAAAACAACTGCCTAACCAGGAGGAGGGGATGAAGAACAGTACTGGCCAATTGAAGTATAGAAATAGAAATAGAATGGCTGCCAAAATGCAAGCCACATAGGCTATTTAAAAATTTCTCCTATAGACACTAAGAAAGGAAAGAGAAAACAAGTGAAATTAACTTTGTGTTTAACCCAGTATGTCCAAAACATTTAAACATGTACTCAATATAAAAATTGTTATATATATAATTATTAGGTATATGTATTTAAACCTTCAAAATCTGATGGCTAATGACTACTGTTTTGGGCAGTGCAGGCCAGAAGGGAAGGCTAGGGAAACCAGGCCCATACCCTGCCCAGGGCATCAGCACCTTCTCCTCTTCCCTCAGTGGGCTTTAGCTTGCCGCTCCCTCAATCTCCCCATCCCAGTCTTCCTATTTCTCCCAGGCTCCGGGCATTCCAGACAGCAGCAGCGGGAAAGTGTGGGAGGCTACAAGGCAGCTAAATCTGGGGCTGAAGACAGAGGATATATCCGGGTGTGCCGTCACCCTGTTTGTCCATTCCTGCACCCGTGCTGCAGTGTCCCCTCCCCAGGACCTCGGGAAGAATAGGGTCTGCTCAGCCCAGCACGGAGCTCCCCGACTCCATGCACTGGGTAGTGGCCGGTGGGCAGGAAGGAACACTGTGAACCAGCAAAGGTGTCCTTGGCAGATGGAGGGGACCAGATGGTGCTCCCCAGTCCTCCAGGCATCTCAAGGAGGAAGAGCCTGGCTATGTGAATGTGTGTGTGTGTGAGAGAGAGAGAGAGAGAGAGAGGAAGGGATGGGGAGAGAGAGAGAGAGAGAGAGGCAGGAGGGGGCAGTGTAAGGAAGATATCTATGTATTTTGGTGACACACTTATGCAAATCAAATGCAAATTGACAAACAGATTGGGTCCATGCATTGTGGGACAAGCAGCTGGCGCTTTTTGACTCATGGTCCCTCCGAGGGTGTGGCTGGGAGGGGATGCTGCTTGGAAGCCCTGGATGACTTTGCATTTCTGGCTCTGCCAGGCACTTGCTGTGTGACCTTGGCCAAGTTACTCGGTCTGAGTGCCAGTTTCCTTATCCATCAAAGGGCACAGTAATATCTTCCTCTGCAGGCTTTGCAGAGATTCCCCTGAGATAATACTTGAATCATATTCATTATATTTGACGAGTGGGACTTCCCTGATATTCCAGTGGTTAAGAATCCGCCTTGCAACGCAGAGGACACGGGTTCGATCCCTGGTCGGGGAACTAAGATCCCATGTGCTCTGGAGCAACTAAGCCCGTGAAACCACAAAAAAACAGAGTCTGTGTGCCGCAACGCAAGATCCTGCAGGAGGCAATGAAGGTACCGTGTTCTGAATAAATAAATAAACATTTTTTAAAGTATTTGGCAGGAGTACTGGAGTGGGTGTGTGGACGCAGGCATTCTGAGGGACAGCGGTTTGGGCTGGGGAGGTAAAGCCCTAGAGACTTGCTTCTGAGTACTAACCTGAGATGGTGTCTGAGTGAGGTGCTTCCCTTCATCCAGGGGACACGTGAGGGCAAGGTGGTGGTGGTGTTCAGGTGTGGACAGGACGGGGTGGGGGTGGAGGGCTGGCAGTCTGGGCCGGAGGAGGAGGGTAGGGACAACACACCAGCCCTGCTCACGCCAGCTCCGCGTCTGGACGCCTGGGGCTCCCTCCACAGTTCTGGTCTAACACATTCTGGGATTCCCCTTGGTCCCAGATGCAACCCTGGACAGCCTTTGGGCCATGCCTGTGGGAGCAGAACCTAGCGTGGTTCTCCAGGCCTTTCTCACAGAACTGCCTGGCTTCACCATCCTGCTCAGTGGTCCCTTCTTCTTCCCGGGAAGCCACATGTTGGGAGACCCCAACATGTGGCTTTTTGACACATGGTCCCTCCGAGGGTGTGGCTGGGAGGGGACCTTGCAGGGTACTCCCTGGAACAGGGTCGCCCTGTTCTCACCGTCTAATGCCTCACTGTCTTAGAACCTGGCTCCGCAGGTCTGGTCCTAACTGCCTGGCCACTCTTTGGAGCCCGCAGCCTTCTCTGGTAGGACGCTGCACGACCTGCCTGGGGCTTGGTCCAGGGCCCTGAGCCATCGCCTCAGAAGGAGGGGACAGGGTGGCCCTGCACGTGCTCCACGTGCTTGGCTGGTGTAAACAAGAGCCCCTACTGTCCCGCAACATTCACAGAGACCTCCATACCCCTAGGTCTGATGTCATTTTAAAGGCAAATGTTGATAATGTTAACCTCATAATAAGGTCAGATTGGTAGTTTTCACTTACTATGTCTTGATTTTTAAAAAAAACTCAACATCACAGAAATATTTTTGGCAAGCAAATTGTTACCAGACAGAGGATTCTTCTAAGAAGGCTTTTAGTTCCAATTTTTTTTAATATATATACCTAAAAGAATCAATCAAATATAAAACAGAGTATGTTTCGAAGGATAATGAGCATGATGAACTCTTTTCCTGCCAGTTACTAATGTTACAAAGATGGCATCAAGTCACGTGACCAAACCTGTTCTCCTCAACCACTGCTGGGCTGCTGCTCTCTCACTCTTCCCCAGCCTCTCGGACATTCTCCAAAGGCTTCCAACACAGGCTCCTCTGACTCTGCCCACCCCTCAGGGTTGCGCCTTGCCTGCCCTGTTTCTCTTCTTGCTGGGCTGCAGCTCCCCCGTCCCCTCTGAGCTCCAGACTCATGGCCACTGGCCACCTCGGGGCGCCTGTAGACTCAGGCTGCCCCCCAAGAGCACTCAGTGCCTCCATCAAGGCTCTCCTCCTCCTGGCTGCTTGCCTTGGCCAGAGGCACCAGGAGCCACCCAGGTGTGTGAGCCCGGAAGCTGGCGACTCAGCTTTCTCCTTCAGTACCCCCCCTACCTGGTCACTGCAATTTCCCCTCAGTCCTGACTCCCTCCCCCACGGTCCCTCCTCTCCCTTCCTGCTGTGGCCTCAGCTCAGGGCCTCATTGTCCATTGTCCTTGTAGCTGCAGCTGCGCCGCGCCTGAGTGTGTCATCCAGCACCCAGCCTTCTCACAGGTGTCCTGGCAGGCCTCTGGGTAAGCCCCTGGCTCCTCAACTCAGTGCAGAAGGCCCTCCATAGCTGGATGCTGTGTTTGAAATAAACCCCTCTCTGCATTGAATATGGCAGGCTAATCTGTGCCACCTAGCCTTTGCTCAAGCCACTCTTTTTGCCTGGAAGGCCTTTCCCGCAGTCTCTGCCTGGGGAAGCAGACCAGCACTGGTGTCCTGAGCCTGAACTCAAGCACCGTTCCCCCCTGGAGCCTTCGGCTTTCCTTGTCTCCCCTTTCCCTTTGTCAGATCCCTAGTACCTGTGTCACTTCAGAGGGCTAACAACCCTCTCCTCACACCCACACTGGACTGTGGGCTCCTCCAGGTGCGGGGACTATTTCTATTTTTTTCTTGGACTGCGCCGTGTGGCATGTGGGATCTTAGTTCCCCAGGTAGGGATGGACCCCAGGCCCCCTGCGTTGGGAGCGTGGAGTCTTAGCCACTGGACCGCCAGGGAAGTTCTCTTTCATACTAGTCTTTTTCTCTCTAATCCCTAACCTGGTGTCAGGTCTGCCAGGGAGGCAGCTGGCCTTCTGGGCTGCCCCACCTCCCTCTGATCACAGATTCTGGCCAATAGGAGTTCCCTGTATTGGTTCAGGGGTGCACCTGATATCAGCCAATCAGAGTCCTCCCTGGGATTTGTCCAAGTGGAGGTAGATAGAAGGACACATGTCCTTGAAGGATACAGATCCCCTGCTGCTGGAAGCTGTTTCCCATCACACGGAAAAGGTTGGTCTGCGGCAGCAGGAGGAAGTGCCGCCTGGCCGAGACCAGCAGAAGAGGGAGGGGGACAGAGGGCACCGGGCACCTCCTGTCCCCAGCCCTCATCGCTGAAGGCCCTCTGATCGCCTCCTTCAGTTCTGAGACTGACTTGATGGCCTTCTAGCAAGTCTCTCTTGCTGAAGCAAAAAACTGGGTTTCTGCCCCTTTGTGACCAAAAGGTCCGCACTATGTGGATAAGCTTACTGTTTTGTGAATGAAATTATGGGAGCAATCCCAAATCCGTAGATGAACTAGTTCAACAGGATGGCCAGAAGCTGCCTGGCTGTTCCTAATGTCTACCTCTGGTGGCCTGTTCCTCTCCTGACCACCTGAGCCTCCAAACCCACCTCCCATCTCTTTGCTGACAGCGTCATCAACATACAACGGCTCAGCACTTAAAAGTTACAAGCTTCTGGGACTTTCCTGTTGAGCCAGTGGTTAGGAATGTGTCCTGCAATGCAGGGGACATGGGTTCGACCTCTGGTCAGGGAACTAGGATCCCACATGCTGCGGAGCAGCTAAGCCCATGAGCTGGATGCAGCCAGACAAATAAATATTAAAAAAAAAAAAAAGTTACAAGCGCCTTTCAGAACGTTTCTCTTGTTAGAGTCTTATTCTACACTGGAGTCAGGGCGGGCTTCTCAACCCCATTTTATGGATGAAGAAGCTGAAGACCAGACCGGGAAATAACTGGCCCCTGGATATATAGGAGGGCTGGGGCCGGATCAGGAGCTTGGCTGCCCTAACCACAGTGCCCTGCTCTCCCAGCCACTTTTCCACCTTCCACTAGAAAAGAAAAAAGCCTGTTCTTGTTCCCAGGGAAGCAGGCATCCTGTCTTCACTGCAGAGAGGATGTGCGAGGGAGGGTCTCCCCAGGCTGGAAGAGCGACTAGGTCCGTGGCACCCCCATGATGGGGATTTCAGGCCCCTGACAAAAGACATGCCTGTCATAGTAAAAGGCATTTCCGCCCTAACGAAACGAAACCCTAACAGTCCGTACATGTGTGTACACATCCCTATGTGAACCCTGCACTGCTGCTTACTTATTTTGTGGCTGCACAGCGTGGCTTACGGGATCTTAGCTTCCTGACTGAGGGAGCCAAGGGGCTGAAGCCAGGCCACAGCTGTGAAAGGGTTGAGTTCTAACCAGTGGACTGCCAGGGAATTCCCGAGTGAGTGCCTCCTGTGCCATCATCAGGTATGCCCCTCGAAGGGCACACCCTGCCCTCAGATGGGGCAAGTGGGGGCAACCAGTGACCCTTCATCTCCTGACACCGGTAGGTCATGGACCTATGGGGCCTCACATGCTATGTCGCCAACATCAACCCAGCCACAACCCATGAGGAAAGGTGACTCCTCCTCCCCCTCCCCCAGTCCCAGCTGTGTCCTCAGGACCAGCATCCAGGTCCTAAAATAACATTCAGTTCTTAACTCACAGGGTGAAGTGTTAGGGTCTGCTCTCTACATGCCCAAACACAGGCAAGAGAGAGGGACGAGATGTCCTAGTTTGGGCAGAGTTGTCCTCATTTTTGATGGTGGACGAGTGTTCTGTGAACCACCTCCTTGTCTATACATAGCTCTGAGTTATTGTATTCTAGGCCAAGTGGCTGAGTGGTAAAGAACCTACATGCCAATGGAGAGGACACAGGTTAGATCCCTGGGTCAGGAAGATCCCCTGGAGAAGGGCATGGCAACCCACTCCAGTATTCCTGCCGGGAGAATTCCAGGGACAGAGGAGCCTGGTGGGCTACAGTGCATGGGGTCGCAAGGAGCTGGACGTGACTGAGCACGCACGCAGCAGCAGCAGGGCAGGCCCTCAGCAGGGTGTGCTCAGGAGGAGGCAGCATAACAGCCAGGCCAGGATTCGGGAGTTACGCCGCCTGAGGCCCAGTCTCCACTCTGTCCCCAGCATCTGGGAGAACCTGGCAAGCCATGCAATCCCATGAAGCCTCCATCTCTTCATTGTAATATGGGATAGTAACTGGGGTTCCTACTTCATAAGATTATCCAGAGGATTAAAGGAGCTAGTGTGTATGCATGCTTGCATGCCAAGTCGCTTCAGTTGTGCCTGACTCTTTGCAATCCCATGCACTGTAGCCTGCCAAGCTCTTCGGTCCATGGAATTCTCCAGGCAAGAACACTGGAGTGGGTTGCCATTTCCTCTTCCAGGGATCTTCCCAACCCAGAGACTGAACCTGCACCTCTTGTGTCTTTTGCGCTGGCTGCTGCTGCTGCTGCTAAGTCACTTCAGTCATGTCTGACTCTGTGCGACCCCAGAGACGGCAGCCCACCAGGCTCCCCCATCCCTGGGATTCTCCAGGCAAGAACACTGGAGTGGGGTGCCATTTCCTCTTCCAGGGATCTTCCCAACCCAGAGACTGAACCTGCACCTCTTGTGTCTTCTGCGCTGGCAGTCAGGTTCTTTACCGTTCCTGCCACCTGGGAAGCCCTAAAGTGAAAGTGTCAGTCGCTCAGTCATGACTGATTCTTGGTGAGCCCATGGGTGATAGCCCACCAGGCTCCCCCATCCCTGGGATTCTCCAGGCAAGAATACTGGAGTGGGTTGCCATGCCCTTCTCCAGGGGATCTTCCCGACCTAAGGACTGAGCCTATGTCTCCTGCATCTCCTGCATTGCAGGCAGCTTCCTTGCTGTCTGAGCCACCAGGAAACATGTGTGAGACATTCTGTATAGTGTTGGGCCCAGAGCCAACACTCAAGGTAAGTGTTAGATATCATGACAAAGATGTTAGATGCTGTACCTATATAAGCCTATGAAATCTTCAGACTTATTATTGACAAATATTGTTATTATGACACCATTATCCTCATTTCACAAACAGGAAAACAGAGGCTTAGAGAATTTAAGTAGCTTGCTAAGCATCACATAGTAAATGGAGAAGCTGAGCTCTGAACCAATGTCTGTCCAAAGCTGTCCCTCACTTCCCTGCACAAAAGCGGAGACAAATCACGGGATGTTGGGATTGCTTCCTAAATTGCCCAGACTCGGTTGTTATAGCACTTTTCCAGTGGGCCTCCCACTCTCTCCAGTGGGAGCCTGGGGTCACCCTCATTGGTGCTGACCTGAAAAGCCCAGGCTCCCTCACTCCCTGTCCCTTCCAGTCACAGGGCCCTTCTGCAGAACTGATGATCACTTCAGCTTTTGAGGCCCCACGAGGATCCAAGAGATACCGCAGAGCTGTGCTTTCCTGCCCCGTGGCCCACTTTGGGCCCTCCATGTTCCTTCCAGACCTAGGGTTCAGTGCTCAAGTCTCCCGCACCTTCCTTCCTCTCAGAAACATCTCAGACCTCCTCCATCTTTCTCAAGTGCCTAGTTAAATCCAAACACTTTGGGCAGAGGCTCCACCTGCCTGCCTAAATGGGAAAGTTGAAGATGCTAGGGGAGGGGAGTCCTCTCTCCTTTCTGCTCACCACACCCCTGGTCCTCACCTCTCTTTCTCTGAACTGAGAAGCAGAAGTGCCAGGCCTTCCTTAGGTTCTCTGAGGACCTCTGTGGCCTTGGACATCCCTTCTTGGGGGCTGGGCTTTGACGTCCCATATCCCCCAGCTTCTCTGATGGTGCTTCCTGCTTTCTCAGTCAGCTGTTCCTCGGGGCCCTGGCTTTTGTCTACATTTCCCCAGTCCCTATCTTGCCTACTGTGTCAGACTCCACCTCAGGCCAAGTCATTCCCATTTGGGAATTCAGAGTTTGCGGAATCACAAAAGAGGGGCAAAAAAGTCTCCCTGACAGAGTTCTGGCCTAGCACCCCTGGTCTTTTGCTGGTAAGACAGTCTGCACACTTATCACACCCCTGGGCCAGGCTCTCCTCCCAACTGCGCACTTAGGTCTGTGGTCTTAAAAAAAGAACTCCACCCTCATCCCTACCTTCGATTCAGACACCCCACCAGGGAAGCTCAGCTCCAAATGCTAGCAAGTCCCTCCCCCAACCCGCCTGGGGTGAAGGGGCCCTCCTTCTTGGTGACCAGGGATAACCAGCTTTGTCATGGGAGGGAGGGAGGTGTAGAAGTGTCTAGACCTGCGGGAAGGACTGCAGCCCCAGGAGCTGGGAATAGAGGTCTGTCTTTCCTGGAAGGCTGGGGCCCCGGAACTAGGGACTGCTCTCACCCATGACCGACTCTCATTCCACTTTCCCCTTCTCCATCTCGGGTGACCCTCCCCTGACAGAGCCAGTTTGCAGTGGCCGTAGGGAGGAAGGGGGCACGGTCAACTTCATATGGGGGTGGGGGCCTCCCATAGGTACAGGCCGGCCCTTCCTTCTCACGGGAGCCAAGGTCACCTGCAGACTTCAGCCGGGTGGGCTGACTCTGCGGGGTGCTCCCATGCCCTGTGGGGAGAGCGGGGGCAGAGAGCTCAGCCCGCTAGGGGAGACCGGGGTGTTCTCTCTCCAGAGGTTACCTCACCGCTCCCGAGACCTGGGCTCTCACCTTCCCGCAGGTTCCCACGAACGCAGGTTGTTAGGGACGCCGTGCGTCGCTAGGGGGCGGGCCCTCAAGGGCGGGTGCGCATGCGTTCTCCCTCAAGCTGGTTGCTATGTGTTGTGCGAGGGCAGGGCTGCCGGACTTCGACGGTTGTCGCCGCACGCCTTGGCCCAGGATCGATGCAAATACGTGTCCCCATCTAAGGCACTATTTGGAGCCCAGAGCGGACAGTGAGAACTCTGGCATCGGGACATGCTTTGTGCGTCGTGTGGACATGTTTAGGAGCAGTGGGTTTCTGCAGGGAAAGGCAGGGAGCTGCGGATGCGGCAGGGCTCCTGGACCACTACGGGGCTCTGCCTTCTCCGGCCTTTTGTGTGGAAATGGAGGTGGGGATGACGAGTGGGAAGACGGTCCAGGAAAAGCACCAGTGGCCATTCCCTTCCGGAAGAGGACGATGGAAGGGCACGTGCAGTTCTTGGAACTCCCCTGAGGCCCTCAGCTGACCACTGGCTGCAGCATACCTTTGGAGCCACCCTCAGCCTTTCTCCAGGTTGTCGGCAAGGCTGAGCTGGCACCAGGCAGGAAGACCCCAGGCCTCCACAGCGCTCCCTCCACAGCCCTAAGCCTGACACCAGGAATGACCAGCTTCTGTGAAATGACTAGCTTTCATAGAAAAGGAAATTGTCCTTCAGGAGGGGAAGAGCAACCAAGGGTGGTTGGAAGTTTCACTAGAAGCAGAACTTAAATTTCAGTTCTGATGATTACTAGCTGGGTTACCCTGGATAAGTTACCACCTTAGAAGCTCAGTTAACTCATCAACACCCCCCCCACCCCCAAACCCAGTATCCTCACTGTGGTGACTATGTGTTAAGATCCAGGCTTTTAGTCAGTGTACTGAACAGTGGCCCCTGCCACAGTAGCTAAGATCCACAGTTGCGACCTCTCAGGACTGCAAGCAGCCAGAGGCCAGGGGCTCCAGGCCCCTTTCAAGCCCTCATCAGTGATTTACCAACTAATCACCACTGCGTCAATTAGAATGAGCAATCACGCAAGAAATGCTGTCAGGAAGGCCTGCTCTGCTCTAAAATTTTGACTAAATGCCCCCAGAACTTCGCAGCCAGGGAGGCTCTGACTTGGGGATGGGTCCCCCGAGTTCCCCTTCCTTCATCCAGCAACAGAGATCTTCGAACAGAGGTGGAGCTCAGGTGTCTGGCTTGGTCCTGGGTGGATTCACTTTGGGAGAGAAAGACAACTGCCCTTCATTCCACACCTTCCTCCTGCTCTGAGCTGCCAATTTCAGCTTCAGCTCAGGTTTGGGGCAGGTGCTTTGCAAATTGTTTTAAAAGAGAAGGCTTGGGACTGCTCTGGTGGTACAGTGGGTGAGAATCCACCTGCCAATGTATGGATTGAACCCCTGGTTCGGGAAGGGTCTACACAACACAGAACTAAGCCTGTGTGCCACGAGTGAGCCCATGTGCTGCAACAATGAAGCCCTTGTGCCCCAGAGCCCGTGGTCCACAAGAGAAGCCACCGCAATGAGAAGTCCATGCACTGCAACAAAGAGTGGCCCCTACTCACCCCAACTAGAAAGCCTGCAGGCAGCAATGGCAACCCAGCACAACCAACAATAAATGAAACTTTTAAAAAAATGTGTTTAAAAAAAGAGTAGGCTTGCTTTGGCTCTGTTCCCTTCTGAACCCAAGACCTGCACCTGCCCCTCAGGCCTCTGCACTGACTCTGCCCTCAGATGTCCATGGAGCTTACACCCTCCCAACCCCAGTCTGCTCTCTCCATAGACCTCATCCCCATCTGATACCTTCTTCTTTCTCTTCATTGCTGTTTCCCCACGGGAAGAAAGCACCACAAGAGCAGGAAGTTCTGTTTGTTTCTTGCCATAGTCTCAGCAACTGATCAGCACTTGTTGGGTTATTTGTTTGGCTCTGCAAGGTCTTCGTTGCAGCATGCAGGTTCTTCAATTTATAGTGTGGCATGTGGGATCGTAGTTCCCTGATCAGGGATCAAACTCAAGCCCTTTGCATTGGGAGCTTGGAGTCTCAGCCCCATCAGGGAAGTCCCTGTTGGCTCATTTTATCAACAAATCATCGGAGCCTTCATGAAAATGAGAAGTTGTTAATGAAATAAGTAACACCACAGAGGGTCTGCCCAGCTCTCATGACTCTCCCAGGGCAGTTTTCAATCTTGGCTAGGGAGGCCTTCGTGGGTGCTCAGAACAGCTGGTACAGCGGGCTTGGCCAAGTGCTTGTGGTGGTGATGAGGGGAGTTCAGATCTGGATGCCAGGTGGCCTTTCAGTCCAGTGTGAAGGGTCAAATTGGGGATGGGGCACCCGTGTCAGGATGCTGAGACGGGAAAGGTTGCTTTTTTTAGGTGAAAGAATGTCCTGGAGCTTCCTGTGTGTGTGTGCTAAGTTGCTTCAGTCGTGTCTGGCTCTTTGCAACCCTATGGACCAGAGCCCGCCAGGCTCCTCTGCCCATGTGACTCTCCAGGCAAGAATACTAGAGTGGGGAGCCATTCCCTTCTCTAGAGGATGTTCCCGACCCAGGAATCAAACCTCGGTCTCTTACGTCTCCTGCGTTGGCAGGTGAGTTCTTTACCATCAGCCCTACCTGGGAAGCCCTCTGGAGCTTCCTATCTTGTGAAATACTTTTTAATGAACAATCGCAGCCAGAACAGCCATGTACGTCTTCACCTTCACCTCGCCGGGTCTATGTTCAGGCTCACTTCTGTCTTCCCCAGCCCCCACCTTCTCGCGTCTGTGCAGGTCCCAGCCCAGGGCACCCTCTTGGCTCAGCTGCTTGGCCTCCAGACTTGAGTCTTCTGCTGAGCCTCCGGGGAGGTTCTGCTGGCTCCTTCAGGGCTGCAGGCACTGCCCTGGCCGCAGTCTCTTCAGCGTGTGTGAGCCCCTGCGTGAGCCTGCTCAGAGCTGGTTGAGGGCATAGGCTCGGGCTGCACTGAGGGCAGCTTCCAGGTCAGCAGTGCTTCCAGTGCCCTGGGCCACCACTCGAGAGCCCCAGGCTTTGCCCCCCATGTGGCTGCACACGGCCAGCGCCCAGGCCTCTGCTGTGAAGGCTGGCGTGGCACTCTGGGGACAGAAACAGAGGGGGCAGTGAGGCAGAGCAGCCCTCCCTGCCCCTCCCACTCAGTGAACCCTGGAGAGTGGAGTCACAGTGAGCAGAGCCCTCTTGCAAGCTGGCACATGGTGGGGGTGGGTAAGTGGGTGTGGAGACAGGAGACGGATGGGCTGGGAATGCATGTATAGAGGTTGATGAATGGCTGCTACCTATTTGCAAGAAATATGTAGCCTGGAGGGTGGGGTGGTGGGAATTGAGGGAATCCTTTGAGGGTGGGGTGGGAGGGCGTGGGTTAGGGACAAGGAGGTGGCCCTGTCCCCATCCTGGGGTATCTTCAGAGATCACCTCTACCCAGTCGTGGCTCTCTTGTGTGGGAGGAATAAAAGACAAGGGATCAGCAAGCTGGACTAGGAGATGAGTGGGGTGGGGCTGCCCTCCCCACACTCACCTGGGCCACCTGACAGGCACACAGCACCTGTCCCAGAGGCTGGGGGCTGAGGAGCAGCACGGATGTGCTGGGCGCCTGCTTGCACAGCTGCCGGACCACCTTCACCAGCATCTGCATGGGGGAGGGCAAATGGCGACCTCAGAGCTCCCAGCTTCCTCCCCGCTGGGACTTTCCCCTCTCCACACCCTGGGCCCACCCCACGCCCAACGCTTACAGAGAGGGACTCTGTGGAAACTGTGTCCACAATCAGGGGCCCCTCCGTGTGCCGCTGGAGCAGCTCCTGGGTTTTCTGTGCAGCCTAGGAGGCAGGAAGAACAGCGCAGGGGTCGGGCTGGGAAGCAATCAGCGCCCACTTCTGAACTAAGCCCCAGTCCAGAAATCCCCTCCCACGCCCTCCGTCCCCCAGCAAAGGTGCCAGGGGTTCTGCCAAGAATGGCCGCCTTGTTCTGGGTCCCCTCTGTGTCCTTCCTCTCCTCCCTCCCTCCTCCCTTTCATTATAGCTCCAGGCCCCTACACATGGGCCGCTGAAGGTGAAGGGACTAAGCCTGCAGCACAGATGGGCGAGGGGGGCGGAGGGAGGAGGAGCCACAGCCAAGGAGCAATTAGGGCTGAATGGCGTAATCAAGTCAGCTTCCTGGAGGGAGAGTCTGAGCCAGGCTTGGGAGTTGGGGGAGAGACCCAATTTGGCAGAGAGAAGTGTGGGAATGACCTGGTGATGGCATCCAGGTGGCAGGAGAGGCAGCAACTGCCACCCACCCCCACTCCCCGCCAGGCCTGGGGTGTCTCAGCGTGCGTGCTAGAGCATCTCTGATGCTCGCCAGGTGTGCCTGCTATCTGCCCCGTGGGGTGCAGCCGCACCCCCTCTCACCTGCCCCATTTCCAGTTTCCGGACGGCAGTGTTGGCACGCCGCTGCAGCGCCTTCAGTGTGGCCTGAAGCTCCCGCCGCTGCCACTGGGGCATCGTGGCGGTGTCCACGGCCTGTGGTCAGAAGCAGCATCTCACTCCCTGGCCCCACTGAGTCATGGTCCCTGAGGCAGGGACCAGCAGGGCCAGGGAAGAGGTCACACCCCCCCACATGCCCGCCTGCAGACAAACAACAAACATCTGGGCTGGGGATGCTTGGGGGAGACGGGCAGGGTCGGGGAGGGGAACAGGGCCAGGCGGAGGGGGCAGCTCACGTCAGTGAGTCGCCCTATGTCCTTGGACAGCCGATGCGCCTCCGCCACATGCCGGCTGCCCTGACTCAGCCGAGCTGCAGCTGCTTCCACCTCCCGGGCCAGGCTCTGGCCCACCTCCCGGGCCTGTAGGGAGGGCACAGGGTGGTCAGGGCAGTGTGGCATACCTGCCCTCCGCAAGGCAGGGGTTCTTGACCTATTGCTGGGCAGGGACAAGTTAGAAACATTTAACAATCAAGACTCATCAAGGTATCGAATGATGACCACAGATGCCAGCTGCCAGCAGCCTGTATATGGCTTAGTGCACAGGTATGAATCCCGGTCTGCTGCTGGGCATTCCCCAGCCCGAGAGCATCAGCTGGGTGCTCCCTGAGCCATCCACACCCAGGGAAGCCTCCTGGCCCCGCTGGTGTGCTGACCTGCTGGGCCTGCTCCCCAGTGACTGCCAGCAGGCGGGTGATGCCCTTGACGAGCTGGCGCTCTCCGATGATGACCAGGTCTCCTATAGCCCCTGTGCGAAGCAGGTGTCTGGGGGCAGAGGGGGCGAGGAGGAAGTCTGCGTGATGATGGGAGACAGAAGAGCAGCTGGAGCTCCAAACCAGGGGCTGGTGGCTCCAGGGACGAGGGCAGGGAGGAGGTCCAGGGCCCCAGGCCGGGGTGGGCAGAGAGGAGTGACTCACGTCCCACAGCATAGCTCCACAGAGGTGTGCAGTGCGGCCCGGGAGGCGGGGTCCAGTGCATGGGCTACGGGCACGCCCACGGATACCACCCGCACAGGGTCTGGGTATACCTGACGGTGAGAGGCACAGGTCTGTTAACAGGCCTGTGAGTAGGGGGGGCGGTCACTCACACGGGGCTCCCCCAACTCACATCTCCACCAACGGGGCTCCCCCAACTCACCTCATCCAGGGAGCGCAGCCCAGGGACGTGGGCAGCGCGTGCCAGGGCCACCTCCTCCACGTACACGGCCTCATCCCGCCCCACGGCCTTCTGCACAGTGACCTCCACTGCCCGGAGCTGCTCTGGGGTCAATGGGGCCTGAGGGGTTGTGGGGGAAATAGACCGACAGGCAGTCAGCCCTGTGCCTGGGAGCGATGCATGAAGAAGCAGTCAGTTTTCACTGAACTAGCCCCAAACTGGTACACAACAGTCAGCAGTGCCTAGTACACGTACTCAATACGTTTGTGGAGCTGACAGTTCTTTTCCTTAGAAAGCTACCCAGGAACTGGCCTATTGGAAGCAGCAGGCCTTTCGTTAGACACTGAAAGTTGATAAAGAAATAGAAAACAGAGGCTCTGTACTTCAGGAGCTTACAACAGAGGGCGGCCGGGGAAGAGAAATACAGCATGGTGGACACGCAGGAGCAAGGAGGGAGTCATCAGGCAGAATGGGATTCAGTCAGTGCGCACTTCCTGCAGGATTTGACCCAGATGGACATGGGGACAGGATGACAGATAAGGAAGAGGGCAGCTCGGCTTGTGCAAGAGCAGCCTGGGCGACAGCAGGGACAAGGAAGCCGGGCGGCTGGAGGCCAAGAGAGGACTCCGGACACTGGCTTGCCTGACCCTCATTGGTACAGGAGCAGCCTGATGGGAAGGCCCTCTTACGGGTCAAACTCCCACACCACCAGACTCTAAGCCCGTCGCCTCGTGTGAAGGCTGCCTCTCCGTGCCCAGCTCACCTGTGTGGCCACATCGAAGCGCAGCCGTTCGGGATTGAGGTGGGAACCTCGCTGCTCTGTGCTGGGGCCCAGGGCCTCCCGCAGCGCCCAGTTGAGCAGGTGGATGGCCGTGTGCTTCTCCATGCAGCTTAGACGCCAGGCCTGAAATGCTTCTGTCACCCAGGGCCCTGGGTGCGGGTGGGGTGGGGAGAGAGGAGGGGCTGCAGGACGCGGAGGACAGACAGCGGGGGTGGGGTCCTCACCTCATCCACATGCAGCTGCACCTGGTCCCCCACCCTGAGGCGCTCCAGGGCCGCCACCTCATGCAGGATGAAGCCTCCACAGACCTGGGCCCGGGCCACTGGGAAGAGCACGTCCTGGGGAAGGGCAGGGCCGAGGCACTGAGTGCCTACCGCCTCTCCCTCCCCTGGCTCCTTCTGGCTCAGGAGAACTGGGGAAACTGTGTGTGTATGTGTGTGTGTGTCTGTGGCAGGTGTTGGGTGGGGGTGGTGGTCAGTGGGGGCTCACCTGCTGGCCCACCAGCACCAGGTAGCCTCGGTCGGAAGCCTGGCCTCCCTGTTCAGCGTAGAAGTTGGTTTTGTCCAAGAGGAGGCCACAGCGCTGGCCGTCCCCCACGGAGGCCACAGCTGTTCCATCTTCTGTATACAGCTGGAGCACCTGGGCCTCACAGGTGCCGAACTCTGCCAGGGCCGAGACTGCTTATCAGTGCCAGGCAGGGGCTTGGGCCTGCGCCTCCCTTGAAGCCAGTCTGCAGGGGCAGGGGGGCACTTCCAGCCGGGACCCACAGCGACCCCTGGCGGCTCCCCCGGGGAAGGCACAGGCCTGGTGGCTGCTCTGTCCTCCCAATCACGGTCAGGCAAGTCGGTGGCCACCCGCCTCAGCCCAGGCTCTCACCGTAACCGCCGCCAGGTCGCAGGGAGTAGCTGTACTTGGGGCTGTCATCGGTTGGGGGCACCCCTCGGCGCTGCAGCTCTCCCAGGGCGTGGACGTTGAGTCGCAGTCCCTGCTCCTGAACCGGCTCGGCCTGCAGTGCCCGGTGCTGTGGGACAGGCATGTGTGCAGGAGGGGTTGTGTGGAGACCTGCCTCCGCCACACAGCTTGTGCACCTCGCACCCCCTCTGGAATAAGCCCTCGGGCTGGGCTGGCTGCTGGAGGCCCTGGGCTGGCTGGTGAACCTTCCCTCATGTAGGGGTCTCAGGACCAGGAGCCACTGCGGCCCCCGATGGGCCCTCTGAGGACTCGCACCAGCCTCTCCCCTTCTGCCCCTCTGTGTGCCCCACTGCACTGGCCTTCCTCTCTGCGGGCTGCGGGTGGGGGCTGAGCGAGGGGACAGACCCTACCTCAGCCTCCTGTTTCCCTCTTCCCACAAGATCCCAGGACTGGGGGAGAGGCTGTGACCCAACAGAACCGGTGGGGCGGCCCAGCCAGTACCTGGGCCTCCTCCTGGGCTAGCCGCTCCAGTCCAGCAGTGTCCAGCTGCACCCCCTTCTCCTCCAGCATCAGCTCCACCAGGTCCAGGGGAAGCCCCAGGTTCCCAGACAGTGACAAGGACCAGGCCACTTCGGCTTTGAGGGAGGAAGACGACGGTCATCAGGGCTGGTGAGGGAGGGAGTGGGGAGAAGTACGGGCCAGGGCTTTTCTGCCCACAGAAGCCACCAGATGCCAAGCACACGGGCCCTCTCCCTGCGCTGGGCAGGCCCCAGAAGAGGGTCACCTTCAGGCTCCAAAGCAAGAGCTGGGGGTAGCCCAGGGTCCTCCCTTGGCAAATGTCATTTCGGAGGAGGGCAGTGCATCCGCGGCCTGCAGCCAGCCTTGGAAAGCAGAGACCAGAGGCGGGGCCAGCCTGGGCATAGTGAAGTGAGAAGCAGGGTGGTGGTGGAGAGGGCAGGTGAGAGAGATGTCGGGCTGGGGACATGAGGCCTGGGCTTGGCTCACTTAAGTGGGGCCCTCAAACAGCGGCCAGGCATCCTGCTCACCTGGGAATACATCAGAAGGCCCCAGGCGCTTCAGGGTC
The DNA here is from genome assembly GCF_001704415.2 of Capra hircus. Classification (NCBI taxonomy): domain Eukaryota; kingdom Metazoa; phylum Chordata; class Mammalia; order Artiodactyla; family Bovidae; genus Capra; species Capra hircus. The sequence goes on along the minus strand of NC_030830.1, from coordinate 31,044,390 downwards.
CTCTCGATGACCCGCCGACCGCGCTGCAGGGAGGCCAGGAAGGCCGCCTCATCTTCCGACACCAGGCTGGCTATCTGAACAGGGGCAGGGCAGGGCTGGAGCCGGGCCTCCTGAGAGGAAGAGCCTCTCCCCACCACTCTCGTCAGCCCTTCCCTCTCCCACCTGAGTCCAGTACCTGGGCTGAGCTCCTCCGCAATTCCGGGTAAGCATCTCCCTGGGGACAGTGCAGAGGCCCGAGGCAGGGTCAGAGGCAACAGGGCCCACTCTGTACCTCCACCCTGGCCCTCTCTGGGGACACCTGCCT